>NW_024466454.1:0-600000 GCF_017591425.1 Ochotona curzoniae
GGGCTACAACACCTGCTGACCTACATGTGAACCTGGTTATGGGGAGAGCCAGGCTAGGGAAGCCAATTGTATCCATTGGTACAGGCATGAGCCAGAATAAGGGCAAGCAGGTTAGGCTTTGACACAGCATCAGCTGGCAAGTACTAGGACAGAGGGCAGACCCTATCTAGCTAGACCACAGAACCACCTAGAGAGTGCAAGATCAGGGGCAAAGAGTGGGTCCAGTGGAGGGGTTGTGGCCTCCTCTCTGATGGGCTGCAATTCCCACTGGTGAACATGAGAACCAGCACTGGGGCTGGCCTGGCTGGACAGGCGTTGGCACCCGCTGGCATGAGCGTGTGCTGGAGGGTGAAGTTGTTTGGGTTGAGTTAGGCTTTTATGTCCAATGATGTATACAAGACCCCAGTGGGATGTGAGGCAGACCGGACCGGTCCACTGCATATGATGGAAGGCACAGAAACCAGAGCTGAGGGATTCGGTCCAGTGGAGGTTGTTGGGCTGCAGCTCCCCCTGCAGTACGTGAGGATCAAGCATGTGTTGGCCAGGGCTGGGCTGGACCATAGAACTCATTGGTATGCTGAGGATGGATCAACTACCCCAGTGAAGTTTGACAGCAAATTTCTGGGCCAATGGAGACTCAGAGGCAGACTATGACAGCCAATTGACCTCAGAAAGATTCCCTCATCCATGGAGCAGTGATATCAGCTGCATCTCAGAACTATCAAGAACACATGAACAAACCCCCAGAAAACGCTCCACGAAAGGAAACTTGGGTTGACGTCAGGTGGCAGTTCCTCAATCCTCTGGATGATGAAGCCGCTGGGAAGCTTGATGGACTTTATTCAAAATTAGTAAATTATGTATTGCTCTTCTGAAATAACATTTTACCTTATATCCAAAATTTCTTGTACCCCCCTCTCCACTATACATGCGAAGAACAAGAAGAAAATGTATAAACAAGGGTCTCACTACCCCAGATCCTCGACCCTTCCTACCCCGATCAACTAGACAAACATTATTGCCAATAAAATTAACAAAAACAAAAACAGCAGCAACTAAAAAGGAATCCCCTGGGTTGCCCTGTGAGCCCTGCCTTGAGACAGAACTTTGGTTCAGCATATTGTGACAGTCCCAATGTCAGGTCTAGCACCTCTGGAACTCTGGCTCTGGTCCAGGGCCTGGGGAAGTCTTACAGGAGGACTGTGCCCCGCCTACTAGGGTGCTCTTCCCCAGCCAGTCCCAGGGGCAGGGCAGCCTGAGAGGACACCTGCTATATCCGGTCACAGCTCCCCTGAATGCTGGGATGCAGGTTCTGGGCTTCAGTCTGGAGCTCTGCAAGGGAGGGAAGCCAGGTCATTCTCCTCCAGCAATGGGACTGCCGGTCTGCAAAAACGACCAGCGGGCTCACTACAAAACTGCCAAGAACCAATGCCTGAGGATTGGGATCTGCCTTCGATTTCACCTTGAGGCCCACATGGAGTCCACCACATGCACCCCTCACTTGTCTGGGCATGACTCACCCAACTTCTCCTAGGCCCACTCTCTCTCTACGTTGCCATTCTGCCAGCTCAGGCCTCCAAACTGGCCTACAAATCCAATCATCTATGTCCACCTGGAGTGGTTGGATCAACAGACAGCTTGGCCATGCATATTTCAGAAGATCCCCAAGTTCTCCCCCATGAACACCACCTGGGACACTATCTTCACAGAGAGGGAAGCAGGTGCTCCCTACACACCCCCCAGTGCCACTCCAGCCATGCCCAGTGACCACTTGAGTGTAGGGCTGTGAGCTGCTGTATTTCCCTTTGCCGCAAATCTCTCCCTTGTGGGCAATGATGCCAACAGGACAAGGAGAGAGCACCTGCAGTGCTCCGGTCTGTCCCACCATTGTTTGAGGCACCACACACATCAGTGCAGCCATCAGCTTCCATCAGCCACAGGCCCTGATGAGCCTGTATCCAGCAGTCACCTGCCTCCTAACCAGGAAATGTGGTTCTCTGCCACACAAAGTGGCCTCAGGTTCCTCCCCCCACACCACCGGCTCCCCCACCAAGGACACCAGACTTTATTCAAAATTTCACCTTATACTCTAAGCTTTATTTGGTTGGCAC
This sequence comes from Ochotona curzoniae, assembly GCF_017591425.1. Taxonomy (NCBI): domain Eukaryota; kingdom Metazoa; phylum Chordata; class Mammalia; order Lagomorpha; family Ochotonidae; genus Ochotona; species Ochotona curzoniae. The sequence goes on from NW_024466454.1 coordinate 2,112, forward strand.
ATGACCGAGTTCAACAAATTAAATAAGTTAGTCCAGCAAGAAAAAGAGTCAATGGAATAAATAGTAATCGAATGAAGACTGGCTTATCTTCACTCACTGATAGTTTAAAATAGTCACAGTGTCATTAAAACTACAGTACTATGTCATTCTCTCAATCTGGCAAGCTAGGTGTGCAGATTAGGTGCACCTTTCTTGATACTTTACTTCATTTCATCAATTCCAATTGTTCTTCAACAGTTATTGAAGTGACTTAAAAGGCAGATTAACAGATGAAGAATGGCAGAAAGAGACAACTCTGCCATCTGTTGGTTCAATGCCCAAATAGCAACTAAGGCCAGAGATGATCTGAGCTGAAACCAGGAACCAGGAATTTCTTCCATAGTTCCCCTAGGGGTACAGCAGTCCAAGCATTGGGCCACCATCTGCTACTTCCTCAAACATTTATGAGGCAACTGCCTAAGAGAAGGATCAGTAAGGAGCTCTATCAGTGAGTTTTGCTGCCTAACAAACAAACCGTAAACATTGGCTTTTTGACATAAATATTCCTGCTGCAATGGAGAGAGGTGGCTCTGAGGCTCCTCCGACCACAGCTAGGGTGTTCAAGTGCTGTTACAGAGCTTCCAGTGATCCAGGCTGGTGTCCCTGAGAGCAAGCAGGATGATGTGGCTCTGCTTCTGGTCTCTCCCTTTTCCACCAGCAGTCAGGCTTGGACTAGGCACTTGCTCAAGGTCAGAAGCATCACAGAAGTCCAAGGATGAATGCACATGGCCTCCTGAGGTCTAGGCTGGGACTGACACACATCCACTACTGTTTCATTGCATAGGATGAAGCAGGTCATGGGATTGAGCACACAGTCAAGGCTGCAGTCCATGATGGAAGGCACTACGAGGTGACACGGCTACATTCAGAGGTCTGTGCTGAGTCAAAGCCCCGAGGTAGGAACTCCATCCAGATTGGTTGGATAGGTGATAGGGACCCAGGCATTAGTCATCATTCACTGCTTTCTCTGGGGCATGAGTAGGAAGCTGGATGGAGAGCAGAGCAAACAGAACTTGAAGGAGCACACAGATGTGGATGGCTCGCTTTCCAAGCAACAAACCCCCGTGCCTCAGATCTGGTCCACGGCTTCATAAATCTTTGTCATGCTAGTGGATGTCTGCTTTTTCTGTTTGTACCTGGATATCAGGACCAGGGAAAGACAGAAATATGTATCAATTGCATATAATTGAAAACAGCTTTACATCCTGCTCTCTTATTGTCTTTGCTCCAACCAGAACTGGTCCCAGGAATCAGTCCGCTGACTTTAGATAAGCAGCTTTATCCCTGTAAGAACACATCATTCCCCTTTCCCTGAAGCATTTCCAATGAGCTGGTCAGCTCCTGTTCACCATTTCAGCATGACAGAACCATGCCTTGTTGGGAGCAATTTCACTATCCTGAACCATCTCATCAACACTTGGAAACATGTAGCGTCAATCAATCAAAGGTGAAAGACTGCAGGTCAGTGAAAGACTGTAGTAAGTAGGCCAACTGACACATTAACATAATACAAGCAATTTTAGGAAGGAAAACCTCTCTCTGATAAGGCCCACAATGAGTGACAACAGCAGACACAGGTCTACACATATTGGTCTACACATACAGGTACAAGTTCTGGCCAGAAAAGGCATGCTCAGATTCAGTTCACAGGGAGCCTGTGCAGCACACAGACAGAGGGCAGCTGCCACTGCATCCTCCCAGAGCCCCAACACCACATGGAAATCACATGGAACACTTCTTCCCCAACACAAGGAAAACCACCCACATGTATAACACCCTCGCATCAATTCTGAGGACTCGTCAACAGCACTCAAGACTGGGACCCTGATCTCCTGGTGCAAATTCAAGACTGGGCTAAACTCTGCTCAGCAGTCCCTTACCATTTCTGAATGCAGTAAACCACAATAATTATAGCTAAAATCAGCACTGCAACAATAGGTAAAACAATCACGTAGCTATTGTTCTTCACAGGGTCTGTAAAAGAAAGAGAATAATGTTAAGAAGAAGCTACTTGCAAAGCCCAAAACATGACACAACCACTGCCAGGTCCAACGTGGTTTCTGTTCCCTTTCCCCTACCAGGTGAACAGCTATTCCATTCCTATCACATGCAACTTGACATGTCAGTGTGTTCAACCCTTGTCAGAAATGCACAGCAAGATGCAACACCACATACACAGGCCACACAGAGCTTCAAAGCTTCTACAGTATGCTTGCAAGGGAAAAAAGCTCAACTGCGGTGGAGGTGGTGGTATGCACAGTGAGAATCAGCATGAAGGCGGGGAGGGCGCATTTTGGGGAGGGGAGGGGGGAATCCCAGTGCCTGTAAAACTGTGTCGCATGATGCAATGTAATCAATTAAAACAAAACAAAAAGTAAAATAAAGATGTTTGCAGGCAAAATTAAAAAAAAAAAAGCTTCTACAGCCAGTGTCAGCACACATGCTTAGTCATGCAGACATGCACACATAGGACATTCCCACTCCATGTGCCTCCCCCACACACTGCATGCACTTCCTTGCAACAAGCCACCACAAATACCCGTATGCCCAAGAGCAATTCCTTCTTCCCTCTGGGAACATCCAAGATCTCATTCTGGCACACCCAGACCGCCTACCCCTGGAACTCTGCCTTCCTTACTCCCCTGGAACCAAGAAGATGCATTTCACTGGCAGAGTCATTCCCAACAACTCCACAGTCATGACCAGGGCAATCATGATGAGTTCAATGACTACCTTCCCATTACCAACAACAGCTGGAGGGATTCTGCAGAAGCTGAGCTGTGTTGCACTAAAGATCTGACCTGCCTGGCACAGGCTCAGGACAGAACATAGGACTACTACTTGGCTTCTACCAGGAAACCGTTTACAATAGATCTAGTCCTGCTGGGAGGGATGTGGCAAGGCTGCTTCTTGACCCGTGCCCACCCCTTCTCTTCAGGGCATTTGGATACAATCCTGTCCCTATCCCCATAGAGGCACGCAAGCTTACCACCCCATACCACAAAGACCATTGAGAACCAATTTCCAGGAGACACAAGCTGATGAGTAGCCCATTTTCACTGGACCACTCTCTCTCTACTCGAGCTGACCATACCTTCTGCCTTTGGGGAGAGGGACTTAGTCTCGGCTGCTGACTCTGGTTTAGCTGGGTCTTGTCCCAGCTTGCTCCCTCTTCACCATGTTTTACCTCTTTCTCCTTCAATTCCCAGTGCAGCGCCTGGCATGCCTGTGAGCCTAAGCTGTAAGTTGCACTGCCTCAAATCGTGGAGTAGGGAACATGTCCAGAAAGAGGCTTACCTGTCACACTCAGTGTGAGGTTGAGTCTCTGGGTGCTGTGTAGGGAAATGTGGCTCACCACACACTGGTACACGGCCCCAGCATCTTCCAGAGGAGACTTCAGTGTCACATAGCTAGTGACATTAAAGGTCCCATCCTCATTCTGGACATGATGACCAGTGAAGATGCCTTCAGATATCGGCAGAGGCTGGGCCGCTTTCTGGGGACCATTCTTCCATGTTATGTTCACAGAGTCTGGGTAGAAACCACTGCACTTGCACACAATGCGTGTGTATTGCTTTGAGTTCTCCAGGACCTGGTCCTGAAATATTTTGCTGGTTGGAGTAGCTGCCAGAGAGAAGATACACACTGAGTTGGAATGAGACTTCAACTCTTCCTGCCCTCACTCACTGACTCCTACCACACACACACATCTGCACCTCACTGCTTCTGTAGGAAGACAAAACCCAGTACCTGATAGCCACACTCACTGTACAGATGGACACTGGGGCACAGGTACTTCTGCAGCCATGCCCAGCTTACCTGACTGAGAAACACCTACTAGCCACAGCAGACTCTAGGGAAGGGAGGACAAGCTTATTACCCACCTGATATCTGACACAGAGGAACACCTCAGGAAGAACAAGTGAACAGAATCAGACTCTGCTTTGACTAAATGTCAAGGCCAGTGCCAGCAGCATGCCACCATGCTAGAGCCCAATGCTCACAGTATGAGTGCAGCTGAGTCTCCTCACACATCTTGCTTCCTACACATCTGGGAGAATCTGCAGAAAGTCTTAGAGCACTGTTGTGGGACACAATGCTCATTGATTCCTAATTTCTGTTACATAGTTTCAGTTAGAAACAACACATCCAGATGAAGCCTATATCATCTGAATGCATGGAAGGTTGGTCTGGCCATGTGAACTGAGGGTCTGGTCATTCCAGATTCACTGAAATGTGGTGAGAGCAACTCCCAGGAAGCACACATCCATCAAAGTGTGTCCTGAGGATGGCAAGTGTGCCCTGCCCTTGCAGAATGGCTGGACTCCCCTGTGGTGGCTGGGAATACAAAGGCCATGTACCATGATCAGATGGCAGCTCCATTTAGAGATGGCAGAATCACTGTTTGGCAAGAGCAATCCATCCATATGACAAAAACAAAACAAAACAAAGAACAATGTGCGGCATCAGAGAAATTCCTCAAGCTGATAAAGAACTTTTACCTAAAATCTATGGCCAACATCCTGAGGAAGAAAGTAAAAAATTTCAGGAGCAGGCAGGATGCTCCCTCTACACTCTATTCCTAGTACATTGCAATGAACTCCAGACCAGTAAAATAGGATAGGAACATAAAAGTACACAGACTTGAAAACATGATGAAACTATATTCGTTCATAGATAATGTGATTTATAGATAACAATCACAAAGATTCAACCAACAAAAACAAACAAACAAGCAAAAGGCTTTGAGAACTAGTAAGGATAGCAGCAGCCTCAAGGTAAGAAGCCCATGTACAAAAATCAATTACTTGTCTACAGAACAGTAGTGATCAACTGAACTTGGAGATTAAAATAATGACGTACATTCCTGTACACATGCCCAAAGGGGACATTCGGTCTCCTGGTTCAGCTGCAGGTTAGAATGCCTGTGCCCCACACCACGGTACTCAGGCTCAGTCTCTGCACCAACCCCTGATTTCAGTTATCTGCTTTTGCAGACTCTAGGGGGCAGTGGTGATGGTTCAAGGGCAGGGTCCATTCAACCCAATAGGGTTGAGGACTGAGTCAGCTCCCAGCTGCCCTACTGCCTGCATCACACAATTCAAAGTCAACTAGTAAGATATCATTCTCTCTATTTTTCTCTCTGCCTCACAAATAAATGAATGAAAATTTAAACACACATGCAAATAAAAATATAGAGAGAAATATATAGACACACATATAGCCTTTAGGCTTACACACATACACACGCGCGCTGCATATATATATTAGACACACCCAGACTCTATAAGAGAAACACACCATAGTCTGCTAAGGAAGACACAGAGAGAAGAAGGCCAGAGGAAAGAGGACTCAAAAGAACCAACAATACGGACACCTTGCCTCAGATACAGCCTTCAAATGGGAGGAAACCACCTGTGCTCTTCAAGCCAACTGGTCCTCGTTCAACTCACGCTGCCCCAGCCACTTACCACTAAGTGCAGCCAGGGAGCATCAGCTCTGTTGTCCAAATGCAGGGCTCTTAACTTTCACATATGAGAGAAACAAGCAGCATGTCTGAGTGGATGGCTATTTTACTTACCATCACTTCCGAGTCTCTCCATTTTAATGCTTATGAAAATATTCCATTCTACATGTCTAAAGATTTATGTATATATGCATATGAAAGGCAAAGTAACAGAAGAGAGAGAATGCATGCTCCCATACATTGCTAAGTCCCCAGATAAACACACAAACCAGGACTAAGCCAGGCTGAAGCTGCAAGCCAGGACCTCCATCCTGGGTCTCTCACATGGATGGCAGGAGCCCCAGCACTCAGGCCTACTGGGCTGCTTTCCCAGGAACAAGAGCAGGGAACTACTTTGGGAGAGGTGCAGCTGCACTAAACCAGCAACCTTAAGGGATGCCAGGGGCACAACACACCATGACACAACACGGACCCCACATGCAGCCATCTTAACTGCTAGGCCCAACCCTGACCTCCTATTTCAGTTGATCTGAAGACGTTTCCTACTGTTCCCCACAAGGGCTCAAACACTTTTCATGTCACTGTCTGCAAGAGTTTCCTTTTCTCCCCATCTCACCAGCATCTATTCACCAGACTGCTGGGTAACACACCACACTGGAGCTCAAGATGGAATTTGGGGATGTGTCTGTCCTGTCAGGCTTCATCATACCTCACTCCACTGCACATCTTGCATAACATCTTCCTAAGAATCCCTTTTTGGAAATGGGAAATCCAGGTGCAAGGATGCTAAATGTTTATCTCACTCACTTAGAAGCACAAAAATTGAAGGGGACCACAGTCTAGCAACCCTCTCTTTCCCAGCTGCCTCCCCAAGGAACCTGCTCAGATAAAATGACAACCCACACCCAGTGGGAATAATGCAATAACCACTATTGCTGTCTTCCACTCACTATGTGTCATAGACAGGGGCACATCCAACATTTCACCTGCATCTTCCCAACATGCCATCTCTCCCCACTCCTCCTGGGCAGATGCCATCACATTTGTTTCTAGCAAGGGCACCGAGATTCAGAGGCTTCACACCTTGCCCAGAGTCATCTCACCACCCACCAAAGCCCAGCTCTCTAGCCCACGGTGGGTCCCCAGACCAGCCTCTAACATCCATCCCACTCTGCACCTGCAGCCCACGGGATCCCGGGCATTGCCCTCAGGCACTCACCCACAACTTCCAGCTGCACACTTTTCTCATCCATCTCAGGGGTGACCACCACCTTACAGAAGTACTCTCCAGCATCACTGAGCTGAATGGCTGGCAGGTGCAGTGAGGCCTCTCCCCTCATCAGCTTCTCCGGAGAGATGTTGGCTCCAGTTCGGTATGCCTTCTCGTGATCTCCATAATACTCAAACAGAGGAACTTTCTCCTCCGATCCTTTTTTCCTCACAAACCAGACAACACCCACAGTGCTGATGTCCAGAGCGGGAGAACCAGGGATCTTGCAGGTGATGGTGATGTTGTCGTTGAGAAACACGGTCTGAGTCCTCCCTGCCATCTCCACCCGAAATCCTGTGGAAACAGGAGAACTCAGTTACACAGAGACCCTTGACACAAACACGCCTGCAACTCCAAGCAGAACCACATAACTACAAATGCACAACTTCATGAAGTGGACAGGGAATGATTCAGGACACAGGTTCTTTGTCCATGGCCCTGTTACAGCTCCAATGTGGAGAACTTCAAATCCAGGCCCATACAACCTATTGGTTCCTGGATCTTTAGCTGCACGCTGTGAAGCATGAGGCCGATGAACACAGCGAGAGGGCAGTTTCTAGCACAGACGTATATGAGGAAGAGCAGAGGATGATGGGCCAAAGGGAAAGCTCACAGGACAGCAGCCAGGCAGGGCTCCTTCAGCAGGAACAGCCCCTCAGAGCAGGGAGCCTGGAGGGTGAGGTGGGCGTGGTTGGTGGCTATGTCTCATGAGAAGTTTTAACAAGGGAATTTGAAAACAGTGTTTGGGGGTGGGTCTCAGGACGGGGCGTCTCATGCCTGGATCCCAGACAGCCGCCATGTGCGTACGGTGAGCTGTTCCTGGGCCTGCCGGGTTCCAGAGGCTGTTTCCTTCAGGGTGAGTAGACCGAGGGGGGAGGCCTCCGGGACTGGGCAGGTCCGGGACCCACCCGCCGCCTTCATGGGGTGGTGAATGGGATTTGGGAGGGGCGCGACCTTGGGCCTGGGTTATTTAAACCTCCAGCAGCCTCCCGGCAGCTGGTGGGTCTCAGGACGGGGCATCTCATGCCTGGGTCCCAGACAGCCACCATGTGCACATGGTGAGCCGTTCCCCGTGCGGCTAGTGCGCCATTTGGTGCCAGGTTCCGCCTGCTGGCCGCCCAGCCAGGGAGCTCTGGGGATTTGGTTCTTTGAGTCGCTGCTTAATTAGCTCCAGGTTGAAGCCGTTGTGCTTCTTGGACCTGAAACAGGCAGTAACTCTTCCTTTGTAAAACTTGTAATCACTAATAATGCCAACCACCAAATACCAGTCCATGTAGAAGCTATGGCTTGGGGCCTGTCCTGCAAAAGTAGCTCCAACAGCTGGCTAATGTGTCAACTGGTAATGCAACAGAGTAGATCAGGCACGACTGAGCAAACCTTAGCCCACAAGTAAAACTAGAAACCAGGAGGGAGCAGAGGTCATGCCGAGCTAGGCTCTTGTACCTACTGGTCTGCGGGAGCCAGGAACGCTAAGCCACAGTGTCTATGGCAGCGTTCGGGACAGGGGAAGGGCTGTGCCAAGCTGAGTCAGAGCATCCATTGGCAGGCAAGTGACCTATGGCTGGGAACAGACCCGGTTGGGGAGCAAAGGGGACATCCCTAGCTGGGCTGAGGTTCCCACCAAGAGGCGCGTGGCCTGGAAGGGGGGCTGCGTTCTGATCTGGAAACAGTTGTAGTCTCCCTTGGCACAACTGTGGACTGGGATTGGATGCACCGAACCGGGCCGGACCCCAACACCCCCTGGTGTCCTGGAGGACCAGGGCAGATGTGCGATGGACTAGGCAAGGTCTCAAACCCCTACTGAGCCATGTGTGAGCCATACGTGGGTATGGACAAACCATGGCTGGGCTGGAACATCCAACAGCAAGAACCAGATTGGGTGGAAGGCCAGTCAGGAAAAGCCACAGTTCCTGCTATGACAGGAGGTGGACTGAGTAGGGTTGGCTCATGGACCCACTGGTAAGCGTGAAACCTGGCATTGGGAGAGGTTCTGATGGAGGAGCCTGGGCAACTCCTCTGGCAGGACACAGACCCAGCAGGTAAACGCAAGAAACATGATAGGAAACAGCCCAGAAAAGGCCATGGAAAACTACCCACTGGCATACAATTGGCAGACGTGGGGGCAAGACCAGGCTGAATCTGTCCACATCATCCACTGGCAAATCCAGGCACCAGTGTGGGTCGACCCAGGGTCGGTCACAACAAAGACTAGTGCACATTATGGAATGCGAAGGTGAGGTTGCCTGTACCAGAAGGGACCGCAGCGCCCAACCAGCCTGAGAACAAGAAAGGAAGTGGGCAGAGCCGGCAGGGGAATAAGGGAGGGTTCCTTTGCTGGACAGCTACTTCCGCAAGAGAGCATAGGCTGGGATGGGGGCAGACCAGACTAGGCAGAGCTACCACACCTGCATGCCTCATGTGGACTAGATCAGGGAAAAGCCGGGCTGGGCAGATTATTCCTACTGGTGCAAACAAAATTAAAGTGGGCGAGGGTTGTTTGGCCTTAGACGCAGCATCAACTGGAATCTGGGAGTGGGAGAGGCCTGGGAGGGAAATAGTGGGCTCATCCCTCTTGGGTTACCACTTCCACAGGAGGACATAAAACTAAGATAGCGGCTGGGGTGGAATGGGGTGTGGGACAGACTGGACTACTGCTACACTTACTGGCAAACCAGGGTAGGGGGTGGGCCTGGTGGGGGTTATTGCGGGTCGCTCCAACTAGGCTGCAGCTCCCACTGGTTTATGTGAGGGCCACGTATGTGCAGGGCAGAACCAGGCTGGACTGCAACACCCATTGGTTCCAGTGGAAGTCGGGAGTGAAAACAGAACCAACCCAGCAACTGCAACCACCAGCTGATTGGAGCGATGGACGGTGCCAGGCCCTGTACTTGCTAGCACATACAAGAAGTTTCTTTGGAGATCTTCCTAATCTAAATGCTGGACTCAGAACCCTAACCAAGAAAAGAGAGAAGACAGAACAGGTCAACCAACCATCTCAGCTATGATGGACTATGTCAATCAGTGGATTTTTCAAAGACCTCATAGTGCTTGCAGTGGCAACACTGACAGCAATTCATAACTGTTGAAATATCAAAACCACTTGAGCAAGAACCTCAGAGCATGCCCTACATCCGGTACCTGGAGAGGGTGGGAAAACGGGTGGGCCTTCTCCCTTAAATACCCCCCTTTAAACATGAAGGTAACAATATGGAAAACATACTAGTCTTATCCACTTTCCTGTAGCCCTTGAACCTGCTTACCCTAATTAACTATGTAAAAAATGTCAAAATAAAAATCAAAAAAAAAAAAAGGGAAGAAAACAGTGTTTGGGGTTGTGGGGTGAACACATGCTGCATTCTTGGCCTCCTCTGCTCCACTGGGTGCAATTATTATGAAAATGAGAAGCTCTATCACGTGTGTGTGTGTGTGTGTGTGTGTGTGTGTGTGTGTGTGTGTGTGTGTGTGTAGGGTGAAGAGATGATATCTATCTTAAACATACTCCCAGGAGTGGGCACAGACAACTCCAGCCACCTGGTCTCTCTGCGGCCTTGCAACACAGCCTGCTTCTCCTCTGAGGAATCAACACGTTTTGGCTTTTATTGCTTTTTGAGCAGTAAGCATGCTCGCCAGCAAAGGTTAATGAAAAGATTATCTACACCTGACAACCTTGTAGGTCTCTCAATAAAGAACTCAATGCAATGCTCTCTGTCTCTTTCCTTACCACTCTTGCTTTCTAGCTCAGCACAACTTCTCAGCTGGGCTAAGCAAGTGCTGTGCATCACAGGAGGGCCCACTTGTTCTCTCTGCCTTCTGGCCATTCCTGCTCTGACACCTTCAGCCCCTCCCTAACACACAGGAAAGCCTCTGCAGCTTTGTCCTTCTCTTGCAAGGTGGTCTGCTTGGCTTTCACTCTGATTTCCTTGAGTTCTGGAAGCAGCCCAGCAATTTCTCTAAAGAAGGCAGCTGAGGACCTGGCAGCTAAAGTCCTTGCCTTGAATGCCCCAGGATCCCATATTGGTGTCGGCTCTAATCCCAGCAGCTCCACTTCCCCTCTAGCTTCCTGCTTGTGGCCTGAGAAAGCAGTCGAGGACAGCCTAAAGCCTTGGGACCCTACACCTGTTTGGGATACCCGGAAGAAGTTTCTGGATCCTGGCTTCGGATCGGCATAGTATCGGCCGTTGTGCTCACTTGGGGAGTGAATCATCGGACAGAAGATCTTCCTCTCTGTCTCTTCTTCTCTCTGTATAACTGACTTTCCAATAAATAAATAAATCTTAAAAAAAAAAAAAAGAAGGCAGCTGGGATTCTCTTTCTATTACAGAAAATGTAAAACACAAACAACATTACTTTCATTTTATCTTGTTTTAGACAGCTTGTATTTTTCAAAACACATTGATTCCCTCTCCAAAAGGAATTGGGACAATCTAGGCAGCACTACCCTGTCATGGAATAGCAGCCCAATCTCGTGAGATACACATGATAGTTTGTATTCAACATAACTTGTACTTATGCTGCTATAAACCTTGAGGCCCTAGCGCATTGTGCCACTCATTGTAGCCAGGTCAGGCTGCACCAGAATGTCACAGAGCCAATATCCATATGCGATTATTTCTCATATTGCAAAAGTGATGAATTCCAACACTTTTGTACACTTTAGTTTCCGTACACATGTGGTCTTATCCATCACAGCCAATACCCTAACACAGGACAGACTAAGGCTAAAACATGCCCAACAAACCCCCTCATGTAGATTTGTTAAACCTGTGAGGAAAATCATTTGGTGAAGACACAGAAGGAATTAAAAGCAAATTTTTTTCTGTCATTTGTTTTATTTTTTATTGGAAAGCCATCCATACTGAGAAAAAGAGAAACAGTGAGAAAGCTCTTCCATGTGCTAGGTCATTCCGTAAGTGCTCACAACAGCTGAGCCAATCTGAAGGCAGAAACCAAGAATCTCCTTTGGGTCACCCATGCAGGTGCACAGTCCTAAGCTCTTGGGCCATCCTCTCCTGTTTTTCCCAGGCCACACTAGGGAGCCAGATGGGAAGTGAATCAGTCGAGACATGAACCATTTACCATGTGGGAAACAGGCAAATGCTAGGTGAAGATTTAGCCAATGGGCTATCATGCTGGGACCAAAACCAAATTTTAATAGTAACTTTTTCCTTTTGATTTGTTTTCTGCCTTCACATTCAATACCCAGTGTCTGGCTTTTGATGTCAGAACTTCTCTACATAGATTCATCCCAACATAAGGACATGATAAGCAGCCCACACATCCCACATGGCAGTATACCAGTGCTGGCACACACAGTTTCATGGGAGCATAGATAAAAGTGTTCAGCAGCACCAAGTGCCAAACCAGTGTCAGGGTACCACAGGTGCTCTGAAAAAGCCACAACACCCCATGAAAGCCAAGGTGCATCACTGGTACACAGTTCTTGCCAAGTGAACCCACTCTCAAACCATCCTGGGGATGCTATCTCAGCTGGCATAAGAAAATGAAGGGTTAATATGGAAAAGTTGTCAGACCTGTGCTACTTCATCTTGAATGGAAACCCTCTGCTTTGGTGCTGAGTTATCATGCTAAACTTATCATGCAACATCAAGTACACATTGTGGACAGGTGTTTGTAAAATTATTCAACATTGTACAACATTTCAAAACAGCAAAGTAGCAACGAGTACCTTTCTCTACAAAGCAAATTTAAAACATTAAGTCAACAAACTCTCCTGCAAATGTATCTTTATCAGTTGTTACGGGATAGAGTTTTTTAATATACAACAATTATATCCATAATATATTTAAGGGAAAACAGTAACATAAATTCCTACAGAATATCTTTCACAATATTTTTATTTTTTCTGGGTATCTATGATTTCCAGATCAGGCAAAAGCACATTTCTGTGCAAGCCATCCAATCTGTGCCATCTCTTATGCTGACTTCATCAGTCTAAGATGGGCAGGCAATTCCATTTCATTTTCTAGGACATTCTAAAATTTCTGCTGACAGTGCCTTCCCAATTTCTGGATGCAAGCAAGCATCTCTGAAGAAAAGGGGGCTACATTGTGAGAACTGGTTGTGGTGCATTTAATCACCTGGGCAACAACATGGAGCACACTTGCACAGACCTACCCGGTCTAAGACAGCCGCCCAATGTGGCTCTTGCTGTTCTCAAGAGTCTGTGTTAAACATGAGATGCATGACTGTGGCATACAAAGCTGCAGAAAACACTTTTGGAAAACAATCAGAGACCAGCGCTGTGGCCTAACAGATAAACCCAAACAGACACCAGTTCATGTCCTGGCTGCTCCAAACCTGGTTCAGCTCCCTGTGGATGTGCCTGTGAAAGCAGCAGAAAATGACCCCTGTGTTTGAACCAGGCACCCACATGGAACTCGTAAATGAAACCACAAGCTCCTGGCTTCACACTGGCCTAGCTCTGGCCATTGTGGCTTTTGTGGACTGAACCAGTGGATGGGAGACCTCTCTGTTTCTCCCTCTCTAAGCAACTCTACTTTCAAATCAGAAATCTCAAAAAGAAACAAAAAGCAAAGATCACATTCCATCTTTAACAACTAAACAGACATTTTGAATAACATATCCTTGTCACGGATGGACAACATTTATCAAACATGGAAGGGAATGATCTCACTCCCCATTCCAAAGAGGACAGTCAGATATCAACAGTTAGAGAAATGAAGTCAGAAGCACAATTAAAGCAAACTCCATATGTTCTTGTCTTACAAGATTAATATTATTTATTTATTTACTGAAAGTAGAGTTCTGGGCCCCAACATGATAGTGTAAAGGCTAAAGTCCTCATCTTGAGTGCACTGGGATCCCATTTGGCTGCCAGTTCTAACCCCGACAGCCTGCTTCCATCCAGCTCCCTCCTGAGGCCTGGGAGAGCAGTCGGGAGAGCCCAAAGCTTTGGGACCCTGCACCCACGTGGGAGACCCAAAAGAGCTCCTAGTCCTGGCTTTGGATTAGCTCAGCTCCAGCTGTTGTGGCCACTTGGAGAGTGAACTATCAAATGGAAAATCTTCCTCTCTGTCTCTCCTCCTCTCTGTATATCTGCCTTTCCAATAAAAATAAATATTTAAAAAAAATAAAAAGAAAGTAGAGATCCACACAGAGAAGGACAGAGACAAAGAGAGGTCTTCCATCAGCTGGTTCACTGTGCACACAGCCCCCCTGGGCCAGACTTGAGTCAAGAAGAAGCCAGCAGCTTTGGCCATAGCCATGGATGAGATTCAGCGCCGAACGCCAACAGGAGCCTCAACTCATCTCCCATTGCCTGTGTGGAAAGGTGAGCCCCAGGCCCCGACAGGCTCAAAACACAAATGACAAGCAGGAGCAAAAAGAAAACCAAAGAGTCTTCCAGCCTCCGCATGGGGGCTGTGGGATTTGGTTTCTATGATTACTGCTTAGAAAGCTCCATGATGAACCTTCAGGCCTTGGGTACATGAATCAACCCTAAAGACTCCTGATGATGTAAATCTCCCCCGATGGACCTCTACCTAATTTGGTCTCAACCCATGTGTTTTTAAAATTGTATAACCGGGCCCGGTGCGGTGGCGCAAGTGGTTAAGGTCCTCGCCTTGCACGCCCGGGATCCCATATGGGCGCCAGTTCTATCCTGGCGGCCCTGCTTCCCTTCCAGCTCCCTGCCTGTGGCCCGGGAAAGCAGTCGAGGATGGCCCAAGGCTTTGGGAACCTGCACCCGCGTGAGAGACCCGGAAGAGGCTCCTGGCTTCGGATTGGCATAGCATCGGCCGTTGCGCTCACTTGGGGAGTGAATCATCGGAGGGAAGATCTTCCTCTCTGTCTCTCCTCTCTGTATATCCGCCTTTCCAATAAAAATAATAATAATAATAAAATAAATCTTTTTAAAAAATTGTATAACCAAATATATTTTCAAAACCTTTTACTACTCAGAAATTGGGCAGGAGAGCAAAGAAACCTTCCATCTCCTGTGAACGTGTGAGGAAGCCGTGTAGTGTAACCTCTCAGGCACATAAGAGGTAACTTGTAGACAATAGATTCAAGACAACATTAGACAACAGTAAAACTACAAAGACATACAGGGGGAATCAAGAGCAACCCTGACAACCTATTGGCAGGAGGTCATGTGCACAGAGCAGTGGGGGACCACAGAGTAGAGCAGGTGGACAGGAGGAGGCTTGTGTCCCAAACCTGGAGTCTCCCGGATCCCCACCAAGGGCTATCATTATGGGTGCCAAGGACCACATCCCAACTGCCAAAGAGACCACGGGGGATTGGAATGCCTTCGGAGGCCGAGAACTCAGAGAATATCCTCCCCTGCCCGCCTTTGGACCTACCACACGGGATGGAAGAAGCTGAATCCTTCATCATAGGATCCAAGGCCATCGGAACAACAACCAGGAAATCTGAGCGGTCTTCAGAAACAGAACAGTGGACTCCCATTGGGACTAGGGAGAGAAACTATCTCTGGTTCTTACTTGGCTCCAACTTCGGGTCCCCACCCTCTCATGGTCATGAGGGACGCTCCAGAGCACCCCCCCAACACACACACACACACACACACACACACACACACACACACTCACAAATTGGAATGGATAGGCAGAGAACAACAAGGAAGTCTTGGTCAGCATGGACTCACACACACCTTACTAGGTAGGACACGGGGATTAAGTACTCCTCACCAAGGTATGGAAGATTTCTCTGCACACCCTTCCTAACACTGTTTCGCACCTCAATTGTTGAAATGTCATTGAAATAGTCATAGGAAGTTGTTAAGACCATGCACCCAATTTTGACAAATTGGTTGCTCAATACTTTGTCAATTCATCCCTTAACGTTATATATTGTTGCTGATGTTATGTTGGGGCTTTTAATTGACCGAGATTCTACTCTGTTGGCTCTGCCTTTGGAACGGGGAGGGTCTCCCCAAGAAGCCGCTGAACTTGACCGGACAATGAGATGCTGGACTCTGCTTGGTGTATGCTTGCAATGAAGGAATCTCAACTAAACCTGAACTGTGGTTGCGCAACGGGGGTGAGGAGCCCACCACGGGGGGAGGGTTGGGAGGAATCCCAGTGCCTATATAGAACTGTGTCACATAATACAATAAATATTAAAAAAAAAAAAAAGAAGAAGAAGAAGCCAGCAGCCAGCAGCTTTCAGGGTCTCCCATGTGGGTGCAGGGGCCCAAGGCTTTGGGCCATCCTCTGCTGCTTTCCCAGGCCTTACCCAGGCGGGACATGAACCAGGCCCAAGCCTGCCACAGCACCACACTGTCCCTACACAGTTTTCTTACAGAGCTTCCCTCCACCCCAGGGTCGATTCTCCCCTTAACTGAGGAATTGGCCTCCACTTTCTGGCCTGTAGGCTTAAATGCCTGCTACAGATGGGGGTCCTTCGGGTTCCTCGGCGTTGTTGTGTTTTTGTTTGTTTGCTTGTTTGCAAGGATTCTTTATGGTTTTGTCTCTCCTATTGTGGCATGAGTTCTGTGCTCTTTTAGAGGTTTATCTCTTACAGAATTCTTCCCTGAAGCTTTTGTTCCCTCCTCCTCTTCCTCGTGGTTATGGTCTTCCTCACCATGAGCAGCACCAAATTTCACTTTCCTCTGTCCTATCCTGCTCCCACATTGGGGCCCAAGGCTTGGCACACCCCTGCTCAGATGGTCTCCATTCTCGGCTTGGCCTCTGCTCAGATCAGGACTAAAGCGCCCTGGTCCTGACAAGCACTTCATTCCAACCACCGGAGGCGCTGTTGCCCAAGTTTACTGCATTTCCTCCGTGTTTAAGGCACTTTCTGAGCAAGTCATTCATCGCCTCCTCTTCATCCTGAGTGCCCACCGGGGCCATAATTCACCAGCCCCGGGTCCCACTCGCCTCCTTGTCCACAATACCGCAATCATCTGTCCGTCTAATGCGCGACCACGATCAGAAAGTTCTGGAGCCCATGGACCGCTCGTGGGCGCCTTAAAGAAGATGATCCCTACAGATAAACTCTTCCAGGCAGTCCCGCACTCCCCGTGTGGAGAAGTGCCGCTCTGAATACAGTAGGCCTTCGGGACATCCACCTGTTGATCCACGCTAATCCCCTCGTTCGCCGGCGACCTGTGCCCCACACTGCACCCCGCCCGCACCCGCCCGCACCCGTCCCGCACCCGCACCCGCCCCGCACCCGCCCGCACCCGGCCTCCCACCGTTCCCTCCGTGCGCACCGCCCTACCTGCGGCTTGCAGTGCACCCCACAGCACCGGGAAAAGACACCAGAACCGCCAGGGCGACAAGCCCCCACTCCTCCTGGCCATTTCGGTTTTCCTCAAGTTCATTTCCGATGCGTGGAGTGGCGATGAGGGGATCTTGTAGCTGAGGGAAGGAGCGAAGCAATGCGGCGTTCTAGAAGCTGGCAAGTGGCTGGAGCAGCACCCCTCTGGGTGGGCGGGGCTACTCGGCTCAAGGCTGACGGGGGGGGGGGGCCACAAGTAGGTGGCATAATCAGCTGCTCAGGAAGTGTGACGTCACAGGGCTGGCTTAGTTAAAAAGAGTTAGTTTGGGGCCCCGCGGCGTGGCCTAGCGGGTGAAGTCCTCGCCTTGAACTCGCCGGGATTCCAAACGGGCGCCGCTTGTCCTCCAGGCAGCTCCACTTCCGATCAAGCTCCCTCCTTTTGGCACCAGAGTGGGAGACCTGGAAGAAGTTCTTGGGTCCTGGCTTCTGACTGGCTCAGCACTGGCCTTGCACTCACTTGGGGAGTGAATCATCGGAGGGAAGATCTTCCTCTCTGTCCCTCCTCTTCTCTGTATATCTGACTTTCTAATAAATAAATTAAATAAATCTTTTTAAAAAAGCAGTTCCTGCACTCTGTGTAAAAGACAAAACCAGAACTGAATTGCTCTCTCTGCTGATTTTGCTGCTGTAGGTGTCACCAAATCATTGGGAACCCCCTCAGAGCAGGGGGTTGAGATGCAAGGTGTGGTGAGACCACCACTAACTGTGGGAGCAGTTGGAGGAGAACACCAGCCTCTCCTGAGTGGTTTGAAGACCCTGAAGGCTCCTCAGAAGTCAGAGAGAGTGGCCCCGGTTGGGTCACCTACAGCTAAGCAGCAGTGCTGGCCTGTTGTGTAAGGGCCAGGTCTGTGGCAGGCTGGGCTTGGCTGGATAGACCACAACACCAGGAGGTTTGCATTGGACATGGGGCTTGGGATGGAAGTGACCAGACAGCTACAATTACCAGTGTGAGCATGAGCTGATGCATGTGACCAACTGAACCGCACCCTGGATGGCTGGCACATGCAAGATTCAGTCATTCTACAGGAGGTTTCTTGGTACTTGGAGGACTAACTAGTTAACTAGACCATTGCACTCAACACTCCCACCACAGGGAGGATCATAGCATCTGTGGTCCCACCTTGGTGTGCGTGTGCTGCTGGGACTGGGCCTCCAGGATGGCTCATACCTGTGCAGTGGACAGCATGCCCAGGTGCATGTGGGCAACAAGATGGCCAGCTCATTTGATCCTGACAAGCAAGGGATCCAGACATGAGTCCCACCTGCCCTGAGAATAACTTATTCTTGTCACCTGTCACATGCCTTTTCATCCACAAACATCACAATATTAGTAATTCTTCCAGATTCTCCATTTATTAGCACTGAAAATAAATTCATTCAAGTAATAACTCAAATGACGCTTCCCAACAAATATTGCACTGGGGTGATTTATATAAATATATTCATATAACCAACTCAAATGACATAGTGGCAGAAAGTCTGCCTTGCTGCTTCTCTCTCAAATGAAAACTCGATTTTGTAAAGATTTCATTTCTATTGAAAAGGCAGATTTACAGAGAAAAGGACAGACAGACAGACAGGAAGATCTTCATCTGCTGTTTAACTCTCCAACCTGTCACAATGGCCCGAGCTGAGCCAATCCAAAACCTGAAGTCAGGAGCTTCTTCCAGTTCTCCCATACAGGGTGCAGGATTCCAAGGCTTTGGGCCATCCTCTGCTACAGGAAGCAGAGACCTGGAAGCGGAGTGGAGCAACCAGAATATGAACTGGCCCATATGGGATCCTGGTGGATGCAAGCCAAGGACCACTGCTAGGCTACCACAGTGAATCCTAATTCAATTGTTTATATATAGTTTGAACAGAGCCTGCAATGGGTTGTGGTGCACTCTCAATGGCTAATCCTCCACCTGTGGCATCAGCATTTCATATGGGCACCAGTTCTAGTCCTCGCTTCTCTAACAATCCAGCTCCCTGCTATTGGTCTGGCGAAGCAAACAAGGATGGTCCAAAGCACAGGCTTCTGACATTTAAGACTAGGAACTGCTGGTGCCAGAGCCCACCACCTACAGATTTCAGGGCCTAGTGCCACCTGCTGCGTGCGGAGCAGACCCACTTGATCCCAGAAAAATTGTGGTCACTGCTTCTAGACTTTTCCTGGCTCACAAGAGACCTTCATGCTTAAGGCTTAGCATAAGGAGGAACCAGGCAAGTTTCAGACATGGAGAGAGAGGGTAGCTGGGGCAATCGTCAGCAAAGCTGAGGCCATTGACAAATTCTTTGCTGAAATCACCTGGTACTATCTAGCTTCAGAAAAAGGGAAGTCAGTGTTCCTATACTGCTTCTAGTCTACTCCAGCCAGGGCACAGCTGGAGTGTCGGGCTGTGTAGCACTGCGTTATCATTATCCCAGACCTCACTTCATTCTGGGCACTGATACCAAGGGAGCAAGAACCACAGTGCTCCTCAGGCAGCCTCCCTGGCTTGTGCAAAACCAGCATGTCACAAGGTACTTGTCACTAAGTTTCTTATTTTGGTCTCAGGAGCAGCAGGAGTCGCCACTGAGGGTTTTTTGTTTTATTTATTTATTTATTTATTTATTTATTTATTTATTTATTTATTTATTTTACAGATTTACTTGTTTATTGGAAAGTCAGTTATACAGAGAGGAGGAGAGACATAGAGGAGAGACAGAGAGGAAGATCTTCCATCTGATGATTGATTCCCCAAGTGAGCACAATGGCCGATGCTATGCCGATTTGAAGCCGGAAACTAGGAACCTCTTCCAGGTCTCCCACAAGGGTCCCAAAGCTTTGGGCCGTCCTCGACTGCTTTCCCACGCCACAAGCAGGCAGCTGGATGGGAAGTGGAGCTGCCAGGATTAGAACCGGCACCCATATGGGATCCCGGGCGTTCAATCGAGGACTTTAGCCGCTAGGCCACGCCGCCAGGCCTGAGGGTTGTGTTTTAATCCCTGCTCCTCCCGTATCACAGGTCCATACCCATATCATCCTGCTTAAGGCTGCGAAGTCTGTGGGAAGTACTGAGCCCTGAATAAAGGTCACAGGCCAGCTCCCCAAAGCTGCATAGGTGGCTGGGAAAACACAGCCCATTCACTGAAGCCTGTTTCTCTGTCTGTACAGTCCCACAAATGGTGTGTGTCGGTTCTTTGCACCAATGGCCCCTACCACCTCAGTCTGCACCAAATCCTCCTTGTCTCTACAAGAAAAATAGGGACAGTGTACTTAGAACCGCCTGGGTTGCCCTGAAATCCCTGCCTGAGACTTAACATTGAATCGGGCATCTTGTGACAGTTCCAATGTGAAGCCTGGAACTTGCAGAGTCAGAGGGCCTCCTGGGAACAACCGGATCTGTCTGCATGCCTGGGGAATCTTATAGGAGGATTGGGTCCCATCTGCCTTCAGCTACAGGCCCTGGTGAGCCCGTGTCCTGCAGTCACCTGCCTCCTCGCCATAAGATGTCATTCTCTGCTCTACCAAAAGGCCTCAGGGTCCTCCTGCCAGACCACCAGCTCCCCCGCCAAGGCAGACAAGATATAGAAAGATTCACACTTAGTATATTCTTTATTGCTATTCTGAAATAACATTCTACCTTGCAGACAAAGTGTTATTTGCTCTACAAATAACAGCATTCAGTAACTTAAATAAGTTAGTACAGCAAGAAAAAGGGTCAATGGAATAAATAGTAATTGAAAGTAGACTGGTTAATCTTCACTCACTGATAGTTTAAAATAGTCACAGTATCATTAAAACTACAGTCGTATGTCATTCTCTTGATCTGGCAAACTAGGCTGTGAGATTAGGTCCACCTCTCTTGAGGTACAGGAGCCCAAGCATTGGGCCACCTTCTCCTGCTTTCCCAGACATTAACTAGGAAGCTGGTTCAGAAGTGGGAACTGGACAAGATACCTGCTCCGACCAGCAGAGCCAGTAACATGGACAGGGAGAGGGTCTGGGGATGAAGCATCCACAGGAGACC
Source organism: Ochotona curzoniae (assembly GCF_017591425.1). NCBI lineage: Eukaryota > Metazoa > Chordata > Mammalia > Lagomorpha > Ochotonidae > Ochotona > Ochotona curzoniae. Next base: position 23,170 of record NW_024466454.1, read on the forward strand.
AGTGACAGTGGAAGTCTCTGTGAAGTCTCACTTTATTGCTCCTTCACCTCTCCGTATACACTCTTCCCCCATGTCCTAATTTAGCCAGGATATTGGACACAGATAAATCCAATTAATCCAGGTGTTTTTAGCCACAAGCCAAGTTCCTGTTCCTGCCCATTACAACCAGCGCTAATCAACTCCTTAGCCCACAACAGGTACCCATATGGGATACCAGACTGAACCTGCAGCTTTTTCTGCTGTTTCACAATTTAAACCCTCAATGTGTTTTTACTTATAACACCATCATTATTGAGGTAGAGGTAGGGGACTAGCAAACAAATAACCCTATGAAATGTAATAGAGTACTGAGATTCAGTGTATTTCTTCCATTCCTACTGTGTCTTTTATTCCTCATCCATCAAGGAGGTAGAAGAAAAGTATTCTAGAATTCTGTTCTATGGCATACAGCACATGTAGCCTCCCCAGGGGCAGGCTGTCTGGGACTGGAAGCAGCCTTTTTCATTACACATGCATTCCCTCAAGCCTGTGCTCTCTGCCACCTGCCTTTCTGTGGCCTGCCAGCAGCCTACAGATGGTTCCTCCCAATCAAAGAGTAGGTGCACATCATTTCCCTCAGTGTGATCTTCAGACCACACTTTCTCACTTTGGAACATCTTGGAAATAGTTTTCAAGGCATAAGAGAATAATTGTGGTATTCCAGAGAAAGATCCAGCATAGAGGGAACAGCAGGACAAAGTCTTGAGAGTACCATGGCAGTGAAGGAGAAGCAAGAGGAGGGAAAGAGGGCTGAGCAGGTAGGGACTCAGGCACCAGACAAGTTAGGGAAGGCCTGGGCCACACCAACAAGGAAGTCCTGCTTGCTCAGTGGCTGGCTGGTACAGTCCACGGAGAAAGAGACTCTGAACTCAGGTCCTGCAAAGACCTGGAGGGACTGCACCTAGATCTTGTGGCCTGACTATAATCCTTGGTGATGACAGAAATGGAGCCTCAGCAGCCCACCTTCATGGCTGCCAACCTTCTTGGGCACTTTGTGGTACTGGAGGAGCTCTATCAGTGAGTTTTGCTGCCTAACAAACAAACCATAAACATTGGCTTTTTGAGATAAATATTCCTGCTGCAGTGCAGAGAGATGATTCTGAGGCTCCTCCGACCACAGCTAGGGTGTTCAAGTGCTGTTACAGAGCTTCCAGTGATCCAGGCTGGTGTCCCTGAGAGCAAGCAGGATGATGTGGCTCTGCTTCTGGTCTCTCCCTTTTCCACCAGCAGTCAGGCTTGGACTAGGCACTTGTTCAAGCCCAGATGCATCACAGAAGTCCAAGGATGAATGCACATGGCCTCCTGAGGTCTAGGCTGGGACTGACACACATCCACTACTGTTTCATTGCATAGGATGAAGCAGGTCATAGGATTGAGCACACAGTCAAGGCTGCAGTCCATGATGGAAGACATAGCTAGTGTCAGAGGTCTGATCGAGTCAAAGCCCTGAGGTAGCAAGTCCATCCAGATTGGTTGGTTGATATGCATTGGTCATCATTCACTGCTTTTTCAGGTAAGGTAGCTGGATGAAGACAGAAAAAATGAATTTCGAAGCAGCACACGGATGTGGTTGGCTGGCTTTCCAAGCATCAAACTCGCATGTCTCAGTTCTGGTCCACGATTTCCTGAACTGATGTCATATTAGTTCATACATGCTTATTCCAATTCTAGCTGGAAAAAGACAGAAATATGTATCAATTACAAATAATTGAAAACAGCTTTACATCCTGCTCTCTTATTGACTGCTCCAACCAGGAGAACTAGTCCCAGGAATCAGTCCACTGACTAGATAAGCAGCTTTATCCCTGTAAGAACACATCATTCCCCTTTCCCTGAAGCATTTCCAATGAGCTGGTCAGCTCCTGTTCACATTCCACCTTGCCAAAACCATGCATGTTTGGTTTTCGTTGTCTAGAACCATTTTCACCAACACTTGGAAGCATGTAGGCATCAGCCTAATGAAGGTGAAAGATTGTAGACCAGTGAAAGACTGTAGTAAGTTGGCCAATGGAGGTATTAATTTAATACAACCAGTTGCAGGAAGGAAAACCCCTCTTCAAGCCAACATCCCCAGTGTTTGATAACAGCAGTTATAGCTTTACACATACTGGTCTACACATACAGGTACAAGGTCTGGCCGGAAAAGGCATGCTCAGATTCAATTCACAGGGAGCCTGTGCAGCACACAGACAGAGGGCAGCTGCCACTGCATCCTCCCAGAGCCCCAAACCCCATGTGGGGATCACATAGATAACTTCTTCCCGAGCATAAGGAAAACCACTTACATGTACAAAATCCCAGCAGCCATCCTGAGGACTTGTGAACATCACTCAATGCCTGAAACCCAGACTTCCTAATGTGACTTCAAGATACAGGGCTACAACTGCCAAGGAGAGCACGGGGAATTGGAGTGCCTTTGGAGGCTGAGCATTCTGAGGTCATCCATTCCCATTTGAATATCCCACATGGGATAGAAGAAGTCTAAATCCCTCCTCGCAGGACCCAATGTCACCGGAACAACAGCCAGGAGCCCTGAGCAGTCTACAGAAACAGAAGAACAATAAACTGCATTCGGGACTAGGGAGAGGAGCTTTCTCCTGTCCTTACTTAGTTCCAACTCTGGATCCCACCCTCTCTTGCAGTGACCATCAGGGTTGCCCCGGAGTGCCCCCCAAAACAAAACAAAACAACAAAAAAATTAGAATAGACAGAGAACAACAAGGAAAGCTTAGAACTAGACAGGAAACGATCAGTGGGGACTCACACATACCTTACTAGGTTGGACACGAAAATAAATTACTCCTAACTAGGGAATGGAGGATTTCTCTGCACACCCCTCCCTACAGTGTTCTGTGCCTCAACTGGTGACATATGCCTTGTTAAAGCTATAAGCCAGTTTAGACTATCCTAAAATCTGCCAAGTTCAGGAAAATTTAACTTCAACACAATAAACTGCTAAATACTAAAATGAAAATAGACATGAGACAGCTGAATAGTATTCTCTCGCCATTTTAAGGTAGATAGAAGCCAGTTGTATACAAACTAAAATTGAAATGTTAATGAAGTAGTCACAGGATGTGGTTAAGAACCTGCATTTTCTAACATATCAGTCACTCAATACAATGTCAATTAACCCCATAGTGTTGGAAACAGTTCTTGATGTTATGTTATGACTTTTAATTGGTTGGAACAATATTCTGCCAGAGTTGCTCTCCTCAAGAAACTGTTGAATTGAACTAGACAATAAGATGCTGGACTCTATGCATGGCACATGCTTGCAATGAAAGAAACAAGACTGGATTTGAACTGTAATACTGCAAAAAGGTGGAGCAATCCATCATGGGGGGAGGGCACGGGGAGAGGATGCGGGAACTTCAGAGCCTATGAAACGATGTTATAAAATGAAATGTAATAAAAAGAAAGATACAGGGCTAAAACTTTGCTTAGAGGTTCCTTACCATTTGCAAATGCAGCAAACCAGCACAAAAACTACAGCAAGCTGCATTGTTATAATAGGCAAAACAATCCTGTAGTTGTTGTTCTTCACAGAGTCTGCAGAGACAAAGAGAAAAATGTTAAGAAGCAGCTACTTGTAAGGCCAAAAAAATGACCCAGCCACTCCAAGGTTACATGCGTTTTGTGTTCCCCTTCCTCTGCCTCAGGTCACAGCTATTCCATTCCTACCACATACAACTTGACATGTCAGTGTGTTCAACCCTTGTCAGAAATGCACAGCAAGATGCAACACCACATACACAGGCCACACAAAGCTTGAAAGCTTCTACAGCCACTGTCAGCACACATCCCTTACACACTTACCACTTCAACCTTAAAAACATACACACAGCGTATTTATACCACTTGTGCTTCCTCCACACATTGCATGCATATCGTTATAACAACCCACCACAAACTCCCATATGCCAAAGAACAATTCTTTCTTCCCTCTGGGAATGTCCAAGGTCTCATCTGGCACACCCAGACCCCATACCCCTGAACCTCTGCTTCCCTTCCTCTCCTGGATCCAGGAAAATGCATTTTAGCAACAGAGTCATTCGCAACAACACCATGGCCATGACCAGGACAACCATGATGGATTCAATGGCGACCCTCTCACCAACACCAACAGCAGGAGCGCTTCTGCAGTAGCTGTGTTGCACTAAGCATCTGACCTGCCTGGCACAGGCTCTGGGCATAAGATGGGATTACTGTTTGGCCTCTACCAGGCAACATTTTATGGCAGATCTGGTCCTGCTGGGAGGGATAATGACAAGGCTGCTTCCTGACGCAGTCCAGCCCCTTCTCTTCAGGTATTTGGATACAATCCTGTCCCCATTCCTCTATAGGCATGCAAGTTTACTCCAACCCTCAAAGGCCATTGAGAACCAGCCTTACGGAGACATGAGATGATGAGTAGCCCTGTTTCCACTGGACCACTCTCTCTACTCGAGCTGACCACATCTTCTGCTCTTGGGGAGAGGGACTTAGTCTCGGTTGCTGACTCTGGGGCTGAGCTACGCTCATCCCAGCTTGCTCCCTCCGGCCCATGCTTTACTTCCTTCCCCATCAAACGCCAGCACAGTGCCTGGCATGCCTGAAAGCCAAGGTGTAAGTTGCACTGCCTCAAATCGTGGAGTAGGGAACATGTCCAGAAAGAGGCTTACCTGTCACACTCAGTGTGAGGTTGAGTCTCTGGGTGGTGTGCAGGGAAATGTGACTCACCACACACTGGTACACGGCCCCAGCATCTTCCAGAGGAGACTTCAGTGTCACATAGCTAGTGACATTAAAGGTCCCATCCTCATTCTGGACATGATGACCAGTGAAGATGCCTTCAGATATCGGCAGAGGCTGGGCCACATTCTGGAGACAAACCTCCCATGTTATGTTCACAGAGTCTGGGTAGAAGCCACATGACATACACACAATGCATGTATATTGCCTTGAATTCTCCGGGGCCTGGTCCTGAAATATTTAGCTGCTTAGAATAGCTGCCAAGGGGAAGGATTTGCACAGTGTTGGCCCGAATCTTCAACTCTCTCTTTCTCCCCTCACTCACTGACTCCTACCCCACACATACACATCTGCACCTCAATGCTTCTGTAGAAGGACAGGACCCAGTACCTGACAGCCCCACTCTCTTTACAGATGGAAATTGGGGCATAGGTAATTCAGCAGACACGCCCAAATTATCATCCTGAGAAACATGCACTTACTAAAGCAGGTAAAAGAGGCAAGGACTGGGCCCCGCTGTTGGGGGCACTGACAATTTCCTGCCCTGTGATTGGCCCTTTGCCCTGATTGGTGTGCCTTGGGTATCTTTAAGCTGATTGGACAGGTTTGACAGTTAAGTGGGGGCTTGGCGGGGGAGTGGCTGGAGCGTAAGGGTCATAACGGTCATAACGGTCATAACGGACACAACGGAAGATCGGAATAAAGCACCTTGGAGACTCTCTCAAGTATCGGGTGATTTCTTCTGCGGGACAGGAGGACCCCTGATACCCTGCGCCATGGTCTAGCAGCTAAAGTCCTCACCTTGAAAGTGCATTGATCCTATATAGGCACCAGTTCTAATTCCGGCAGCTCCACTTCCCATGCAGCACCGTGCCTGTGGCCTGGGAAAGCAGTAAAGGACTGCAAAGCCTTGGGACCCTGCACCCACATGGGAGACCCAGAAGAGGATTTGGGCTCTTGGCTTTGGATCAGTGCACAGCACCAGCCGTTGTGGTCACTTGGGGAGTGAATCATCGGATGGAAGATCTTCCCCTCTGTCTCCTCCCCTCTCTGTATATATCTGACTTTGTATTCAAAATAAGTAAACCTAAGAAAGAAGGAAAGAAGGAAAGAAGGAAAGAAGGAAAGAAGGAAAGAAGGAAAGAAAGAAAGAAAGAAAGAAAGAAAGAAAGAAAGAAAGAAAGAAAGAAAGAAAGAAAGAAAGAAAGAAAGAAAGAAAGAAAGAATCAAGATGGTAGAATAGGGTAAGGACACGTTTAAGTGGATGGAAAAACATTTAATCAGGATGAAGCAGAGAGGACATATTCCAGGAAATAGGAGAGGACAGAACAACAGCAGAGGGGCACCTGGAGACTGACAGACACAGGAAAGCAGCGGACACAATGGTGTGGTGTTGCAGTGACTGACACTCCAGTGAAATTCAACTAACAGCAACCTGAACTCCAACAGCAACTGGAACTCCAGAAACAACCAGGTGGGAAGGGACTTTCACTGCAAGCTTGGGGAGTGAACCCAGACAAAGTACTGTCTGTCCTGCTGGTCCCTTTGATTTGGCCAGGAGCAGAGACAGAGCAGCAAATCTCAGACGGGCAGTGTGAGAACAGGGTAGATTTCACAGCCCAGTCAGCCACCTAGAGCTGAACTGGGTGCCATTTTGCATAAGGAGGAAAGGGTAAGGGAAAGGACTGAGCATGCGCTGAGCTAGGAGTGAACTCATTTCTGACTCAGTGAACTGCATCAACATGGCTTTCTACAGGTTCCACCCAGGGCAGATCTGCGTATCCCTCGGAGCTGACGGCCAGCACATCAAGAACTGAAGTGGTGGTACATCAGGCGCCATTTTGCGCACTGTGGCAATAGCTTTGGGACTGCAGGGGATAACAGTGAACTATACATGTGCTGAGCTCGCGAGAACTCACTGAGCTCAGTGTGTTGCATTGGTTCCAGAGGAAAATAATACCGACTGTGGCATCGTACAGGTCAAAATAAGTCCGTGTGGCACCCAGACCTAATGTCCAACAGGTTCCGACAAGATCAGCCCTACCAACAACCTAACCATATAGGACACATTTTGTGTCTCTAATCCTGGGACCTGCTCCAACTGAAAGTGGGAGAAAGGTTGTAGAGACAATGGTGCAGCCTCAGCATGGTATCACAGGAGGTGGAGAATGGTGAGCCAAGAGCTGGGGCTGTGGAGACCACCGTGGAGATCTAACATAAGAACCCAGACCTGGAACTCGCTGGAGGTTGTGGCACAAGTGGCTGAGAGCAACAAGTTGTGTACCAACTGCAATAAGTAAAATCGCATTGTAGACCTTGTGGGTGACAGAGCTTAGAAACCTGCCCCAAGGAGAAGACTCTGCTAACCAGAAGTACAATGATCAAGAGCAAAAGAAGAGACAAAGGCACAATGAATACTACTGAAAACTCTCTGCAGAGGAGCAAAACCCTATGCCAACCTCAGAGTTACCTGAGAAAGACATCGAGAAAATGGGGGACACAGAATTCATAAAACTCATTTTAAAGCTTCTGATCAACAATGAGAAGCACATACAAGAGTTCAAAGAATTTAAGGCAGCAATAAAGCAAATCATGGCTGATATATCAAAAATTAAGCACACAGTAGAGCAAATTAAAAGTGCAATGAAGAGTCTCCAAAATAGAATGAAGTAAGCAGAAGAAAGAATCTCAGAATTGGAAGATATTTCCTGTCACCCAGGGGAAGCAAACAAAAAGCTGGAAGAAGAACTGGATCAGGCCAAAAAAAGTATTCAAGAACTGAAAGACACTATTAAGAGGCCAAATGTAAGAGTTATGGGAGTCCCAGAAAGTGCAGAAAGAGAAGCTGAGTTTGCAAATGTATTTAATGAAATAATAAAGGAAAATTTTGCTAATCTAGAGAAAGAATTAGGAAACAACATCCAGGAGGGGCACAGAACTCCCAACAGGCTTGGTCAAAAGCGATCTTCACCACGACACATGATGATCAGGCTCTCTTCAATTGGACATAAGGAAAAGATCCTTAAATGTGCACATGAAAAAAAATCAGATGACATATAAAAGAATGCCAATTAAATTCACAGGAGATCTCTCACAGGAAACCCTACAGACAAGAATGAGAATGGAGTAACATATTCCAGAGTTTAAAACAAAAAAATTGTTGGCCTAGGATAATATACCCAGCAAAGCTTTGTTTCGCCTTTGAAAATAAAATAAAATTCTTCCACAATAAAGAAAAGTTAAAAGAATTTGCCTCTTCTAAACCTGCCCTACAAATGATACTTCAAGATATTCTCTTGACAGAGACGAGGAATAGCACCCAACAAAACCAAAGGCAAACGAGAACATCTCAGTAAAATGACAACAGAAGACTAAATCAATGAACAACCCATTCCTAAAATGACAGGACCAAAGTTCCACCCAAACATAATACACTCTGAATGTAAATGGCTTAAGCTCAATCAAATGTCATAGATTAGCAGACTGGATTAAAAACAAAACCCATCTATTTATTGTCTAGAAGAGACACACTTCACTAACAAAAATCAGCGGAAACTATATCACATGGATTTTGTTGTTTTCTGTTGGTTTCATCTCTTCAAAACACTTCCTTCTGATTAAATCATTCAATGACTCATAGTTATGCAGTGGCATCATTTTCTTCAAGAAGGTTCTTGATTTTCATTTCTTTAGCTACGCATTAGACATTTAATAGCATGTTGTTTAACTTCTTGGTGTTGTTAATTTCTTTTTTCTCCCTGATGTTGATTTTGTTTTGTGGCTCTTCATTTAAGGGGATGTATAGTGGCTGTGTAATGGAGACTAGTAACATGTCATTTAAATTCATGGCATTGTAAATTTCGATTTTTCTTTTTATTTTTGACTTTGTATCATGACTTTTCATTTAACGTGATGTACAGTAGCAGTGAAATGGAGACCAACTTCCAGATGTGAGAATACAGTGTGGTATGCATTTCTGCTTCCAGACAAAGATGAACTTACAATGAAACTGTTTACTATATCTTGACAATAGGATGCTGGACTCTCTGCCATTGTCCATGCCCACAATGATGGACATATGATTGAGTATGAAGAACTATATACTAGTAATGATATAGAGAAATTAGGTGGGGGGGAGGGAATTGGAGAGGGGCTAAGGGAATATGGAACTGCTTCATAAAATGATAATAATAAAATGAAAGAAAGAAAGAAAGAAACAAACAAAAAGAAAGAAAGAAAGAAAGAAAAGAAAGAAAGAAAGAAAGAAAGAAAGAAAGAAAGAAAGAAAGAAAGAAAGAAAGAAAGAAAGAAAGAAAGAAAGAAAGAAAGAAAGAAAGAAAGAAAGAAAGAAGCCAGCCACTGGTCATGTTTAACCATAAGGCAGAACTGCTCCTCTCCTCTGCCTGAAAAAAAAAGGGGCAAGGACAAGCTTATTACCCACCTGATATCTGACACAGAAGAACACCTCAGGAAGAACAAGTGAACTGAATCAGACTCTGCTTTGACTAAATGTCAAACCAATGCCAGCAGCATGCCACCATGCTAGAGCCCAATGCTCACAGTATGAGTGCAGCTGAGTCTCCTCACACATCTTGCTTCCTACACATCTGGGAGAATCTGCAGAAAGTCTTAGAGCACTGTTGTGGGACACAATGCTCATTGATTCCTAATTTCTGTTACATAGTTTCAGTTAGAAACAACACATCCAGATGAAGCCTATATCATCTGAATGCATGGAAGGTTGGTCTAGCCATGTGAACTGAGGGTCTGGTCATTCCAGATTCACTGAAATGTGGGGAGAGCAACTCCCTGGAAACACACATCCATCAAAGTGTGTCCTGAGGATGACAAGTGTGCCCTGCCCTTGCAGAATGGCTGGACTCCCCTGTGATGGCTGGGAATACAAAGGCCATGTACCATGATCAGATGGCAGCTCCACTTAGAGATGGCAGAATCACTGTTTGGCAAGAGCAATATCCATCCATATGACAAAAACAAAACAAAACAAAGAACAATGTGCGGCATCAGAGAAATTCCTCAAGCTGATAAAGAACTTTTACCTAAAATCTATGGCCAACATCCTGAGGAAGAAAGTAAAAAATTTCAGGAGCAGGCAGGATGCTCCCTCTAATTCCTAGTCCATTGCAATGACTCCAGACCAGCAAAATAGTACAGGGATATCAAAGACTTGGAAAGTGTAATGAAGCTATATTAATTCACAGATAATGTGATTTACATATATATAAATACAAAGATTCAACCAAAACACAAGAAAAAAAGGCTTTGAGAACTACTAAGGATAGCAGCAACCTCAATGATATGAAGCCCATGTACAAAAATCAATTACTTGTCTACAGGACAGTAGTGATCAACTGAACTTTGAAATTAAAATAATGACATACTTTACTTTTACACATGTCCGAGGTGGGCATTTTGCCTAGTTGCTCAAATGCAAGTTAGGATGCCTGTGCCCCATACCAGGGTACTCAGGCTCAGTCCCTGCACCAAGCCCTGACTCCAGTTACCTGCTTTTGCTGCCCTAGGAGGCAGTGGTGATGGCACAAGTAGTTGGGATCCTTTAAATTCAAAAGGGGATGAGGACTGAGTTAGCTCTCAATTTGGTCCACTGCCTGCTGCATACATTTCAGAATAAACCAGAAAGCAGGATATGTTTCTCTCATTTTTTCTCTCTGCCTCACAAATTAATGTATGAAAATGTGAATATATGTAAATATATAGAGAGGGACACATATAATAGTCATATATATATATATATACACAGAGAGAGAGAGAGACACACACACACACAGGATCTATGTGAGGAACACTGCAAATTGTCAAACAAAAAACACTAACAGCTAACTAAATGAAGAGATACTCTGGCAGGAATGAGGGACCTCAGGACTGACCCTCATGCAGCACTGGACAACACACAGATGACGCACAAAAAAAGGGAAACCATCTGTGTGAAGTCAACACAAGACTCTGAGGACCTCACAAAAAGGAAAGGGTACAGCTTGAGCACCAAACAGGCCAGGTTCTACAATAGGCAGTTAGGCCTGTGAACACTGTGAGGTAGACAGGGACAGCCAATAGTCCCAGGAAGGATTTGGCACCTCTGGTGTAGCAAAGCCCCACAACCTCTCAGAACCATTAAGACCATTCAAGTAACAGCCTTGGAACGCACTTCACATCAGGGCCTCAAAGGACCCATTCAGGAAGACAGAGAGAAAAAGGCCAAAGGCAAGAGAACTCAAAAGAAAGCAACACCATTGACACCTTTCCTGAAATACAGCTTCCTAAGTGTGAGAAAACCACCTGTGTTATTAAAAAATCCGGTCCTAGTACTCCCTTATGCTGCCCCAGCTACCTACCACTAAGTGCAGCCAGGGAGCATCAGGGAACTGAACAAGCAGCAAGTCTCAGTGGATGGCTCATTTTAGTTACCATCACTTCTGAGTCTCTCCATTTTAATGCTTATAGAAGTATTACAATGCACATTTCTAAAGATTTATTTATGTATGATTATGAAAGTCAAAGCAAAGAAGAGAGAGAATCATGCTCCCATACATTGCTAAGTCCCCAGATAAACACACAAACCAGGACTAAGCCAGGCTGAAGCTGCAAGCCAGGACCTCCATCCTGGGTCTCTCACATGGATGGCAGGAGCCCCAGCACTCAGGCCTACTGGGCTGCTTTCCCAGGAACAAGAGCAGGGAACTACTTTGGGAGAGGTGCAGCTGCACTAAACCAGCAACCTTAAGGGATGCCAGGGGCACAACACACCATGACACAACACGGACCCCACATGCAGCCATCTTAACTGCTAGGCCCAACCCTGACCTCCTATTTCAGTTGATCTGAAGATGTTTCCTACTGTTCCCCACAAGGGCTCAAACACTTTTCATGTCACTGTCTGCAAGAGTTTCCTTTTCTCCCCATCTCACCAGCATCTATTCACCAGACTGCTGGGTAACACACCACACTGGAGCTCAAGATGGAATTTGGGGATGTGTCTGTCCTGTCAGGCTTCATCATACCTCACTCCACTGCACATCTTGCATAACATCTTCCTAAGAATCCCTTTTTGGAAATGGGAAATCCAGGTGCAAGGATGCTAAATGTTTATCTCACTCACTTGGAAGCACAAAAATTGAAGGGGACCACAGTCCAGCAACCCTCTCTTTCCCAGCTGCCTCCCCAAGGAACCTGCTCAGATAAAATGACAACCCACACCCAGTGGGAATAATGCAATAACCACTATTGCTGTCTTCCACTCACTATGTGTCATGGACAGGGGCACATCCAACATTTCACCTGCATCTTCCCAACATGCCATCTCTCCCCACTCCTCCTGGGCAGATGCCATCACATTTGTTTCTAGCAAGGGCACCGAGATTCAGAGGCTTCACACCTTGCCCAGAGTCATCTCACCACCCACCAAAGCCCAGCTCTCTAGCCCACGGTGGGTCCCCAGACCAGCCTCTAACATCCATCCCACTCTGCACCTGCAGCCCCACGGGATCCCGGGCATTGCCCTCAGGCACTCACCCACAACTTCCAGCTGCACACTTTTCTCATCCATCTCAGGGGTGACCACCACCTTACAGAAGTACTCTCCAGCATCACTGAGCTGAATGGCTGGCAGGTGCAGTGAGGCCTCTCCCCTCATCAGCTTCTCCTGAGAGATGTTGGCTCCAGTTCGGTATGCCTTCTCGTGATCTCCATAATACTCAAACAGAGGAACTTTCTCCTCTGTTCCTTTTTTCCTCACAAACCAGACAACACCCACAGTGCTGATGTCCAGAGCGGGAGAACCAGGGATCTTGCAGGTGATGGTGATGTTGTCGTTGAGAAACACGGTCTGAGTCCTCCCTGCCATCTCCACCCGAAATCCTGTGGAAACAGGAGAACTCAGTTACACAGAGACCCTTGACACAAACACGCCTGCAACTCCATGCAGAACCACATAACTACAAACGCACAACTTCATGAAGTGGACAGGGAATGATTCAGGACACAGGTCCATTGTCCATTGCCCTGTAATAACTCAAAAGCAGAGGGCTTCAATTCCAGGCCCATACAGCGGGATCTTGGCTGCACGCAATGAAGCATAAGGCTGATGAACACCCCGGGAGGGTGAGTTCTAACCAAACAGTGTATGAGGAAGAGCAGAGGATGACAAGTGAAAGCATCAGCCAGGTGGGGCTTCTTCAGCAGGAAATAGCCCCATACGAAATTTGAATAAAGGATTTGTAGAAAGATTTTTTTGGTGTGTGGAGTGAGCTCATACTGATTCCTGGACCTCTTATCCTCCCATTAAGTTGCAATTCTTACAGGAATTAGAAGTTCAAGTTCTCTCTCTCTCTCTCTGTATGTGTGAAGGGTGAAGTTGTGATATCTGTCTTAAACATACTCCCAAGAGTGGGCACAGACAACTCCAGTCACCTGGTCTCTCTGCGGCCTTGCAACACAGCCTGCTTCTCCTCTGAGGAATCAACACGTTTTGGCTTTTATTGCTTTTTGAGCAGTAAGCATGCTCGCCAGCAAAGGTTAATGAAAAGATTATCTACACCTGACAACCTTGTAGGTCTCTCAATAAAGAACTCAATGCAATGCTCTCTGTCTCTTTCCTTACCACTCTTGCTTTCTAGCTCAGCACAACTTCTCAGCTGGGCTAAGCAAGTGCTGTGCATCACAGGAGGGCCCACTTGTTCTCTCTGCCTTCTGGCCATTCCTGCTCTGACACCTTCAGCCCCTCCCTAACACACAGGAAAGCCTCTGCAGCTTTGTCCTTCTCTTGCAAGGTGGTCTGCTTGGCTTTCTGATTTCCTTGCGTTCTGGAAGCAGCCCAGCAATTTCTCTAAAGAAGGTAGCTGAGATTTATTCACTCTTATAGAAAAAGGAAAACACAGATAACCACACTTTCATTGTAACTTATTTAGACAGCTTATACATTTAAATCGCATTAATTCTCTCTCGAATAGTATATGGGCAAACTAGGCAGCAACACTGTCATAAAATAGCAGTCCAATCTCGTGAGATACACATGATAGTTTATATTCAACTCACATGTGACATCAAGATAAAATTTTGCTGCTACAACCATGAAGGCCATTCATTTTAGCTATGTCAGGGGGCTCTGAGTTGTAACCAAAGCACTAAGCAAGCCTGTTTGCTCTACATCTTGCTAAGGGATGAATCTCATCATTTTTTGGAGACTATTAAAAATGTACACATCCAGTCTTGCCCATCTCAGCCTAACACAGGGCAGGCTAAGGTTAAAACATGAGCAACAAACCCATTTACATAGATTTGTTGAACAAGTATGCAAGGTCTTTTCAGGAAGAGGCAGTAGAAATTAACAGCAATTTTTATAGTAACTTTCCTTTTCATTTGTTATCAATTTCTGCATGCAAGCATGCATCCATGAACTTGGGGGCTACGTTCTGACAAATGATTATTTCACAAATTAATCACCTGAGCAACAACATGGAGCACACTTGCACAGACTTACCTGGTCTAAGACAGCCGCCCAATGTGGCCTCTTGATGTTCTCAAGAGACTGTTCTAAACATGAGATGTATGGCAGTGGCATACAAAGCTGCAGAAGACCTTTTTGAAAAATAAGCAGAGGTGCCAATGCTATCCTGTGGTGGCTAAAAGTACCATGAGCATCCCATATAGATGCCTGTTCGTGTCCTGGCTGCACCAAGCCTGATTCAGCTCCCTGTGGATGTGCCTGTGAAAGCAGCAGAAGAAGATGGCCCCTGTATTTGGGCCTGGCACCCATGTGGAACTCCTAGGAATCCACAGGTTCCTGGCTTCACACTAGCCCAGCTCTGGCCATCGTGGCTTGTTGTGGAATGAACCAGTGGATAGGAGATACTTCTGTTTCTCCTTCTCTCTATCGCTCTGCTTTTCAAATCAGAAATCTTAGAAACAAACAAGCCAAAATCCAGAGTTTCATCTTTAACGACTAAAGAGACATTTTGAATAATATATCCTTGGCACAGATCTGGACAACATTTATCAAACATGGAAGGGAACGAACTCACTCCCTATTCCAAAGAAGACAGCCAGATATCAACAGTTACAGAAATAAAGTCAGATGCACAATTTTAACAAATTCTTTCTGCTGTTTTCTTACAGGATTCATTTTATTTTTATTTGAAAGCTAGAATTCCACACAGAGAAGGACAGAGACAAAGAGAGGTCTTCCGTCTGCTGGTTCAGTCCGCAACCAGCCCCCGGGGCCAGACTTGAGTCAAGAAGAAGCCAGCAGCCAGCAGCTTTCAGGGTCTCCCATGTGGGTGCAGGGGCCCAAGGCTATGGGCCATCCTCTGCTGCTTTCCCAGGCCTTACCCAGGCGGGACATGAATCAGGCCCAAGCCTGCCACAGCACCACACTGGTCCCTACACTGTTTTCTTATAGAGCTTCCCTCCACCCCAGGGTCAATTCTCCCCTTAACTGAGGAATTGGCCTCCACTTCCTGGCCTGTAGGCTTAAATACCTGCTACAGATGGGGGTCCTTCGGGTTCCTCTGTAAAGTTTTTCTGATTTTTGAAGGGTTCCTTAGGGTTTTGTCTCTGGTGGTGTGCTCTGACTGTGTGCTCTTTGGTCTGGGGTGTCTCTTACTGATTTTTTCACTGAAAGTTTTGATTCCTCTTCCTCTTTCTTGTGGTTTTCTTCACAGTCAACAGGAACAGTTTCATTTTCCCCTGTCAGGGCCCATGGCTTGGCACACACCCATCATCAGCTTCAACTCCCTGTTTAGTCCAGGAACAGGACTGAAGCACCCAGGCCCTAATGGGCACTTCATTACAACCTCGGATTGGCACCGTGGCACTGTGGCCTCCAAAATAATGCGGCAAAGTTTTCTAAATGGCTCCAGTGACTTTTCTGACAATGTCTCTACAATTCATTCATCTCCTCTGCTTCATCCTGAGCAACGAAGGGTCACTATTCATGACCCCTGGTGCCCACTCACGTCCTCATCCACAATACCGCGATCATCTCTGATCTAGCACAATCAGAAAGTTGTTATGTCCACGTTCGGTTATGGCCCGGCCCTAACACCCAAATTCTTACAGTCTTGTACACACGGTTTGTGGGAATGCTGCCCTGAACACAGGAGGTCTTAAGGACATCCACCTGCTGTTCTACCCACGAGTCTCAAATTTCTGAGTCCACCTGGAGACCGCTGCGCAACCGCAAACCATTTGTACCTGCAGGCAGGCCTCAGCATCCCACCGTGTCCCCGGTGCACCCCACCTTACCTGCTGCCTCCAGTGCATCCCACAGCCACAGGAGCAGACACCAGACCCACCAGGGTGCCAAGGCCCGCTACATCTGGGCTGTCCGGTTTTCCCCAAGCCCATTTCGTAACTGCTCTTCCAAGCACGGGGCTGGCGAGGAGGGTATTTCTGCGGAAGGAACTGCTGCAAGTCGGTGTTTATATAAACGGAAATGGCCTTTTGTGTCAGCGAGCACAGCGCACTGTGAGTCACCCGTGAAGGAAGTGGCTGGGGGCGGTATAAGTCGGGAAGCCGACGCCCAGATTGGCGGGCAGAAAGCCAGCAGCCCAGCACTCCCCTAGCGCTACGGTGAAACCACCTACCGAGACCCCCATTGATCTCCCTAGTGATTTCGAAGGCTCCGAGGTCTGCCGATCAATGGGAACCCTCAGCTGGAGGGGCACAGCGGGCACTGACATGGGAGCTGGGGGCGGAGCTCCACCCCGGTGTATTTACAGTTATGGGAGAGCACTTGCCTTTTTTTTTTTTTTTTAATCTTATTTAGTTGATTAGGGTATAAAGGGTCAAGGGCTACAGGAAAGTGGGTAACACCACTGTTTCTACACTAATACCACCATTTCCCCCCCCTGTATCGGGGGTCAGGGAGAAACAAAGGGAGAAGCCCCACCCAGCCTCCCACCCATCAGCACTTGCCTTTGTGATTCTGTAGAGTTTAGAATAACCATTTGATTCTGCTTCTGTATATTGCTTTCTGCTGAGCAAGAGTAGAGCCATGTTAGAATAAGTATAGAAAAGTCATTTCATGAAACAAGTAAAGTTTTAGTTTCCCAGAAATGAGTCAGACAATTACAGGAATAAAGAAGATAAAGAAGCAAGGCCAACGCAAGAATGTAATGGATAAGAAAGTGAGAAAGTACCGGGTCACCTAGTCCTAAGACGAGGAATACAGACTGTCAACAATTGAGAAAATATACAAAGTTAAGGGACCCCCGGGCTATCTAGTCTGAAAGTGAGAAATGCTGACTGTTATGCAGAGTTTATGATTTTGCCCTATAAAAACTGTTCCAAAATGTTTGTGAGGCGCGCAGAGTCCTGGGTGCCTCCAGAGACTCTGTTGCCCATTCGCGAATGCTCAATAAAATCCTCATGCTTATTGCAGCCTCTGCGTTTGACTTGTTTTGCCAATGACGGTGTGGCTCCCCTCCACGGGGTTGGACTCTCCCCGAGTCTAACAATTCCAACGCACCAAGCATGCAAGAGTCAGGGCTGAGGGCAGACTGTGCCAAGCAGGGCCGCTGACCCTTCTGGCACATGTGGGATCTCACTGAGACTAGGAGTAGGCCCGGTTAGGGAACTTGGGGAACTTCTCTCCTATTCTGCAGTTCACTCTGGGGAGCATAGGAGCCTGAGCTGGTGGTAGGCCAGGCCAGACCAGGCTGCAGCACTCATCAGTATTTGTGTGGGCCAATCTTGGGATAGACCAGGCTGGTCCAGGCCACACTCCTGGTATGCATGAGAGCCAGGACAGAGTATGGGCCACAACAAACTGTGGGCTATGCTGGGATAGGTCAAAGCACCTGCCAGTATGTGCAAGACCCAGAGCTAGGAACTCTGGGGATTCCTCTGCTGGGCTGCACCTCCTGCTGATACATGTGAGAACTGGGGCTTCGGGTGGACAGGCTGGGCAAGGCTGCAGTATCTATTGGCATGCTTATGGGCTGCATCTGGGGGCAAGCCAAACTGAGCTGGGCTCCAACACCCTCTGGTGCTTGTGAGAGCCAGGATAGGTGTGGGACAGGCCAGGCTAGGCTGCAGCATTCACCAGTTCACATGAGGGTTGGGAGTGAGCCAGGCTGTGCTAGGCTGTTTCACTTGCCAGCAACAGCTGGGACTGAAGGTGGGCTAGGCTGAGCCAAGCTGTAGCACCTGATGACGAATGCTGAGAATGAAGGTGGGCCATCTCAGACAAGGCCACAGCACCTGCTAGCACATGTATGACTTGGGGCTGGAAGTGGGCCTGATAGGGGAACTTTAGGGATTACTGGGCTGCTACCAGCACTGGTGAGCATGAGAGCTGGGACAAGTGACAAGCTATTCTGGAGGGAGGTAGGTCTGGGGTAGGCTGCTGTAGCCACAGGCATGCATGAGAGCTAGAATACTACAGGCCAAACGAACTAGGAAGTGCCAGCTGGGAAGTGCTGGGACTGGGTACAAGTCATGACAGGTTGGACCACAGTACCCCCTGGCAGGTGCAAGATCCAGGGCTGGGGGAAAGCATGGTAGGGCAACTGTGGGCCTGTCCCTGCTAGGCTGTGCCTATTACTGGTGAGCACAAGAACCAGGGCTGGGGGCAGGCCATGCTGAACAAGGCTGAAGCACCTATCAGCATACATAAGGGCTGGGTCTGGGGGTGGTTCAAGCTGAGCTAAGTCACAGCATTCATGGGCATGCATGCGACCCAAGTGGGATGTGGGTTGGGTCAGATTAGCCACAGCAAACACTGATATGCACAAAAACCGGGCTGAGGGCAGACCTTGTGGGAGTTACTGGGATCTACCCAGCTGGATCACAGCACCCTCTGATAGGCATGAGAACCAACTCTGCGGTGGATGGCTGGGCTGGGCCACAGCATCCATGGACTCACGTCAGATGTTTGGCTGAGGCAGAACTGTTCAAGATGCATCCAGCGATACGTGTGTTGGCAGGTGCCAACAGACAACCTGACCCTGCACTGGTTGGTGTGTGTAGGAGTCAAGGCTGAGGTCACCCCATTTCTTGGGGGACTCCCTGACAGGACTGCTGGACTCAGACACTGGCCACAGGGAAAATCACAAGATGTGCGGTCCAACTTTGGAGTGCATTGTATCAGGACTGAGCCTCCTCAGTTGCTGATGCCTGGGCAATGAACAGCATGCCCAGATGCACATGCTGGACATGATGGCCAGCTCATTTAGGCCAGCAGGGTACTTTAACTGCCTTGTTGGAGAATAGAAAACAGAACAAGTTGGATAATTCTCCTGGCCAACCTTTGTAGCATGTTCCTAGGTTTGCAGATACACTAAGGTGGATTTTGTCAACCAATACACCTTGGAAAGATTTTCTCAACTCTGGAGCAATAAAACCAACAGCATTTCAGGCCTATTGAAACCACTCAAGTCACTCTCTCAGAACACTCTTCTCCACATCAGAGTCTCCAGGGTGTCCTCAAAGGACTTTCCCCCATTTTTGGGTGCTGATGTAGTTTGACAGTAAGGAGTAGCCCCCTTTCTCTTCCCCTGCAGACATAGGAGGAAAAAAAAAATAGACTATAACATGTGTCTCACCTACCTTCCTCTAAATTTGATCCTCCCACCTAATCAGAGGACTCATGGCCATGCATCCCTCTCAGCCATGTAAACAATATTAAAAATAAAAGAAACAAGAAAATAAGGACAATGGAAAAGGAGAGGAAAGGACTCAATTAAAATTCAGAACATCTAGATGTAACTGATCAAGAATATTTGATGCTATTTCTTAGCAAATTCACGTCCTGGTCTTTCTCTACTGAATAACACCGTCTCCTTATTATTGATAAATTGGAAATGTCTGCTGGATTATACAGAGGACAACAGATGGGCCAGAGAACTGAACTAGGAATGTTTCCCAGTGTCTGACTGCTGCACATCTGACCCCATGTTAGTGTTCTCATTCGGAGGAAAGGGATCCTGACTTAGTGACTCACCCCAGAAAAACATCTTCCAAGATAGGTGTTTCCTTTGAAATGCCCAGACACTGTTGGAGGAATGAAAGCCCACTTAGGGGCCTGGCAAGGTAGTTTGGTGGCTAAAGTCCTCATCTTGCATGTGCCAGGCACATGGGCATGCGCACACAGAGACAACTCACATCAAGAGAAATGTACAGATGATTAAAAGTGAGATTTAGGGAAAAAACTGGAGACACTATTTCCACGGAGTCTTACTCAATGTTACCGAACAAGAAGGAATTTCAGGGGGGCAGTGTGATTGCTCAACTGGCCCTCCACCTGCAATGGCTGGTACATGTCCTAGTTGCTCCACTTCCCATTTAGCTCCCTGCTTGTTGGCCTAGTTAAGCAGAGAAGAATGGCCCAAGTCCTTGGGACCCTGAACCCACGTGTGAAACCCAGAAGAAGCTCCTAGCTTAAGATCAGCTCAGCTCTGGCTATTGAGGCCATTTGGGAAAGAGATCAAAGATCAAAGATCTTTCTCTCTCCTTCTCTCTGTAAATCTGCCTTCCCAATTAAAAAAAAAAAAAAAGAAAACTTTAAAAAATGAATGACAACACAAAAATGATAGAAGTTTTAAATCGTGTCATGGAAGGGTGGGGATAGGGGCCATCTCCCTCAACCCAACTCAGAGGCCACTCAGGCGGGGCCCCCAGCCTCAGGGCCACCTGCAGGTGTACTCTGGGTACTTGGGGTTGTGGATTTTGCAGGGAGATTGGGGGATCGCAGAGGTGAGGGTGAGCGATGACCTGTGGATTCATGTCCAGAAGAGGAATTACTGCTGAGGGACATCCTTGGGAAATGGCCACCGCATGTGTAGGTGAGGAATGATTTCAGAAAGACTCCCAACGACAAGTGTGCTGTACTTGCAGGTAAGCAGGAGGACTGAGACCTGGTGGTTGAAGGGGAGAGACCAGAAGACCTTTATGGGTCAGACCCACACACCAGCCCACATGGGAGTTTTGAGATGGGCTTGTTAGCACGGAACAATGTTGACCACCACATACCAGCTCACACAAAAGCTAGGGCTGGGGGCCTGCCTGGTAGGGCTACACCCCAGTACCTGACAGTGAGTGTCGGAACAGTGGACTGGTCACATTAGGCTGGGCATGATACCAATCAACACACAAGAGAACCAAGTCCGGGGGTAGATTCTGTGGGGGATATGTGGGCCCAACCCTATGGAATTACAAGTCCTGCTGGATAGCTTAAGAGTTGCAATGGTGATGGCTGAGGTAGGCATGATCATGAAACTCACCAACACTCTCCAGTCCTGGGGCTGGGAACAAGCAAGCAGGGCCAGGCTGCAGCACCTGCCTAAGCACCCTAAAACAGGGTATGAGGTGGGCCAAGCTACGACATCCACCAGCTCACTCAAAAACTGGGATGGATGGGGCAGACCATAATGAATAAGGGCCTGACACCCACTGGCATGCATGGGATCTGGGTCTGGGAGTGGTCTGAGCAGGGGCACTGGAAAACTCCCCTGGTGGTTCATGGCTCCTGCTGGTGAGCAAGTGGTCCAGGCCTGAGTGTTGAGTAGGCTGGGCAGGGTAGCTCCATCTGTCAGCAAGTGTGTGAGTCGGTTTTGGAAGGAGGCAGACAGGGCAGGGCTGAATAAGCCATACCTCACTGGCAAGTGCAGAAACCAGGATGGATTGCAGGCCATGCCAGGCTGGGCTGTCATGCCTACCAGTTTGCATGAGCCAGAGATGAGGGCAGGCTGAGCAGGGTTGCAAGCACCTGCCAGCAAGAGTTGGGGCTGAGAGCAAGCTGGGCCAGGACAGGCTGCAGCATCTCAAGGCAAACACCAAGACAGGTGAGTGGCTATGCCAAGCTGTGTCAGAGCAACCACTGGCAGGCACAAGATTTGTGGCTGGGAATAGGCCTGGTAGGGGAGCTAACGGGGATACCCTGACTGTGTTGTGGTTCCCATTAGTGAGCGTGGGGGCTGCAGTCTGGTCTAAACATTTCCACAGTGTCCCTTGACACAGGTGTGGACTGGGTCTGGGGTATGCAGGACTGGACTAGGTTCCAGCACCCACTGGTGCTCGTGAGAAACAGGATGGATGCAGGATGGGCTGCACCAGGTCTCTGCCCCTGTGGAGCCATGCATGAGCTGTGTGTGGGTGTGAACTAGGTTTGGCTGGGCTGTAGCACCCAACAGTAAGAACCAGAGTGAGGGCCAGTCAGGAAAGGCCTCTGATCCTTTTAGGGCAGGAGGTGGACTGAGTAGGGTTGGCCTATGGACCCCCGCAGTGTGCCCGAGATCTGGTATTGGGAGAGGTTCTGATGGAGGAGCTTGGCAACTCTGTTGAGACATAGTCTCTACAGGTGAGCACAAGCACCAAGAAAGGGAGCAGCCAGATCAGGTTATGACATCCATGGATTTATCTTTGGCTCAGGTCTGGGATGAGCCAGACTGGGCCAGATCATATCATCCACTGGTAAATCCAAGAGCCAGAATGCTGTGTGGGTCATGTCAGATCTGGCTGCAATACCAGCTAGTTCATATGAGGGCCAGGACTGGGGGCTGGCTGGGATGACTAGGCTATAGTCTCCACCAGCATGAGCTGGAAATGGGGGTGGGCCAGGTTGGGCCAGGCTACAGCACCCACTGGCAAATGCCGAGGTAAGATGGGCCATACCAGTCTGGGTCATAGCAGCCAACCAGCACACATAAGACCCAGAGGAGAGTGGGCAAACCCTGTAGGGGAGCTACAGGGGGCTCCCCTGCTGGATCACTATTCCCACCAGTGAGTGTAAGAGCTGGGATTGGGGGCAGGCAAGGCTACAACATCTGTTGGCCTGCATGTAAGCTGGATTTGGGGAAAACCAGGCTGGGTAGACTGTACCTACTGGTACATGCATAAGCCAGAGTGGGTGTGGGTTGGTTGGGCTTTGCCGCATCATCAGCTAGCAGATGGTGCCTCTGGGGACAAACTTGTCAAGCTAAACCACAGAACCACCTGGAGAATGCAAGATCCATGAGTAGGCATGAGCCCATGAAGGAAATAGTGGACACCTCTCTGCTGGGCTGCAATTACCACTGGTGAACATGGAAACCAGGACTAGGGGTAGGCATGGCCTGATGGAGAGTGGCACCTGCTGGGACCAGTGTGGACTGAAAAGTGAGGCTGGTTGGGTGAACTAAGCTTCAATGCCCATTGATATGTACAAGAGCAGAATGAGATGTGGGACTGACTGGATCATTCTGCCATACATGCTGGCAAACACAGAAACCAGGGCAGGGAACAGGCCTGGTAGGAGTTATTGCAGGTCTCTCCAACTAGGCTAGAACTCCCACTGGTTTGTGTGGGCAGGATTGGGCTGGACTGCAACACCCATTAGTTTGCATAGAAGACAGAGCTGGAAACGGAACTGACCCAGCAATTGCAACTACCAGTGCATACACAGGCAGATTTGGGCGACAGAATGGGCTGGACCCTATATTGACATGCACACTCAGATGAGTTGTCTTTGGGAATCCGCCCAGCTGAACCACCAGTCTCAGAACTCCAACAATGGAGTGAACTGCAGCTTCTACAGTCTGACTGTAGAATGCATGTGTCAGAGCTGGGCCTCCTCAGTGGCTTAGGCGGAGTAGTACAACAGCACATACAGATGCACATGGAGGATATAGCAGTACCCAGGAGCCTGCAGAGGACACCTGGTACCATAGAGAGGATGGAGGACAGAACAAATCAATCAACAACCCCAGCCAAGATTTGGCAGTGAATAGTTGGGCAAATGGAGACTAAGGTGAACTGTGTCAGCCAGTGGATTCTGGAGAGATTTCAACATGACAGGAGTGGCAAAATCAAAACCACTTGAGCAGGACCCTCAGAGCATGCCCCACATCAGTAACCCAGGGTTGGTTGGGAGACTGGGTGTGGCTTTTCTCCTTATCTCTTCCCTCCTCCCAGATACAGGAAGAAAAAAAGAGAATGTCCAAACAATGGTCTAGCCCTTAACCCTTTGTACCATAATCAAATGTCTAAAAATTATCAAAACTAAAATAAAAAGATTTTTAAAGTTGTATCAGTACTGCTGCAAATAGTTTTGTAAAACTGATACCTTTGTCAGATCAATAGTTTCCATAATCTGCGATAATTTTAAAATTTATTGTATATGAGTGCAAAGGTCATTTTACCATTCAATTGTTTACAGCTATTGTCTATTTCTGCCAAAGGTGTTTCTGCTTTTGACTTCTTAAACTTCCTATTCAGTGAAAATATTAAGCATTTTTACTGTGATATAAATTTAAAGTATGTTGTCTCAAAGACTATAAAAAGAAAAAAGAAAAGAAGGAAGCAGAGTGGGAGAAGGGAAGGAAAGAGGAAATGTTCTTAGAATTGTATCTGTAAACCACACTAAATCTATTAAAAATTAATAAAAATTAAAATAAAATACAAAAAAAGAAAAGAATGCACAAAGGGGACCAGTGCTGACATGTGGAGGGCAAAATTTGCCGCCTGTGACACCAGCATCCCATATGGGTGATGGTTCACATC
This sequence comes from Ochotona curzoniae, assembly GCF_017591425.1. Classification (NCBI taxonomy): domain Eukaryota; kingdom Metazoa; phylum Chordata; class Mammalia; order Lagomorpha; family Ochotonidae; genus Ochotona; species Ochotona curzoniae. Next base: position 47,458 of record NW_024466454.1, read on the forward strand.
CTGTTTGCTCTACTTCTACCCAGCTTCCAGCTAAATGGCCTGAGAAAGCAGTCAAAGATGGCCTAGGTAAGGCCTGAGCCCCTGAACCCATGTGGGAGATCTGGGAGAAGCCCCAGGCTCCTGGTTTCAGACTGGCCCAGCTCAGGCCATTGAAGCCATCTGTGAGTCAATCAGTGGATGAAAAATCTGTCTCTCTGTGTCTCTCCCTCACTGTTTGTTAACCCTGTCTTTCAATTAAGTTAATTAATCTTTGAAAAAGGATGCAAATAGAAAAAAAAATGGACTAGTATGATTTTGGAGAACAAAATTAAAGGACAGGGTCAAAGTGATCTTAAAATAAATCACTATAATATCTATAGTGATATAATAGCTATAAATATCTATAATATCTATAAATCACTATGCAGATAAGGGAACATCTAGAAAGTAGCAATGCCTAGAACAGAAAGGATAAAATGCTAACGCAAAGCAAATCCCCATCACTTTACCAGTTGAGGGGTCACAGCCCGTGAAGTAGAGAGCTGATCTAAGGCAAGGCCTGGCTCCACTCGGCTTCACATTCCACCCTGGGGGAGCTGACAGGGAGTTGATTATGTGATCACATGCTGATGTCACTGAAAACAGACATTTAAAATGGACTAAACCTGAACCAAAAAATAACATGTTAGATACACTCGTTCATGGGAGAGTGCTAAGAGAATAAGACTGAATTTTTTTTTCTTTCACTCTTAAATCAGTCTCAAATGTCATAACTTTAAAATCATTTGGAAGTTAAATCACTCACAGCTGTTGACAATGTTATGCATGTGTGCGTTCAAAGCAAGGAAAACTTTTCCCCACAAATTTCACAAAAGCAGGATTGCCGCTACCATCTTGCCATCACTCACAAGGAACAAAGAATGAACTTTGTACTTTATTGAATACATTTTAATCCTTCAATGTCAACAAAAACAAGTGAATTTTAAATATCTGATTTTGAGGCACCAGTGGTTAAGGTTGAGGTGGTTTCTCTAGAAGGTTCTCCAAGAGATGCCACTTCTGCACAAAGATGATGAATGCCATCCTCATTCTGGCTCCGTTCCAACGTTTTCTTGATTTATCACATAGCTATAGAACAGAAATTAAAATGAATAATACTACCCAGAAGCGAGTTTGTCAAAATTTTACTCCAAGGAAAATAAATTTCTTACTCCCTCTATTACTAGCTGGGCTACGTTAAAAGCCATATTATCACCAAAAGAAAATTTTTGTCTTTTATTTTTATGAGAAAAATATTTGTATTTAGGCTTACACAGTATTATAAACCTTTTCAGTTAACCCCTCCCCCCCCAAAAAAAGAGAAAAAAATCTTCATTAAAAAAAGTACAAAGGGTTGGCATTGTGGCACAGCAGATAAACCGCCAACTGAAACACTAGTGATCCCGCATGAGCGCCAGTTTGTGTCCTGGCTGTTCCACTTTCTGTCCAATGGCCTAGGAAGGCAGTAGGGAAAGCACAGATGTTTAGGTCTTTGCAACACACTGGACACCAGTGAAAAACTGCTCACTCCTGGCTTTGGTCTGGCTCCGCCCGGTCATTGTAGCTATCTGTGAACCAGCAACAAAAGGTGTCTCTCTCATTCTCTTCTCTCTCCCTCTCTATCTGTATCTCCTTCAAATAAAGTAAATAAACCATTTAAACCACTACTTTGGATCTGGTTTTCTTTAATGAGAGCCTAACTGTCTAGAGAACCAGTATGTTCTAAAAATTTAACTCCAATTACATATACCTAAGAATACTCTGAAATTCACAGGTTTCATGAAAATTCTTGCAAAAAAGGCCTCCAAATTAATAATTTATAGTACATATCATTGAATCAACTAAACCAAAGATGGATAGCCAAAGGAATTTAAAAAAAAGATATAAACATAGCACCAATGCTACTTGCAACTTTCTTTGAAATTAACATTCACTTATCAATGCCCAGTACTCACAAGAACTGGAATTCCTTAAGTCTAGAAAAACTTTCAAGCTTACTAATTCTCTTTTGAATAATATAAATTATAACGATGTGCTGGAAACTCTGACATATATGGTTTAACATTCATGCATTATTTATTCATACCAACAAGCGCTTGAAGAAACTGCACTAAGTTTGTCTCCAGCTACTTTCTGATTTATCCTCAGTTCACCACATGAGAATGACTGTCCTGTCAATTTCTTGATCATAGACATAAGACACCAACATTTTCCTACATCATCTGTAATTTAAATAAAAGAAAAAGATATTCTCCATCTCTAAAGAGACATAGCATTATCATCATGTTGAGTGGGTTTTGAGTGAGTGTTTTTAAAACTGTGTATAAGAATCCTGGCCCAGGAGCACCTAAAGCCCCCCCGTGGGTAAGTACCCGTGGGGGACGGCTGGGAGCTAGGGGTAAAATCCTGGCTCTCCCCTGTCCCCACCAGCCAATAGCTGGTGGCAGGACAGGTAGGGCGGGTCTAGTCTCAGGACAAGGGGCGGGTTTAACCCCCTATCGAGGTGGCACTTGATGGGGGCGCCTCTGCCGGAAGGAACCCTGTCAGGGTCTCAGCCACAACCCCCGTCACAAGATGGGGGCAGAGGCCCAGGCCTTGGGCAGCCAGTGCACCAAGTGGTGCCAGGCTCTGCCTGCTGTCCGCCCAGCGGCGAGCTCTGGGGTTTTTGATGATATGAAAAAGCTGCTTTGGGACACCCAAAAGTAAGACCAGCGTTAGCGTAGGTGAGACACTAATTTCTGGTGATTCCCAGGAACCGAGACATGAAACCTTAATGCATGTGTGGGACTGAGAGCTGAATGTTTGGAGTAAGCAAACCTTAGTCCACAAACATGATTGGAACACAGGGTGCAGCACAGGACATTCCCAGCTTGGTTTTGGCTCCAACTGATCCACATTAAGCACAGAGTTGAGCCACGGTGTCTAAGGCAGGGGTCATGACAGGTGGATGGGGCTGCAGTCAGGTCTGGATACAGTTGTCGTCTCCCTTGGCACAAATGTGGATTGGGAAAGACGTACCGGGCCCGGCCAGACCGTAATACCTTCTGGTGCTTTGGAGTACCAGGGTGGATGTGGGATGGACTAGGCTAGGTCCCAACCTCAACTGAGCCATATACGAGCTATATGGGGGCATGGACTACCGTGGCTGGGCTGAAACACTCTACAGCAAGAACCAGAATGGGATGATGGCCAGTTAGGAAAGGCCACTGTTCCTGCTAGGACAAGAGGCGAACTGGCACATGGACCCTCTGGTATGCATGAAACCTGGCACATGGAGGGGTTCTGATGGAGGAGCTCGGGCAACTCCTCTGGCAGGACATAGACCCCGCAGGTCAGCGCAAGGAACATGGAAGGTAACAGCCAAGAGGTCATAGAAAGTGTCCCACTGGCATGCATTTGGCATGGGTCGGGGGCAGACCAGGCTGAATCTGTTCATGTCATCCACTGGTAAATCTGATCGCCAGAACAGAGTGTGGGTCGAACCAGGTCCGGTCGTGACAAAAGCAACACACAAGTTGGAATGCCAAGGTGAGGTAGCCTGAGCCGGATGCAGCCGCAGCACCCAACTAGCACACGTGAGAACCAGGAAAGGAGGAGGCAGAGCTGACAGGGGAATAAGGGGAGGTTCCCTAGCTGAACAGCAACTTACACTGAGGAGCGTGAGCTGGGTAGGGGGTAGACCAGACCAGGCAGGGACACAGCACCTGTGCACCTCATGTGGACCAGATTGGGTGAAAACTAGGCTGGGCTGACTATTCCCACTGGTGCAAGCTACAATCAGAGTTGGTGAGGGTTGTTGGGGCTTAGTTGTAGCACCAGCTGGCGGAAGCTGGTACAAAGGGTTAGACACGTTGAGTTGAACCACAGGGCCAACTGGAGAGGGCACAACTGGAATGGGAGCGACCTGGGAGGGAAATAGTGGGCTCCTCCCTCGTGGGTCATCACCTTCCACGGGAGGGCATGGGAACTAGGACAGGGGCTGGGGTGGCTAGACAGACACCCAACAATATCCGTTAGGGACGGTAGGAGGAGATGGTTGGATGGAAGTAGGTTGCAACACCTGTTGGTAAGTATATGATCAGAAGGGTATTTGGGACAGACTGGACTAGTATGCCATACATACTGGCAAGCCAGGGTAGGGGGTGGGCCTGGTTGGGGTTACTGTGGGCCGCCCTGACTGGGCTGCAACTCCTACTGGTACGTGCGAGGGACAAGTGCGTCCAGGGCGGAACCAGGCGGGACTGCAAGAGACACGGGTGGAGACAGAACCGACCCAGCAACTGCAACCACCAGCTGATCGGGGCAATGGACTGTGCCGGACCCTATGCTACTAGAACATGCAGGAATCTGGACTGGGAATACCTCAAAATTTCTTTGAGGATCTCCCCATTCGAGACACCGGACTCAGAGTCCTAACCAAGAAAAGACAGAACAAGTCAAGCAACAACCTCAGCTATCTGTTGGCAGCAAAATACTGGGCAAATGGAGACTCTAGAAGGGACTGTGTCAATCAATGGACTCTTCAACGACCACATCGTGCTTGGAGTGGCGAGACTGACAGCGACCCATGAATGGTGAACTATTGGAACCACTCGATCGAGTATCTCAGAGCATGCCCCACATCTGGGACTTAGGGTGGGTGGGAAACTGGGTGTGGCTTCTCCCTCTATATCCCCCTTTAGGCCTTGAACCTTTTTTACCCCAACTGAATTTGTAAGGATTGTCAAAATTAAAAAAATAAAATAAAAAAAAAAACCTGTGTATAAGAATCCTTCACAGGGTGTTACTTTTAATTTTGAAATGCATAAATAAACAAAATTATGATCTACATTTGAAGCTATATATAGTAATGATTTTAAAATGTGTAATATAAGGATTAAGAATTCAAAAATTATAATGTTAAGAGAAATGTGGGGCAGGTGCCTTGGGTCAAGCAGCTAATCTCCCAACTTGAAGAGCCAGCATCTCATAGGGGCACCATTCATGTTCTAATCCCAGTCAGCCCCACTTCCCATCCAGCTCCCTGCCTGTGGCCTGGGAAAGCAGTTGAGGACGGCCCAAAGCCTTGGGATGCTGCATGAGAGACCTAGAAGAAACTTCGGGCTTTGGATTGGATCAGCTCAGCTCTGTTATGGCTATTTGAGGACTGAATCAATGAATGGAAGATCTTTCTCTCTCTCTCTCTCTCCTTCTCTCTGTAAATCTGCCTCTCAAATAAAAATAAACCTTTTTTTTTTTTAAAGATTTATTTTTATTATTTTTTCATTGGAAAGGCGTATATACAGAGAGGAGAGACAGAGAGGAAGATCTTCCGTCCGATGATTCACTCCCCAAGTGAGCGCAACGGGCCGATACTATGCCGATCCGAAGCCAGGAGCCTCTTCCGGGTCTCCCACACGGGTGCAGGTTCCCAAAGCTTTGGGCCGTCCTCGACTGCTTTCCCAGGCCACAGGCAGGGAGCTGGAAGGGAAGCGGGGCTGCTGGGATTAGAACCGGCGCCCATATGGGATCCCGGGCGTGCAAGGCGAGGACCTTTTAACCACTTGCGCCACCGTGCCGGGTCCAAAATAAACCTTTTTTAAAAAAGAGAAAGTTAGTGTTGCACAATGAGGTATTACAGTAGATTGGTTTAACTCAACACCCTTTATTATGTATTCCTGTATCAAAGAGGTGGGAAAGTCAAACTCTATAAAGTATTTCCCTCCCTTGTAGCTGGGGATTCTGACGGAACTGGTCTAATCAATCAGGCATACTCACTTGAGACTTCACTCAGTGCCGAGATGCATCAGGAAAGAGACAGGACATGAGGTATCCATCTTGAGTTGCACAAGCGTGGCAGAGGTGCTGCAGTTCTGGAGCTGGCAACTGTTCATGTCTTCCTCTGGCAGGCAGCTTCTTGGTCGATTCAGAGACAGCACTTCCTCAGGCAGTTCACTCTTACAATGCAGCTCCTAGAAGCTCAGCCTGTGTCTATTTTTCCCCATCCTACCTAGATTCCTTAACCAACCTCTTTCTGTTTAAGGAAACATAAGGATCTTCTTTAAGAAGATCCTGTTACCTCCAACCAAGAATCTTGACTTGTACAAAATTAGATAACTAGAAGAAAGGTACAGAAAGTGCTAAAGGACTTAAAATGGTGTGGTTCACTTAACTGAGGTAACTGGTGTTTGGGCAATGAGACTGAGGACAAGGTATCAGAGAAAATGGTGAGAATACACTAGCTGCTTCTTGTCACTTTCAGCAAAGTCTTACAAGAGAAATGCGACTCAAGCCAATGTTAATTCTACAAAGATGGAAGGCAATATAACTTTGCCAAAGGATTTGCTCTCTGCTGACAACAAAAACTGACAAAAATCCCAAATCATGAGCCTTGAATAATTTAAAATCAAGGCTCTGCTACTCCAACCTGAAACAGTCTTAAGGCTCTGAGGAAGCTGTTAAATCCTTGTCACATTTTCTCAAGAACCTTCGCTTAACAATTTTTGGTCAAGTAACAGAAGCCATCCTGGAGCAAAGACCAGTCCAGACCATCCCCATCCAAGCCAAGTCTAGAGTCTGAAAGCTCTCAGGTAGGTACTGTGTGTGTCCATTCTGGACACAGAGGCCAGCAGGGGATTGACAGGGTTCTTGGTTTAAAATGATGTGATTTAAACTACATTAAAAAGATGTCTTTGGGGACTAGCACTGTGGCATATAGCACATTAAGCTACCACCTGCAGTGCCAGCACCCATCATGGAGTATTCCATTTTTGATCCAGCCTTCTACTAATGTGCCTGGGAAAGCAGTGCAAGATAACCCATGTGCTTGGGTCATATTACAGACCTAGGGGAAACCCAGAGATCCCAGCTTTGGCCTGGACCACCCCACTGGAGCCACTTCAGGAGCAAGCCAGTGGATAGAAAATCTCTCTTCTCTCTCTCTGCCTCTGCCTTTGCCTCTCCCTCTCTATAACTTCACCTTTCAAATAAATACATCTTTTTAAAAATTAAAAATTTTAAAAACTGTGATTATTTACAAAAATGATTGAAGAAGACAGTTTGGAAGCTTACTAAATTTTAAGAATTCACTTGGCCAAGAAACAAAACAATAATACAGATCCAGAAGTGGCTTGTAACAGCCTGTAGCTGCTAACAGGACCACAATAACAGGAAGTGAACTTCTAACACTGTCCAGCCTATAAGAAGGGCCTATATTTAACACATGAGTCAGATGACAAAAAAAGATGTTTACTATGTGGAGAAAATTTCAGAAGAATGAATCAGGGACAGAAAATATCATACCAAAGGATGATTAGTAGCAAGCAGTACATTTTGATTTTGATGAAACAGTAATCACTATTTTTGAATTTTCCCCAAAATTCAACTTGAATTCAGTTGTCCTACACCTAACACATGATTCATGTGATGCTCTTGGGACAGAGAAGTTGTTTTTAGACTGTAGGAGACCATCCTTAACATGCTGGATAGGATGACACCTAGATAGTATGAGCTTCGTGCTCATGTGTGGTGATGGAGTAGACTTTGGATGGATCCTCTTTGGGATGGGACGAGTGAGTGCTGAGTATCAGAAGCATTTCCATAAACAGTCAAGCAGCCAGTGAGGCTGACTGGAGTGAAAACACTGAAGTCTGTCTACCCATATCCCCCCTCTCTCCTTAGTAAAGCCATCCTAGCTTTTAGATGGACACACAGAATTCTCTCCTAGGTTCAGGCCTGAAGATGAAATTCAGTATTGCTGCTGCTTCTGGAGAGTTATCTCAAGAAAGTAGCTGAGTCCCCTGGGTTTTGCCCTTCCCCACCACCTCCAGAAACAAGCCTGGACCACAAGAGTGAAGCAAAGTTGAAAACCAAGCCATGCGCCAGGCTCACACAACCCAGACACCCCTACTTCCAGATCTCTGTTATGCCGAAGGAAACAACTCCCCTGTAGTTTAAATCACTTTTATCTTTGGTTTTTCTGTTAGGTGTAGCATAACCTAACCTTATATAATAAAGTATAGAGTAAAAATGTGAAAGAAAGATGACCTGAAGTGGTAACAAAAGTTTTTCAGAATCTGTAGCACAGAAGGCTGCTACACTAAGGAACATTTTCCAGGGAGCACTAGGGAATAAACATTTTTTTTTTTCCAGAATTGTCAATACCAAAAAGACATTATTGAGAGAGATGATAAGCACCCATGAAAGAATATTTATCTTTGTGAGTGAGCACTATTTATTTTAAAAGCAACCGGCAGAGCTTTCTCACTTACTGCTGTTTCCCCTTAACACGGCATAAAGCCACTTAATCAAATCACTAAAGGAAAACAAAGAAAAAAAAAAAAAGAAGGTATAAACATGACTTTGTTTTTTTCTTGATCTGGTAAAATTCAAATCTTACATATCTATATCCAAAGAAATACATGCTTGTTTCAAAGGCACTTTCCTTTATTCAAAAAATGCTTTAAAATATTACTTGAGCAAAGAAGAAGAACAGGACATAAAAAGATGAATCAGATGTTAACAGCTTTCTTTCAAGTTCTGACTGACTTTGGACTTCAAATGTCTATTCAAAAAAATAGTCTTGGCCCAGCACAGTAGCCTAATGGCTGAAGTCCTCAACTAGCATGTGCCGGGTTCCCATACGAGCGTTGGTTCTAATCCTGGCAGCCCCACTTCCCATCCAGCTCCCTGTTTGTGGCCTGGGAAAGCAGTCGAGGATGGCCCAAAGCCTTGGGATCCTGCACACATGTGGGAGACCCGGAAGAGGCTCCAGGCTCCTGGCTTTGGATCAGCTCAGCTCCAGACATTGTGGCCACTTGGGAAGTGAATCAGCAGACAGAAGATCTTCCTCTCTGTCTCTCCTCCTCTCTGTATATCTGACTTTTTAATAAAAATAAATCTTTTAATATATATATATATAGTCTCATTTTAAAGGTATTTTCCTTTACTCTGAATAATTTTTACATATATATATAATATCCAATTTAAAATTATACTTAGCTAGTCACATATAATCAGTTTAAAAAGATATTCTCTGCTATGATGACTATAATTGACTACAAAGAATTATGAGTAATGCTGAAATAATTCCTTTCACCACAAATATGGTTATCACATTATGTAGTATTGGAAATGGTTGATACATAAAAATTTTGAAAGGCTCTTTTGATTTTTCTATATTGCAAATTTTTCTGTTTCTATGAGTATATACAAAATAATACAAACCTTAATGATTTGAAATTGAATTACATTTATAGAAATAGGAAGTTAAATTTACAATGGTTTATTTTCTCATACTTATATACAAGAAAACAAAGTTACATACGTGGCTCAAACTTCAATTCTCCATTTGGTCCTGATGGAGGAGTTCCTTGTTGTAATTTCTTTTGTTCCATCTGCTGTACAACCTGGTGAATGGAAAAAGACTTAAAATTAAATTTCGCTTTTTAAAAAATATTTTTTTTGAAAGGCAGAGTTACAGAGAGAAGGAGAGACAGAGAAATGTTTAATCTGTTGATTTTCTTCCTAAATGGCCACAATGGCTGCAGCTGAGCCAATCCCAGGCCAGGAGCCAGGAGCTTCTTCTGGGTAAACCACATGGGTGTAGGAACCCAAGGACTTAGCCATCCTCCACTGCTTCCCCAGGCCGTAATCATGGAGTTGGATCAGAAGTGGAGCAGCCAGGACTTGAACTGGCACCCATATGGGATGCTGGCACTGTAGGTAGAAGCTAAGCCTACCGCATCATGGTGCCAGCCTGTCTCCTATCTTAAGAATGACCTTTGATAACGTATATGAAATTACTATATGAAATTATATGAAATTATTTTCTAAAATGAATATATTCAAACTCTTAAAAATTGAAATTAGTAGTGAACAAAGCATTTTACCAAATGCCATGATTTAAAACAGCAGAGGCACTTACTCTGGAGATTACAACATAGCTAGGGATGCCGGAATCCCATACTGCACTGCTTGGATTGTCACAGCTACATTCCAATTCCAGCCTCCTGCAAATATGTGTCCGAAGAGGCAACCGGTGGGAACCCAAGTAACTGGGTTGCTGCCACCCGCCGAGGACACCTGACTGTGCTCCCAGCTCCTGACTTCCTTCAGGTCCAGCCCTGACCATTGCAAGTGAATTGGCTGATGAGAGCTCTGACTCTTGCTCTTTCTGTCTCTCTCAAACTCTTTCTCTGCTTGTCAAATAAAGTAATTAAATAAAATGCTATTAGCTCATAGTAACTTGAAATACTACACTGCAAAGCACAGGTCTTCAGCAAAGCATCCAGTATCCGGCTTATGCCAGGATCCCTTTGCCAGAAACGACCTGATGGTACTCCTGCTTCTGCGCCTGAAGCTGGTCGTGCTGACGTTGGAGCTCTTCTTTTTGTTTCTGAAGCTCATCTGCTTTCTTCTTCAGTTCATTTTCTTGTAAAGAGATCATTTTTTCATACTCTTTTAGTTCTTCTTCTGTAAAGAATTGTTGCTGATCCAATGTCTAAAAGAAAAAAAGAAGAAATGAGGATTAAAAAGAAGTTAGGAAGAAAGAAAAAACTAATGAAGTCCGAGTCAGCTTCCAAATCCTGTGATTAGTCAGGAGCCAGGCACATCACCCAGGTCTCCCATGTAAATGGCATCTTTTGCTGCTTTCCCAGGTACAGTATCAGGAAGCCGGACACAAGGTGAAAAGCTGAACTCAAATCATTGAAGTCTGATTCAGCTTCAAAATTCCATGATCAATTCTATAATATTAAACCTTTGTGTAAGAAAGGGGAAATAAGTAAGCATATATTCACGTATTTATTTACAAAGAAAGGACCAGGAAGGACAATCTAGAGACTACTGAGATTAGGATGAGGACAGCATTGTGGTACAATGCTTTAAACTGTTGTTTTTGACACTGGCATTACATTTTGGAATAGTGGTTCAAGTTGTAGCTGCTCTACTTCAGGTGCAGCTCCCTAGCAGGCCTGTGAAAGCCGTGGTGGATGCCCCAGTACTTGTGCCCTGCCACGGACCCAGGAGATCCAGATGGTGCTCTGGCCCACAGCTCTAGCCTAACGTAGCTTTGGCTGCTGTAATCATTTGGGGAGTGAATCAACAAACTGAATAAAACCTATCCTTCTCTGTGTCACTGTGGCTTTGATAGAAGTGTGAAAATAAATCTTTAAAAAATAAACAAAAGCTAACAGAAGTAAGTGAGAAAAGAATAAAATTTCTCTGCTTCTTTCTTGGTACAGACTGACTTTTTGGAAACTGATTATTGCTTCACACACTAACAAAATCAAATAAGATCCACAGGACAGGAAAACCTCAATATCTGAACGTAAAAATGGAAGCAAATAAATAATACCTTTATTTCAAATGAATAAGATAACTCACAAAAGAAGATGGGGAAAAGGGACCAATTTAAGGCACTTTTGCTCATAGTATTTGTACTATATGCCCTCAGATTAAAAAGTTTAAAAAAGCTTACACAAATAGTAATTCTTACTTTTGTATCATAAGTTTTGCAACTCTTCGTAAATCTAGGATGGAGCAAATATGCAAAATATTTTTGTGGATAATAGGATTAAGTTTTACATGAAATATAGAAAGAGTAAAAGAATGTTATGTTACAATCTGAGATGTCGAACTGAAATGAGGGATATTGGTTATTGCACTCGTGAATTATGATAAATGTTTTTTTTTTAAAGATTTTTTATTTTTATTGGAAAGGCGGATATACAGAGAGGAGAGACAGAGGGGAAGATCTTCCATCCGATGATTCACTCCCCAAGTGAGCCGCAACGGCCTATGCTATGCCTATCCGAAGCCAGGAGCCTCTTCCGGGTCTCCCACACGGGTGCAGGGTCCCAAAGCTTTGGGCCGTCCTCGACTGCTTTCCCAGGCCACAAGCGGGGAGCTGGATGGGAAGCGGGACTGCTGGGATTAGAACCGGCGCCCATATGGGATCCCGGGCATGCAAGGCGAGGACCTTAACCACTTGCGCCACCGCGCCGGGCCCAATTATGATAAATGTTGATAAAAGTTGCAAGGTATACACAAGGTATATATTAGTAAATATGTTTAAGTGTGCATCATAAATGTATATGCACATACAATGCAGACATTAACATGACAGATACTAGTTACACAGCAAATATTTGCATTTATTATTTATATATTATTCATATTATATATTTTTTCATTCCTTATTTCTGTCATCTGAAAGGCCTTGGAAGCTATGACAATCCAGTAGCAAGGGACACACTGAGGGCTCAGATTTGGGTCTGTAAAATCAATCTCTATAGCTCCTAGGAAAAATGGTTGATTCCACAGGTGGGACAAATAAAGAACAAGATGAACTTTGAACTTATTTTACTAAAAGTAAGGACATCCTCAAAGAATGACAGAGATATTAAAGTGCATAAAAGTCAGTTCAAAAAAACTCACACTGGCCAAACCTGGGGCCATCTGAGCATGGGGATAAATGCTAGCAAAGGATTAGAGTTCACCGACTAAAATAGACACGTGGCAAAGGCTAGCTTTTCCTTGCAGTGGAAAACCAACGGACTGTGACACAAGCAAGATGAGATCATCATGTCACCACAGTGACAACTGATTCTGGCCAGCACCATCAGTGCAGGCTGTTCTCAAAGTATAATCTCACAATGTGCGCTTTTTTTTAAACAAAAGTATATTCATTTTCTATTGAATGGTACAATGCTTCGGAAAAGCACTTCTGTAAAACAACTCTACACTCGTGAAAAGTTTTGCTCATAAAAATGTATTTATAATGACATGATGTCTTTTAAAAACCATTAAACTGGGAATAATCTATATATCTAACCTCGAGAAAATAATTATGTATTCACATAGCTAGAAAAGCAATGCTTCAGGGGGACGTGACCCCTGGCAACATGGCTGCTGCCAGGGCCCCCAGGCTCGGCCAAGTTCGTCTCCCGGAATGCAACCAGCAGTCTTCACGCCCACTCGGAAGGCTGCTTCGGGGAGGCTGGACCCCCCACGCATGGCCCTTTCGGGCCTAGCGTGGGAGCACAGGTACAGCTAGCCGACACTCGGGCCGGTGGCGCTAGGGGCGTGGCTAGACCCAAGCCCGGGCCGGGAAGAGGGGCGGGGCTGACGCTCGGGGACGTGACCCCTGGCAACATGGCTGCTGCCAGGGCCCCCAGGCTCGGCCAAGTTCGTCTCCCGGAATGCAACCAGCAGTCTTCACGCCCACTCGGAAGGCTGCCTCGGGGCAGCCAGTGCGCCAGTTGGCGCCACGCTTTGCCTGCTGGCCGCCCGGCCAGGGAGCCCTGAGAAATTGGTTCTCTATGCTGCTCAAGACGGCTTCATGCTGAAGCTATAGCATTTTGGGGACACCAAGCAATCCTAAAGATTTCCAACGGCTGTAAATCTCCCTCAGACGAATCTACTGCTATCATGGTTTCACCCCATAAGTTCCGAATGATTGTAACTCCCAATATAATGTCAATTCCTTACGATACACAGTAACTGGGTGGGAACACAGAGAAATCTCTCATTTCCCTTGAAAAAGCTAGGAATCCATGTAGTGTAACCTGCAGGAACTAGATAAGTATCTTAAAGTTGATAGATCCAGACCAGCATTAGACAACAGCAAAAGCTATAATGACACACAGGGGAATTAGGAACAACCCAAACAGTCTATTAACAAGTGGTCATATGCACAGAATAGGGGAGAACCCCAGAGCGGAACAGAGGGACTGGAGGAGGCCTATCCCCCACCCATAAGGACTCCCGGACTCCCACCAAGGTCTATCAGAACGGACACAAGAACGTCAACGCAACTGCCAAAGAGAACACGGGGATCTGGAATGCCTCCGAATGCCGTGAACCCAGATGACAGACACCCCCTCTCTTTGGACCAACTACACGAGATGGAAGAAGCCCGAGTCCTTCCACATAGGAACCAACGACATCAGAACAACAACTAGGAACCACGATTGCTCATCAGAACCAGAAGATCAATAAACTTCTGGCGGGACAGTGGGGGAGGAATCCTCTCCAGTCCTTATCTAGTTTCAGCTCTGGGCCTCCACCCTCTATAATGACCAACAAGGCTCCTCCTAAACCCCCCTCCCCCACTACACACACACACACTTACACACACACTCATATACACACACTAATAGGATGAGATAACCAAAGAACAATAAAGATAGGTCATCAAGGACTCACTCATATACTATTAGATGGAACATAAACAAGTACTCATTAGCAAGGTATGAGAGATTTCTCTGCAACACCCCCCAAAATCGTTACACACCTCAATTGAAGAGGTGACATTGAAACAGTTGTAGAAGGTAATCAAGAACTTACATGTAATTTTTACATATTGTCTACTCAATACTATGTCAGACATCTAATGTTTGCCTGGATTTAACCTGTAATTTATGCTTGGTTGATTGTTACTTTTTGAACCTGTCACTGATACTGTCTAAACCAAGAGGTGTGGAAGAATTGAACTTTTTTTTTTTTTCTTTTAACATATTGTTCACTCAACACTATACCAATTAATCCCATAACATTGTATATCGACGCTGATGTTTTGTTGGGGGTTTTAACTGACTGGAACTTTACTCTGTTAGCTCTACCTTCAGACCAGAGAAGGTCTCCCCAAGAGGCCACTGAACTTATCTGGACAATAAAACGCTGGACTTTATGCTAGGTACATGCTCACAATGAAGGAATTTCAACTGAACTTGAACTGTGGTTATGCAGCAAGATGGAGCAATCCACTATGGGAGGAGGGGTGTGGGAGGGGCGGGGGGACTCCCCAGTGCTTATAAATCTGTTTCACATAATACAATGTTAATAAAAAAAAAAATTCAAAAAAAAAAAAAAAAAGAAAAGCAATACTTCAGAAAATGCTTTTTATTATGCTGAGTGGATCTTTTTTTAAAGCTGATTTGGAGTTCTGGTTTAAAGATGGGCTAAAACACACATTTTTTTAAATCACAAGAGGCAAAATAGTGACAATTATTAGGTCAATTAAAAAACATTGATTTTTAAGGGATCTTTTTAAAAGATTCATTTATTTTTGGAAAGCCAGACTTACAGAGAGAAGGAAAGACAGACAGGAAGATCTTCCACTGCTGGTTCACTCCGTAAGTGGCCACAACAGCCAGAGCTGAGCTGATCTGAAGCCAGGAGCTAGGAGCCTCTTTCAGGTCTCCAACACAGGTACAGAATCCCAAGGCTTTGGGTCATCTTCTACTGCTTTCCCAGGCCACAAGCAGGGAGCTGGATGAAAAGTGGAGCAGCTGGTACACAAACGGGCACCCATATGGGATCCCAGCACAAGCAAAGCACGGACATTAGCCATTAGGCTACCATGCCGGGCCTGAGATTTTGGGTCATCTGCTTTCCTAGGCTATAAACAAGGAGTTAGATGGCAAGTGGAGCTGCTGGACATGAACTGGTGCCCTTTTTGGATGACAGTGCTTGCAGGAGGAGAATTAATTAATCATTATTGAGCTGTCATGCTGACCTCTACATAATATTTTAAAAGGCAAAACAGCAAGTTTACAATAGGAATATCTGGTAGACGCTGCCTTAACCACACAATCAAACCTAACAGTGTCAGCTACGGGCCACATCAAAGCATGTGCCTACAGACACCATCCACCGAGTGTCTCTTCTGTACTGTCCAAGGGATATTCTGCCACACAATTGGCCTGATCTCTTTAAAACATCAATGCCAGGAAAAATACATGAAGACCGAGGAACTGCTTTGGATTACAGGGGACTAAAAAGACACTGCAACTCACTTCAATACTGACATGGTCTTTCTTTTGTTACAAAGAATGTCCCTCAGGAGATTGACAAAAACCAATGAAGTCAATGGGAGAGGAGTATGCTGTGTGTATTGGACATTTTACTATGATTAGGAAGACAAATCTTTATTGGCAAGAAATGTACACTCTAGTATTAGGGTGAGAACAGCATCATGTGCAATTTACTTTTAAGCAGCTCAAAAAAATTATATATACATCTATGACATCAGCATACACTTAGACATATATAATTACATGGTAACACACACAAAGAAAGAGATTAACAAGAAATAGAAAGAAAAAAGAAAGACAAAGCAAATGTAGTAAAATGGGCAATTTTGGTGAAGAGTTATTTATGAATTCCTAGCCTATTCTTTTAACTCTGAAATTATGTCAAAATTTAAAAGTACATAATTATTTATTGACCTTCTAGTTTACTAGATACACTAAAGAGAAGGCAGATTCATATAATCTTAGCATTCTTAATCAACATCCAGAAATATTTCAAACATTAAACAAAAACTCAAATGAGGCAGTGGGAGTAAGAGGGGAGCTGGTGTTATGGTGTAGCAGCTTTAGGTGTTACCTTCAACTCTGACAATGACACATCGGTGCTAGTGCAAGTCCCAGCTGCTCCAGTTACAATGGAGTTCCCTGCCAGAGCCTGGGAAAAGCAAATGGCCTCCTGCTACTCACTTGGGAGACCTGGACTGAGTTCCACACTCCTAGCTTCAGCCAAGCTCAGCCACAGCAGCTGCAGGCATTTGGGGAGTGAACAGTGCATGGCAGTTCTCTCTCTCCCTCTCATATAAATAAATGTAAACAAGTTAAATAAAATACTCCATTGTTAGAAAAAAAATACCCAAAACAAAAGCAGGCTGGTCCTAAACGAAAGCAGCCAACTGTCCTCAATTTTAGAACTTTTCAGTTTTAGAACTTTTCAGTTTTAGAAGTGAACATTTCCAGAGTCGGTGCAGTGACATGCACACTAAGCCCCTACCCTGTGGTGCCAGCAATCCATATGGCCACCAGTTCATGTCCTGGCTGTTCTGCTTCCCATCCAGCTCTCTGCTTATGACCTGGAAAAGCAGTGAAGGCTGAGCCAAGTACTTGGGCCCCTGCTCCCACATGGAAGATCTGGAAGAGGTGCCTGACTCCTGGCTTTGGATCAGCTCAGTCCTGGCCACTGTGGCCATTTAGGGAGTAACCAGAAGGAAGATCACTCTGTCTCTCCTTCTCTCTGTAAATGCCTTTCCAATTAAAGTAAATGAAATTATTTTTTAAAAAATAAAACATTTTTATTTTATAAAATAAAATAAAAAATAAAAATATGTTTTTTAAAATGTTTTTTAAATATGTTTAACAAAATGTTTTAAAAAATAAAACATTTATTTTATGGGGATCTCTAAGTTCTAGGTAAACCAGCAAAGTTGGTCTCTCTATCTCATACTATTTTTAGCACAACTGAAAACCTAACTTAAATACAGTCTATTCATTTTTATGTAGAAGACAATATTCTTGCTTTAATGTTATTATTCTTTTAAAGTTGTGAATGCATTTATTTAGAGCTGACTATGATATAAACTGCATAATCTTCTGGAGCAATTTATAAGATATATTGATATATGATGAAATAGTACATATAATCACATAAAAATACATATAGTGAAAGATCATAATTATAATTAAGATATAATGAAAAACATTTTTAAATATGTCCAGTTTTGACAATGGCTTTATTCCTGAGATTTAACCACAGGTATCACATGGGACTGGCACCATGGCCTAGCAGCTAAAGTCCTTGCCTTGAATGTGCCGGGATCCCGTATGGGCGCCGGTTCTAATCCCAGCAGCCCCACTTCCCATCCAGCTCCCTGCTTGTGGCTTGGGAAAGCAGTTGAGGACAGCTGCACCCATGTGGGAGACCTGGAAGAACTCCTGGCTCCTGGCTTCGGATTGGCTCAGCTCCAGCCATTGCAACTGCTTGGGGAGTGAACCATCAGACAGAAGACCTTCCTCTCTGTCCTCCTCTCTGTGTATCTGCCTTTCCAATAAAAAATAAATAAGTCTTAAAAAAAAAAAA
Source organism: Ochotona curzoniae (assembly GCF_017591425.1). NCBI lineage: Eukaryota > Metazoa > Chordata > Mammalia > Lagomorpha > Ochotonidae > Ochotona > Ochotona curzoniae. Next base: position 65,344 of record NW_024466454.1, read on the forward strand.
GGAATCACATATATTGCCCACAAATGTGTACAAATAAGTGGGTGGTCATCACAGAGTTATCTACTACAGTAGAATAGTGGAATTTACCTAGAACATCTATATCTAGAGGAATGAAGCTATAAATCATGCCATACCTATACAACTGCGTGTGTAGTATCTCTTAAATACTTTTGAAGAATGAAATTGGAAAATGTTTACAAAAGATATTAAATTTTAAAAAAGCATTTCATGAACATGCAGAATCATTTATACAATGTGGAGCCATTTTTAAAAGCATAAATATGAATATACATGCATTTTTTAAATGTGGGATAACACACTGCTCGCTTATTTAAGGTGTGTCATACACACATGCACATAATATAAATGCAAAGTGAATTCTAATCCAAATTGGCATAATGTAATGCATAAAATATATAGTCTCCTTCTGAGGAGTAGAATTAACTTCTAATTTATTCTTTAATAGTACTTATACCTGTAATTTTCAACAATGAAAACTATTTTATAGTTGGAAAATATATATCTTTTAAAAGTTTCCCAATTATATACAGTTGATTACAAATAAGCTATCAACTATTACAATCTTTCCAAGAAATTAAGTTCATTATTTTATACAGGTTGAGTAGCACTTATCTGCAATGTTTGGGATTTGAAGTATTTCAGATTTCAGGTCTTTTCTGATTTTGAAATCTCTGCATATACAAAATAAAATATCTTGGGGATAGGATCCAAGTATAAAGATAAAATTGATTTATGTTTCATCACCTTATGCATAGATCCTGAATATGATTTTATTCAATGTTTTTAGTGTACCTGCATTTTGATAGGAGGTCAAGCATGGAATTTTCCTTGTCTGCTATCATGCTCAAAATGGTTTTGGAACATTTCAGATTTTCGATTAGGAATGCTCAACTACAGTGACATTTCCATTTCATTTAGAAAGCCAAAACAGACATACAACATAATGGGGGACAACAAAACTTAAAACAAAACTTAAAAAAGTCTGATGTAGAATTTCTTGAACCATCCAACCCCTTTGAAGTAGGTTCTATTACCTCCCAGCTGTCTGGTTCCAAGAATTCTTTTTTCTCTGTAGCCTTCAAAAACTCTTCCATAGTCACTAATCGGTCTTTGTTAGTGTCAACCTGATTGAAGGAAAACACAAATGTCAGACAGAATAAATCTAACTTCCATTCCTTACACACTAGTAACTGTCTTCTAACAGATGTTACTACACGAACACATAGCCATTAGGACTCACCTAACACCCACAGAAACTAGAGGAAAAAATATACAACGCTCAACACCCTAATAGAATCAGAAAAGATATGTTTCTCTTCTATACAATTCGATTTGGAAGATAAAAAGATACCTAAATATTTGATCATCACATTTGAGTCAGCTGATCAAATTGGCTGTGCCAACACTGTTTTTTTTCTCACTATAATAAGTATAATCTTTCAAAGGCAGATGTTTGGGCATGAAAAACAACCATTCCAAAAGAGAAACTGCTTTTTTCAAGTTTGAAGTGTAAGGAGAAGATATGGATCATACAGCAAGAGGAAATGCCAGATAGAAGTGTGGAACTTAGGGAAAGCAGAGAGCTGGAGACAAACATCTTTTTTGTTTTAGTTTACTAGCATGTAGCACATACATTAAGACCCAGGAAATGGTCAGTGTGGACTCACACATACCTTACTAGGTAGGACACAAAGATTAGTTACTCCTCACTAAGGTATTGAAGATTTCTCTGCACACCCCTCCTGAAACTGCTCTGTACCTAAACTGTTGACGTATGCCTTGTTAGAGTTATAAGCCAGTTTAGACTATCCTAAAATCTGCCAAGTTCAGCAAAATCATGCTTTAACACTATAAACTGCTAAATACTAAAATGAAAATAGACAGGAGACAGCTGAATAGTACTCTACAACCATTTTAAGGTGTCAATGAACTAGTCACAGGAAGTGGTTAAGAACTTGCATTTTTTTTAACATATTGGTTACTCAATACCATGTCAAATAATTCCATAATGTTGTAAATTGTTATTGATGTTATGTTGTGGCTTTTAATTGATCGGGATGATGTTCTGCCAGCTCTGCCTTCAGACCAGAAATGGTCTCCCCAAGGGACCGTTGAATTTATCTGGACAATAAGATGCTGGACTCTATGCTTGGTATATGTTTGCAATGAAAGAATCTTGACTGAATTTGAACTGTAACACAGCAACAAGGTGGAGGAATCCACCATGGGGGCAGGGTACGGGCAGGAGTTGGAGGAATCCCAGAGCCTATGAAACTGTGTCACATAATGCAATGTAATTAATAAATTTTAAAAAAAAGACCCAGGCAACTACAATGTCACCTAGGGAAAGAATTAAGGAAGTGAGAAGGCTAAGCCAAGAGCACTGTGACACTGAGAACTTAGGAAGAAGAGGGACAGTCAGCAAAAGAGAACTGGGAAGATTGGGTGTGTGACACATGAGGAAACAAGGAGCTCTGGTGTTCCAAAAGTCAGGTGAAGGATGTACTTCAAGAACAAGGGAAGCAGTCACCGTGTCCAACACAGGTTAAGAAGTCAAGGAAGGGGGGCATCTCATGCCTGGATCCCAGACGACAGCCACCAGACGTGCATGTGGTGAGCTGTCCCCGGGCCTGCCTGGGCTCTGGGCGTTGCTCCCTTCGGAGTGAGTACACCGAGGGGGGAAGTATCTGTGACTGGGCAGGTTCAGGGCCCACCGGCCACCCTCACTGAGTGGTGAATGGGATGGGGGAGGGACACGACCTTGGGCCTGGGGGTTTAAACTTCCAGCAGCCTCCTGGCCAGACTTTGCCAGAACCTGGCCTAAAACCCAATGACATGTATGAGAACTAGGTCTGGGAGTGGATTAAGTAGAAGAAATTGGGAAACTCCCCTGACGAGTCATAGCTGCCGCTGGTGAACATGTGGTTCAGACCTGGGGGTCGGACAAGCTGGGCATAGTAGCTCCAACAGCTGGCTAATGTGTCAATTGGTAATGGAACAGGGTGGACTGGGCAGGACTGAGCAAACACTATGCAACCACCTGCTGATTGGACTGATGGACCGTGCCGGGCCCTGTATTTGCTAGTACATACAAGAATCTGGTCTGGGAACACCTCAGAAAAAGTTTCTTTGGAGATTTCCCCAATCAAAATGCTGGACTCAGAACCCTAACCAAGAAAAAACAGAAGACAGAAAAGGTCAACCAACCATCTCAGCTAAATGTTGGTAGCAAAATACAGGGCAAACAGAGACTCTATGATGGACTATGTCATTTAGTGGATTTTTCAAAGACCTCATAGTGCTTGCAGTGGCAAGATTGGCAGCATTCATAACTGGTGAACCATCAAAAACACTTGAACAAGAACTTCGGAGCACGCCCTACATCTGGAACCTGGGGTGGGTGGGAAACTGGGTGGGCCTTCTCCCTTAATACCCCCCTTTAAACATGAAGGAAACATGGAAATAATACTCTTATCCATTTTCCTATAGCCCTTGAACCTTTTTACCCTAATTAGCTATGTAAAGATGGTCAAAAATATAATAATTAAAAAAAAAGAAGTCAAGGAAGACGAGTCCATTGAACATGACAAGATGGAGGATCCTTGGAAGGTGAAGTTTCAAAGGAATGGTGGAGGCAAAGCCACATTCAGTACAGACCAGGGGGAAAATGAAAGGTGCAGAATAACAGGGAGAGGAAGACTAGGCAACTTGATACAAAGTTTGAAAGGGACCAGAAGAGTGCAGAGTAACTAGAGATTTTGTAAGGAAGAAGACATTAGAGCATGTTTTCTGCTTAACGAGAATGATTCTATATAGTGAAAATGCTGATGCAATAGTGTTAGGGGGAGGACAACAGCTGGGAAAGTTCTTGAATAGAAGATTTAGAATGGGATCTAATGCAGAAGTGCAGGAAAGGGCCTCCAATAGGAAGAGCAATAGTGTATCTGGGAATAGAAGGCAAGGCAAAACAAAGGCATTGACAGACAGATTGGTGGGCAGATTTAGTAGTAGGAGGATGAAGTAACTCCCTTGATTGAATTTATTTTCGCAGTAGAATCAGAATCAAGGACAGAGGAGACAGAGGAAATGGAAGTGTCATAAGGTAAAAGGAGAAGTGAAAGACTGAGAAGTGAGGAAGTGAGCAGAGGGTGAGCTGACAACAAGCTCCTGTGACTGATGTGGAGTCCACAGCCCAGTTAGTCTATTCCCCAGGTTCATCTCTAGGACACATTCCACTGCTTCAAACAGAACAGGGTGATTCACTCAGGAGTCAACACAATGTGCTTAGGTCATCATCACTTCTTTTTGCAAAGGGCACCACTTATGGCCTTTTGAACAAGTAGCACGCATCATTGTTTGGAGATCCAAGAAGTAGGAGAAAAAATTGAGTTGGATAAGCCAAATTGCAAAAATGATCAGTTTCTTTGATAAGGACAGGCACTAAAATGCTAGGACTCTGTGACACTTCAGATTATTATTTCCAAGTTATTGCTCCCTTCTGTAATAGGCTCATGCACCCCACCTACAATCACATAATTAGCTGGGACATCCCTTGGGAGGTACACATCCTTCTGCTTTAGCCACAGAAATTTAAGGGGATGTACGTCAGCTGGCCACAGTTGGGCCTAAGTCTTAAATACTATGGCATGATTTGGCTTAAGTCAATCACATCTCTGATGGTACCCTTAGGGATTACTTCTAGAAATTTCAAGGTCAGCCACAATAGTACCTGGCAAAGCCAGCCTAGCTCTACAACACTTAAATGCTGTCAATTCCTAAAGCTCAGGAGACACCAACAAGAAATAAATATTTGTTACCACAGTCTATTAAGGTATTGGGATTTGGGATTTATTTTAAAGACTAACAGGTTTTTAAAGTACCAAATACAGAACTTTAGTATTTCTCACTGTCAAAAAATGTTTTTGTCTGATAGACAGGCACATCTTAAGCTCTTTAAATATTTTTAAATTAATGATAACATTTTTATACTAAGGGACTCTAGAATAACATTCTGGATCAAAAATGCAAAATTCAGTTAAGTATCTGGAGTATGCATTTATTTTTCATCCTATTATAAGATTCATGGCAAAAACTTGAATAATCACTAGAAAGAACATAAAATTTTAAAACATACCTCATTCATTACATGTTCCCTCATCCTAAGCCTTTCTTCTTCCATTTCTATCATATCATCCTCTTCATTTTTAGGATCATACACTTTCTCCAACTAAAATGAAAATTTTAAAACCAACATGAAAGAAAAGAATGCAACAGAAAGAGACTTCTGAGTACCTGATAAACACATTACCTCTTTAGTAAACAGGGCTTCTAATTCTTGTTCATCCAGGTAGCCATCATTATTGACATCTAAAATTTAAGCGTTACAAATGCAGAAATGGACTTTAAGGCCTTAAAAATAAATAACTGAAATGCAATCATTCATAAACAGTTTGTAAAACTGACACTGACATGAAAGGCCAAGGCATATGGTACAGAAAAAGATTCTTTTTTAAGAATGGATCCCTATTTTAAGTTTATTTATGTCTGAACTATTTTTCTCCAAATATGTAAAGCAAACATTCTACCAATAAAATAAATCTTAATATTGTGTAATAAAGCCTGTTAAATACAACCTAGCTAGTTTCAGAATGACTTTATATTGACAAAGAAGCTTGTAGTGAAACATGCAATGACTCAAAAGGAAAAGAAATACCAAACCACAGCTATCGACCTGAACTATTTCATCCTGGATGAGCAGTGGACTATCAATACTCTACAGACAGGCTCTACACATTTACTATCAGGAAGATTCAATAGGAAATCTTGTCAGAAATCAGTCAATTAAAGTAAACATAATTTTTCAAGCACTAGAAATAAATGTTAATATTTGTATCAAATCTGTTACCATGTAATTTGAAAAATGTCTTGGGGTCAAAGTCATTAGGATCCAGTCCATCCGTCTCTTCCCATACCTCTTTCAGTTGATCTTTGCTTCCCTGTAAACCAATGTTGGAAAATTGCTCAAAACAAAGTATATATATACGTATATATACAGATTCAAAAATCAAATCTGAATTTGAGAAACTTTACAGAATTCAGAATCAAGACTCAAGTGTTAATAACTTATGAAAAAAGTCTGCTGTTGGTACAAAGCAGTATCTAATTAAATACTTTTTCATAAAGTCACAATCCTTACTGGATGATTGACTTTGGGATGATTTTCATGCTTTTTCTTCATTTCTTCAAATTTTGATTCTTCTTCTTTCCTCTTTTCTTCATCCAGTGTTTTTAAATATTCTCTCCTTTCATGTTCCTTCATCATTTCATACCTTTTAAATTCTTCATGCCGAGTCTTATCATAGTGCTCCAAATCAGCTGTTGCCTAGAACGTAATCATTCACTTAAGCTACACACAGACAAGTATTTCAAAACATAAATACAAATAACGCAATTCTCAAATACAGCATGCTCTTTAAAGAGAGGAGACCAAAAACAAAACAAAACACTGGAATGGGACAGCAGAAATGTAATTCCACAGTTGTCTTTTGGTCATTACTACTACCAGGGATGTAGACACTGAAAGAAATCAAAAGTTGAAAGCTAGCTTCAACTTTAGGAATTTCCCTATAAACAAATAATACAAAAGTTGATTTTAGAAAGTAGAAGGAAGGGGCTGTTATCAATCCGTACTGTATGAAAAAAAATGAGAATGGTTGCTAACCACGTAACTGTAGTTGCCAAGGTACAAGATCTCGTTTGGTAACTGTATTCTTAGTTGAGAGAGGTACACAAACTCTTACCCAGGATCCCTGAAACCAGCAGCCTGACCTACTCTCAGCTGTTGTGGGCGTTTGGAAAGTGAACACATCAGTGGAACATAGCTTGCTTTCTCTCACTCTTGATCTCCCCTACTTTCAGATAAATTTTATTAAATATAAAATCTCTGAATCCTGATGTGTTTCAGAATTTTCTATTTTATTTATACTTATTTTACTTGAAAGACAGTGAGAGAAAGAAAGAGATTCCCCATTCATTCATTCACTCTTCAAACACCCAACAGCCAGGCCCGGGCCAGGACAAAGTGAGGAGCCAGGAGCCAGGAGCCAGGAACCCAGTCAGGGTCTCCTGTCTGCAGGAATCCAACCACTCGAGGCATCACCTGCTGCCTCCCAGGATGACAACAGCAGGAAGCTGGCATCTGAAGCAGAACTGGGACTTGAGCTCGGGCACTCTGACATGGGATGCAGGCATCCCAAGTGGCATCTTAATTGCTTACCAAATGTCTGCCTCAGAATTTTCTAGATTTTTAGAAATATGGCACATATGCCATTTATTGGAACATCCTTGTGGTGTCTGTAATAAAACAGATTAGTATTCTTTTAACAAAAAAAAATGTATAAATACACTAAGTGGTCTAATTAAAAACTACAAATAGCATCACTATAATTTTGGTTAAATCAGGTCAAGTTTGACTTAGAGGTTTGGGAATTGTTGATACGGAATTATAAACCTATTTGTCTTTATTAATTTCTATGCTAACAAAGACTAAGTTATCTCCCTTTAAAAACACTGGGAAGATCATACAAAAATTGTACTTCTACAAGTTTAGCCACCATATTGTAAAACCTCAAAAATAAAAGAAACACAATTTCATTTGGCAATATTCTCACCGCTTTGATTAACATGTCTAAATCTGTGGATTCAAATTTCTCAGGATTCAGATGATTTAGATGCTCAAATTGTTTTAAAAGAGCTTGGTGGTCCATGCCTGTACCTGAAATGAAATAAAAAAAAAACTGTAAATGATCAATTATGAGACACCAAAAATATTCATCAAAATGACACTGTTTCTAGTAAATTTTTCAGTTGATTATTTTGGGAGTTACAAGTATACATAGTCTACAAATACAGATGGCTTTCAACTCCTTTTCAATTATGATACCTGATTTTTTTTTTTTTTCATTTGTATAACTGTTTTGGCAAGTCTTTGCAAAACAATGCTAACTAGCAGTGCTTACTGAAGGCATTACTATCTCGTTCCTGATTTTAGTCAGAAGACATATTGGGTACTTTAAAACATGCATAGAAAAATTGAACTGAAAAGTAAATTTAGGAGCTGCCATGATGGCTAATCAACTGGCTAGTCCTCCACCTCCAAGCACAAGCATCTCATATGGACACCATTTCCTGTCCCGGTTGCTCTGCTTCCTATCCAGCTCCTTGCCTAAGGCTTGGCAAAGTAATGGAGGATGGCCTGTAAGCCTTAGGCCCCTGCACCCATGTGGGAGACCCAGCGGAAGCTCCTGGCTCCTGGTTCCTGGCTTTGAATTGACTCAGCTCTGGCCACTGCAGCCATTTGGGGAGTAAACCAACACACAGAAAATCTTTGTCTTCCAATAAATGGAAGATCTTTTTCTCTCTGGCTCTCCGGCTCTCTGTAAATTTGCCTTTCCAATAAAAATAAATAAATCCTTTTTTTAAAAAAGGTAAATTTATGTAAATGTGAAGCCATGCATAATTTTTTCCAATAAATTCTTCACAGTATTCTTATACTAGAATTACCCTATGAAATATGAAGCCACTGAGCAGGAGATAACTAATTGTATTACAGCAATATTTACTAATTAATTATTACCTTACCTTTTCAAAAATTAACAATATTAAATGTTATTAGATGCATTTTCTATACATATGAGGATGATCATATGGATGGCTTATAAGATCATTTTTTAAAAGATCTATGTATTTCAAAATATATACTTTACATTTTTTTTTTTTAAGATTTATTTATTTTTATTGCAAAGGCAGATATATAGAGAGGAGGAGAGACAGAAAAGAAGATCTTCTGCCCAATGATTCACTCCCCAAGTGGCTGCAACGGCTGGAGCTGAGCCAATCCCAAGCCAGGAGCCAGGAGTTTTTTCCAGGTCTCCCAAATGGGTAGAGGGTCCCAAGGCTTTGGGCCATCCTTGACTGCTTTCCCAGGCCACAAGCAGGGAGCTAGATGGGAAGTAGAGCTGCTGGGATTAGAACCGGCACCCATATGGGATCCTGGGGTGTTCAAGGAAAAGACTTTAACCATTAGGCTACTGCACTGGACTCTAAAGGATTTTTTTTTAAGATTTATTTTTATTTGAAAGATTTTACAGAGAGAGAAGGAGACCTAGAGAAGGTCTTCCATCTGCTGGTTCACTTCCCAATGGCTATATCAGCTAGAGCTGAGTCAATGTGAAGCCAAAAGCCAGAAGCTTCTGGGTCTACCATGTGCATGCAAGGACCAAAGGCCTTTGGCCATCCTCCACTGCTTTCCCAGGCCAAAAACAGAGAGCTGAATAGGAAGTGGAGCAGCCAGGACATGAACTGGCACCTATAAGGGATGCCGGCACCACAGGGCAGAGGACTAGCCTGATGAGCTACCACACCAGCCGCCAAAATATATACTTTAAAGCTATTTAATTTTCTCATAGAACACAGGATTTCAGAGCAATTGCTTTGGTACAGTGGGTTAAGCTGCTCCTTGTGACACCAGCCTCTCATAAATTTAGAGTATTGGTTTGAATGCTTACTGCTTCATTTACACTCTAGTTCCATATGAAAAAGCCTGGGAAGGCAGCAGAAGATGGCCCAGGTATTTGGGACACTGCCATACAACTGAGGGACCAGGATGGAGTTCCTGAATGCTGCCTTCAGCCTAGGCTCCCCCTGGTGGCCTGGTGGCCAATAGACAGAAAATTGACTGCTTTCTCTCTTCTCTTTCCCCTCTCCTCTTTTTCATAAAAAAAAAAACAAGATTCAAATATTTATTTCAATTTATCATCTGTCCTTTGACTTTGTGACTTATCAACTTGCTATATCAAAATTTTAAAGTTTTTTCCGGCTTCTTATTTGATAATCTATATCATTGCATTTCCTAATATTAAATCAATATTGCATTCCTGAAACTAACCAACTTACTATGACATAGAATTCTTTTTAAACGCAATAACTTGGCTTTGGCATCAATACATAACAGTAATGTGAATGCAGTCATTACTTTTCAATGCTCTGAAATAGTTTAAATAGTAATGTTAATGTGATCTTTTAATGATTTGATGAATTTCCTTATAGAACTCTGGTTCTCTCTGACCATGTTTCTATGTATGAAATTATCCCAACTAGCTTTTCGATCTCTGCTTTCCCTGGATTTCCTGACACGTTATTTTCCTATTATAACTTAGCTGCACACATCCCATACTGAAGCACCTGAATGTGAGTCTCTGCTTCCGATTCCAGCTTCCTGCTAACGTGAACCCTGAGTGGCAGCAGGTGACTGTCACCCAGAGCAGGACCGGGTCCTGAGCCCTTGGCTTTGACCTGGCCCAGCCCCCACTGCTGCAGGCATTTAGAGGGTAAACCAGGAGCTGAGGGATCTTCCTGTCTTTCCCCATCCACTGTCTCTCTCTGCCCTTCAAATAATATAAGCAACTAATTTCAAAAATGAAATGGCTTTTTTCACTACTTTTCATTCATGTCATTAAGACTAATAATTTTATTTTAAATATTATAAAAATGTTACCTACTCCAAAATTAATTCAATTTTACAAACTAAGAACCATTAAATAATTACTAATATAAATTTCTGACAAGAGGCCCTGATGCTGTAGCCTAGAGGCCAAAGTTACCGCCTTGGATGTGCTGGGATCTCATATGGGAGCTAATTCTAATCCAAGCTGCTCCACCTGCCATCCAGCTCCTGCTTGTGGCCTGAGAAAGTCGTCAAGGACAACCCAAAGCCTTGGGACACTGTTCCCACCTGGGAGACCTGGAAGAAGCTCCTAGCTTCAGATTGGCTCAGCTCTGGCTGTTGTGGCTACTTGGGGAATAAACCAGCGTATAGATCTTTCTCTCTGTATCTCCTTCTCTCTGTAAATATGCCTTTCCAATAAAAATAAATCTTTAAAAAAAATATATTCTGACAAGAGCATGTCATGTGCAAATGCTAACTGAATTTGGGCCCAGTACAACAGCCTTGTAGCTAAATTCTTGCCTTACATGTGCTGGGATCCCTAATGGGCACCAGTTCGTGTCCTGGCAGCTCCACATCCCATCCAGCTCCCTGCTTGGGGCCTGGGAAAGCAGTTGAGGATGATCTAAAGCCTTGGGACCCTGCACCTGCATGGGAGACCTGAAAGAAGCTCCTGGCTCCTGGCTTCAGATTGGCTCAGCTCCGGCCATTGCAGCCACTTGGAGAGTGAATCAGTGGATGGAAGATCTTTCTCTCTGTCTCTTTCTCACTGTAAATTTGACTTTCCAATGAAAATAAATCTTAAAAAATGTTAACTGAGTTCAGCAAACAACTACTGACATTTTCTTACCTTTTTTTAGCACTCACCTTGAGCGGAATCCATTTTAGCTCTGATCAGCATCCGTAACCTTCCCACTTCTTGTCTTTTCAGTTCATCCAGCTTTGTCCTTACATGGTGACTTACTAAATCCAGTTCTTTGCTTAATCTCCCACTCTATTCATTAAAAAAGTTAATTTTATCAGTAACATTCCATTTTTAGATGAAATTCAACACATTACAGATAAGGTTATAACAAAAAGTATACCAAATAAAATACTTTGGAGTAATTTAGGTTAATTTGTTATTATGTAAAAAGACAGCAAGAGCATTTCTGGGGGACAGCATTCTAACACAATGTGTGCTTGAGATACCAGATTCTGACATAAGAATGTCATTTTTAGTGCAGGCTGTTCCATTTCCAATCCGAGTCCATGCTAACAAGCCCGGGAAGGCAGCAGAAGATGGTCCAATAGTTGGGCCCCTGCAACTCATAGCGAGGAACCCAGCTGGAGTTTCAGGCCCCTGGTTTTGCCTTGGTTGAGCCTTGGCAGCTGTGGCCAAGATCCTGAACTAACAGATGGATGATATTATATAATCTCTCCCAGCCTCTGACACTGTTTTCAAATACAAAAAATAAATCTTTTAAAAAGTGTATCTCTTTTCTTTTATACTTGTTTATATGTGCTCTTTTTGGAGCTGCTATCATGGTGTAGCACATTAAGCTTCTTCCTGCGATGCAGATATCCCACACAGGCACCAGCTCAAGCCCTGGCTGGAATACCAATACACCTGGGAGAACAGTTGGAGATGGCCCGAGTGCTCGGGTCCTGAACCCTCCTGGGAGATTTACAAGAAACTCCTTGTCCCTGGCTTTTGCCTGCCACATTTGACTGACTCAGCCATTTAGGGAGAGTATCAGTGGATGGAAGATCTCTCCTTCTGTCTATATAACTTTGATTTCAAATAAATAAAAATTTTAAAATTCTCTTAAAATTTTTATTACAAATTCCAATTTACAGAGGGGATATGCAGAGAAAGATATTCTGTCTGCTGGTTCACTTCCTAAGCGGCCACAATGGCTGGAGTTGAGCAGGTCTCCCATGCAGGTGCAGGGTCCCAAGGCTTTGGATTGTCCTCTATTGCTTTCCCAGGCTACAAGTAGGGAGCTGGATGGGAAGTGGAGCTGCCAGGATTAGAATCAGTTCCATATGAGATCCTGATGCATGCAAGGTGAAAATTTAGCCACTAGGCTCTTGTGCCAGACCCATAAATATATATTTAGAAACAATGATAAAAACATAATATACAATCCCTCTACAGAGCTATATTATTCAGTCACGAAAAATAATGGAATGCTGACACACGTACAGCATGAAAATGTTACACTGAGGCAAAGACTTCAGACAGAAGAGATATGTGGTATATTTTTACTTTTACAGGAAATGTCTAGAACAAGCAAATCCCCTTTCTCGGTTACACCTTAAATGTTGGCATAATCTCTACCAGGGAGGTTGACTTTCCTCCCTCACCCACTGCTCCATCGTGAGCCCTGTGTCTGTCCTCTATATCCGTCTAATACAGTTTACACTCACCACATAGCCATCCTAATCATGTCTTTCTGGGCATGACTTTCTCGCGCACACTCCTTAATGACTGGAATGAGTCTCATCTTACATCCCAAGGACTCAGCTCAGTGTTTATCTGGCTCAGATACTGTTAATTACTTAATTACAGTTACCTTTATTTCTTCTATATCTGCTTTTTGGAGCTTTTCTCTAAAATGGTTATCTGTTTCCAGCACATCAATCACTTGCTTGAGATATTCATCATAATAAAGTCCAGTGTCCTTCAAAGCAAGAAGCAAACAATGACATTTCTGAAAGTTGTGTGTATGCGGATCTAAAGATTCCAATCTGAAAAACATTTTCTACCAAAATGGCACTGAGACATTGAGACATTTCTACTTTGATGATTTCAATCATTATAACGAAAAATGTATATTTTTCAAAGAGTTTTATATACAAAACAAGTATCTTGTTTTATTTTTACATAAAGGTAGGTTTTCTTTTTTTTTTTTTTTTTAAGATTTATTTTTATTATTTTTTCATTGGAAAGGCGGATATACAGAGAGAGGAGAGAGAGAGAGAGGAAGATCTTCCGTCCGATGATTCACTCCCCAAGTGAGCGCAACGGGCCGATACTATGCCGATCCGAAGCCAGGAGCCTCTTCCGGGTCTCCCGCACGGGTGCAGGTTCCCAAAGCTTTGGGCCGTCCTCCACTGCTTTCCCAGGCCACAAGCAGGGAGCTGGAAGGGAAGCGGGGCTGCCGGGATTAGAACCGGCGCCCATATGGGATCCCGGGGTTGCAAGGCGAGGACTTAACCACTTGCGCCACTGCGCCGGGCCCGGTAGGTTTTCTATATAGTTTACACCTTGAGGATTTAAGTCATATTGTTAACTGATTTTTTCCCTGGTGTCCATCTGTCTTCTCTGAATGAGACCCACTGCTCTCTGAGCTGATCAGCTCTGCACATACTTTAGAAAAAATACTGTATTAATTCTTCTACATGCTAACAACTGTAAATAATATGAAACAGCATATGTTTGTCTAATACTTTTCTCAGTGCTATTTAAGGAATGTTTTCTAAATGTCCAATTTTGTAATAAATAATAGCACTAGTTCAGTGATAAATGTCCCATTCTACTTTACTTAGTTATAATTTCATTTTGCTTCATCTCATTTAGTTGCAATCACGATTCTCTCCACTTAGATGCATTTCCTCCCATCTTACTTACTGGTGGTTCAATCTTGGCGCTTTCCACAGGTTGACTATTTTGCACTTTTGTCTTGTCTATGTCTATAGGCACAGCTTCAAAGGCAGTAAGCAGACATGTAACCATGAGAACACAGTGTTGGGGTACAATGGTCCTCCACCTCATCTGAAATAAAGGGGAAGTGCATAACATACTGTAAATATATACATGCATTCCCCATGTCACATTAATATATTCAATTTCAAGAGGCTCAATCCAACAAAAAAAAAATTTTACAAAAAGGGTAAAAATATATAACATACCAAAGACAATGTTTAAAGGAGAAATTTTTTAGCCAAAATTAAATCTGCTCCTGTGGTATGAGACTACATTTAGATAATAACAAAAGTGTCAAATAAAGAGAATAAGAAACCCCAAACTGTACCCAACAAGGCTTCAAAAATTCATGGAAAATGGGATCAAACGGTGTTCATTTTCCAAACCAGATTTGTAGCATATTTATTGAGATCCATTTTGCATGTCATAAAATTCACACGTTAGAGCACGGCTCATTAAGCTGCATCTTGTGATGCCAGGCCCTATGTGGGAGTGCTAGTTCAAGTCTCAGATGCTCTCCTTCCCACTCAGTTTCCTGTCAACACACCTAGGACAGCACTTGTTGATCACCCAAGTATTTGAGACACCACCACAGATGCAGGAGATCAGAACGGAATTCAAGATTCTGGCTTTTGTCTGGCATCTCAGATCTGGCTCTTGTGACCATCTGTGAGATGAACCATGAGATGGAAGACCTGCCTCCCAACTCCTCACCTTCTCCCTCAACTTTTCCCTCTCCTCCTTCTCCCTCTGCTGTTATGAATTTCAAATAGATTTTTTTTTTTAAATTCACCCACTTGGGCTCTACATGGTAGCCTATTTGCTAAATCTCTGCCTTGTATGTCCTGGGACCCCAAGTGAGTGCTGATTCATATCCCAGGTGCTCCACTTTCCATCCAGCTCCCTACCTGTAGCCTGGGGAAGCAGTTGAGAATGGTCCAGAGCCTCAGGACCCAGTACCCATTTGGGAGACCCATAAGAAGCTCTTGGCTCCTGACTTCCAATTGGCTCAGCTCTGGCTGTTGCAGTTATTTGGGGAGTGAATCAATGCACAGAAGATCTTCCTCTCTATAAATCTGACTTTCCAGTTAAATAAACAAATACATACATACATAAATAAATAAATCTTTTTAAAAAAATGATGCAACTGAAAATTTTGCTCTCAGACTTCTCAGACTACCTGCGAATTTGTCAGAAATGAACTTCCTCAGGCTATACCCAAGAGCTCTGGGAAGAGGCTCAGGGATTTGTTTTGGTTAAACTTTCCAGGTGGTTTCTACGTGAACTCAACCCTGACCTCCACTATTCTCCATGACTCCAACATTGTGAGTAAATGTCTTTCATGATGAAATGTTCTAAGACATTGGCTCAATTATGCTAACTTTGGGAGTTCGTGATGGAATTCTATGCATCATGAAATATCTGATAGGATAATTTATGTCTCTATAAATTATCATCCCACTATAAATAACCTCGTCTTCCCCCGCAGCTGTTTTTTCCTGAGAAGTAAGGTTTATTTCTCATTCATGTGTCATGCCCACCATACACACAGGTGTGTTTTATTTTTGCCTTGAAATATAATGAATGTCTTTTTTAAAAAGATGTATTTATTTTTATTTGAAAGGCAAATTTATAGGGAGAAGGAGAGACAGAGAGGAAAAGACCTTCCATCTGATGCTTTATTCCCCTAAACTGCTGCAATGGCCAGGCCTAAGCCAATGAGAAGCTAGAAGCTTGTTTTGGGTCTCCCACGTGGGTGCAGGGTCCCAGGTACTTGAACCTGCTTGGCTTTCCCAGGCCACTAACAGAGAGCTGGATGAGAAGTGGCACAACCACTTTTTAAAATTGCATAACTTGATGTTTTTAATATGTTCTCAAGGCTATATAACCATTACTATTTAATTTTAGAACATTTTAACCACCCCAAAGAGAAATACCCTACCCATCTGCAGTTACTTCCCTTTCTCTCCCTGCTCCCCACCTTCCTCCCTTACATTGCATCTGTAAATTTTACCTACTTAGGACATTTCATACAAATAGGACCACACAATGTGTGGGCTCTTGTATATAGCTCTTTCCACTTAGCACTTTGTCTTTGTGATTCAATCATTTATAACTTGCACCAGGACTTCATTCCTCTTCACCACTTTTAGACATTCCATTGTCGGGATACACCACGTGTTTTATCCATTCATCAGTTGACAGAGTGGTGCTCTTTCTACTTGGGTCCATTTTGAATAATGCTGCAGTGAGCATTTGTGTTAAAACTATTGTATTAGGGCCCGACACAATAGCATAGCAGCTAAAGTCCTTATCTTGAATGTGCTGGGATCCCACATGGACGCCAGTTCTAATCCCGGCAGCCCTGCTTCCCACCCAGCTCCCTGCTTGTGGCCTGGAAAAGCAGTCAAGGACAGCCCAAAGCCTGCACTAGCATGAGAGACCTGGAAGAAGCTCTGGGCTCCTGGCTTTGAATTGGCTCAGCTCAAGTCGTTGCAACCACTTGGGGAATGAACTATTGGATGTTAGATCTACCTCTGTCTCTCCTCCTCTCTGTAAATCTGCCTTTCCAATAAAAAAATTAATAAATCTTTAAAATAAACTATTATGTTAGTATGATTTCAGTTCTTTGGGCTATATACCTAGGAATAGAAGTGTCGAGTCTATTTGGCAGCTCTGTTTAACATTTTGAGGAGCTGCCAAGCTGTTTTCCAAGGCAACTGCACCACTTTACTTTCCCATCAACAATAAATATGGGTCTGATTTCTTTGCTTTCCTAATGTCTTACTGACATTTCTGCAGCTCTTTTACTCCTCTAACAAGTCTATCATGCATTAGAAAGCAAGCCAAGAGAGGAATGTGTTTGTGGTCATGAATGTGTACGTGTGCAATCATGCATGTGTGTGGATGTGCCCCCTGGCACCATCTCAAAGCGGCAAAGTCACAAAATGACTACAAAACCTACTCTAAAATACCTTTAAAGAAAGATTCAGGGTAGTCGCCCCAACTAGGCTGCAGTTCCCACTGGTTTGCGTGAGGGCCGAGTATGAAGTGGGCAGGATCAGGCTGGACTAAAACACCATCGTGTGGAAGACAGGGCTGGAAACAGAACTGACCCAGTAATTGAAACAACCAACATGTGCATAAGCTGATTGGGGCAACAGACTGTGCCAGACCCTGTACTGGCAAATTCACACAAGAATCAGGTCTAGGATCATTTCAGATGAAGTTTTTTTGCAGATCCCTCCAACTGAACTGCTGATTTCAGAAGCCCAACCATGAAGGACTATGTCAGCCAGTGGATTCTGAAGAGATTTCATCACGATTAGAACGGTGAGATTGACAGCAACTCAGAACTTTTGAACTATCAAAACTGCTTGAGCAGGACCCTTGGAGTGTACCTCACATTGGGGACGGGATGGGAAGGAGGCTGAGCGGGGCTTCTCCCTGTGTTTCTCCCCTGACCCCAGATACAAGGAAAAAAGAAAGATGAAACTAGTGAGAAAACAATGATATTACCCACTTTCCTGTAGCTTTTCACCTGTACCCTAAGTAAGATTATCAAAAGAATAAATAAATAAAGTGAAAAAGAAAAGATTCATCTTTTTTGAAAATCTGAGTTAGAGAGAATGGTAGCAATCCAAGTTTAGGAACAAGGAACTTCCTCTGGGTCTCCCACGTGGATGCAGGGATGGAAGGACTTGAACCATCCCTTGCTGCTTTCCCAGGCAGGATTGCAAGTGGAGCTGCCAGGACATAAACCAACACCTAAATGGGATGCCAGCATCATACGTGGTGGCTCAGTCTACTACGCTATAGTGCCAGTCCCTCTAAAACATGTTCTGACTTTATGGTTCACACACATCTAACTAAATTCCAAGCTTATTATGAATAACAATATAAACCATCTATAGAGTATTTGCTATGTAACAAGGAGTATGCTAAACATTTTTATATTAATTCAGTTAAATCTAAACAGCAAACTTCTAAACTAAATGCTCTCTTCAATTTCAAGTACAGAGAACTCATACCTTTGCTTTAAGAAGCTGTATTTACTAAGAAATAAATCATGAGATATCTAAGAACTCTAATGAGAAAATTAGAACATGTTATTGTGAGACACCTTACAAGACACCGACAGTTGGAAGAACATAGTGGGTTCAAAAATGATAAGTCATTGTTGTGAAGATATCATTTCTAAAACTGCATCTAAATTCCAACGGGATTCCTAAGGAACTCAAGGATACGGAAGGGAAGAGCCCAAGAACAGTTAAAACATTCTTGATACCAAATAGCAAGGCTTATTTTAAAGCCATAGTCCTTGAGATGGTGTGGTAGCAGTACAGGGGTAGACAGACCAATGGAGCATAATCTGAGTTTAGAAATAGATGCACATGCTTATAGATAGGCCCTGTTCGTGTCATAGTAGCTCTCCTGAGCGGTGCTACTTGACCAAGGTCCATCTGAAACAGTGAAATGTGACCTCTCCCTCATATGCCAAGAAAGGTCAACTTTAGAGGAATATCAGTTGTATAAACAGGAAATAAGACTTCTAGGACACAAAGAGACTTGAGGCTTCTTAGGCTAAACCCCCAAACTGTAACTATGCAGAAAAAGACTTATCAACTACATTTAGATTCAGATCTTCTGTTCAGCCATAGAGAAATATTTGTAATGTATATAAAGAACAAATAGATATGGAGCAAGTAGAACTCCCTTATGCTATTGTGGTCTACTTCTAACTGGAACAGGTAGCATATTTATGAGTCGTGTGTCTATGTAAACAATAGAATATATTCTTTTGTGTCTGGCCTGTCTTGCATTTAAGATTTGTCCGTTGTTGTGATTGGCAGTGGTTCAGTCAATTTCATTGCTGTATAGTACTCCATTATGCAAAGAGACCACAATCTATTTATCCCTTCTGTTTGTTAAAAGATGTTCAGATTGTTTCCATTTTGGAAGTATTATGAACATTGCTACTCTGACTATGTATCCATTCCTCTGGGTTCCTATGGCAGTTTTAGGCCTAGTTTATCACTCAGCAGAATAAACACAGGGTACCTGTATTTCAGCTTTAAGTGATAACACCAGATTGTTTTCCACAGTAATTGCTTTGTTTTAGTTACACACACACACACACACACATCCCTGAATCTAGTCATAGCACTAAGTCACAGAGAGAGAGCCATATTTTACACCTGGGAGCGACTGCTCTAAGACCCAACTACTTTTTTTTTTTTTAATTTTAGAAAACTTTTAATTGATTTACTTGAAAGGCAAAATTGACAGGGAGAAACAAAGATCTTTCATCTGTTAGTCCACTCCCAAATGGCCACAATAGCCAATTTCCAGGGTCCACAACTTCATCCAGGTCCCCACATTTCCACATTTCTCTCACTCAGCATGTGGAACAGAAACCTGAAACTGCAGGTGATAAAGGGAGGCCTCAACCAGCCTTTAGGCTTTTTTAACCCAATCGGATGCATAAAGAATCTGCTCCTCACCACTTTTCTAAGTATGGTCTCAAAGTAGGGTTCCTAGGTCAGCAGAATTGGCCTTTTCTGGAAATTCGTCATAAACAAAAATTCTCCAGCGCTGCTCCAGATGTTCTAAATCAGAGACTAGAGCAGTATTTGATCAAGGCCCTGGGTGATTCTCACACACACTGATGTTTGAAAACTTCTGCCCTATAGAAACCATACTGTCCCTTTGCTCTATTATTTACTAAAACCAGAGATAAACAGAATGCTTATCTCTACTCTGGCTCGATGTGGGGAAAAAAACAAACAAACAAACAAACAAAAAACAACCAAGTTTCACACCTTATAGTGAAGCAGAATTAAATCCAGATCTATATTTTAACTCTAGCTGCATCAATCACTAGCTATGGATTGCAGAGCAGTCAACTTTCTTAGCTTCAGTTTTCTCACTAGTAAAAATAAAAGAATTTCTAAAGGAAATTTAACTAGATTTTAATATTCTTTCAAGGCTTAATATTCTATTATCTAATTATTTTGAATGAAGTATAGCTTTTTTTTGTTGTTGTTACTTCATCAAAAATATTGATAGAATTGTGGTCACTGGTAGGCTAAGCCTCCGCCAGTGGTGCCAGCATCCCACCTGCTCCACTTCTGACCCAGCTTCCTGCTTATGGCCTGGGAAAGCAGTGGTGATGAAACTCGATCCCACATGGGAGATCCAGAAGAAACTTCTGATTCCTGGCTTCAGAGAAGTCCAGCTCTGGTCATTGCAGCCATTTGGGGAGTGAACCAATAGACAGAAGATCTCTGTCTCTCCCCTTCTCTTTGTGTAACTCTGACTTTCAAGTAAAATAAATACATCTTTAAAAAAAAGATTTTAATAAAATTGATTACATTCATACCACTGTATTAAATGATCAAAGCATATGATTTTTTTTTTAAAGATTTATCTGTGAGAGGGTGAGAGACAGAGAATCTCCCATCCAATGGTTCAGTCCTCAGATAGCCACAAAAGCCAGGGCTGGCAGCCTCTTCTGAGTCTCCCATATGAGTACAAGGGCCCAAGCACTTGGACTATCTTCCACTACCTTCCCCAGGTGTAAAAGTAGGGAGCCAGATTAGAAGCAGGGCAGCCAGGACTTGAATGTTGCAGGTGAAGGCCTAACCTGCTATACCATAATGCAGGTCTCAAGGCATATGATTTATAAATGCCTTGCAACATCTGATTCTGCCAGTTTAAAAATATACTGCCAGTTGGATCCATCATTGTAACTAGGCACGTAATGCTGCCACCTGTATCAACATCCTGTGAGTGCCAGTTCAAGCCCCAGCTGCTCTGTTCTCAATGCAGCACCTGTTACTGTATCTGGAAGACAGTAGATGGTGGTTAGCCCCAGTGCTTGGGCCCCTGTAACACACATGGAAGATCTGGATGGAGTTCCAGGTTCCTGGCTTTGGCTTGGCCCAGGCCCAGCACTGCAGACAATTGGGAAGTGAATTAGCGATTAAAAGATCTCTCTTGTTCTCTGTCTGTGTGCATTCTGCCTTTCAAATGAATGACTAAAACAATATTTTTCTGAAAAACATATTATATTGATAGAGCAAGCAGGTATAACCCAGACTGGGCCAGGTTACAGCACCCACCAGCATACATGTGGGTCAAGTCTGGGGGTGGGCCAGGCTGTGCTAGTTCATAACACCCACTGCCAGACGTGAGAACCAGGATGGGCTGCAACACCAGCTAGTTCACGTTAGGGCTGGGACTGGAGTTTGGCTGGGTGCTGCAGCACCCACCAGCATGAGCTGGAACTGGGGGGCAGGCCAGGCTGGGCTATAATACCTGCTGAAAAATTCCTGAGGTGTTAGGGTTGAGGGGCAGCAAGCCAGGCAAGCCTGCTAGAAAGGCAATGAAGACTCCCCTGCTGAGCCACTGCTCTCATGAGAACTGGGACTGGGCTAGGCAGGGCTACAACTCCTGTTGGCCTGCATGTGAACTAGTTTGGGGAAAAAGCGAGGCTGGGCTAAGTATTGTACCTACTGGAGCATGCATGAGCCAGAGTTAAGTGCAGGCTGGTCAGGCACTGTTGCAGCATCAGCTGACAAGTGCTGGGAATGGGGGCAAGTCGTGTCAGGCTAGACTGCAGAACCATCAGGAAAGAGCAAGATCTGGGGCTGGGAGTGAGCCTATAAGGGAAACTGTGGGTACCTCTCTGATGTGCTGCAACTCCCACCGGTGAACATGAGAACCAAGGCTGGGAGTAGACCTGGCAGGACAGGAAGTATCTCCCACCAACTTATGTGTGGGCTGGATAGTGGGGTCACTTAAGCTGAACTGGCTACAGTGTGACCTAGCCCAGCTTTTTTTTTTCCTCTTTATTATTATTTTTTTTATTATATGACACAGTTTTATATGTACTGGGATTCCCACCACCCTTCCCAAAACCCTCCCCCCATGATAGATTCCTCTACCGTGTTGCGTGACTCAGTTCAAGTTCAGTTGAGATTCCTTCATTGCTAGCATATACCAAGCATTGTGATCTTCATATTATTGCCCAGATATGTTCAACGGCTTTTTGGTGAGACCTTCTCTGGTCTGAAGGTAGAGCCAACAGAGTAAACCCAATCAATCAAAAGCCCCAACATTAACATTTCCCAATATAAGGTACATAACCGTTATAGGAGGAGTGAGCAGAGAAATCTTCAGCATCTTGGTGAGGTGTTCTTGTTCTGTGTCCTACCTAGCAAAGTATGTTTGAGTCTATACTGACCAAACTTTCCTTGTTGTTCTCTGTCTATTCAAATGTGCGTGTGTTTGTGTGTGTGTGTGTGTGTTTAGAGGGGGGTTCTGGAGCAACCCTGACAGTTATTGCAAAGAGGGTGGAGACCCAACGTTGGAACTAAGTAAGGACAAGAGAAAGTTTCTTTCCTTAGTCCCGAAGGGAGTTTACTGTTCTTTTGATTCTGAGGACCACTCTGGGTTCCTGGCTGTTGTTCCAACATCCTTGGATCCCCCGAGGAAGGTTTCGGGCTTCTTTCATCCCGTGTAGTAGATCCAGTTCGGGAGGGATGCCCTCTGAGTTCACATGCTCCGAAGGTGTTCCAGTTCCCCGTGGTCTCTTCGGCAGTTGGGATGCAGTCCTTGGTGCCCGTATTGATAGTCCTTGGTGGGGTTTATGGAGTCTCCAGGTGTGGGATACAGGCCTCTTCCTGTCCTCGTGCTCCATTCTGGGGTCAATCCTTGCTCTGCATATGTCGTCCTGTTGGTAGGTTGTCAGGATTGCTCTTAGTTCCCCCTGTATGTCTTTGTAGTTTAAATGTTGTCTAATGTTGTTTTGAGCCTATTACCAATAAGTTACCTTTCATTTTCCTGGTAAGTTACCCTATATGTCTTCCTCACACTTTCTAAGGCTATGGAAGATTTCTTTGCTCTCTGCCTCATTCTTGATGAACACAAAGTTTTGAAAGTGTAAAAAAAGGTTTTAACATTGACCAATACACTTCGGTTGGGACAGTATTATTCACAGGTTTATCTGAGGAGGATTTACTGTCCATGGGAATCTTTACGATTAATTCACGTCCCTGAAACACTGTAGGTTCAGCTAGGAGCTGTCTAGCCATCATATCTACTAACGAAAATCCTAGAGTTCCCTGGCAGGGCGTCCAGCAGGCGAAGCCTAGCGC
The DNA here is from genome assembly GCF_017591425.1 of Ochotona curzoniae. Classification (NCBI taxonomy): domain Eukaryota; kingdom Metazoa; phylum Chordata; class Mammalia; order Lagomorpha; family Ochotonidae; genus Ochotona; species Ochotona curzoniae. The sequence continues at coordinate 88,721 of NW_024466454.1, forward strand.
CAAATGGCGCGCTGGCCGCCCTGAGGCCGCATACCACATGGCTGCAGCTGTGGCCCGTGTGTGGTGGGCATGGGGTGGCCGTTGCATCCAGCGTCCTCCGCGTCCAGGCCCGCTCGCGAAGGGTTAGGTCGCTGGACTCCCAGTCCGCCCTCCCCCCGACTCCGCCCCAGCTCGACCACCCAGGAGAGCAGTAGGCGGAGTCCGACGTGCCTAGCAAAGGCAGCAGGCGCACCTCCCAGCTTTTACAGACGTCTGGGGAGTGACCCAGCAGATGGAAGACCTCTCTCTCCACCTATCCCTTTCCTCTCTCTGTCCCTCTATTTCAAATAAACAGATTGCTCTTTAAAAAAAAAAAATACCATAATGGTGAATTTTACAATGTGTGAATCATTCTTCAATTTTTTAAGGAATAAAAATGGAGCAAAAATCCAAGCTCATAAACTAAAATGTGAAGATAGGAAAAAGCATAAGTTGAAAATCACTACCTTTTAAAACAAGCTTTATAATATTTCATAATTATTCCTATTGTTCTATTGTTAATTCTATCTGCCTCTTCTACCATTGCTGGAAAAGTATATGCAAAGCTTACACTATGATTTCTGACAGATCTGAGATTTTCTAGCTTTCTGGTAGATTTAACCCTTTATGACATTTGAGTGACCTTTATATCCCAACTTGCTCTACCCCTATTTTATTTGATATCATCTGACTAATCCAGTTTTCCTTTCATTAGCATGCTAGTATACATACATATGCATATCGAAACTTATCCATGCACACCCTCACCACATTTATTGCTTTTTTATCATTTCTGATCATCTCTGCCTTCTATCTGGAGTACATTCTCTGTTTATATATAATAATTACCTTCAGTGATATTATGCTGAATTATAAGACACATAATTCCTCAGTTTAACATCTCAGAAACCAGGGGTGTCTTTCAATAAGTGGAATATTAAAATTGTGGTTGGACAAGTAGCAACAGCAGGAATCTCTCTACCTGCACATATCTGGACCTTATCACAATTATTCCTATTGCCATAACTTTAGGTTTCTTTGTAATTAACACTTTAAATGGCTTTAAAAAGATGAAGGTATGAATTAACATTAAAATGAAGTGTTTTTTTTTACAAGCCTAGAATTTAACCATTAGATATTAGTGAGACAAATATTTGATGTTACAAATAACTGTCTTACTTTTTCTTACAAAGAAACAAGTGGGTCTTCACCAAGTGAGTAGACATAGTTCTCTATCCAGTCTAACTAACATGCTGCATGGGAAGACACAGGTCACACAACTCAACTCAAGAAGTCATTTCAAAGCAGTCAAATCGGGACCAGTGCTGTGGCAGAGCAAGTAAAGCCACTGCCTGCAGTGCTGCCATCCCAAATGAGCATTAGTTCAAGTCCCAGCTGCTCTACTTCTGATCCATCTCCCTGCTGATGTGCCTGGGAAAGCAGCAGAGGATGTCCTGGTGCTTGGGCCTCTGAGCCAGAGACCCAGAAATTCTGGGCTCCTGGCTTTGGACTGCCCTAGCTCCAGTCCTTGCAGCCATTTGGGGAGTGAACCAGCAGATGGAGAGCTCTCCTTCTTCCATAATTCTCTATCTGTGTGTGTGTAACTCTGCCTTTTAAATAAATTAATTAAAAAAATTTTTTTAAATATTTAAAAAATTCAGCATAAGAAAAAAAAGGGAATTAAACCAAAAACAATCATCTAGAACTGCTTTAACCAATTTACTTCACTTTAATTTCTGTGTATGTGCATAAAATTAATGTTGCAAGAATCTATGGTATATCTAAATTAATATTGAAAGAAGTCTTTCAATAAATACAAAATGTAATTGTATAAGCTCAGTGTCTTAGCTGTCTCGTCTCTGCATTGCATACAAGGCTGTGTTGATATTAATGAAGATTCTTAAGTCAATGAAAGAATACATGTTGACTTCTTTGAAATCTGCCAACTTCTTAAAACTTTCTATTAATCCTGACTTTTGAAAAAAAAAAACTTAGATTTATTTTATGTCATTGGAAAGTCAGATTTACAGAGAGAAGGAGATACAGACAGGAAGATCTTCTATCTGCTGGTTCCCCAAGTGGCCATAATGGCCAGAACTGAGCCAATCCAAAACTAGGAGCCTGGAGTCTCCTGTGGGTCTCCCATATAGATGCAGGGTCCCAGGACCTTGAGCCATCCTCGACGGCTTTCCTAGGCTACAAGCATGGACCTGGAAGGGAAGTGGAGCAGCTGGGATTAGAACCAACACTCATATGGGATCCTTACACATGCAAAGTAAGGACTTTAGCCACTAGCCTAACACACTGGGCCCTAACCCGACTCTTTAGTACATATTCTCACTTCATCTTTGCTTTTTTATTAATTGCTGGGAAATGTTTGAATGTCCTTTTTCTCCTCCACTAATTTCTCATCTTTTTAATGCTTATTCTAGACATAATCTGGACAAATTAACTGAAGCCTTTACTATCCTCCTTAATAAGTCCTCAGTAAATGCCAACTGTTACCATAACACAACAACAAAAAATGGAACTAGGTAGAAAATTAATGATAATAAATATTTTTAAACACCAAGATAATGTCAAAAGTGTCAACGATAAGCTTACACATTTTTCATACACTGAAAAGCACAAAAGCAGGAGGGATGGGTGGTAAAAAGAAGCAAAAAAAAAAAAAAAAAATGAAACTGACCTACTTTGCCTCCATTCTTGGGTAAGACCAACCTCTTCTTTCCCTTACTCTCTTCTTCCATAAGAAAGACAGAGACCTGAGGCTAGCAACATGGCATATCAGGCTAATCCTCTGCATTCCGTGTCAGAATCCCTTATGGATGCTGGTTCGATGCCTGGCTGCCCCACTTCCAATACAGCTCCCTGCTTATAACCTAGGAAAGCAGTGGAGGATGGCTCAAGTCCTTAGGCCTCTGCACCCATGTGGGAGACCCAGAAAGAAGATCCTGGCTCCTGGCTTTTCACCTCAGTTCCTCCTGTTGCAGCCACTTTGGGAGTGAATCATTATATGGAAAACCTCATCTCTTTCCTTTTAATTATTTTTAAAAAGAGATTAATGAGGAGATGAGATAAACTGGGCTGAACCAGTAGACTGAGTTGAGCCAGGACAGGCTGACCATTTACTCTCTAAACTAGACGGATATGAAATCCCAAATCCAGGCTGGCACTGTAGGTCAGCAGCAAAGGTCATCACTTTCAATGCTGGCATCCCATCCACACAGAGAGTGCCAATTCAAGTTCCAGCTGTTCCACTTCCAGTGCAATTTCCTGCTACTGTAGCTGGGAAAGCAATGGAACATGACCCAAGAATTTAGGCTCCTTCCACCCCCATGGAAGACCAAGATGGAGTTCTTGACTTTGCAATAAAAACAAATAAATCTTTTTTAAAAAAAATGGTCATAGGCAAAAGCTTAAACACAAATACCCACGGCCAACACTGTGGTACAATTAACCCACTGTTTTGTATGCTGCCATCCAATATCCAGTGGGGTTCAAGTCCCAACTGCTCTTTTTTTTTTTTTTTTAAGATTTATTTTAATTGGAAAGCCAGATTTACAGAGAAGAAGATATAGAGAAAGATCTTCCATCCACTGATTCATTCTCCAAATGGCTGCAACAGCTGCAGCTGAGCTGATCCAAAGCCAGGAGCCAGGAGCGTCTTCTGGGTCTCCCACACGGGTACAGGGCCCCAGGGCCTTGAGCTGTCCTTGACTGCTTTCTCAGGTCACAAGCAGGGAACCGGATGGGATGTATAGCAGCTTGAATACAAATCAGTGCCCATATGGGACTCCGGTGTATGTAAGGTAAGGACTTTAGCCACTAGGCCATCGCGCCAGGCCCTCAACTGCTCTGCTTCTGATCCAGCTTCCTACTAATGTGCCTGGGAAGGCAGTGGAAGATCACCAAGTACGTGAGCTCCTGCCATCCTTATAGGACAGCCTGGTGGAGTTCTTGGCTCCTGGTGTTTGGTCTGGCCCAGCCATGGCTGTTGTAGCATCTGGCAAATGAACCAACGGTCAAAAATTTCTCTTTCTCTTTCCATATGTGTATGTGTGTCCTTCTCTTTCTCTGTCACTCTTCCTGTCAAGCAAATAATCTTTTCAAAAAGCGGAAACTATGGAGGAATCCACCATGGGGGAGAGGGTTGTGGCAGGGTGGTGGGAATCCCAGTACCTGTAAAGCTGTGTCATATAATACAAAGTTATTTAAAAAATAATAATAATAAATAAATAATAAATAAAAAGCTGAAACTAGTCTTTCCTCTGTTCTTCTCACAGTCTTTCTCTCTTTCCCTCAACCCTTCCTCTTGCTCTTTCCCTTTAGTATAATGTTGAATGTAAGCACACATTCTCTAATCTCCCATACATTAATAATTGGACATTCATTTACGCAGAGACCTATGTTGTACCTAGTAATATACTAGAAGACAGAGTGAAGTGAGAGACACATGTTCCCTATCCTCAAAGGGTTTCAATCTAGTGTGGATGTAGGTTACTCAATCAGCAAATGCAATCTGTTTACAAAGCAAATGCACAGCATGAACTTTTCTCTGTCCATTGAAAAAAAATTAAGTTATTTAAATGGTATACAGGTGATTTAGAATGCTAACTGCCTCCTGGAAACAAAATTAGGCTGTTTTTACAGCCAAAAGGCTCCTGATAATTTTTTTATTATGGTTCCAGATTGGGGTAAAAATGAAATAGAGGCATAGAAATAAATCAATTATAATATTTTGTCTCTACATGGTAACAGAAAAACATGCACAATCTTGAAACAATTCAAATATACTTTGTAGAAATAAAATCGTCCCTAGCTATAGCAACTGCCTAGGTTAGTTTGTATTTAAACAAATGTTACACTGCTGGGAGAAAAGCAGCCAGTAGCTGGGAGGCATTCTGGGCTAGGTTAATGCTAAATTTGTGTTACTATACCAGTGTGCCAGAATACTTGCTTAACTTTTTTTTTTTTAAGTTAAGTGTGTTAGGCGGGGAACTGCAAGTGGGGACATGCCACCCCGGCCTCCAGATTGAGGGGGGAGGGGCGAGTGCCGCAGATTGCCCAGGGAAGGGGGTCTGGGGACATACTGGAGCATGAATAGCTGAGAGCAAGTGTGACACGGAAGGAATGATTTCTGGGGTCTTCCACTGACAAGGTCACTGCACTCACAGGTAAGCCAGGGAGCTAAGACGGAGAGTTTACATAGGACAAGGTGGGCAGGGGGAACTGGAGGGCATGTCTGTCTGGTCAGGCCAAAGTGCCTACCCACATGAAACACCTGGGCTGGGCTAAATAGCATCACCTGCCACCTGATGAGGGATGTAAAAGCTGGGACTGAGGGGCACAGTATCCATCTGCAAGTGTTAGAGTGCAGAGTAAACCACATCAGTGGGACCGCAGCACCTACAAGCCCACGAGGAAACAGGATCTGGAGGGTAGATTCTACAGGGGACTTGTGGGCTCACCTCTGTGCTATTACAGAGTCAAGTCTGAGGTCACCCCAGGCAAGATTCCTTGGGGTACTCCCCGACTGGACTGCTGACTCACACCCTGGTCAGGGAAAATCAGAGGATGTGTGGTCCAACCTTGGAGTGCATGAATTGGGACTGGACCTCCTCAGTTGCTGATGCCTCTGCAGTGGCCAGCACGCCCAGATGCACATGGAGGAACGGGGGGGGGGGGGGGGGGACACCACATATGATAGCCAGCTCGTCTAGGCCAGCAGGAGACACTGAGTGCCTCATCAGAAGATGGAAAGTTCTCCTGGCCAACCTTTGCAGCATGTTCCTGGGTCTGTGGATGCACTAAGGTAGATTTTGTCAACCCTGGATCAACGAAACCAACAACTTCTTAGAACTATTGAAACCACTCAAGTCACACTCTCGAACACTCTTCCCACATCAGAGTCTCTTGGGTGTCATCAAATGACCATCCCCCATCCCGGGTGCTGATGTAGTCTGTCAGCAAGCAGCAGCCCTCCTCCCTTTCCTCCCTTGCAGACACAGGAAGGGAAACAAAAATTAAAACATTTGGCCCCCGCCTTCCTCCATTCATGATCCTCACCATCCTAATCAGAAGCCCACATGAGCACACATCCCTCTCAACTGTGTCAACAATATTTTAAAAAGATTTAAAATTTTTTTAAGAACTAAAATGTTAAGTTACTCTTTATCTCAATTTTAAACACATCCTAAAGGGAAAACTAAATCTTAAATTTCTCCCACTTCAAGTTCTAGTCCCTGATTTTCAGTTAGCCTTTCTCAGAATTACTTATTTCAGGTCATTTGACTTTTTTCTTTTTCTTTTAATAAGTCTAGTGACAACTGAGCAATTTCACATGAGAAATGCAATCGTTACAAAAAAAAAAGTCTATGAGGAAATAAAACATTGATGTGCTTAAATAAGAAAACCGAGGGCTGGTAATAAGAGGAACTCTCAAGACACTTAATGACTAAGTAGTTAAAAAATACTTTTAAGTAGCTAAAAAAGTAAAAGGCCACCTGTAATCATACTAAAGTTAAACAAACTTGGAGATGATTCACATTTTTCAATATAATTTTATTTCCTAAGGAATACATGCGTGATACCTTTAGGATAACCTGTTTCTGTCATTTTAGGGCTGAGCATACAGCATATGTCTCAATAAATGTTAGCGCTTGTTAACATAATCATAAATTGTACCAAAAAATAGTCTATTGTGCACTTATGAATAGCTTTCTGAAACAACCACAACAGATCCCCAATAAGACACAGACTTCTCTAATGAATTATGGGATACAAATTAAGACAGATATATAATATATTAGAGGAAGATTATTTTCTTTTGCAAGTAATTATCAGACTTAAAGCTCTGCCATGGCAAATTACTGAAAGTTCTATGAACGGTTATCATAGCCTACAAATCTCGGGAAAAATTCCATGCTTTGTGAGAGACGTGTATGTTCCTGCCAATATCCAACTCTTCTTTTCCTCCTCAATAACAAAAGCCCATTTTTTTTTCCAGGGTAACCATGCATCTAGCCGCATTTCCCTGTTTCCTTGTAGCCAGGGATTTGCTTCAGGAAGTCTTCTTAATAAGAGAGGTTATGGCTTTTGTTTGTTTTTGCTTTGCTGCCTGGAACTTGCCTGTGATAGTTAGAGCTCTCGTAGATACCTTGTACTGTAAGAACCAGGATTGTACCTTTAGGAATAGCAGATCAAAGAACAGGAAGAAGCTTATGGAGCCACTACACCTGTCCTTGACAGCCTCCTTCAAGAACTCTTACATGAAAAAAATAAGTAAGTGTGTAAATAACCATTGAGTCTGTTTTTGCTTTTTTCCTTCCTGTGCCTTGTCACTGGTGGTAGAAGTTTGTTAGTTTTCTCCCAAACAAATGTGATTCTTAACTGAGTTCTTACCTTCAGACACGCACAGAATTGTTATCTCCTTTTCACAGATGAGGCAACTGAGATCCAGAGAGGTAAGATGACTTGCACAAGATGAAATCAGCAATGAGGAGGCTGCTAGTCCAATGTCTGTTCCTTAGAAACTGACTCTTAATAAGTTCTGAGTAGGGAAAAAAAAAGATAAAAATAAATGTAGCCTTAGAAGAATGATAATGTGATACAACAGTGCAAACATTTATCACAAAGTATGTCAAGAAACAGTACCAAAATTTCATGATGTGCAAGTAGACCAACATAGATTAGATTCCAGTGGGAAGGAGAGATTTAGAAAATACAGTCATAGAAGAGAATAATCAGACGGATTTACTATAACCAAGTTTTACCATACTTTAACTCTTAAATAATCAAGAAGTAAACATTAAAGGCTTATTTTTATCAGCAATGAGATTTCAAAATTTAGGGTAATCTTTCTTGTTAAATCTATAACTAGCATCTTTCTTCATTCTCATCACCACTTAAAAAATTAATCTTGGTCCCAGTTTGACACAAAAATCAATAAGACAAAATGTAAGTTCTTTTATGAACTCCACCACCTAACTGTAAAATAGACAACTAGCCTACATGCAAACTTATTAGTAAGCATAATCAATTACTTCTAAGCAGTTTGTAAATTATTTTTTTTAAAGATTTATTTTTATTTTTATTGGAAAGGCAGATATACAGAGAGGAGAGACAGAGAGGAAGATCTTCCGTCCGATGATTCACTCCCCAAGTGAGCGCAACAGCTGATGCTATGCCGATCCAAAGCCAGGAGCCTCTTCCAGGTCTCCCGCGCGGGTGCAAGGTCCCAAAGCCTTACAAGCAGGGAGCTGGATGGGAAGCAGGGCCGCCGGGATTAGAACTGGCACCCATATGGGATCCCGGGCGCGTTCAAGGCGAGGACCTTAACCACTGCACCACCGCGCTGGGCCCACAGTTTGTAAATTAAAGTTAATGTTCTCTGGGATAGAGGTTCGGCACAGCAGTGAAGCTGCCATTTGAGAAGCCTCCATCCCATATTGGAGTCCCAAGCCTTCATTCCATTTCCAATCTACCTTTCTGCACACCCTAAGAGGCAGCACATGAAGGCTCAAGTGCTTGGGTCCCTGCACCCATGAAAGAGACCCAGATGGAGATTCAGACTCATAACTTCGGTCTGTTCTAGCCCAAGCTATTAAAATCACTTGGGGAGGGGCTGGTGTAGTGAGTTAATTCTCCACTCAGTGGCACTGGGATCCCATATAGGTACCTGTTCAACTCCCAGCTGCTCTACTTCCCATCCAGCTCCTTGCTTGTGACCTGGGAAAGCAGTCGAAGACGGCCCAAGGCCTTGGGATCCTGCACCTGTGTGGGAAACCTGAAAGAGGCTCCTGGCTACTGGCTTCGGATCAGCACAGCTCCGGCCATTGTGGCCGCTTGGGGAGTAAATCAACAGATGGAAGATCTTCCTTTCTGTCTCTCCTCTCTGTATATCTGACTTTGCAATGAAAATACATAAATCTTCAAATAAATACATAAATAAAATTACTTGGGAAATGGACCAGCAGATGGGGAACTCCTCTCCCCCCATTTTTTAAATAAGTTAACAATGTAGTATTTACAAATTTTAAAAACTTACATGTTCATTTTTAGATACTATATTCAACAAAGTCATGTATGCAGAAGAAATGATCATATATACAATTTATTTTGGAAAGGTATATGACTTGTAAACACAGTACAGTTGAAAAAAATCAGCTGCAGATTTTCCCTTTTACTCACAAACTGCTTACTTCTCTGGGTCTTGAGTTTCCTTCCCATAAGATCTGAATTATTACTTCTTCACAGGTCAGAACTAAAGAGGTGCCCAAAGCAACTTGCACAATGTAAGACAATAATAAAAACTCAGAAACAGCAATGTCCTTATTCTGAACATGAACTACATACACACACACACATATATAAAAATCTGTTCTAGAAACAAAGTTATAGATCTTGAAAAGCAAGACTAATTTTGAAAGTCTTTATGGTAGTTCTCCCGTGATCACCGTGGGCAAGGCCTTGAGGAAGCCAGAGGCCAATGAAGTGAGCACTTCTAATAAGACAGGAACACATCTTCCCCTCAGCCATCAAAGCTCAGCTGCGGCAAGAGAGCTGGGATTCCTTCCCTAAGGCATTACCCTAAACCAGAGAATTGGGTTGCTTTTCCTTATTGTCAGTATCATAATTCTGATGGCAAAAAGAGAAAAATAAATGGCTTCTGAATTTCTCAAAGACAGCACTACAGAAGCGACAGGTAACCTGGTGCCCAACTCCATGTTTCCCTTTGCAAATAAAAGTCAATGGGGATGTGAGGTTCAAAACAAAATATCAGGTACGCAACCAACTGAGCTTGGCTCCAACCTGTCCAGTGGAAGCCTGAGTATTGTACTTAGCATCTTTGATGTCCACATCACTAGAAAAGGATACAAATCAAGGAAACTATTTTATCTTTTTTTTGCAGTATGAATAATAGGTTGCAGGTGTTATGGCACAGAACATTAAATTGCCACTCCTATCACAGAGCCTTGTTTGAAATAGATTGTAATACCCTTGATAACAGGCTTATAAAGAATAGATAGTTTCTCATCATTTAAAAAACATTTAACAAAGTTGCATGTCTCCATTACTTACATTTACTATATCTCAGATAACTTAAATACAATACATTAAAAAGCTCTGGCAAAACAAAAAAGAGAAAAAAGCATGGGACTACTTTCTCAGTTTCTATTAGGTTGCTTTAGAATTTTTAGAATCAGGGAGTTCTTAGACCAGCAACAGTCTCAGAGCAAATCTAATTCAGCCTTTACACTTACAGAACATTTTGAAAAAACACAAAGAAGTTCACCGACTTAGCCAGATCCCTGGCCAAGATCATTAGATCTTGGAATTAGAATTGGAATCTACTTGTGAAATTCTAATGCACCCATACTGTCAATTTTTTTAAATTTCAGACTAAAACTCATTAATGTGATTGAAGTTTATCTTTGGGTAAATTTTCTGAAATTGTTAGAAACCTGTTTTTCTTTTTAAGATTTATTTATTTTGGGCCAGGGCAATGGCCTAGAGCAGCCAGGACACAAACCAAGGGCCATATGGGATGCTGGCGCTGGCAGGTAGAGAATCGGCCTGTTGAGTCACTGTGCCAGCCCCATTAGGGCTTACAACTAATTTCACATATTAATAAATATGAAAATGGTGAATTTCCTCTTTCAAGTCTTTTAGGAAAAGCTAATCATGTACCACGTCAAGTAACATCAACTCAATGTTTCACAATATCTGCCTTAAAGATAATTTTCAACACACTGTAAAATTTTACCTTTGATTCTTTCTATTAAGTCATACTCAGGTATATTTTACATATCCCAGTCATCAAGAGGGTCCTTAGAAGGCTGGGAGGTAATTTTAAAACAAATTATTCTAAATAACATAAAACTAGATTGGTATATCCATTGAGATACAAAACACAAATCCCTCACCCCAGCCACCCTCAAAAAACACTGGAATTGACCATATTATTGAGACTCTGTATTACTGCCCAAAATGAATGAGTGTTTTGCAAAGTGTCCTAATTTCCCTAAATGCTCACTTTCACTGAAGTACACCTTGGCTAAAAGCATGCAGAAAAGGTGTATACAAAGTGTAGAATATGTACAATAAGCAGAAAAAGGCAAACACAATAGAAATCAGACCATTAGAAGATAAAGGTGAAATTAAGATAGCGAATGTGGAGTAACCGCATGGAGAAATAAGCAAATTTCTAGGAAAGTAAGACCACAGAGTTGGGAGATTAAACTGAGCAAAACATCCTCCTATTTACCCCAGTAACAAATGATACTATTTTAGATTTGATCTCTAAAGTTCTAAATTCCCTTTATTTTATTTTAATTTCCAACCATATTAACTGAAGAACATGTGTGGAAACATCTGTTTGCTCAACAGTTGGAACTTGTTCAAGTTTCATTAGACACTCAGCTGACATCAGGATGAATCCGTAGGCCATTCCTATGAGGACCAAGACAGAGGCAGCTGGTATCAGTAGAATCCCATCACTTAAGAGGATTCACAAGGCAAAGACTAAAGAAATAAACAAGTCAGAAAATAAGGTACAGGTTGTCTGGTCCAGATCTATACTCCCCAGTAACACTAGCCCATCAATCCTTTAAACTTCCCTTTAAGAAAAGGCCACAGTCTCCAACAAAACTATCAGAAACATCTTCATTTCTGACCTTTTTAAATCAAGATAACAACGTGTCGCCTAGTATTCTGATTCATCCAGGGACTTAGCAGAGCCTAAGATAAAAGGCTTGGAGGGTAGCGCTGATTCCGTAGTGTAAAGGGCTCACTACAGAACTTGAGAGTACAGTGGAACCTGAGAATTTCAAAAGATTCTCTCTCCCCAAAGTCAAGCTCATTCTCTACTTTCCCCCAAATGTTGTCTTTCCTCCTCTCCCCACCGTTCTCTGATTCTGCAAAATAACTACCTTCTGAAACAGTTACCACCAGCAACCACATTAACCACATTTGCTCAGTAACATTTAGCAGGTGCAACAAGGAAGTAAAATGTTTCTCATCTCCAGAAGCTGAAAGAGCTCATCTTGCGCCTAATTTGCCATTTAGGGAAAAGCCTACTCCGACGGTGCGAACTTTCTCTTAAGTGTCAGGGCTCCACAGCAGCGGCAGAAAGGCCTAGCTGTGTCTCGCGGCACCGGGGGTCCTGAGCATCAGCCCGGCATGGGTGCATGCACCCTCCTCACCAGGGGACTCCTCCCTCGCCCATCGATCTGCCAGGACCAAGCTGGACCCCGCCTGGGTCTCGGTCCTCTGCCTACCTAGTCTGAAACCCGCCAAGAGCCCCCTTCCCTTAGCAACCCTGAAGAAAGCCAGGGCGCCCTGCAGCTGGTGAGGCGGAGGAGGGGACCCCGCGCCTCAGTCCCGAGCTGAGACCCCTCCCTAGTGCCAGCACACTGTGCAGCCCCGGCCATCCTCTCTGCCCTGGCAGGCCAGGGTAGACCTGAACCTCATCTCTGGAGCCGCCCGGGACCGCAGCCTCGCTGCTCGTCACGCTCCGCGAGCCCCCGGCCTTACCTTGCGGGGTATCGGCTCCCCAGGCTCCGCCCGCTGAAAACCTCCAGCGCACAGACCTGTCTCTCCAGCCCCCAGCCCGCCGCGCGCCCGCCCCCTGGCTGCCATGGCGACAGTCCCCGCCCCCAGGCCGCCGCGGATTGGTCGCGCTCGGGATCGCGGAGGGCGCCGATTGGCAGAAGGAAAGAAGCTGCCCCTCTAGAGAGCCGAGAGGTGGGCGGCGCACGGAGCGAGCTGGAGGAAGCCTCGGGGAGGCTCAGCCAAGAGGGACGTGGCGCTCGGCGAGCGCGTGGTCAGGCCGCGCCTCTTCCTTCCCTGGCTTTGCTGGAGAATCCTGTGGAGCAAGATTTGGGCGGGCGAGGTGCTCCTGGAATGCCTCCTCCCAGCCAGCTCCTGTGGTGAGAGGGGCTACCAGGCCCTCTCACTCCACAGGCCTCGCCCAGGTCCTATTGCTGGACCTGCTCTTTGTCGGGAATCACACGCGTTTGCGACCGCACTCCAACCCCATTTCCCTAGTGGAGTTTGCACCCATCTTCAGACTTCCCATCTTAGTGCTACTTCCTCCCCCAGTACCCAGTACCACGGTGACATCTCCAAACTCCTCACGTTGAAGACAGGGAAACTGAGGAACGAAGATGAGTGTACCTTGAGGCTTCCAGAACCTTTTGGAACCTCAAAATAGGTTTTTTGTTTTGTTTGTTTTGTTTTGTTTGACAGAGCTTTCCTCTGCTGGCTGCATCAGCCATAACTGGGCTGGCCTGATGATGGATGCAGGAGCTCAGGGACTTGAGCTGTCCTTGGCATCTTTTCCAGGGGGTGGAACTGTGGAGGCTTATCCTGCTACCCTGGGGCACGACCCAAAGCAAGTTTCAAAGCTGAACAGGTTAATTAATACCTTTTTTTTTTTTTTGCCTGAAAAAATGGCATTTTTCTCTACCTTTAATGTTCGTTAAGACTAGATAACTTACACTATTTTTTTAAAAAAGAAAAACAGTATAGAATCTGCCACACTAGGTGTTGGTTCAGTCCACAGTTTGGTACCCGTTGGGGGTCAGGGAGGGTTGGTTCTCTTATCAAATCTAGAGATACTCTAATCTCTTACATAAAATGACCTGGAGTTTCATATAATCTACACATATCCCTCCTGGATACTTCTAGTATACTTTACATCACCTCTGGATTGCTTTATGGTGCTGAATACACTGTAACTATTTGTTACATTGCATTAGATCTTACTATGTGGATATTTGTTACCTTGTTTATACTAAACAATCCCAAGGGGGAAGTTTATTCATGCTCAGTAAAGATAACTTTCAAATATCCTCAAGCCACAGCTGGTTGAACCACAGTACTTTTACTCATGGACACTGAAGTGGGCTGGAACAGAAGGTCCCTGACAGCAGGAAGTGGTACTTGCCAGTGGTGAAGTGAACTCATGCTGCCTCAGACTGCCTATCTTGAAAAACTGGACTTCCCTAGCCCTTGACTGTTTGACTTGCATTATGGGGTGCACCACCGAAGCCAATCTGGATTCTGGGAAGTCTTTATTAGCCAGCTGTTGACTGTTCCCACTCAGAACAGGTCTAAAGGAGACAGCCCCAAGCTGTCAGGGCACAGAGCTTTTAAAGGAAAACAAACAAACAAACAAAAAACACATTCTGGTGACCTTTATGCTGGCAAGCAAGCAAGCAAGGATACAAAAGCTACAATAAGAAGGTTAGAGCCAAGAAGAGTAATTCTATAGTTATAGTTGCAGTTTAGCTTCTTGGAAATTGGTTCCACTTTTCATGGGCCTCGGTTCCCAGGACCTACTTCTTCTTAGAGGAAGAGGGCCATTCTAACCCAACTGGTTACCGTTGGAGGCACTCACTCTAATTTTTCACCCTGTCACAACTTGTGGTGAGTGACTGAAATACTCTGCGCTTCTGTTTATTTGCCTGAAATTAGAAATAGTATAATACCCTTCTACATAGAGCAGAATAAATTAATAGAAAAGGGATTGGCACATTGTGTCTTATACATGCTAGCCATGCTCAGGTAAGTGGATGAGATAGGACTGCAACTCTCAAGTTTCTAGATTCCAAGAAGAGTTATCATCATTCATAAACAGACTTAGACCAGCACCTCAAAGTGAGGAAGAGGATACTTGTCCACGTACTTTAAATCCAAATTTCTACCCAGCTACCTTATCAACATCAGAAAAGCTGTCTGACTCTGCCTCCACTAAAGGGTTAATGGAAGAAGGAACTATCAGGAAAATAACCAGCTCTGATGGAGAGATAAAATAGTAAAGGCACTTGAAATCCTGAAGATTATGGTGTAGGAGAGGGACCAGTGCTGTGGTATAGTGCTACTATTCCATGCTACTATTCCATACACTTGCCAGTTCAAGTCCCAGATGCTCTACTTCCAATCCAGTTCCCTGCTAATGCTCTGGGAAACACAATGGAAGACAGCCTCAAGTGTTTGTGACCCTGCCACCTATGTGGGAGACCTGAATGATGCTCCTTGCTTCAGTCTGGCCCGGCGCTGACCATTGTAACCATCTGAGAAGTGAGCCAGCAGATGAAAAATTTCTCTGTAACTCTTTTAAGATAAATAAATCTTAAAAAAAAAAAAAAGAAAAGAAAATGTTAGTGGCATAACCCTTGTTCATATCAAATCATAAGATATCACATCCCAACACTATAGAAAGTTCTAGTGGGGCTTGGTGCAGTGGCCTAGCAGCTAAAGTCCTTGCCTTGAACCCACCAGGATCCCATATGGGCGCTGGTTTTAATCCCGGCAGCTCCACTTCCCATCCAGCTCCCTGCTTGTGGCCTGGGAAAGCAATCGAGGATAGCCCAAAGCCTTGGGACCCTGTACCCATGTGGGAGACCTGGAGGAAGTTCCTGGATCCTGGCTTCAGATCGGTGCAGCACCAGGCGTTGTGCTCACTTGGGGAGAGAATCATTGGACGGAATATCTTCCTCTCTGTCTCTCTTCCTCTCTGTATATCTGACTTTGTAATAAAAATAAATAAATCTTTTTTAAAAAATGAATGGAAAACTGTGTTTGTAGTCCAGGAAAGCAGTGAAGAGTGGCTAAAGTCCTTGGGCCCCTGCTCTCATGTGGGAGACCCAGCAGAAGCTCCTGGTTCCTGGCCTCAGATCGGCCCAACTATGGCTGCTGTGGTCATTTGGGGAGTGAACCAGAAAAACAAAATAAATCTTTAGAAAAAAAGAAAAAACAGCGGCTAATAAACTAATAAAGTCTGTTTAATCATACAGAAAAAGGAATGTTGATAATGAGATCTAGAAATATCCTGTATTCCTAGAGACTCATTAAGAAATATCATCTCGGGCCCGGCGGCGTGGCCCAGCAGCTAAGGTCCTCGCCTTGAACAGGGTAGGATCCTGTATGGGCACCAGTTCTAATCCTAGCAGCTCTACTTCCCATCCAGCTCCCTGCTTGTGGCCTGGGAAAAGCAGTCGAGGACGGCCCAAAATCTTGGGACTCTGCACCTGTGTGGGAAAACTGGAAGTTCCTGGATCCTGGCTTCGGATCTGCACAGCATCAGCCATTGCGCTCACTTGGGGAGTGAGTCATCAGATGGAAGATCTTCCTCTCTGTCTTTCCTCCTCTCTGTATATCTGCCTTTCCAATAAAAATAAAATAAATCTTTAAAAAAGAAATACCGGGCCCGGCGCGGTGGCGCAGTGGTTAAGGTCCTCGCCTTGCACACCCGGGATCCCATATGGGCGCCGGTTCTATCCCAGCAGCCCCACTTCCCTTCCAGCTCCCTGCCTGTGGCCCGGGAAGGCAGTCAAGGATGGCCCAAAGCTTTGGGACCCTGCACCCGCGCGGGAGACCCAGAAGAAGCTCCTGGCTTCGGATAGGCATAGTATTGGCCGTTGCGCTCACTTGGGGAGTGAATCATCGGAGGAAAGATCCTCTCTGTCTCTCCTCTCTGTATATCCACCTTTCCAATAAAAAAAAATAATAAATAAATCTTTAAAAAAAAAGAAAGAAATACTACCTCACCTAAGTAAAACCCAAAACTTACAATGTTAGTACTAATAGAGAGTATACTTGCAGTCACCTCATTGCCCAGGGAAAGAACACTGGGTTTTCAACCAGATAAATCTCACAACTGGACATTTATCACTTATTACTGTGTCTGGCCTTGAATTAGTTAGATCTAACTCTAGGCCAGCTGCATTTTCTGGAAGAGTCAATGTTTAATAAGTGCCAAATGAGGGAACCTTTCCGAGAGATGACATCCTGTGCTTAAGAATATGTACAAGGAAGCTGTTCCGCCTGGATTAAGAACGCAGCACCACCCCTATTAGGCAATATCCTCCAACCAGCAACTTAACCTCCTTCCACCACAACTTCCTCATCTGAAGAATGGAAGTAGTCATAGGTCAGTCTCAGAGAGTTGTTGAAGACTAAATGAATATTTATTTATAAAGTATTAGAGGATGCCTGGTTCATTAACTTTCTTGTTTTGTTTTGAAGAGAGGCAGGTGAAGAAGGAGCTCCCACGTACTGCTTCATTCTCCAAATGCCTGCAACAGCCAGAGCTGGGATCATCTAGGTTCCCCATGTAGGTGGTAAGAAACCAACTACTTGCGCATCATCTGGTGCCTCCCATGCATGACTACATTGCCAGGAAGCTGGACTCGGGAGCCAGGCCTGGGAAATGCACTCAGATAATCCATTGTGGAGACAGGCATCTTAACCTGAATTTTGACTGCAAAGCCCAATATCTTAATGTTTACTACAGTATCAAGGGCAGAGGGTGTGTCTCAGTTCTCTATTAGTAACTTGAGCTCAGAAGAATGAAGTTAATGTAAGGGTTCAGATGGGTGTAAGGTGCTAGAGCAAGGATGCTCAATAGATTTCACGCATTCCATCACCTGCACCCCTAAGACCACCCTGTACCCATGGAAACCCCGTCTGATTATTGCTGCCACTGCCTTCAAGAGGATATTGCTCAACCTGATTCAAACAATTATTTGGTTTCCTTTATCCCAAGAAAATACTGATTTTGTTATTGTTGTTCAGCTGAGAAACTTTTTCTGGAGGCTACGATTAAATGAAAGAAGCACAATACCAGAGTGCTAGCTAATTTCAACTCTGTCCCATAATATATTTCTTGGTACTCAAGAGAGGGGAATGGTGTTAAGGAAATTTTCTTCAATTTCTTTCTCATTTTATTTTATTTTTAATATTGTTTATATAGTTGGGAGAGATGTATGCCTGTGTAGACTCAATCATCGTGGGGAAATTCTAACTTTTTAATGCTTCAATTTGTATCCTCTTCACTTCTTCTTCTAGGATCCTACAGAACATGAACTGGCTTGTTATGAAATAATGTCTGTGACGGGAAATAAAGCAGAAGTGTCCAGGGGCAGTCCTCAGACAGTGAGACAAACTTGACAAACTTCTGCTGACCCAATGGGGTCAAGAGCAAACATTGCCAGTCAGAGGAGGTCTCTGCAGGACCAGATCCAAAAGAATCACCTGACTCAAGGTGAATATGGTTTAAGCAGGCCACCCCCAAGGAAAAGGGTGGCTTTAACTTTAAAACCAAAGTGGACCCAAGGCAGGTGACAGTTGGAAGCTGTCAGCTAACCATACTCCTCACAGGTAGGCGGTCACTTGCACTTCTTGAAGTGGAAACTGAACATATTTCCATGTTTCCCACAGAGAGCAATAGGCAAAAAAGATTAAGAATTCAGTTTTAGACCAGAGGGGTCTGATAAATAAATCATTTATTCATTAAAGAAACACTCGGCTTTCACAGTGGGCCATCCAAATGGAAATGTAGATGGTTAGAGGCAGTCTAAATTTCATAAGAGATATTTGGGCCAGAGAGGTCTGAACATTAGCATATATATGGCATTTAAGGTCCTGGACTGTCAGGCAATATGAAATGAGGCATAAGATGGTTCTAAACCTAGAGAAACACTTATCTAGAGATTGTCTGGGGCAATTTAAATTGTCCCATTTACTGGTGGGACCAGGGGATATCACTGGCATTTAATAGGTAGGGCCAAGGAATATAAAACATTCTGTAATGCACAGGAAATCCTGCCCAATGAAGAAATGTTTTACATAAAATATGAATGGTACCCCTATGAAAAACTGGCTGGAGACAGAGAAGTGGTTTCACAACCAACTCTTGAGATATTTATCTTTTATGAGTTGGGTAATGGACAAGAAGCTGGCAAAGAAAATGGGAAAGGATTACTCTAGGAAAATAAGTAGAAAGCTAAAAGAGGATGATGTCAGGTGTCCAGGAATGTATTTCAAGGAGATAGAAGTCAGCAAAGGGCCAACACAATAGTCCAGTTGGCTAATCCTCAACCTCAAAGCACCAGCATCACATATGGGTGTAGATCCATGCCCAAGTTGCTCTACTTCCCATTCAGCTCCCTGCTTGTGGCCTGGGAAAGCAATTGAGGATGGCTCAAAGCCTTGGAACCCTGCACCTGTGTGGGAGACCCAGAAATGGCTCCTGGCTCCTGGCTTTGAATCAGCTCAGCTCTGGTAGTTGCAGCTATTTGGGGGGTGAACCAGAAATGGAAAATCTTTCTCTTTTTCCTCTATAAATTGCCTTTCTAATAAAAATAAATAAATCTTCTTAAAAAGTGTTTTAAGCATGACACAGCACAATGTGGCCAACATGGCTGTATTTATAGGGAGTTTTGTGAGAGTGTCTCCCTTACTGACAAAAAACGTGGGGTAAGGGAGACAGAATTTACTTTATTTGAAAGGTAGACAGACACAAACACGTACAACTGTATAACCTAGGAGGGTGTCAGGGACCCAAATACTTAAGCCAACATCCACTGCCTTTGCAGGCACATTAGTAGGGAGCTGAATCAGAAGTGCAGTGGCTGAGACTTGAACTGGTTCTCCCATTTTGGATGCAGGTGTCCCAAGTGGCAAAACTTAACACTGCACCACACAATGCTTATGGCTCCTCCTTTATCTTTCCTTTAAACAGGGACTAGGAATTGCACTCTGCCCGCTGAAATAACAGTAACAAAAAGAAATACTAGTAAATGGGTTGCGTGTTGCCCTGGGGGGAGCGCAGAGGGGCTCTTGTGGTAGGCCTTTAAGACCCCCTGCTTGGAGGCTTTTCAACCACAGCCCAGGTACTAACAGCTGAGTCCACTGGCTCCCTTGGGAGAGGGAGGCTCAGTGGGCCTCCAGGACCACCCCATCCTGGAGGTTAGGGTTTTTTTGACCCACACGGGTGCCTGTAGCCGGGTGGCCCAGGGCACCTTTGGTGCCTGGTCAAAGCCCCTCAGGCCACCCAGGGGCACACCCTCATGGTTAGAGGGTCTTGATTTACAAGGGAATGATGAGATCACAAAGGTGGTAGTGGGAGATGACCTGTGGTTTTTACACCTAGGTTAGGAATTATAGCTGAGAGACTTCCATTGGTAAATCCACGACATGTGTCTGTAAGAAGGGGACTGACACCAAAGTGGTTTGGAGAGGAGAACAAGAGTGAGAGAAGTGGGTCTGATAACAGAATCTGTGGGAGCAATGTGGACTCAGCCTTGTGGAACTATAATCTCTGCTGGCTCACCCGAGAACTGCAGATGGGGTCAGGCCTTGCTGGGGAGCTAAGGGGGCACCCCAGTTGGACTGGGTTTCTACTGGTGAAAACAAGAATAAAATTGAGTGCAGCAGGCATGGCTGAACATGGTTACATATTGCATCAGCACAGGTGTGCACTGTGACAGTGGAGTGACAGACTGGGCTTAACTCCAGTGAAAGCCAGTTTGTATGTAGAACAGGCCAGACTAGGGCTTGACTCTCACTGAACTATGTGAAAGCTGTGTCTGGGCACAGACCAGGTAGCATTGGGCTATAACAACCAACAAGAACCAGAATGGGTGTGGCTGATTGAGCAAGGCCACTGTTCTCATCATGACAGGAGGTGGACAAAATCAACTTGGGCCAATGACCCACTGGTTTGCGTGAGAACTGCCACTGGGAAGAGACTCGATGGAGGAGCTTGGGAAACTCTTTCATTGAGACAGAGACCCTGCAGGTGAGTGCAAGAAGCAAGGCAAGGAGCAGCCCAGACCATGCCAAGTTACAGTACCCGCCAGCATCCATGTGGGTCAAGTCCACAGACAGACCAATCTGAGCCAGCACATAACACCCACTGGCAGATCAGAACCCAGGGCAGTGGTCAGGAGGAGCCAGATCAGGCTGTAACATCAACCAGTTCACATTAGGACCGAGACAATAATCATGCTGGGCTGGGATAGGCTGCAGCACCCACCAACAGGAGCTGGAACAGGGGGCAAATTAGACTAGGCCAGGCAGTGCAATAAAACTGCGGATGCTGAGGTGATAATTTGGGAAGAATAAAGTTCAGACATGCTGCAAAAAGGGATCCTACTAAATAAAAATGTGCAACATTCATAATTTTTGTTTCTCTCCAAGAAAAGACCTGAAAGAATGTGTGTGGTGATCAGTTATATAAATTTTATTTCCTTTTCTGTGGATTTTTATTCCTTAAGGTTAAAAAAAAAAAAAGATAACTTGGGACAGTTACCATAGCATAGTGTGCTAAGCTTCTATCTGTAGCTGTATGTCCTAGCTGCTCTATTTGAATCTACCTCCCAGTTTACGACCTGGGAAAGCAGTGCAGGATGGCTCAAGTCCTTGGGTCCCCACACCCACATGGGAGATTTCAAAGAAGCTCCTGGTTCCTGGCTTTAGATTGGCTCAGCTCAGGCCATTGTGGCCATTTTAGGGAGAGAACCTCCGGATGTCTCTCTTTTTCTGTGTCTCTCCTTCTCTCTATAACTCTGCCTTTCAAAAAAAAAAAAAATGCCCTGTTACCACTACCCTGGAATCTAGAGTATATCTAGTGAACATCATCCAAGAACACTTAGAATTCTTTATCATAAGCTGAATTGAAATATTTGGAAAATTGAGTTTATATCTTTTACCTATTCCAAACTTATTTGTCAGGTATTTAAAACATCATTTTCTAATTTGTATGATATTTTAAAATTTCTGGTCTGTTTTTAAGTGCTTATTGACTTGTTTGTATTTGCTTGATAGGCAGAGAGGGAGAGCCATCTGTCGACTCACTCTTCAAATGTCTGCAGCCATTAAGACTGCACCAGGTGAAGCTAGGAGCCAGGGCTGCCCTCCTGGAAGCACACTGGGTGGCAGGGATTCAAGTACTCTAGTTGTTACCAGCTGCTTCCCAGGCACGTTAACAAGAAACTGCAGTGTAAATAGGTGGCACTCAAGCCCAGGCACTCCAATATAGGCAGGGGTCCCAAGCAGCAACTTTAATTCACTGCAACACCACGCCTGCTCCTGCTCAACCATTTTTTAAAAATATCTTTTTTTTAAATTTTATTTTTAATGATGTTTAAATAGTTGATCAGGGTGGGAAGGGTCGAGGATCAGGGGATAGTGGGCAAGACCACTACACATTTTCGTTTTCTTCTTCTTGTATATGGAAGAGAGGAGGATACAAGAGGAGAAACCACGCCAAGTCTCCCAACCGCTGCATTACCTGGGGGATGGGGAACTGCCACCCGATGTCATCCCAGGGTCCCCATTGTGAAGCATTTTCTGAGGGTTCTGCTCATGTGGTTTCAATCGTTCTGAGATGCGGCTGATATTACCACTTCACAGATGAGGAAATCCTTCCAAGGTGGATTGATTGTCATAGTCCACCTCCAAGTCTTCAGTAGCCCAGGTATTTGCTGTCAAGCTTCACTGGGGTAGCTGATCAGCTCATTCTGCCCTCCATCCTCAGCAATCCAATGGGTGCTGTGGCCCAGCTCAGCCCCACCCAACACACACTCAGCCCAGACATACCACACAGGGAGCTGTAGCCCAGTCACAGCAACCTGCAATAACCCCCACAGGAGTGATCCCCTCAACTCTGGTTCCTGTGCCTGCCAGCATATCCTGCCCAACCCTTTTAAAATTAAACCTTACTCATGTCTTTTTTTTTTATTACATCATGAGTTTGCCCAAACCATTTTATTCTTTTTTCTCTTGGGCCTACCGAGATGGCTCGATGGCTAAATCCTCACAGTGTAAGCATCAGGACATCATATGATGCCGGTTGTTGTCTCACCTACTCCACTTCCCTTCCAGCTCCCTGCTTGTAGCCTGGCAAAACAGCTGAGGAAAGTCCAAGCCTGGGACCTTCCACGGAAGCCTCATCCACGGAAGAGACCCAGAAGAATCTCCTGGCTTTGGATCAACTAATCTCTGGCCCTTGCAGCCATTTGGTGAGTAAACGAGAAGATGGAAGATCTTTCTATCTCTTTCTCTCTGTAAATCTGCCTTTCCAATAAAAATAAATACATGTTTTTTAAAAAAATACATTGTATCTTCCCACCTCCACCCTAGCTTGCAGTCATTACCTAAAATGAGGATATCATAGGGAAATGATACAAAAGGATTTGCAAAGGATTTCAATAGAACAAAGGAATGAGTTGTCATTCCAATGTATTAGGGCAATTCATGCTGTCATAAAAGGTGTGCCCGGTAACCTTCAAGAGTGGAAAAGACTGTTGCTATGTGTTTCATGATGCCAAGGAGAAAATTGACATCTTTAAAAAGAAATATTTCTTTGCTATTTTATCTGTTGTAGAGAGATCTTCCATACATTGGTTCATTACCCACACTGGGCCAGGGTGAAGCTAGGAGCAATAAACTCAATCATGGGAAAACTCACCAACCTAAAAAGACGGACAAACTCTGGAATCACCAGTAGATGGAGCACAACAGACAGAGGGCTGGGTTCATGTTTAGAAAGTCAGTAATCAGTGATGTTGCAAGGAGATGCAACAGTCATCTGTTCCTTCAAGCATGATAACATAGAGAAGTATGAAAGCTGTGGAATTTCTGGTTTCTTGCAGAAAAACTGGAGTTCTAACCACTGTTGGCCTACCTTCATACATGTGACACCACCAGCCTGAAGCAAATAGCTTACTTCTCTGGAAAAGACAGGTATCCTTAGCTCACCACAGTCCTCATTTTATCACCTCTACTCATCATGCCCACCTGTCACTTGTAGGTATTTAGATACTGGCTTGAAGAATTCTGTGTAGCAGAGGTGAGGCAGTATTGGGAAATATGTCTCAGGAGGAAAAGGTCAGCTATGAAAAAAGAAATGCAGGCCTTTGAAGATCCACTGTGACAAAAAGAAATCACCTGCTCTTTACATCTTGCCAAAGAATATCCTGATCCTGACCCTCTGACCTCTGAGGGCATTGTGCCTTCATTATGTTGAAAGAGGCAAGATCCGCCAGCCCGAAATATGGTGCTACGGCATATGATGGCATATACCTATTTTTAAGTTTTCTTAATGCCCCGTAGGTTCAAAAGATCACTCTGACCTTGCAAACACCAGGATACCATATAGGCGTTAGTTTGTGTCCTGACTGTTCAACTTCCCATCTAACTCCCTGCTTATGACCTGGGAAAGTAATCAATGATGGCCTAAAGTGTTTGGACACTGCACCTGCATGGGAGACCAAGAAGAAGCTCCTGGCTCCTGGTTTCAAATCAACTAAGCTCTGGCTGAAACAGCCATGTGGGGAGTGAACCAGCAGATTAAGGATCTTTCTGCCTCTCCTTCTCTTGGTAAATATACCTTTCAAATAAAATTAAATCTCTAAAAATAAATAAATATTTACTTATTATCTTGGAAAGCCAGATTTACAGAGAGAAGGAAAGATAGAATGGTCTCCTATCCAGAAGAAATAGAAAGTTTGGAAACAATGATCACACCCACTTCTCCCTAATGCTAGATCCTTCCTATGCTGATCAACTATGTAAACATCATCTAAAATAATAATCAAAAAAAGAAAAAGAAAGATCTTACATCCATCTGCTGGTTCACTCCCCAAATGGCAACAATGACTGGAGCTTAGCCGATCTTTTTTTTTTTTTAAGATTTATTTATTTGGGCCTGGTGGCGTGGCCTAGCAGCTGAAGTCCTCGCCTTGAACACCCTGGGATTCCATATGGGCGCCGGTTCTAATCTCCTCTTCTCTGTATATCTGACTTTCCAATAAATAAATAAATTTTTTTTAGATTTATTTATTTATTGGAAAGGTGGATATATAGAGAGGAGGAGAGACAGAGAAGATCTTCCGTCCGATGATTCACTCCCCAAGTGACCACAACGGCCGGTGCTATGCTGATCCGAAGCTGGGAACCAGGAACTTTTTCTGGGTATCCCACACGGGTGCAGGGTCCCAAGGCTTTGGGCCGTCCTCAACTGCTTTCCCAGGCGACAAGCAGGGAGCTGGATGGGAAGTGGAGCTGCCGGGATTAGAACCGGCACCATATGGGATCCCAGTGCGTTCAAGGCGAGGACATTAGCCACTAGGCCAAGGCCTTGGCCCTTAGCCGATCTTAAGTCAGGAGCTTCTGGGTCTCCCAGATGAGTGCACAGTCCCAAGGCCTTGTGTCATCCTCTGTTGCTTTCTCAGGCCACAGGCGTGGAGCTGGATGAGAAGCAGAGCAGCCAGGATACAAACCAGAATTCATACAGGATTCTAGAGGTTGGAGGTGGAGTATTAGCCAATACAGCCATTGAGCCAGGCCTAATTCTGATTCTTAAAAACAGAAAATAAGATTCCTGTGAAAGATGTCTTCACTATAGAGCAACATTCATATCATCAAGGACAAGAACAACACACCTTGTTAACCTAAACTTTATCTTCCTAGTCATTTATCCACTCAATTAACTAACCCCAGTTCAACCTTCTTTTCCTCACCACACTTTCCCAGTTTACTGCTCTTTGTCCAACTCATCTGTACCAGACCTCTGTCTATCTTTCAAGTGATCCTAACTGGGTCTTCATTCTTTTAGGAGGGCTCCCACACCACGTAAAACTTGTGTTAAATATATATCTGTATACTTTCTTCCTATCAATCTCTCCTATATCAATTTAATTCTCTGGAATAGCAAGGACCCCAAGAAGATGCAGGTAGAGTTTTGCTGCTTATACAATATATTTGAGAGATTTGCATTCTGTGCATTAACTAAAGAATTAAACTAGATGGATAGCATTTTATTCATAAAATATTTTCCAAGAAAATTCATCAAAATGGGCATAATTTTCTTTATGTGTTATATCTGGTGTTCAATATCCTTGGGTCAGATTTAGAACAAATTTAATCACTCACAAGTAGTAGAAACTATAATGTCCCCAAAGGATCCGCAGCATCACCAACTTTGGGCATTTGTTGTTGGCACATCGTATTCCCCTTATTGCCCATATGCCTGGGTTCAGGAACTTCTTCCAGGTCTCCCACATGGGTGCAGGGTCCCAAAGCATTGAGCCGTCCTTGACTGCTTTCCCAGACCACAAGCAGGGAGCTGGATGGGAAGTGGAGCTGCTGGAATTAGAACCGGCACCCATATGGGATCCTGGCGCGTTCAAGGCGAGGACTTTAGCCGGTAGGCCACGCCGCTAGGCCCCATCCATTCATTTTTTGAACTCTGCTCTTAGATCAGTTGGTGGGTGGGTTGGTGGATGGGTGGATGGTGTTAAAGTAGATATCAATACAGGATCAAATATACAAGGAATTTTTAGTATAGGCCTATTGTGTTCCACACACTGTGGTAGGTACTAAGGCTTAGCTGGATGTGAGATGATTTGCTAGGAGCTGACACCACGCAGTGTCTTACTGCAGGGCCCAGATCCTCCTGTTGTAATTCATACTGTAATTAATACTCTACATTATTGTTATCAGATAAGTGTTCATAAATTTTCCTCGTGACATCATATTCTGCTTCAGCTCCTTAGGCCAAATTTTATTACATAATCACATTGTACATATTCCTGTGCCCCATCATGGCAGCCATCTGGGGGAATGAACTAGTAGATGGAAGAATTTAGTTTCATACGATTATGAAAGCTCTATCATACCCCTTTCTCTTGTGTTGGTAAGACAATATATACATTTTTGGCTAATTTGAGCTGCTATTATCAAGAAAGGCAGCAGCTAAGGCATAGGCCTATGTCCCCAGAGTATTCCTTTAACTCAAGAGCAGGGAACCCAGCTACATTTGCCAGCCTGGGACACTCCCATTTGCAGGGTGAGTGGCTACTGGAGTTCCCAGCAAGAGCTGAGGAAATCCTGAATGTGCAGAACCAGCCAAAGCTGCAAAAGAGAATCTGGGCTGAGATTCAAAGGCAGGGTGTCCATAAGGACTAGATAACGATGCTAGTCAAAAATTTAAAGATGATAGGAGCACTTATTATGTGTCACACATACATTGTGTACGTGTGAGAGAAAAGTTAGTTAAAACCTTACCAATGGGCCTGGCATAATAGCCTAGAGGCTAGTTCCTTACCTTGCATGCCCCAGGATTCTATATGGGTGCCAGTTTGTGTCCTGCCTGCTCTACTTCCCTTTCAGCTCCCTGCTTGTGAACTGGGAAAGCAGTAGTGAACAGCCAGAAGCCTTGGGACCCTGTACCCATGTGGGAAACTGAAAGATGGTCCTTGCTCCTGGATTTGGGTTGGCTCAGCATTGGTCATTGTGGCCACTTGGAGAGTGAACCTGCACACAGAAGATCTTTTTCTCTGTCTCTCCTTCTCTCTGTAAAAATCTGACTTTCAAATAAAAATAGAACCTCTATCAAAACAAAACAAAACAAAATTACTAATAAGCTCTCTTCACCCCTGGGCCTACATTTCCTCCCAGGGGATGAGCATGCATATACCCTGCAGCTGATAAAAAGTATTTGGCAGTTCTGATATAGAATTGCAATTGTATCTCCAAGGTGAACTACTAAAAGAGAAAAGAAAGAAGCAAGAAAAGTATGTAAGTCATGTTCCTATTTGTGAACACCTGCCCATCCTCCCGCTCAGCTACTGTGGATGACTCAGCCAACTCTTTAGTTTCTCAGTCCTTAATGTCTTGAATTATAATTACCTTATATAAATATGACTAAAGAAAAAAAATATATGTTCATGCTAACTGATCTCATTTTAATTATGTGACCACAATCCTCAAGTGGGCCCTCAGCCACCTAATTTCACTGGTTAAATACATCACTCACCACCCCCTAGAAAACCACTTCACCCCAATATCTAACTTCCCCTTCCACCCCAGCTTTAAGCTGATGAATCCTTTCTGTTTCACTATGAATATGAAAGGAACCCATCAGATTTACCACATCCTCACTAATTTAATCTACTGACTTTCCTCTCTCTCTCTCTTTCTCTCTTTGTCTCCCTACACTCTGTCTTCCCATTTACAGTAGATACTTCATTTAAGTTCCTGCTGAGGCCTTTGGGGTGGTGGCTCTCACCACTTTCACCTAAATGGCTGGATTTTGATTTTGAGAACCCATAAATTCAAGAAATAGAGAATCATAGAAAAGGACATACAAATGCAGAAGGGGACAACAGGCAGGCATAGTGGCCTCAAAGTTTTTCACAAGGAGATCAGGTGGGTTAATAAACAAGATGAGGAATGCTGGAGATCTTGATAATTGCCATGCCACTAGCTCAACCTGAGCAAGTTGCCTAGAGTCATGAACTTGGTAGGGGCAAAGGGAAGACTCAGACATGGCCAGAAAAAAAATTATCCACTGTTGGATGTCATCTATAACATATCCATGAATTAATCAGTGTTTTTACAAGGAACAGAACTCCAACTGAGGTAAGCAGAAAAGAATTTGATTAAAAACATACTGGTAGCATCTTCCGGAGGGCTTGAAAATCACTTTTGTATCCAAGAACCTAGCTTCAAATCGGAGATGATCACACAATAGGACTTTTTCACAACCCTAGCTCCATACTGTACACTGTCCTTTCCTGAATAAGTTGCCTTGTCCACAGCCCTTGGCTAAAGGAAGGTGTGGGAGCCAAGGCTATGGCATAAACAGAAGTGGCTCCAGCTGGGCAAGTCAGAGGGCCTGAACCAAGAACTGTAAATCAGGGCAGTTACTGTGGCACTGTGGGTTAAGCTACTGTTTGGGATACTTTCATCCTATACTGGAGTGCCTATAATCAAGTCCCTCATCCACTTCCAATCCAGCAGATAACGGCTCAAATGCTTGGGTCCTTCCCACTCAAGTGGGAGACCTGGCTGGAGTTCTAGGCTCCTGCCTCCAACCTGGCTCAGCAATGGCCAGGTTGAGGAGTGAGCCAGTGAATGTAAGATGTTTTTTTCTCTCTACTCGTTTCTTCTCTTTCTCTTCAAACAAAACTAAAATGAACAATAGAAAATAACATCATAAGTTGTGTTTTAAAACACATACATAGAATGAAAGATAGATTGACCCATAAACCTCTGAGTAGTAGGCATAATAAAAATTATTTAAAACCATCTGGCTTTCTGTATCTGAAATCTTAAGTCTGAAAATTGGAAAATGCACCTGTTGACAGGAGAAGATATGAAAAGATACATATATAGAACAGAGAAGCAAAATCCTATTAGCAAGGCAATAAATAACAAGGAGCAATAAGCTTGTGTTCTGTAGGAAGGCAAGTCTTACATGTCTATGAAACTCTCTTTAAAATTTGTTTATTTGCCTGTTTATTTATTTACTTACCATTTGAAAGAGTTACAAAGAGAGTCTTAAAGACATTGGGAGTTTTTCCATACACTGGCTCACTCCCCAAATAATGGCAATGGCTTAGCCTGGCCAGTCCGAAGCCAGGAGCTGGGAGCCAGGAGCTGCATCTTCCTCTGTCCCCCAAGGCTACAAACAGGAAGATGGATAAGAAATGGAGTATGAGCCAGGCACAATAACCTAGCAGCTAAAGTCCTCACCTTGCATGTGCCAGGATCCCATATGGGTGCTGGTTATAATCCTGGCGGCCTGTTTCCCATCCAGCTCCCTGCTTGTGGCCTGAGAAAGCAGCTGAAAATGGTCCAAAGCCTTGGGCTCCTGCACCTGCATGGGAGACCTGGAAGAAGCTCCAGGCTCCTGGCTTTGAACCAGCCCAGCTCCAGCCGCTATGGCCACTTGGGGAGTGAATCAATAGATCAAAGATCTCCACTCTGTCTCTCCTCCTGTCTGTATATCTGACTTTTCAATAAAAAATAAAGTAAATCTTTAAACAAAACATAAATGGAGCATCTGGGATTTCATCGGTACCCATATGGGATGCTGGCACTTGTAGACAATGGGTTAATTTGCTACCCCACAGCACTAGCCCCCAAATTCTCCCCCTCTTCACTGTTGCATGCACCCCGTCTGGGTGATGTCTATGAAAATTATTAACATTTTAGTTCAAAATTTTCCCCTTCTCCCACCTTCTATTAAGAGTTCATTTTTTTTTTTTTTTAGATTGGTTCCTAGGTTTTTGTTTGCAGAGTACAGCTGGATGAAGGATGAGGAAACAGCATCTACAAGACTGAAATTTTCTTGCTATAAAGAACATTGAAAAAAGACCAAAAGAAATGTTAAATGTAGAAGAGCTTTCAGCTATTCAAACTAGATTTCCATTGTTTCATGTTCAAAGTTGAGGATCAGGGCCTGGCATGGTAGCCTAGTGGGTAAAGTCCTCACCTTGCATGCGCTGGCATCCCATATGGGCAGTGGTTCCCATCCAGCTTCCTGCTTGTGGCCTGGGAAAGCAGTTCAGGATGACCCAAAAACTTGGGATCCTGCATCATGTGGGAGACCTGGAAGAAGTTCCTGGCTCCTGACTTCGGATCAATTCTGCTCCAGCTTTCACGGCCACTTGATTAGTGAACCAGTGGGCAGAAACCTTCCTCTCTATCTCTTCTCTCTGTATATCTGACTTTCCAATAAAAATAAAATACATCTTTAAAAAAACTGAGGATCAGGCAAAATCCAACAGCAGCTTCATAATGGTGAAGTATATGTACAAAGAGTGGCAAGATTTTTCATGTGCTTTCTTTCCAGTATTCATTACATTTGGATTGCTAGCTAGTTCTTACACTGTGACACAGAGACCAATTTAACTCAATCTAACTTGATCAACTGAGTGCATGATCAGTGGGCACAAGGCATAAGGGGATGGCAGAGGCAGTACCCACCTCAAATGCGCTGTTGTGGGACTGCAGGTGCCCCAGTAGACAAGACTGGGACCAAACCAGAGCAGCTAGGGCCCCTCCTCAGGGGGTGACACCCTGACTTCTGCTTTTCCAAGTTTCCAAAGAGACCCCAGAGCTAAAGCCCAGGAGTCCATCCTATTAAGGTTGGTCTTCTAAAAAGGTAAAATAGCCAACGGCATAAAAAGAAGATTTCTGCCCTGTCAGATCTTTCCCTTGCCCTTGTCTTAGAAAAGATCCAGACAAAAACAACAATCTTAATGCTCCAAATGCTGGTTTTCTAGGCTAGGAGATGAGCAATGCTAATGTGAAGACTGGGAGCCCAGAGGGGGAACACACTGGGGTGGGGCAGCAGAGCAGCGGTAGTCCAGGGCCAGGAAGGCTGTAGGGAACGGTAATGTGGCCTTAGCACCATGGGGTTGGGGAGCAGAGTGTAGATGACCTACGCCCTGCCCCAGCACCCCTGCCTTCCACTGGTTCTGGGGTGCCAAGGGCAGGTAATGTGCAGGTGTCAAGTCCACACACCATGCTGGGCTAAGTTCCCCTCCAGCTGTTAACAGCATATTTCTCAGGTAAGCATTTATAATGCCTTCGCTTGGAAGGGTAGCCATGGGATGTGGAGGGAAAGGGTGTTAACAGGTTGGAATGAGAAGACAGAATACTCTTGTCCCAATGCCTCTGTGGATGAGAAGAGACTAAATCCCGCAGACTTTAGCCCTGAGGCCTAGAAGATGACCAGATGGAGCCAGTCAGGGACAGACAGCTTGGTGGAATGCTCCTGGATGGAGGGAAGAGGCTGAGAGTGTAGCACAGCTTTCTGTCCTGGGCTATAGCCACTCGTGACTGCCTGGGCAGTGGGTAGGAAAACGCATATCTGGTTCCAGCCCTCAGGAAGATGGCATCCTTCCCCTGTGGCTACCTATGAGTGGGAAGGTAAAGAGTACAAGTGACAGATGAACACAGAAAGGGACACGGAGCTGTAGCACTGGTCTGGAGCGGACAATGGGATAAGACACTATGATTGGTCCTGCTTGCACCTTACCAACACAGACATCACACTTAGACCCATTACGGCTGAGCCAAGACTCTCCCTCCTATGGCCCACCTTTGCACAGATTCAAGGGAACAAATGATTTCTAAGGTTTGGAAACTCCTAGAACCTGGACAGTTCTAACAAACTTGCTGGCACTGAGATGCTGCCCTCTAGAGCCACTGGCAGGTGCAAGAGTTAAGAGGGAGGTGGGTTCTGAGGAAGAGGTGGACAATGGCTCGAGACCATTGGGCCCCTCGCATGGAGTCTGCTTACCATAGTTAGAGCTTACATTTGTGTAGGCCCAACTTCCACCTGCCTGTCTGAGTGCCTGGGTGGATAGAGGGCAAATATTGGGGTTAGGGAGAAAAGAGGAAGGGAGAGACAGGCACTTGGAGCTGGGAAAGGAGGCCCTGCCATCAAACCAGAAGGAGCTGCAGGAAACCAGGGCATAGGCAGGCTTCTGTGGTCTGCTGGGAACATGATGATACCAAGGGAAACACGAGTGGAAGCAGTACAGTCCCATTGAAAGCTGTGGACAGCAAGAGAAAAGGATAGGTGGAGGTGAGATGTCAGGGCCCTCTCACAGTCAAGCCTGACTGTGGCCATGGATGCCAGGGCATAGAGTTTGGGGACATTTTTTCTCCATTTGCTTGTGTGCAGGGAAGCAGCTGCCCCAATGGGAAGGCAGGGCAGTGGGCATAGGAGGAAAGTGCTAGAAAGGTGATGGGAACGCAGTCTGTGAGGAGGCGAGAGAGAGGAGGGCCCAGCCCTCACTGGCAGTTCTGCAGGGCCTCTGCTAACAGCACCCCCAGTCAGCCCAGGAGAGAAGACAATGCAGCCCAGGGCCCAGGAGAAAAGGCCAAGAGCAGACAGGGTTAAGATGGGCTCCATGTCCTGCTGCTCAATGCCTGATGCCCAGGGCCAAGGGGTTGCTGCTTTTCGTGGGACAAGACGGCCCCTCTTGGTCACACAACAACTAACTTTCCTCTCAATCCTATGTTGGCTTAGGTAAAACAAGAAAGAAAAATAAACACAGAACAAGCCCTCTCCCCTTCTCAAGAGGCCAGAGCAGAGAGAAGTGGTGCGGTTGGGTATTGGGGAGTTCCTTCCCCCAGGACTGGAGGGCGAGAGGAGCCCAGAAAGAGGGGTATTCTGGGCACCACTGCTTCAGGATTATGGGCAGTGGCAAGGGACACAGGGGGTAATTCTGAGAGGAGTCGCAGTTGGAACGCTCCTAGGGGACTACGCCCCTCTGTGTGCACCCCACACCTCCCTGCTCAGGACACATATGTTCTCCTCTGTAAGACATGTTGACACTAAGGGTGGGCACTGAAAGGGTGAGTCCCCAAGAGTGAGAGATGACTTGTCACAGTGTGTCACATTAGGTGGTATCATGACATCATGGGTGCAAAGGACACACCCTTCACTGCAAAGAGAACACAGGGGCAGCCAGTTCAGGACACCCTGTCATTGTGGCGATGGTCCGGATCACAGCATAGGGCCCTAAGCAGTGTGGGGGACACACCCACGCCCTGGACACTTGATTGTACATTGTGGGAGATGGTCCAGCAGGCAGAGGGCAAGGTGTGCTGACCTCCCAGGCACTTAGATACCCTTGAAAGACCCAGCCGTGGCCAAGACAGCTTCTCCCTAATAGAGCTTTGGGCTGGGGTGGCTATCCAACCATGTCAGAGTGCAGGAGGAAGCAGTCAACCTCCTATTCCTCCCTGTGAGTGCTGGTCAATCACAAATGGCAGCATAAGGAGCTGCTCCCCAGAGCTCTGAGTCCTGGTGTGGCCTGGGGCTTCCAGTAGCTCCATGAGAATATCCACAGCAAGTCTTCTCTGGAGTTCTGGGCAAACCATGGTGTCTTCCAGGTGGTCTGAGGCCATAGTCAGCACCCAAAGGAGCCTGGCAGTTTCCCTTTTTTCAGAGGAAACCCCCCTCGCCCCCCCGCCATATTCTCCATGGGGAGGCAGGCCTTCTCTAACTTGAATTGGGGAAGTCTAACTTGAATGACTGAAAGCTCACAGCCTTTTTTTTTTTTTAAAGATTTATTTATTTTTATTACAAAGTCAGATATACAGAGAGGAGGAGAAACAGAGAGAAAGATCTTCTGTCCAATGATTCACTCCCCAAGTGAGTGCAACGGCCGATGCTATGCCGATCTGAAGCTGGGAACCAGGAACCTCTTCCAGGTCTCCCACATGGGTGCAGAGTCCCAAAGCTTTGGGCCTTCCTCGACTGCTTTCCCAGGCCACAAGCATGGAGCTGGATGGGAAGTGGAGCTGCTGGAATTAGAACCGGCGCCCATATGGGATCCCGACGCATTCAAGGTGAGGACTTTAGCTGCCACTAGGCCACGCCGCCGGGCCCAAGATTTATTTATTTTTATTACAAAGTCAGATATACAGAGAGGAGGAGAGATAGAAAGAAAGATCTTCCGTCCAATGATTCTCTCCCCAAGTGAGCGCAACAGCTGATGCTGTGCCAATCCGGAGCCAGGAGCAAGAAACTTTCTCTTCCAGGTCTCCCACACGAGTGCAGGGTCTCAAAGCATTGAGCCGTCCTTGACTGCTTTCCCAGGCCACAAGCAAGGAGCTAGATGGGAAGTGGAGCTGCCAGAATTAGAACCGGCGCCCATATGGGATCCTGGTGCATTCAAGGTGAGGACTTTAGCCGCTAGGCCATGGTGCTGGGCCCGCTCACAGCCTTTGATAGCTGGCCCGCCCACCAACATCAGATACTCTGAACATCTGCCAGAGTGAACACAGCTTGGATGGTCAAGTAATTCATTGCTATGTTACTTGATTTGTAAATACCTAAACTCCCAAACTTTTTAAAAGTTAAATTTATTTTATTTTATTTTATTTGAAAGGCAGAAAAACAAACAGAAAGAGTGAGAGACTGACAGAGGAGATCTCTCACCTGCTAGTTCACTCTCCAAATGCACACAACCACCAGGGCTGAACCAGAATCAAGCCTGGATTCTGGAACTCTCTCAGGGCCTCTTCCTGCCAGCAGGCACCCAAGACTACTTAGGGGCACACAAGACTACTTTGGCTGCAAGAACCACCAGAGGCAGTCTGATCAAGCATGTTTGTTTATTGTAAACGAACACAACTTGTATAGACTAGGAAAGAAGGCAGAAGGACAGTCCTCCCACCCACCAATGACACTATAACTCGCTAGAAGGCATATTTTTATCTCTCTGAGCCCTCCAGCCTAGTCACAGATCACCTTCTGCACACACAGCTGGAAGCTGTGCCTCAGATCACATTCACCACATGTGGCTGGCACATAGACTGTGGGTAGCATTTGACTTTTTAGTTTTGCTTATCAAGAAAGTCCCAGCACAGCTTGTCCAAAGCCAGAGAAGCTGGGGTGCAGCCTACCTCTCTCGCCTGTACACCCAGTGATTAAGTCAGGTTGAGGTCTCAGTTAGCTGAAACCATTGTCAGGGGTTCCCCAGGGGACACTACGTGCCCCCCATAGGCTAAATCCCATAGGTTAATCAGGCAGAGACCCAGGGGAGATTTCCCACAGAACTCCATCTAGGTCTCCCAGGTAGATGACAGAGACCCACGCATCTGAGCCATCACCTACTTGCTTCCCAGGGCATACACTGGCAGGAAGCTAAATCATAAGTGAAGTAACCAGGACATAAATGTAGGATGTGGGTGTCCCAAGGGCTGACTTAATTGCTGCTTGCAACACACCAGGGCCAACTTCCTCATTCTGTAGAAATCTGTCACTGTCCCAGTTTCCCTCTCTGGGCATCTCTTTCCTTATCTGTGACACAAGAATAAAACCTCTCAGATTTTTGTGTGAGCTTTCCAGTGAAGCAGAGGTAAAACAGCACCAGGCACAAAGATGCCTGTGGTTGTGATCTCCTAAATGTGATCTCAATGTGATCTCCTAAATGTGATCGTTCTATACAGGAGAAATCCCAAGGACACAGGGTGAGGCATCCTGTTCCAGGGTGAGAGGCAGGATGCAAAACCAGGTCTCCAGCTCCAAAATCCACCTCTTTTCACGTTTTTTTTTTTCATGCTTATTTCTTTTCACCTGCTTGAAAGGCAGACTAAACAGAAAGGGGGAGAGAAGGAATAAGGAAAGAAAAAAGAGGTAGATTGGTTGATCAATGGATTGATTGATCTTTCAGCCAATGGTTTCCTCCCCAAATGCTTCCAACAGCTGTTGTTTCTGGGTGAAACCAGCACCCAGAAATTCCATCCAGGTTTGCCCCGAAGCAGAGACCCAAGCACTTAAGCCATAATCTGCTGCCTCCCAGAATGGGCCAGGCTCTGAAGGAGCACTTGGGTATAGAGTGTGTGCATTCCAACCAGCGACGTAACCTGCTGTGCCACACGCCTGCCCGCAGAGCACCTTCTGCATCACTGCATTTACTTTGCAGTGCTTAACCCAGTCCCAGCATCATGGCTGCCACTGCCTCCAGAGAGGAGTTCCAGAGCTCTCTGGTTACCGTTAGCTCCAGATTCAAACTCTTTCGTGCATCCGAATAGCTAACCCTGGGCATGTGTTGGAAACAGGGTCATCTGCTCTTTTATGCTTTTAGAGTCAAAAATGATTCCACTTCATTCAATTCTCACATTTCTCCTAACAAGTGAATGTGGAAGCTGAGCAGCCAAAAGAAGGACAAATGTCTTACTGGGTGTTTTTTTCTCAAGGAGGAAGTGAGCTTGGTGGCTAGGGGCGGTGTGGATTCAGGAGCACAGAGTCTGGGCTTCTGCTACTTACTGGCTACATGCCTGTAGGCAAAGTACGTACTCTCCATGCTCTGCTTCCCTCATTTCTAAAATGGTGATAACCATAGCTCCCTCCTCACTGAGTTGTCATGAGGATTAAAAATCTTAATAATATTTATTTGAAAGGACTTATAACTGCCTGGTCATACTAAGTGCTATACAAATAGTACATAAATATATATGCCATGGGAATTTTTAAAACATTTTCATTTTTGCTGATGCATAATAATTATACCTATTTATAGGGTAGAGTGTGGAATTTCAATGCGTATAAGTAACATATGAGAATCAGATCAGAGTAAGTGGCACAGTCATCCAAAGATCTTCTGTCCAATGATTCACTCCCCCAAGCGACTGCAATGGCTGGAGCTGCACCTATCTGAAGCTAGGAGCCAGGAGCTTCCTCCAGGTCTCCCAGGCAGGGTACAGAGTGCCAAGGCTTTGGGCTCTCTTCTACTGCTTTCCCAGGCCACAGGCAGGGAGCTGGATGGGAAATGGAACATCTGGGAGTTGAACTGGCACCCATATGGGACCCCAGCGCATGCAACACAAGGACTTTTAGCGGTAACACCGAGCCCAAAATCCTGAGATTTTTAAACGAGAATAATTTCACCATCTAGTTTGTGTTCAAGTAATATGTTCAGTTACATTAATATGAAGTATATATAACAACTTTAAAACTTTGTACAAGGGAGAAGGGTGGGGAGTGGAAGGTGTATTTATAAACACAATTGTTAGGTAGTTTTCAATACCACCCCTTCTACACACTCTGGTCATACAGAACTTCCATTGAGGATACTGGATGTCTCTACTCATGCACCTCTGTGGAGGTCTGACTCATGTTCGGCGTCCTTCTAAGATTTCCTTCCATGGTCTGCCTTGTCCTGAGATGTCCTTCCTTTCAGCCCCTCACCAAACACTGTGGGTGTTCAGTGTCCATGCTGTGCCTGGGCCCAAGACAGTCAGAGGATCTCATAGGTGCAAGCAGCCTGCCTTGCTACCCACACCAATGAACCAGGCAGGACCTCTGCTTTGAAGTCACTCACACATCCGGAGATCTCTGCCAGCTGACCCTGATACCAGCTGTTTTGTGATATATAACAATAGTTCTGCTTTCATGTGGTTCTCTAGCATAATCACCCACATCTCTGACCACAAACATTCAGTTATGACTTATATTGTGCCAAATAGAAAAAGAACCATTTCCATACAGTAAGTTATGTTAGCCCAATATCCTATGTGATTTATTTAGGTACATTTTCCTACTTAGAGCCAAAAAGTTTGTTTCTAGAAATATTTTAAGCTGCATGACATTGTGGAGAGTATCCCTAACCAGAAGTCAGATGTTTTAGAATTTGATCCTGGTTCTGCTCCTGTGACAGTGAGGATGAACTGTTTCATCCCTCTGGGTCCCCACCTACTCTTTGATGCTTTTGTTGGGGGCAGCTAGTTTTGATGTACTCTGGATGAAAAGCGGGTTTCTGCTGAATCATTGCAGCATCAGCAATGGACACCAACTAGCCCAATCCCTCACTTTACAGAGCAAAGCAATGAGGGTAGCTGCGATAAAGTGGCTCACCAAGGTCAGACATCCAGCTGAGTTCAAAGTAAAGAGTATGGGTTAGAGAATTAGGTTCCTTGTTTGCCAGAATCCAAGCCATTGTGTGCTTGTTGGTTATTAAGTAAAAGCAAACAATATCGTGTTTTGCCTAATACACAGCTTTTTCATTTAGACTGTTCCCTTTGAAGAAAATAAAGTCTTTATATTTCCTGTGATTTGCTTTGAGGTAATATAAGCTATTATATTAAGTTGTTTGTAATAACTAAAAACTGTGAAAAGCTTTCAAATTATTTGATGCAAAAAAATTGAGAAAAACTTCCTGAAAGATAAAACTTTCATAATTTTATAATTCAACAATAAGCTTAGCATGCAGAAAAAAAGGATCTAGAATATGAATAGAATATCCTACTCATAACAGGATTTCCCTTGTGAGAGAGAACCACAGGAGAAATTTTTCAGGAATGTTTTTTTCCTTTTTTAAGAATTAAGAGATGGTTTATTAACATAGTATAATTAAGGTTCCTCTGCCATACACTTTATTCCTACATAAATATTCTTCATCTAAAGATTGTACACAAACTTTGATCTTGTCTACAATTGGGTTTCACCTGAACCATCCAATTTATTTTTATTTTTATTTATGTTCAGACATAAGATAGTCTTGGCATCATGTGTTGTGGTGCAGCTAGTCAAGCTGCTGCTTGATGTCCATATCTCACAGCGGTGACCTGGCTGTTCCACGCTTCCACTCGTTTGCTGACAATACATTCAGGTTCTTGGCTTCAGGCCACCCACACAGGAGAACTGGATGGCATTTTTGGTTCTTAGTTTCAATTTAGACTAGTCCTAGCTGCAATGACCATTTGAAGAAGAAGCCAGTGGGCAGAAGATGAAAGTCTCTGTCTCTTTCCCCCTCTCCCTACCTGTCACTTTATCTGTCAAATAAATAACTAAAAGAACAGTCTCAAAGCTCTGCATGACCCATCCTTTATTTCAGCCAACCCACATCTGAATATGACCTACAAATGCTTCTAATTCAAATTCAGTCTCTTCTGTAGGGGAGTGATGATGCTATCATGTTAGCTGCTGGTAACAGTCTACTAGACCTGTCTTTCCAAACCAAACTAAGCTCCAGAGCAAGTTCTCACCATCCTCTCAGGTCTTCTCCCTGGTCCCCCAGCTGAATGGTGGGTTCACCATTCAGTCCCACGTCAAATTCCCTTTGCTTTGCCTTTGGGTCTCCTGTAAGACCTGTGTTCAACCATTCCCCTCTCTCCAGACTCACTCCAGCTCAAGCAGAATATCCTGCTTCAGGAGTCATTCCCCAGGGACCCCCTACTGGACCTGCCATGAACTAGTGATAAGGAGATTATTACATCCATAACTGCCTTATTTTGACCCCTGCCTAGGTATAAAGACAGGGGAAGCAAATCAAATACTTGTTTCAAGTCCCTAGACACAGCACTTGGAGAGCAAGCTTTAGGTTCTAAATTGGAAACCTATTCCCATAAGACAGAGGGTGTGACAAATGTGGTTGGCCTCTAATAGAAGTTGGAGTGTTACTACAGGGGGTGCAGGTTGTA
This sequence comes from Ochotona curzoniae, assembly GCF_017591425.1. Taxonomy (NCBI): domain Eukaryota; kingdom Metazoa; phylum Chordata; class Mammalia; order Lagomorpha; family Ochotonidae; genus Ochotona; species Ochotona curzoniae. The sequence goes on from NW_024466454.1 coordinate 128,270, forward strand.
GCTGTGCTGCTCCAAGGCTGATCTAGGACCCAGCAGCACCAGGGACCTAGTTAGAAAGTTACAACTTCAAGCCTCACCTCAGGCCTATTCATTTGAATCTACATTTGAGGAAGAACCATTGCCCAGGCAACCCTTGTGAGCCTCCTGTCTTAGCTGTCTGAGATGGTCATAAACAAAAAACCACAAGCCAGGTGGCCTGAACATGTATTTTCACAGTTCTAGGAGCTGGAAGTCTACAATCAAGGTGTCAGAGTTTCTTTGGAAGACCCAACGAGATAGCCTAGTGGCTAAAGTCCTCGCCTTGTATCCACTGGGATCCCATATGGTCACCAGTTCATGTTATGGCTGCTCCACTTCCCATCCAGCTCCCTGCACGTGGCCTGGGAAAGCAGTTGAGAACAGCACAAAGTCTTGGGACTCCACACCTACATGGGAGACCCAGAAGAAGCTCCTGATCATCTCAGCTCCAGCTGTTGTGGCTGCTTGGAGAGTAAAACCAGCAGATGGAAGATCATTGTCTCTCTGTAAATCTGACTTTTCAACAAAAATAAATACATTTTTAAAAAGTTCCCTTGGAGGCCTCTCTGCCTGCCTTGCCTATGTTCTCAGTGGTCCTTTTTCTATAAGCACACATCCCTGGTATCTCTCTGTGGGTCCCAATCTCCTCTTCTTGTAACATCAATCAGATTGGCTTGTGGCCCTAGTAACTTCCTTTTAATCTAATCACCTCTTTAAAGCCCCTATCTCTACACAGTGTTCTAAGGTCAACTGGGTCAGGCTTGAACATATGAATTTGAGAGGGAGGGTAACATAATTCTGCTCAAAATCCTAAGGTAGGGATGACCTGAACTGCTCTTTCCTTGAAAGTACTCCAGAGTGGTCAGAGTTTGTAAGACAGATTTTGGCCACCAAAAATGCACAGAGGCCAAATACCAATTTACTTATTGACATGGAAAGACACCTGAAGGGTGGATACCCTTCTTATTCCTCTGTTGGCTTACCTGGAAAGCCAGTGCCAGCCCAGGTCATCAGGAGAACTGGGCATGTTTACCCAACTCTCTAATGGCCACCACTTCTCTAGAGACCTTAATGCACCCTGCAGTTTCCACAGTGCTACCAGCCTGGGCCCCCTTCTATTCTCTGCTTCTACTTCCAAAAAGCCATTGTGTTTCTCTCATTTTGAGTAGGTCAGGAGGTGCTTCCTGAAACACACACACACACACACACACACACACACACTCCATATTGTGTTATAGCCATAGACATGATCTTATTCAATTTTCACAGTAACACTATGTCCATTTGATATATCAGGGTGCTGAGGTTCTGGGATGGTAACTTGTTTATCGCCACACATTTGGTAGTCAGAAGTCACAAGTTGAGCCTGCTCCACAGCCCTGTGGCTTTAGATGCTGTGATTCAAAAACCAGCCCTGGGCCCTTTCCTCAGGCAAGCTCCAAAGCTGCCTTTGCAGCCTGTTATTGGCAGATGTTGTGGCTCAGTGTTTTCCTGTTTCTGAGCGTGGTTCATACGCCATGTGTCAACCTCATCCTTGTGATTTCTATCTTTTTTCATCATCACTAATTAAGAGTTGTTCAAAAGCTTTCATGGTCTTAGGCATTTTAATTTTAATTCTCCACGTGCAGTCTCTGTCTGAATACTCTTCCTTAAATGACCACATTTCTAAGAATATCATATTTCCTTTTGAAAGAGAAGTAAGTCACACACAGGTGCTGAGGCATTTGTTTTAGTGCTGGAAGCCAAGGGGTGGAGATCCATTTTGCTCAGTTATTTACCAAGCACAAAATCTGAACAATCCATGCCCTGCTTTCACGCTTCACAGATCAAGATAAAATTTTTCAACTAGAATAAAAATAAATCACAGGGAATTTAATCCATGTGTCTATATTGCTCAGTGTTGAATGCCTACAGTTTTACTCTCTTTTAATGTCTTTGTAAATTTTAAAATGCTAAGATTTGAGAATTTTTGCTGCTTAAATTTCAAATCATGGACATGCATATCAGTTATTAAATGGCAATAGAAAAGAAATTTAAAAGTCTTGCATTCCAATTTTAGTTCAACCATTGACCAGCTAGGTTATTTTAGGAATGCTACTTAAATTTACTCAGCCTTGGGGTTGGTGTAGCGTGTCTCTGGCTGTTCTACTTCCAATCCAGCTCCCTGCTTATGAGCCTGGAAAACAGCAGAGGATGTACCAAATCCATGGGCCCCGGCACCTTTCTGGGAGACCCAGCAAGAAGTTTCTGCTTCCTGGTTTAGACTGGCTCAGCTCTGGCCATTATGGCCATTTGGGGAGTGAACCAGCAGATGGAAGACCTCTCTGTCTGTCTCTGCTTTTCTCTCTGCAAAATCTGTCTTTCAAATAAAAATAAATAACTATTTTAAAAGTTTATTCAGCCTTATTTCATTTTCCTAGTTAAAAACAAAATGGGTTAAGGAGAGGCTGTTTTGGCACAGTGGGATAAGCTGCAGTTTGGCACTTCCATCAGTCCTGCCTCTGTTTCCAAGCAGCTTTCTGCACCTGGGAGGCAACTGATGATGCCACCCATGTGGAAGGCCTGGATGAAGTTCCTCGCTGACTTCAGCCTATCCAATCCCCACCCCACCCCTGCCTTTGCAGGCATTTTATAAGCAAACCAGAGGATGTAAGATCTCTGTTCTTCTCTCTCTTTCACCATGCCTTTCAAAGAAATAAACAATCCAAAGAAATTTTTAATGAGTTAATAAACTGTCAGAGCAGAAGTTATCTTTCAGAGATTCATATTGAATAAAATCATATGATGACTAGGATTTGCTCCAAAATTATTCAAAGCAGCTGGGCATACAGTTAAAACAAGACTATGTATTGATAATTGTTGAAGCTAGGAGGTAAGCATACGGAGACTCATCATATTCTATTTTACTTTATGCTTAAAATTTCCAATTAAAAGAATTAAAAAATGCCTCCTAGATGTTTGTATTTTGTGTATTGAAACTCATACAAATGTGAGTTTTAAGCATTCATTATGTACTGTGGCTTGAAAATGATTTTGTTCCCAAACTCATACAAACAGTGTAAATCTCAAAGTCCTAAATTAATGGTAGTAATAGGGGGAAAACCTAATCCAATTATGGTGTTTAGGAGGCGAGTCTAGGAGGGGACCCTTAGGTCACTGGGGGCATGCCCTGGGAAGGAGTGAGAGATGTGGTTTCTCTCTCTCTCTCTCTCTCCCTCCCTCTCTCTCTTTCTAAGATTTAGTTATTAGAACAGCAGATTTGCGCAAAGAATGAGAGACAGACAGAAAGATCTTCTATCTACTGGTTCATCCCCAAATGACTGCAATGGCCAGAGGTGGGCAGATTTGAAACCAGGAGCCAGGAAGTAAAACCAGTCTCTCACATGGGCACAGGGTCCCACGGTTTGGGACCATTCTCCATTGCTTCCCCAGGCCACAAGCAGGGAGTTGGAATAGAAGTAGAGTAACCAGGACTTGAACCAGCATCCATATGGGATCCCGGCTCTGGCAGGGAGAAGATTGGCCAGTAGAGCCATTGTGAGAGACTTGGTTATTGACACCTGAGTTACCCTTCCTTCCATCCCCATGCTCTCTGCCTCCTGCCTCCCCATGTGATCCTCTGCATGTGTTCTGCCAAGCCATCTACTGCCAAATCAATGAAGCCACCCAATTTTGGACTTGAAGTTGTGAAACTGTGATCTAAATATATCTTTTCTATTTGCAAAGTTAGCTGCTTCCTATATTTTGTTGTAGTGACAAAAAGCTGGCTAATATACTATGCGTATGACAGATGGCCATTCAGAAGAGTGTAGTTAAGCTACCTAATTGTGTTCTCAGTCATTTTGAAGATAAGGAAAATGACAGAGAATCCAAGCAACTCACCCAGAGTTACACAGATAGTAAGTTCCAAAGCTAATGTTCAAACCCTCATGACTTCCAGAGCCCGAGCTATGTTACCTCTCACTTGGTAAGCATCTGAGTCATTAACCATAAATGTTTTTGTGTTCTAAGTACACCAACCATCTTCCTAAGTGTCTTCTGTATACTATCTATAGCTTATTTGTTTTTTCCTTTTATTCCTTACGTCCACCATTTTAAAATATCTATCCTAAAAGTTGCAGAAACAAATTAACAACCCTGAAGCATAAAAGAGTACTGGAACAAAACTAGATTAGACAGGGGGAAAGATCAGTAAGGCTGGAAGAGGCCAGAAGAATCATTTTGGATGAGGTGCTTATTTATCAGCCTTGAGAAGCTGATCAAATGTCTGGACTGTCGGACCAGAGAAAGCTCATCTACCATAACCCCTGCATTCCTTTTCCAGAGTACTGTGAACCCCTTGGAAGCCATCAGTGAAACCCCAGTCTGTGACCAGAGGCCAATTAGAAAGTAGGAGGATTGGGCCTGGCGCGGTGGCACAGTGGTTAAGGTCCTCGCCTTGCATGCCCGGGATCCCATATGGGCGCCGGTTCTATCCCCCGGTTCTATCCCGGCAGCCCCGCTTCCCTTCCAGCTCCCTGCCTGTGGCCCGGGAAAGCAGTCGAGGACGGTCCAAAGCTTTGGGACCCTGCACCCGCGTGGGAGACCTGGAAGAGTCTCCTGGCTTCGGATCGGCATAGTATTGGCCATTGCGCTCACTTGGGGAGTGAATCATCGCACGGAAGATCTTCCTGTCTCTCCTCTCTGTATATCCGCCTTTCCAATAAAAAAACAATAAAAAAAAAAAAAAAAGAAAAGTAGGAGGATATTCTGCTGTGCAGCCTACTCTGTGTAGGGAGGGAAGCCAAAATCTGGAATGTAAGGGAAAGGCACAGGGCTGTCTAAGGAAGACACTAATGGCCACACTGCTCTTATTCTGTGATCCAACCTGGGCATTTAGCTTTTTTAAATTTTTAGTCACTTTCAATTATTTTTTTATCATTTTAATTTTATGGTACAATTGCATAGGGTTTGGAATTTCCCTACCCCAACCCCAAATTCCCACCCCTGGCTGATTTTCCCCCATATTATTACAATAGTACAGTCCTTCATAAGCAGTCATAAATCCATCAGTCTGTTATTTAAATGTGTCCTGACATTGCGGGTATAGACAATGTTAGGCAGTCCAGCATCCTATTATCAAGATATATCCAACAGTTTCTTTGGGAATCCATTATTGATTTGGAAGTAGCAATGCATACTGCATTGTATCTTCACATCTGGATCTGATAATCTCCATTACGCCATCACCATAATTTCCCTTAAACAAGAAGCCATGAAAGAAATTCAACAACTGAAATGAAGTAAAAAGAAAAAATTTGCAGCACCATGTAGTTAAACAACATGCTACTGAATAACCAACATATCTGTGAAGAAATCAAAAAGAAAACACAAAATCTTCCTGAAGAAAATTATGCTACTGTGTGATCTACGAGTCAGTGAAAAATTTGAAAAGAGAAAAGAAACTATTTGGAAGAAATGAAAATAAGAACAAAAACATCAAAAAACATGGGATGCAGCAGAAACAGTATGGAAAGGGTTATTGATCTTACAATTTGCAATGAAGGCTGCCTTATATCAAAGAGACAAATGGTATTTGTCCTTTGGGGATTGACTTATTTCACTGAGCATAATGATCTCTAGTTGGGATCATCTTCTTACAAATGGTATAATTTCATTCTTTTTAATAGCTGAGTAGAATTGCATGGAGTAGATGCACCACAATTCCTTTAACCACTTCTCTTTGGATGGGCCTCTGGGTTGTTTCCATGCTTTTGCTATTGTAAATTGTGCTGCTATAAATATAGGATTGCAGACACCCTTCTCATATGCAGTTTTCATTTGCTTTTGATATATCCCTAGGAACGGGATAGCTGGGTCATATGGCAGGTTTATTTGGAGTTCTTTAAGCACTCTCCATACTGATTTCCATAAAGGTTGTACTAGCTTACACTTCTACCAGCGGGAAGAAGGATACTCTTCTCCTCATATCCATGCCAGCAGGTGTTGCTAGTTCTGAATGTAGGCCAACCTCACTGGAGTTAGGTTGAATGGGAATTTATCTTAAGACAAAATTCTTACTATCATTATTGGCATCACTAAAATATCTACCTAAGAGAAGGGTACTTGGCACAGCAGTTAGCTGTATTCTTAGGATGCCCATATCAAATGGTCTGGGTTCAAATATAACTCCTACTTCCTCATAGTGCGAACACTGAGAAACAATGGTCATGGCCCAAGTAAACTGGATCCTCGATGCCCAAGCAGGAGACCTGGATGGAATTCTAGGCCCCTGGCTTTACCCTGGCCCAACCTCAGCTTTTGTAGGTTATGGGCAAGTGAACCAGTAGATGGACATGAACCAACACCCATATATGATCCTGGCACTTGCAAAGAGAGGATTAGTAAATTGAGCTATAATGTTAGTCTCTTAGGGTTAGATTTCTAAGTAGTGCTCTTACTTTTCAGTTGAGTCACGTTTGGCCTGCTCTCTAGGCAACACATCAGCCAAGTCTGTAAGGCTGGCTAATTGCTAGCAAATAGCATTTAAGGAGAAGAGGGAAGCCTGGATCTGCAAAATTTGCAGGTGTAATTATTTCTCTCATTGCCAATTTTAGCCTGTCCCTGAGAGTAGAACTGGGTGGAGAAGTGCAGTTACTGCACACTATTATATAGAATTGCCTCCCTAGATAAAATAGAGTTAAATAATCCCCAGAATATAGATAATAGTAAAATGTTACAAAATAACTAGTAAGTGGTGAGATGTTAATTTTTTTTTTTAACTTGAGAGCACAGAAGTCAGCAGACAGACATCCCATGAACTGGCTCACCAGCTCAAATGCCTCTACTCACTGGGGCTGTGTCAGATCACAGCTGTGTCCCAATCCCAGAGCTGGGAACTCAAAGCTACATCTCCCAAATAGGTGGCAGGATTCCAAGTGCTTGAGCCATCACCTGTTGCCTCTGATGACACCCATCATTAGGAGGGTGGAATTAGGAGCAGAGCTGGGATTCAAATCCAGGCACTTCAACTTCAGATACAGCCATGCCAAACAGCATGTTAAGTGATAAACCAAATTTCTGACCTGGACTTAATCAGTTTGGCTCACTTTTTGGCTTTTGTTTTCAACATAAGTTATTTAACTTTGTGTTTGCCTAAGTTTATATTTAATATTGGTACCAGCTCAAAAAATTCCTGAAAGGTCATCAGTCAGCTTTTGGGGGACATTATGAACCAGCTCTAAGATAGACTAGAAGCTAAAGTTCTGTATACTCTACTATTTAAGTAACAGTGCCAGTTAAGTGGTTATACCAGCAGATATTACCAGACCTAGCTTAGGGATTTGTAGCAGTTTTATCATGACAGCCCATTTCATTCAGAATTAGCTTCCTATATATCATAAAGACAAAAACATACGTTGAATTGACACATAAATTGGGGAGATTTGTGAGTGCAACATACATAGCCTTAGAAAAACTGAGAAGAAAAATTTCTTCTCAATTATAAAACCAGTGGCTCGAAAATGCAGCCATCAATAGATCTGAATAGGTTAATCCTCTCTCTCCAACTTCCGACATCCCCTATAGGCTCTGGTTCATGTCCTGGCTACTCCAGTTCCCATCTAGCTCCCTTCTTATGGCCTGGCAATGCAACAGAGGATGGCTCAAGCCCTTAGGCCCCTATATCTATGTGAGAGAAGCTCCTGGATCTTTTTTTTTTTTTTTAAGATTTATTTATTTTTTTATTGCAAAGTCAGATACACATAGAGGAGGAGAGACAGAGAGGAAGATCTTCCTTCTGATGATTCACTCCCCAAGTGACTGCAAAAGGCTGGTGCTGCGCCAATCCAAAGCCGGGAACCAGGAACCTCCTCTAGGTCTCCCACACGGGTGCAAGGTCCCAAGGCTTTGGGCCATCCTTGACTGCTTTCCCAGGCCACAAGCAGGGAGCTGGATGGGAAGTGGAGCTGCTGGGATTAGAACTGGTGCCCATATGGGATCCCAGCGAGTTCAGGGCAAGGACTTAGCCGCTAGGCCATGGTGCCGGACCCAGTTCCTAGATCTTGGCTTCAGATCAGCTTGGCTCTGGTGATTGCAACCATTTGGGGAGCAAACCAGCAAATGAAAGACCTCTCTGACTCTCCTTTCTGTAAATCTGCCTTTCAACTGAAAACAAATAAATCTGGGCCCAGCACAGAAGCCTAGAGACTAACGTCCTCGACTTGAACAAGCCAAAAATCATATATGGGTGCCAGTTCATGTCCTGGAGGTCCTACTTCCCTTCCACCTCCCTAGTGGTGAACTGGGAAAGCAATATAGGATGGCCCAAAGCCTTGGGATCCTGCACCAGCATGGGAGACCCAGAAGAAGCTCCAGGCTCCTGGCTTCGCATCAGCTCAGCTCCAGTCATTGCAGCCACTTGGGAAGGGAATCATTGGATGGAAGACCTTTCTGTCTTTCCTCCTCTCTGTAAATCTGACTTTCCAATAAAAATAAATCTTTAAAAAAAATAGCAATAATGAGATGCTGTTACATGCCTGTAAGAATGGCAAAAAGCTCAAACACTGACAATAAGTACTAGTGGTGCAGGAGGAATCTTACTCATTGCTAATGAGTATGTAAAATAGTACAACCACTTTAGAAGACTGTGGTACAACAGGTTAAGCCACCTCCTACAATCTGGTGTCTCAATTGAGTTTCAGCTGCTCATCTTCCAATCCAGCTCCCTGTTAATGTTCCTTGGAAAGCAGAAGAGAGCCCTAATGCTTTGGCTCTGGTATCCAACTGGAAGATCTGGGACTCCTAGCATCAGAGACTGTAGCCATTTGGGATATCAACCAGGGGATGGGAGATCTTTCACTCTGTCTCTCTCTGTAATTCTGCCTTTCAAATAAATAAATAAATCTTGGACCGAACAATGACCCAAGTCCATGAGATCCTGGACCCACATGGGAGAGCCAAAAGAAGCTCCTGATTCCTGGTTTCAGATCAGCTTAGCTCTGGCCATTGTGGTCATCCAGTGAACCAGCAGATGGAAGATCTCTTTCTCCTTCTCTCTGTCTCTGTATTTCTGACTTTCAAATAAGCTGTCAAGCTATTAGAAGACACGAAGGAACCTTACATGTATATTACTGTGTGAAAGGGACTGATCTGAAGGACTACATACTGCAGTCATCCCTCGGTTTCCATGGGGCATTGGTCACTGGTCACAGGACACACATGAATACCAAACATTGGGGTCACTCAGAGTTTTACATAAAATGATGCAACATCTGCATGAAATCTATGCAATCTCCTCACATATTCTAAATCACCTCTACATTAATTACATCACCTAATAAAATGTGAAGTATACTGTATTCTTTAGAAAGTAATGAAAAGAAAAAGGCATGGGTCCGGCAGAGCAGCCTAGCGGCTAAAAGTCCTCAGCTTGCACATGTGGGGATCCCATATAGGCACTGGTTCTAATCGCAGTGGCTTCCCTTCCCAACCAGCTCCCTGCTTGAGGCCTGGGAAAGCAGTAGAGGATGGCCCAAAGCCTTGGGACCCTGCACTGGCATGGGAGACCTGGAAGAAGCCCCTTGCTTCTGGCTTTGGATCGGCTCAGCTCCAGTCGTTGTGGCCACTTGGGAAGTGAACCATTGGACGGACGATCTTCCTCTCTGTCTCTCCTCCTCTCTGTATATTTGATTTTCCAATAAAAGATTAGTTAATTAAAAAAAAGTTTGTACAAGTTCAATACAGTTCAGTACAGATGTTGGGTTTTTTTCTTAATATCTCTATCAGTGCTTCGTTCAATTCATTAATGTAGACTCATAAACAGAAGGGCAAACTGTAACTGACATTCTGGAAAGAGGTAAAACAAAGGAAACAGTAAAACTATTAGTGAATTGCAGGGCAAAGCAAGGTGGAGGAGGAATGAATAAGTGGAGCACGTGACATTTTCAGGCAGTGAAGATTCACTGCATGATACTAACGGTAGACATATGTCATAATCCATTTGTCCAAGCCCACAGAAGGTACAACATGAAAAAGTAAACTACAATGGAAATCATGGGTGTTGAATGACAATGATTTATCTGTGTAGGCTTACCAACTATAGCAAACTATAACAAACCAAAGAAACAAAACTATAACTAAACAAACTATAACAAACATCTCAATCTGGTGCAGGGTATTCCCAGTGGGGCAGTGTTGTGGGGTAAGGAGTTGACTAGCACTCGTTAAGCTGAGCACCTACAAGGAATGGGCTTGGGACTAGAAGCACCTGGTCTCAGCTGTACCCAATATGCGCTAATGAGGGTGTAGGGTAAAGAGAAAACAAGAAGTAGGTGAAAGATCAAGAGAGGAGGCAATAAAGGGAGGCCTCCAAGAGGCTTCCAGAGAGACTTTCACCATCACTGGTCTCCTGTCTGTGCTTCATCCCTCAGATCCTCCACCTGTCCACGTTACTGGCACTGCAGGTCGGAACAGGGCAGCATAAGCAGGTGTCAGGACAAAAAAATGTATAGGAATTCTGTACCTTTTGATCAAGTTTGTTGTGAACCAGAAACCTTCTTTAAAAAACAGTCATTTTGAAAAAAAATGTGCACCATGATGTGTAATGATAGACAAGCAAGTTAAAAAGCCATAAATATCACCTGCTAGTATGTAATTATCAAATAATGGAAAGTAGGACAACACAGCGTTGGTGAGACTGTGGGAAAACACAGTTGTTTATCCTGCTGGTAGGACTGTAAATTTCTATAGCTGCACTGGTAGATACTTTGGCTATATCTCTCAAAATTACAAATAAGTGCACTTTTGGGCCTGGCGGCATGGCCTAGTGGCTAAGGTCCTCACCTTGAACGCGCCGGGATCCCATATAGGCGCCGGTTCTAATCCCAGCAGCTCCACTTCCCATCCAGCTCCCTGCTTGTGGCCAGCCTAAAGCCTTGGGACCCTGCACCCATGTGGGATACCCGGAAGAAGTTCCTGGATCCTGGCTTCGGATCGGCATAGCACCGGCCTTTTGCAGTCACTTGGGGAGTGAATCATCAGAAGGAAGATCTTCCTCTCTGTCTCTCCTCCTCTATGTGTATCTGACTTTGCAATAAATAAACAAATCTTTAAAAAAAAAATAAGTGTACTTTTGACATATTTATCCTGGAAATAGGCTCTTCTGCACATTAAATAATGCATGTACAAAGCACCCACTGCAATGATTTTTGCAGTAGCAAAAGACAGAAAACAGAAATCTATGCCTTTAAAAATCATAGTACAAATAAAATAATCCTGAGAATTAGAAAACTTTGTTAATTGATAAAGAAGGATCTCCCAAATGCCCTTAGCAGAGATGTGGCATTGTGTGTCTACCTGTTTTTTTAAACTTTAAAAAAGAGCAATGATGAGAATATATTCACACCCCTATGTCTGAGTGTTATCTATGTAAGGAATAACTCAGGAAAGTTACATAAGAGATTAATAGTGACAGTTATCTGTCATGTATGAATTGAACAGAGGAGGGATAGGAATAGAAAAAATATATTACCCTTTACATTTTAAAAAATATATTTCTAAAACATGTAGATTTGTTATGTAGCCAATAAGATAAACCTATGACTATAAACATACACAGCAAAACACGAACATAACCTATTCTCAAGTAAGTATGTGCCATTCCTATTCAATAGAAAATTCCAAGTAGGTTTACTTTTCTCATAATCTTAGAATTGAAAATTCAAGTGATCTTAAAGATATGCATTTATACAGATGCACAAATGTGCCCACATACATATATGTACAGATAGATGGGACTTTAGAAAGAGGCATAGACCCTCTAACATCTGGGAACTGGCCTGGTTGTCATCAGCTAGGGGATCTTGGTGTCACTTTGAACTGGCCTCACAATCATAGCTCCTCCTGGCCATGAAGCTCACACAGAGCATCAACACCAGACAAGGCCATTCTCTGTGACCACGGCAGAAGCACAAAATCTAGCCTGAACATAGATGAAACATGAACTGTCTCAGCACAAAGTACCAAACACATTCTTCTCTTGTCTAATGAATGGCGGAAGCTGCTCTGACAATTGCAGTTCTAACCTCACGGTAGCCTCCCTTCCTGGTAGGTAGGATCTATTAAGATACGCCAACAGAATCGCTCCTGCTTTCAGACAGCACCCAATCCAAAAGGAACCTCCTCTTCTCTGCACCCTTTTCCCAAATCTCAAGTCCTCACTGAGTCCTTTAGTAAGCGAGTTTTTCTTACTGAAAGACACAACGATTCTCCATGGTGTGCGTTCTCTTCTGCAGTGAGTCATAAACCAAACTTGGCCAATTACAGGAATGTTCTTGATGGCCTGTGGCTGGAGGGCAGGCCAAAAAGTTCCTGGGATTTGTATATTTTTATAAATATATCTAGGATTTATATACTTTTTAAACATTTATTTATTTTTATTGGAAAAGCAGATATACAGAGAGGAGGAGAGACAGAGAGGAAGACCTTCCATCCACTGTTTCATTCCCCAAGTGGGCACAATGGTTGGAGCTGAGCCAGTTTGAAGCCAGAAGCCTGGAGCCTCTTCCAGATCTCCCACGTGGGTGCAGGATCCCAAGGCTTTGGGCCATCCTCTAATGTTTTCCCAGGCTACAAGCAGGGAGCTGGGTGGGAAGTAGGGCTGCCAGGATTAGAACCAGCTCCCATATGGGATCCCAGCATGTGCAAGGCAAGGACTTCAGCCACTAGGCTATTGCGCCAGGCCCTGATCTGGGATTTAAACATTTGGCTCAAATGCAGACTCAAATCTGTCCTAGCCAAATCAGCCTATAACCATCAGGGACAAGCTGCCAAAGGTAGGTGAATTTCTATTACTGTGAGAGCCATGAGGCACCTCATTAAAGGGTTTTGAAAGAGGGCAGAATTTGGGCATAACTGAGGGAAGTAGAGCTTTGTACAGGTTCAAAGTCAGACAGGGCTACTTACAAACTGGTAAAGTGGGTGTGGACTGCTGATAGACCAAGCATGCAATCCTTGGATACTGTAAAGATAAGACATGGAGGGCCCAGAGGCGTGGCCTAGCAGCTAAAGTCCTCGCCTTGAACCCACCAGGATCCCATATGGGCGCTGGTTCTAATCCCAGCAGCTCCACTTCCCATCCAGCTCCCTGCTTATGGCCTGGGAAAGCAGCAGAGGACGGCCCAAAGCCTTGGGACCCTGCACCGTGTGGGAGACCTGGAGGAAGTTCCTGGATCCTGGCTTCAGATCGGCATAGAATCAGCCGTTGCACTAATTTGGGGAGTGAATCATCGAACAGAAGATCTTCCTCTCTATCTCTCCTTCTCTGTATATCTGACTTTGTAATAAAAATAAATAAATCTAAAAAAAAAAAAAGATAAGACATGGAATGCTGTGCCCAGAATTTATTCAAATCTTTGTACCCAGGTTGGAAATCAAGGCAGCTTCCCTATGTATAAAAGATCAGAACCTCTAGGAAGAAGCAAGATGTTTCCCTTTTACCAACACAATTTCAAGCAAACTGTTGGGTTGTAATTTTGGAAAACAAGGTCTCACAGTGAGTAAGAAAGCATAACTACTCAAAGTAGTATGATTACAATACTGCCACAGCAGTGGATCTTTGACGTCCTTGAGAGAAACGCTAGTTCCTGCCACATTTGCAGCTGGGCTTATCTGGGCTCCCAGCTTCATGAATGGCACGACAGATTTACTGTCTCGAGATTCCATCCATGTCTCTCTCTGTGTATTTTTACACCTTACCTACCTCAACTATAAACTGGAAATAATAACAATACCTATGATATAGAAGTATGGTAAGAATTAAACGCTTGTATCATTCATAAAGAGGCTAAAACAGTACATGGACAAAATGCATGCTCAAAAAATGCCATGGAGGAGGTAGGGAGGAAGAATAAAATCAGGTCCAGAGAAAGGCTGGGCTTTTTTGTGATGTTTCAGAAGGTAGATCATATCCAAGCTGTTAATACTGATAAACACTTATTTGATCCTTCCTGTGGTGTCTGAGTCATTTCATTCTGAGCATTTTCTAAGGCTTTTCACAGTCTTTCCCTTCCTGTTGTGCTATGAATAATTGAATCTGAATGATTAACAATCTAATCCTCATTTACTGTCATAGGTTAAAGCTGCATTCAAATGGAGCCAGTTAAGTAAGATATCTATTATGATCATTTAGGTAGAAGAGTTTTAGTCTCTGATTATGCATCCTTGAAGAAAAATTATATTTCAGCCTTAACAGTATTCATATCCTTTGACCACAAAATTCTATTGAGGGAAAGGTTCCCATTAATGTTTTTTTTTTTTGAGAGTTTTCTGTTTTGTTTTTAATTTTGACAATCTTTACATATTTAATTGGGGTTAAAAAAAGGTTCAAGGCCTAAAGGGGGATATAGAGGAAGAAGCCCCACCCAGTTTCCCACCCACCTAAGTCCTGGATGTGGGGCATGCTCTGAGATACTCGATCGAGTGGTTCCAATAGTTCACCATTCATGGGTCGCTGCCAGTCTCGCCACTCCAAGCACGATGTGGTCGTTGAAGAGTCCATTGATTGACACAGTCCCTTCTAGAGTCTCCATTTGCCCAGTTTTTTGCTGCCAATAGATAGCTGAGGTTGTTGCTTGACTTGTTCTGTCTTTTCTTGGTTAGGACTCTGAGTCCGGTGTCTCGAATGGGGAGATCCTCAAAGAAATTTTGAGGTATTCCCAGTCCAGATTCCTGCGTGTTCCAGCAAGCATAGGGCCCAGCACAGTCCATTGCCCCGATCAGCTGGTGGTTGCAGTTGCTGGGTCGGTTCGGTCTCCACCCATGTCCTCTTGTAAACCGGCCTGGTTCCACCCTGGACACACTTGGCCCTTGCACATACCAGTAGGAGCTGCAGCCCAGTCAGGGCAGCCCACAGTAACCCCAACCAGGCCCACCCCCTACCCTGGCTTGCCAGTATGTATGGCATACTAGTCCAGTCTGTCCCAAATACCCTTCTGATCATATACTTGCCAACAGGTGTTGCAACCTACTTCCATCCAACCATCTCATCCTACCGTCCCTAACGGATATTGTTGGGTGTCTATCTAGCCACCCCAGCCCCTGTCCTAGTTCCCATGCCCTCCCGTGGAAGGTGATGACCCACGAGGGAGGAGCCCACTATTTCCCTCCCAGGTCGCTCCCATTCCAGTTGTGCCCTCTCCAGTTGACCCTGTGGTTCAACTCGACATGTCTAACCCTTTGTACCAGCTTCCGCCAGCTGATGCTACAACCAAGCCCCAACATCCCTCTCCTACTCTGATTGTAGCTTGTACCAGTGGGAATAGTCAGCCCAGCCTGGCTTTAACCCAATCTGGTCCACATGAGGTGCGCAGGTGCTGTGTCCCTGCCTGGTCTGGTCTACCCCCTACCCAGCTCACGCTCCACAGTGTAAGTTGCTGTTCAGCTAGGGAACCACCCCTTATTCCCCTGTCAGCTCTGCCTCCTCCCTTCCTGGTTCTCACGTGTGCTAGTTGGGTGCTGCGGCTGCATCCGGCTCAGGCTACCTCACCTTGGCATTCCAACTTGTGTGTTGCTTTTGTCACGACCAGACCTGGTTCGACCCACACTCTGTTCTGGCGTTCAGATTTACCAGTGGATGACATGAACAGATTCAGCCTGGTCTGCCCCCGACCCATGCCAAATGTATGCCAGTGGGACACTTTCCATGACCTCTTGGCTGTTACCTTCCATGTTTCTTGCGCTGACCTGCGGGGTCTGTGTCCTGCCAGAGGAGTTGCCCGGGCTCCTCCATCAGAACCCCTCCATGTGCCAGGTTTCATGCATACCAGTGGGTCCATGTGCCAGTTCGCCTCTTGTCCTAGCAGGAACAGTGGCCTTTCCTAACTGGCCATCATCCCATTCTGGTTCTTGCTGTAGGGTGTTTCAGACCAGCCACGGTCGTCCACACTCCCATATAACTCGTATATGGCTCAGTTGGGGTTGGGACCTAGCCTAGTCTGTCCCACATCTACCCTGGTACTCCAAAGCGCCAGAAGGTGTTGCGGTCTGGCCTGGCCCGGTACGTCTTTTTCCAGTCCACACTTGTGCCAAGGGAGACGACGACTGTGTCCAGACCCAACCTCAGCCCCATCCACCTGTCATGACCCCTGCCTTAGACACCGTGGCTCAACTCTGTGCTTAATGTGGATCAGTTAGAGCCAAAACCAAGCTGGGCACGTCCTGAGCTGCACCCTGTGTTCCAATCATGTTTGTGGACTAAGGTTTGCTTACTCCGAACATTTAGGTCTCAGTCCCACACTTGCATTAAGGTTTCATGTCCCGGTTCCTGGGAATCACCAGAAATTAGTGTCTCACCTACGCTAACGCTGGTCTTACTTATGGGTGTCCCTAAGCAGCTATATCATATCATCAAAACCCCAGAGCTCGCCACTGGGTGGCCAGCAGGTGGAGCCTGGCACCACTTGGTGCACTGGCCGCCCAAGGCCTGGGTCTCTGTCCCCACCTTGTGGCGGGGACTGTGGCTGAGACCCCAGCGGGGTTCCATCCGGCAGAGGCGCCCCCAACAAGTGCCACCTTGATGGGGGGTTAAGCCTGCCCCTTGTCCTGAGACTGGACCCACCCAGGTTCCCATTAATGTTTACACTATCTACCAAAACATTATTTGTAATGGTGGAAAATTGGCATCAACTTAAAATATGGTGCAAGATGATTCTATTAATTATCGTATTCAAACGAAATGGGCTATAACTGAATGGGAATCTTTTTTGTTTGTTCCTTTTCATTTTTTTAACTTCATGTGGCCATTTTTTTAAAAAAAGATTTATTTATTTATTGCAAAGTCAGATACACATAGAGGAGGAGAGACAGAGAGGAAGATCTTCCATCCAATGATTCACTCCCCAAGTGAGCACAACGACTGATGCTATGCCAATCTGAAGCCAGAATCCAGGAACTTCTTCTGGGTATCCCACATGGGTGCAGGGTCCCAAGGCTTTGGGCCATCCTGCTTTCCCAGGCCACAAGCAGGGAGCTGGATGGGAAGTGGAGCTGCTGGGATTAGAACCAGCGCCCATATGGGATCCTGGTGGGTTCAAGGTGAGGACTTTAGCTGTTAGGCCACACCTCTGAGCCCCTCACGTGGTCATTTAAAAAATATTTCCAGAGATGAGTTTTTGACCCAGAAGTTTAAGTCTTCTCCATTTAAAATACCTGCACCCCATATCAATGTACCTGGTTGGAGTCCTGGCTACTCTACTTCCTGCCATTGTGGGAGGCAGCAGATGGCGGCTGATGTGCCTGGCTCCATGCCATCCCTTTCGGAGATCCAGATGGAGTTTGAAGTTTCTGCTTCAGCTTTGTGCAGTTCTGGCTGTTGCTAGCATTTGGGAGATGACCAATAGGTAAAAGATTTCTGTCTCTGTCTCTTTGTCTCTGCCTCTTCGTCTATCTCTTTTTTAAATAACATGAAAATCAATCAAAAATATTCGAGATAAAATAAAAAAGATTTGAATTTATAAGCTCCTGGAAAAACACTTATACAACACTTTCATTTTTAAAATCTAAGCCATAAAATTAGACCTATAACATGATCACAACAAATAGGCACACAAAATCTAGGTATGAAGCATAATGAGAATAGACAAAAACATTAACGGGCTGCAGTGGGGAGGGCGCTGTTTGACACAAACAGAATCACTTCTTGAGGACTAGCTCAATTGGCTAATCCTATGATTGCATGTGCTGGCATCCCATATGGGCACTGCTTCATGTCCTAGCTTCTGTATTTCCCTGCTTGTGGCCTGGGAAAGCAGTCGAGGATGGCCCAAAGCCTTGGGACCCTGCACCCATGTAGGAGCCCTAGAAGATACTCTTGGCTTCTGACTGATTCAGGTCCAGGTATTGTGGCCACTTGGGGATTGAACCAGTGGGTAGAAGCCCTTTTTGTCTCTCCTCTCTGCATATCTGGTTTCCCAATAAAAGTAAATACACCTTACAAAAACTCACCTCAGACTGCCTGCATTCCATATCAAAGCGCCAGAGTTCAAGTTCTGGCTCTACTTTCATTCTAGCTTCTGGTTAATGCACACTGAGAGGCAGCAGGTGACAGCTCAAGTACTTAGGTCCCTGTCATCCACATTAATTTCAGTCTCTCCCAGCGTCAGCCTGGCCCAGCTTCAGCCCCTACAGGTATATTTGCAAAATGAACCAGCAGATAGAAGATTGATCTTTCTCCCAATCCTCTCTTTTCCAAATAAAATGAAACTAAATTTTTTTTTTCAAAATGTTAATAGGGCTGTCTTTGGTTGTGGTGTATGAAAGAGATGGAGTTTTTTTCCTTTATTCTTTCCCCATTTTTGTATTTTCCAATTACCCTGTAAGGAGCCGGCTGTGTTATGCTGTGTAACTCTTAGAACCCTGAGCAATAGCACCTTCATGAAGAGTAGCTGTGCTGTGCAGGAAGGAACAGAATATCAAAGGGATGGCAGCCACATTGTCCCAAGAACTACAGCGGTATTCATCCAAAGCTAATTGATGTCAAACAATGTTTTTCCAATGAAATTATTCCCTTGCTTAGAATTTGGAAAAGTTACTGAAATTCCAAGTCCATGAAAGTTGAAGAGAAGGCCATAGCAAGAAACTAAAAATCAAAAGGATCTGCCAAGCTTTTAACCTTCGGTTTGACAATATGCATAAGCAAGGGCTAACACCAAAGAAAGTGCTGATTTCCACTTGGTTCATCTCCCCTCACCCACATTCCAGTAGAACAACAAAGGTCAGAACCCTAACCTGTAGGGGTCAGGGGGGTTAGCTGTCTTATTGCCAAGGAAGTCCTGAACAACTGACTCTGGCACTTTAAGTACTCTGGGATGGAGCAGGAGGGAAGGAAGTCAGAGCAGAAATGTTCTTGAGAACCAAATGTTGAGTCAAAGTGGAGAGAATATCTTCAAGTTTCTCTTCACTTCCCTTTTCTGGCTCCACAGAGGCCCCTACAAAAGGCCACAGAGACTTCTGAGGGCCTAGCATTATGTTCCAAGTGTCAGGATTCCATATGGGTAATGGTTTGTGTTCTAGCTGCTCCACTTCTAATCCACTTCCCAGTTTACAGCCTGGGAAAGCAGTGGAGGATGGCCAAAGCCTTGGGACCCTGCACCCCCTTGGGAGACCCAACAATTTCAAAATTTTTTGCACTAAAATAAATTAAACATTTCATTTTTTTTTTCATGAAATTCTCAAAGTCTGCTTGAATGTTAATTCTATCTTCATGAAACAGTTTGACGGGATTCAAGGATAAGCCCACATTTCACATCAGAGTACTTGGTTTTGACACCTGGTTCTGGCTTATGACTCCAATATCTCAGACCAGCTTCCAATTAATTCAGACTTTTCGAAGCAACATTGATGATTTAAGTAGTAGGGGTTTTGCTAGTCATATAGTGACCTGGGTTGTGTTCCTATCTCCTGGCTCCAGCCACAGTTCAGCCCTCAACATTGCAGGCATTTTGAGAGTGAACCAGAGAATAAGCTCTCTCTGCTCTCTTCTCTCTCCTTTCTTCTTCTCTCTTCTCTCTCCTCTTTCTTCTCCTTCTTCTCCTTCTCCTCCTCCTCTTCTTCTCTCTCTCTTTTCTTTCTACCTTTCAAATAAAATAAATCTTAAAGAAAAAACTCAGCACGGTGTGATCCCTTCTCTCCCTCTCTCCCTCTCTCTAACGCTCAAATAGACTTCTTAAACTATCAATTCAAATACACTTCACCTGCAAATACATCTGGGAACTATTGCTACAGATAGGCTCATAAGCGTGGGAAACAACATACACACTGGAGTCTTTATTCATTGCTATTCCATGTAACAGCAAACAAAAGATTAGAAACCACTTTAAAAGTAAAGGAGCAACTAAATAAAGTATGGGGGTAGGCATCACGGTGCAGTGAATTACAACACAATGTAGGATGCCTAAATCCCACAGGGAGTTCTGACTACTCTTCACTTCCAATTGTAGTCCCTTGCCTTTGTGCACCTTGGGAGGCAATAGATGATGACTCAAGCGCTTGAGTTTCTGCCACCATGTAGAAGTCCTGAATGGAGTTCTTGGTTCCTGGCTTCACTTTGGCCTGACTATGACTGTTGTAGACATTTGGGGAGTGAACCAGCAAACTTGGTACGCCACTTGGCCTTTTTATTAAATAAAATTTAAAAAGAAGTTTGATATAAACACCCATACACAAATACTATGCAGCCATTCAGAAGACATGTCAATAAAGATTTTTTAACAGAATTTTTTTTTCCTTTTAAGTTTGAGAGACAAAGAAGTTCCCATCCCCTGGTTTGTTCCTCAGATGTCTACAGTCGCTGAGGCTGGGCTAAGGCTAAAACTGAGAGCTGAACTCAATCCTTCCACGTGAGTGGCAGGAGCACAGGAGATTCACCGAACACTGCTGCCTCTCAGATTCTGTAGAGCAGGAAGCTGGAACCAGAAGCCAGAGCTGTGTTATGTACCCAGATATTCTGATATGGGATGCCACTGTCTGAGCCTGTATCTTTACCCCTCGGGCAAATACATCTCCTTATTGTCAGATTTTAAAAGCAAAAGTAGAACAGTCAAACTTTGATAGTAAGAATAACATATATCTGTTTTTGTTTAATAATAAAAGGATACTGGGTGCCTGTTAATATAGTTTTTTCTTTATACATGTTTTGAGATCGTTTGAACTTTGAACTAGTTTGAATGTGTTGTGGAAGTTAAAAAAAAAACAAACAATAAAAAAAATAGACAAATCAATATGGGCTCTGGTTCCAGACTGGCTGAGTTTAAAGCCTTCTGCATCACTTGTTACTTGTGTGGTCTTAGGGAAATGATACTACCTCATGTTTGTTTCCTCATAAGTAACATTAGTGGAGAGTGATGGTACTGATTTCAGAGAATTAAAGGAAACCATGCAGATCAAACACTTCAATAAACTGCTGAGATTCCGAGCCACACTTCAGGGCTCAAATCCTGACCCTACTTTTCTCAAGTTTTGTGATCTTAGGGAAGTTATTCAGTCTCACTTCCCTCATTTTGAAAATGGGGATAAAAGAGTATAAGAGAATTAAACTAGTAAATACTTGTTCCGTGCCAATAATGGCACTTGGGACACCGTAAATGTTATTTGTTAAACACTGTATCTTTATTTAACACAAATATGAATTGTTACTACTACAATGTCAACATTTTGAAATAAACCCCACTTTCTCACTACCTTCCAGAATTTCCTTACCTACTTTATTCTCTTTCTTTTTCTTTTTTAAAGATTTATTTATTTTTATTGCAAAGTCTGATATACAGAGAGGAGAGACAGAGAGGATGACCCTCCATCCAATGATTCACTCCCCAATTGACCACAACAGCCGGTGCTGCGTCGATCCGAAGACAGGATCCAGGAACTTCCTCCAGGTCTCCCATGCGGGTGCAGGGTCCCAAGGCTTTGGGCCATTCTCTACTGCCTTCCCAGGCCACAAGCAGGGAGCTGGATGGGAAGCAGGGCTGCTGGGATTAGAACCAGCGCCCATATGGGATCTGGTGTGTTCAAGACAAAGACTTCAGTTGCTAGGCCACCGCGCCGGGCCCATTACCTACTCTGTTTTCAGCCATGTTCTTATACTATCTATAATCCTACTAATATACTGCATCTGTGGCTTGCCTTGTTATACCCATGGTCTGGAGTGCCAATTCCAATCACGGCTGCCTGAAGAATGCTAACTGTCCTTTGAGATCCTACTTAAAGCCTTCCTCACAGAAGGTGGCTGTCCTCTCCTCTTGGCTACTGCACCTCCTTATTCCATTCTGGCTCCGCCCCACCGTGGCTGTTCCTGCTCCTGTAGCTGCCAGAAGACAAGGAAGGTAGTAAGAAATGCTTAAATAGAACACCAGCATTTTGTGCCTGTGAAGAGTTTCCAAAACATAAGCACTTTCTGTTGTGATCTACTTCAGTTAAAGTCTCAAGAAAGCACAGATCAGGGATGCTAAAGGAAGTTAGGAATGCAATATTTGGGTAGTTGGAAGGTACTTTCTTTGAAAAAGCAATCTCGGGGAGAGGGTTTGGGGAGGGGTAGGGGCAATCCCAGTACCTATGGAACTGTATCACATAATGCAACGTAATAAAAAAAATAATAATGAAAAAAAAAAGAAAGGAAAAGCAATCTCCTTTCTCTTCAATGTTCTGGACTGTTAAGCATTCTTTTTTTTTTTTTTTTGCTTTTGTTCTGCCTTCTACCAACATGGACCTAGCTCCCCCTGCTGGATCTAAAGTCATACAATTTTTTTAAAAAAGATTTATTTTCATTGGAAAGTAAAGAGAAAGGAGATACAGAGAAAAAAAAAAATGTTCCATCTGCTGATTCACTCCCCCAAGCGGCCGCAACAGCCGGAGCCAAACCAATCTGAAGCCAAGGGTCAGGAGCCTCTTCTAGGTCTCCCATATGGGTGCAGTGTCCCAAGGCCTTGGGCCATCCTCTACCGCTTTCCTAGGCAACAAGTAGGGAGCTGGGAAGGGAAGTGGAGCAGCTGGGACATGAACTAGAGCTCCTATCAGATCCCGGTGCATTCAAGGTGAGGAGTTTAACAACTAGGCTACTGCGCCAGGCCCAAAGTAATTTGATGCTTTAAACATCATTGTAAAGGCAGGAAAACAAAAGTTTTTGACATATTTAAAATGCTATCTAGAGGCAAGTATCTGATCCAGTAGTTAAGATGCATGTTAACACATGAGCACACACCTCAAATTATGAGGGTTTGATATCTGGATAACTCCTGAATCCAGCTTCAGACCCATGCAGACCCTTGGAGACAGGGGTCATGGGTCAGGTGTTTGGATTCCTCCCGCCTCCGTCGAGAAAGATCTGGATTGAGTTTCCAGCACTGGTTTCCAACCCTAACTGGGGGTTTTTGTTTGGAGAAGTGAATCAGCAGATGGAAGCTTGCTTGCTCGCTGGTGCACGTTCCCTCTCTGCTCTCAAATAAATAAAATAATTAAAATTCTATGCAGAGTTTTCATCAAGGTTCTTACTACAGATGCCATAGCTGTGGCTAAGATGATCCAACACTGCCATAATGACTGGCTGCACAACAATTACAGTTACCTCATATATGTGGAGGAAGAGGTGTGGCTTTGAAATCCAAGTTCAGAACTAATGGCCAGAAAGTCCAATTTGATGACAGTTGTAAACCTGGCTCTGTTTGATTGTTTTACCATCTGTGGTAGGAATGTGAGAATACTACCAGTTTCCAATTATCACTGAATTGTTTGAGTTATCAGTGAGCAGTTAAGGACTAAATTCTACATGTATGGCAATATTCCAGGCTCTGGGAAAACCAAAAACATTACAGTGTTCCTCCTTCAGGAGTCTGAAGTTCTAAAGAGAAAACGGAGGTTACACACAGTGTTTACATGGCACCTGACATACAGCAAGGGCGCTACAAGCATTTATACATGTTTTCATCCAATAGTTGAGCTTCTGCATAGAGCTCGACTCTGTGATTCCAGGCCCTATAGAATATTTTTTACAATGGATTTTTTTACTAATCTACCAACACCATGAGAACAGGGATCAAATTTTATCTATGTCCCATCCCCAGTTCTCAGGATTAGCATATCTGAGACAGGAAAGGTGCTCAATACATTTTGTTAGGTAAATAGTATTGCTTTCTCTCATTCTTTTTTTTTTTTAAAGCTTTGTTTTTTTTATTGGAAAGTCAGATTTACAGAGAAAAGGAGTGGCTGCAATACCAGAGCTGAGCTGATCCAAAGCAAATTCTTCCGGGTCTCCCACACAGGTGCAGGATCCCATGGCTTTAGGCCATCTTCTATTGCTTTCCCAGGCCGCAAACTGAACACTGGATGGAAAGTAGAGTATTTGGGACACAAACTGGCACCGATACAGGATCCCGGGGGAGAAGAGTGAGGACATTAGCCACTACACTACCACACCAAGCCTCCTCTCTCATTGTTAAAAAAAGCAAACTTATATATACCTCCTCAGGTCTGGCACAGTAGTGGCTAACATCCTCGCCTTAAGGAACTGATGGCTCTGGGCATTCTGATGTCAGCAAGGACACTGTCCATTTGCAGCCACCTGACATGCCACCAGCAGTGTCCTCTTTTACATTGCAACCAAGTAAGAGCTTAAATCTTAGAAGGTTCTAGTACTAGGAATATGACACTTGAAATACAACCAGGCACTAAATGGTTCTGAAAAGCTGTGTAAGCGATAGCCTAGTAGCTAAATCCTTGCTTTGCATGCACCAGGATCCCTTATAGACAACAGTTTGTATCCTAGATGTTCCACTCCCCTTCTGGCTCTCTGCTTGTGACCTGGGAAAACAATGGAGGATGACCCAAAGTCTTGGGACTCCACCTGCATGGGAGACCCAGAAGCAGCTCCTGGTTCCCGATTGGCACTGCTCCAGCCAGTATGGCCACCTGAGGAGTGAATCAACAAATAGAATATCTTTCTTTCTGTCTCTCCTTCTCTCTGTAATTGTGTTTACAATAAAAATAAATAAATCTTTATATGTATATGTATTTATATATATCCTGCAGACTTGCATTCACTGATTTGCGTAATCTAAGTAAGCTCCCTGTCTACCTTCTCTCCTCACCTTTCTGTGATCATTGCTCTTGCAGGGGAGAAAAGTTCTTCCTTCACCCTTTTGTGTTTAGCTGCTGGAGATACGCAAATCAAATCAAACCAACAAAGGATACACTAGTAAGGCTAAGACAAAGAGCAACATGCATACATTCTGGAAAGCCCATAGACAAGGAACTCAAAGTTGAGGTTTGAATGTGGGGTTTACACAGCTAATTCACTAGAGGCACAGGAGGAGGAAGAAAACTCTTAGGAGAAGGGGAAACTTTTGGGGGAGGGTCTGGTTGTAAAGCAGAGGCAAATGGGTTTTTAGAAATACAAATGGGAGGTAACAAAGTTTGTTAGTGTTCACGCTCACAGCTATGAGTGGTCTTTCTGTTTTCGTCAGGACCCTAGCATTGCCCCAAAGATTCCTTGTTCTCAGAACTTCTGCCTTCAGTCCAGTAAGGAAGGCTCTGAGAAGGCTTCTTTCTGTGTCTACTAGATCTCAAATGTCTCCAACATAAATATCTCATCCTCATGAATATTGTAAGAGACTCTAAATCCTTTGCTTAAATCCAGATTTTTACTAATCCATAAGCTAAATACGTAAAGGCTTAACAATATAATTGAGGAAATCCATCCCAAAACATGAAACAAAGAGGAGTGAAAGGCCCGGCGCAACAGCCTAGTGGCAAAAGTCATCGTCTTGAATACAGTGGGAAAGCAGTCAAGGACGGCTCAATGCTTTGAGACCCTGCACTCGTGTGGGATACCCGGAAGAGAAAGTTTCTGGCTCCTGGCTCCGGATTGGCACAGCATCAGCTGTTGCGCTCACTTGGGGAGTGAATCATTGGACGGAAGATCTTTCTTTCTATCTCTCCTCCTCTCTGTATATCTGACTTTGTAATAAAAATAAATAAATCTTGGGCCCGGCGGCGTGGCCTAGTGGCTAAAGTCCTCACCTTGAATGCGCCGGGATCCCATATGGGTGCCGTTCTAATCCCAGCAGCTCCACTTCCCATCCAGCTCCATGCTTGTGGCCTGGGAAAGCAGTCGAGGATGGCCCAATGCTTTGGGATCCTGCACCCATGTGGGAGATCTGGAGGAAGTTCCTGGCTCCTGGCTTCGGATCAGCACAGCACCGGCTGTTGTGGTCACTTGGGGAGTGAATCATCGGATGGAAGATCTTTCTATCTCTGTTTCTCCTCCTCTCTGTATATCTGACATTGTAATTTTTTTTCCTTTTTTTTTTATTGTTATTAACATTGTATTATGTGATACAGTTTTATAGGCACTGGGGATTCCCCCCATCCCTCCCATACCCCTCCCCCCATGGTGGATTCCTCCACCTTGCTGCATAACCACAGTTCAAGTTCAGTTGAGATTCCTTCATTGCAAGCATATACCTAGCATAAAGTCCAGCATCTTATTGTCCAGATAAGTTCAGTGGCCTCTTGGGGAGACCTTCTCTGGTCTGAAGGTAGAGCTAACAGAGTAAAGTTCCGGTCAGTTAAAAGCCCCAACAAAACCTCAGCATCAATATACAACATTATGGAATTAATTGACATAGCTGACATTGTAATTTAAAATAATAAAAAAAAAAAGAGGAGTGAAAGCTTTTGAAAGTGCTGAGTCACTGTGGTCAATGGGAGTATTTTCAGGAATTGAGAAAAGGGAATTAATGTTACATAGGAGAATCAGAAGAATTTTATGCAGTTTTTGAGTAAAGTCATTTACTCAGACATCCTAGAAGATGGAAAAAAATCCAATAACACAGTGCTTGCCCTCAGAGTTCATAATATTTTAGGGGAAGATGGACAACTAGCAGGTGAAACATTTTAAAAAATTGCAAAATGTTGGGCTATAAAGAAAATAAGGAGGGTGCAGTGAGAAAGAATAATGAGGTAGGGTGGGCAGGGAGCAGTATCAACTTGGGGAGGATGGGGAATAAGGTTAGGATGTCTCTAGGGAGTCATCGAGAAGAAGCTAATGAGAACACACCTATCAGAGAACATTCCAGGCTAAGAGAAGAACAAGTGCAAAAGCCCCTGGAGAAAACTTGGCAGTGGTACCAGGAAGCATTGGGGAACAGCTTAAGAAAGAGTAAGGGTGGGGCAGGTTTGCAGCAGGAGTTGGAGGACAAATGTTAGAAGCAGTCGAGTATAAACATGAATTCCAAAGCGAGTCTTGTTTATGTAAAAAATAGTCAACAACAGTACTTACATAAACATCTATTTCAACACGTTTTGTCTTTTATGTTAAAAAATTAAGTACCACTTTATATATGAATATATGCATGCAAACATGTGATCAAGGATATAGTTTACAAGTTTCCAGAAGACTCATCTATTTATAGAAATATATAATGTAATAAATTAGGGAGTTAAGTAATTGGGGTAGAGGTGAGGAATCAAGAAGCTAAAGAAAAGTAAAATAAGCTAAAGCCAATTCTTTTGAAGCAAACCAAAGAACACACTATACTAACATACATTAAAACATTGACAGGGAGATGAAATTAAAGGATGATCTTATTTAGGCACAAAATATTGTTGAAATCCATGCATAGCTTTTTCATAAATTATATTTTGTGAAAATTATATTTTTATAAAGATTTCTTGTATGCATTAATTTCAAAATATTTTTGCATCAAAAGAAAATTATCTTATAATTCAATTTTCATCAATTTTTTTTGAAGTACCCTCATATAATCTTAAACACATTCATAGCTGTATATATGATTCTGAACTCCCAGGGATAAAGTTGTAAGGGAGTGTGGACAATGTTAAGATTCAATCTCTGATAAAAATGAAGTTCTTCTTTCTTTTTTTTTAAAAAAATTGGAAAGTCAGATTTACAGAAAGAAGAGACAGAGAGGAAAGATCTTTAGTCCACTGATTCACTCCCCAAGTGGCTGCAATGGTCAGAGCTGAATCAATCTGAAGCCAGGAGCCAGGAGCTTCTTCCAGGTCTCCCATATGAGTGCAGGGTTCCAAGGCCTTGGGCTGTTCTCATCTGCTTCCCCAGGACACAGGTAGGGAGCTGGAAGTTAAGTGGAACAGCCAGAATGCCCATATGCGATCGTGGCGGATACAAGGCGAGGAGTTTAATAGGCCACTGCATCAGGCCCCAAATTATGTTATTCTTAAGAGAAGTATAGTCCTTTGGTAATGAGTCCCAAGAGAAATTCCCTCTGTTACTCTATGACACAGTGGTCAAAGTCCTCAACACTACCCCTACAATAAAGACAATAGCAAGATTCCTAAGGCCATCTCCTGTAACTAGTTTCACTGCATAAAGTCAAAACACAAGTCAGTAAAAACCATTTTTTTTTGTAATTGTTTTGTTTGTTTCTTTTAATGGGAAAGGCAGATTTCTCTCCTGCAGGGAGGACGGAAAGATCTTCAGTCTGCTGGTTCACTCCCAAAAGGCTACTACAGCCAGAGCTGAGCTGATCTGAAGCTAGAAGCCAGAAACTTCCTCTGGGTCTTCCATGAAGGTACAGGGTCCCAAGGCTCTGGGCTATCCTTCACTGCTATCCCAGGCCTGTTGCAGGCAGCTGGATGGGAAGTGGAACAGCCAGGACACAAACCAGTGCCCACATGCGATGCTGGTGCTTGGAGGTGGAAGATTAGCCAATTGAGCCATTGCATCAGCCCCAAAAATAATTCTGCGAAGACCAGAGGCAATGCTTATTCTAATAGGTTAAATCAGGGATATTTCAATTATTTAGAGAAATAGATGAATTAGTTATTCTTCATGCAATTCTCAATGCATATTATTTCTTTCACTTGAGTTTGTGAAGAATAAAGAACAGCAGATAATTAAATTTCATTTGGTAACTAGAATGGAATACAACAGGCTTTGACAAGCAGTGGACTGCTACCTTTTCAGAGCAGTGAAGAATCCAACAACACAATAGCTCAAAAGAAAGTCCTTCTATTGTCCCTGGAAAATGAGCCTACGTTAATACGTGTGAAGGCAAGATTTTCCTTACAAAATAGACCAGAACACATTTGAACACAGGGCAAATGATGATTCAGGCCCCAAGTGTCATCAAGGTCATTCTAGCCCCAAGTAGTTATAAGACCACCTTAGGGGACGGTCTTTGAGGTTAAGATGACATTTGGGAAATCTACATTCCTTATTAGGGATGCCTGGGATCAAGGCCTACCTCTGCTTCAAACTCCAACTTCCTGCTAATGAACATTGTAACAGACAGCCTATGATGACCCAGGGATTTGCATTTCTGCCACCCCTGCAGAAGGATCAGACGGAGTTCTGGGCTCCTGGGTTTAGCCGGGCTGCATGAGCTGTGGTATTTGGGGAGTGAGCCAGAGCATGGAAGATGTTTTTCTCTAGCTCACTTGAGATTTCTCCCTCTGTAATTCTGCCTACAAATAAGCATTTAGAAAAGAAAAAAAAAAAACTGACTTTCTGGATAATAAATGCTATACAATCTTTTTGACAATCTGTCAGCTAAATATTGGAGGACAGTTACCAAATGCAACATTGGAATGCAATAATTGATTTCAAGCCATGCTTTCTGCTAATAATTACACGGTGCCTGCTGAGTGGTGATCCACAACATCAAGGCAAATAATCAATACAAATGGTCTTCTGAACAAAAGACCACTAAGGAAGTTCATCCACAGGTGATTTCAATTCATGAACAGCGCATTTTGAAAAAAGAAGAAGCTTTCTGCCTGAATCAACAGTTACCTGATCGGTTGACAAGATAAGGACTGACTGGCTGGTTAACCAAATTTGCTGTGGGTTCAATCAACTGCATTTCCCGGCCTAGGTAAGGACAAGTGTGTGCAATTATCCATATTTCATCCTTGGGTGAAAGGGACCTTAGAGTCATCTTGACTGTATTGAGAATGACACATCTTCTGTCAGAATCCTGCAACACCCAGCCTCTTAGCATGTGTGAGGGGGAAATAATCCACTGGTTAAGCCATTGAATGTCCAAGTTCATGGTCACAGCAGGCTGCATACAATCAAAACAGCCTTTAACTAATGCAGTCAAAAATATATTTGTACTTCTCTGTGACTGAGATTTTTTTATTTGTAAGATAAAGCTATCATGAGCACTTACCTAAAATTGGCTCTAACAATTAAATACGTTAATACATGTAAAGTGCTTCCAGCCACGTCTGGCACAGTAAATTCAATCCATGTTATTTTCCTTTCTTAATTCAAGCCTTCCTAGGCAACAAAAAGCAAACCCCATGCAGGTAAGTCAAACTTCTTTTCAGCATTCCAACTGTAGTTAAAAATGATGCCACATTTGCGTGACAGTCAGCACTGTGCTGACACACACCCATTATTGTAGTTTCAGTATGTTCCTGAGTCATTTGGGTGGTCCTACACATACTCTAAAATTGTTCTGATTCTCCAACCTCCGTAGCAATGTTTGGCAAACACTTTTGAAGCTACTAGAGAATGGAGTGGAGGGGGTATAGAAGGGTGAAGAGGGCCTGCCACTATGCATGTGCTAATCCTATCCAGGGATTCTTGTTCTCATTTGTCATCCTAAAGGTAGACTCTATTCACTTGTAATTGGGTTTTTCCAAGTTTGGTTTCACAATAATCTAGTGCATTTAGGGACATGTTAGAAACATATTTGCAGAGTCATTCCTAGAAAGCAGAAAGACAGGAGAGCCAATGTCATGGCATAGTGGGTTAAGCTGCCATCTGTGATGCCAGCATCCCTTCTGGTCACCAATTTGACTCCTACCTCCTCTTCTTCTGATCCAGCTCCCTACTAGTGTGCCTGAGAAAATCAGCAAAACATAATTCAAGTGTTTAGACTCGTGTTGCCCACAAAGGAGCATTGGAAGAAGCTCCAGGCTCCTGCCTTCTACCTGACCCAGCACTAACCAGTACAACCATTTTGAGAATTAAAACAACAGATGGAAGATCTTCCTTTCAGTCTCTCCCTCTCTCTGTGTAACTATGACTCTTTTTTTTTTAAAGAGAGATTTATTTTATTTTTATTGGCAAGTTGGATAAACAAAGAGGAGGAGAGACAGAGAGGAAGATCTTCCATACATTGATTCACTCCCTAAGAGGCTACAATGGCTGGAGCTGAGCTGATTCAAAGCCAGGAGTCCAGAGCTTCCCGCAGGTCTCCCATGTGGGTGCATGATCCCAAGGTCTTGGGCAGTCCTCAACTGCTTCTCCAGGCCACAAGCAGAGAGCTGGATGGGAAATGGGGCCACAAGGATTAGAACTGGCGCCTATATGGGATCCTGGCGCATTCAAGGTGAGGAATTTAGCCGATAGGCTACCATGTTGGGCCCTAACTATGACTTTCAAATAAAGAAATATCTTTTTTTTTTCTTTTTAGGTTAGAAAAAAAGCAGATAAACATTTCATTTCATCTATTTTTGCATTCTTCATCAGTCATCAGGTTAATGGGCGATGTTCAGTCCACATCACTGAATTCCACATCCCAGGAAATCCTGATCAGTTGCCTAGGTTTCCTCCTCCTCTGCTTGTTGTCCATACTTTGGGTAACTGCCCTCTCAGTTTGTTCAGAAACCACTCCTAGGATGGGCCAACAGGAATCCAGAACCAGGACTCCACAGAGCTGATCTTCCAAACTGAACCCCTGAAGAATTCCTTGGAGAGCGGGGTTGGGTGTGTGAGGAGTGGAGGGAAATAGCTTCAGTCTTTTAACCCTCTACTTGAACTTCTTTTTTAAGATTTTTCTTTTAAAGTCAGATTTACAGAGAAGGAGAGGAACAGAAAGAAGATCTACCATCCTCCAGTTCACTTCCCAAATCACTGTAAAAAAAAAAAAAAGTTGAGCCAATCCAAAGCTGGGAGTTAGAAGCTTCTAGATCACCCACAGGGTGGGCACAGGGTCCCAGGGACTTGAGCCATTTTTCGCTGTCTTCCCATGTGATAAAGCAGAGAGTTGAATCAAAAGTAGAGCAGGCAGGACACAAACCAGCATCCATATGGGATGCTGGTGCCACAGAGTAGAGGATTAGCCTGTTGAGCCATGGCAATGGCCCAAATTTAGCCACTCTTACAAATGTAGGAAACAAGTCATACTTGTATTAGCAATATCTGTAACTTTGTCATCAACAGGCATCTCAGATATTTCTGTGCCAAATTACATAGTTAAGGGGTGAGAATTGCAGGCTAAGCATCTGCCTGCAAAGCTGGCATCCTACATGGGAACCAATTCAAGTTCTAGCTGCTCCAATTCCAATCCAGATCCCTGCTGTTGCAGGGAAAGCAGGAGAGGATGACCTAAGTCCATGGAAACTTGGAACCATGTGGCACACTGAAATGAAGTTTCTGGATCCTGGCTTCAGCTTGAATCAGCCCTGGCAACTTCCAGTCACCTGGGAAGTGAATCAGTGGATAGAAGTGCTCTCTTTCTCCTCTCTGTAACTCTTTCAAATAAACAAATCTTTACCACTCCCCCCAAAAACTTAATATTTAACTCATGTTTATATTACTAGGAACCATGGTTGTCAATCCTGCCATTTGATCTCTCTCTATATATATATATAAATAGATAGATACATTTTTCTAAAATTGGAAAGGCAAATTTAGAGAGTGAGAGAGACTGAAAGATCTTCTGTCTCCTGGTTTACTCACCAAATGTCCACAATGACTAAAGCTGAACTGATCCAAAGTCAGGAGCCAGGAGCTTCTTCTGGGTCTCCTACATGGGTGCAGGGTCCCAAGGCTTTGGGCCAACCTCTATTGCTTTCCCAGGCCACAAGCAGGGAGCTAGATGAGAAGTGGAGCAGCCAGGACACAAACCAGTGTCCATATGAGATCCTGGCACTTGCAAGGGGAAGATGTAGCCATTGAGCCATTGTGCTGGGCCTGATCTTTATACTTTTATTTATTTTATAATTTTTTAATTTAAATTTTAGTTTATTTGAAAGAAGTATCATCTAGACATAGAGAGATCTTCCTTCTTCCATATCCTTTAGCTCACTTTACCAATACCCACAGCAGCTTAGACTGAGCCAGGCTGAAGCCAGAAGCCCACACTTTCAAGCAGGGCTCCCACTTGCAAGGAAGGGAATCCAACTGCTCAGAGCCATCATCTGCTGCCTCTCAGGATGCACATCAATAGGATGCTGGACCAGAAGCAGAGGAGTCATTTACATCAACCCATCTGATACGGGATGCAGCAGTCTAAATGCTTGTGGGGAGCAGCCGACCCCACGTGTATGTTAGGTCGTCACAAGATGGCGTGGCTGAGGGCCAGGAGGTGGGATTTGTCCCGCCAGCAGGTAAACAGGAAATCACAGGGATAGGGTAGTGATTATGTCATTGCTACCGGCCTATCAGGTAGCACCCAATGGACCCACGGGGAGAAGTGATTGGTGGAGAACTGTATATAAGCAGCCCGCTTTCGGCAATAAACGTTTTCGTTGGCCTGCCCCTTTTCGTTCGTCTCTGCTTTCTTGTTCGCCTGTTCGTTTGTATGTGTGTCCGTGTGTTCATTCAGTGTGTGTGTGCCAGTTGCAGTGGCGGTTCCAGGCCCTCGAGATTCCTCATCATTTTAGGGTCGCCGCAGGAAGGTGACAAATGATGATTTAACTGCTATCCCAAATGTCTACTGAAGATAGTTTTACTTTTAACATATTAATAATGGGGACACAGTGCAGTGGCCTAGTGGCTAAGATCCTCACCTTGCACGTGCCAGGATCCCCTATGGGCACCGATTCTTGTCCCAGCAACCCCACTTCCCATCCAGCTCCCTGCTTGTGGCCTGTGAAAGCAGTGGAGGATGGCTCAGAGTCTTGGGACCCTGGACCTGCATGGGAGATCTGAAATATACTCTAGGCTCCTGGCTTCAGATCGACTTAGCTCCAGCCATTGCAACCACTTGGTTAGTGAACCAACAGGTGGAAGGTCTTCCTCTCTGTCTCTTCTCTCTGTAAATCTGGCTTTCCAATAAAAGAAATAAATATTTTTTAAATGTTAAAAAAGCAAGTTATTATATTCCACAAGCTGATTTAATATTTTAAGAACTATATTGCAATGTAATTAGTTTCCAGTTGTAGTTGAGCTTTGCATATGAAAACAATCTACCTAGTGAATTTGTATACTTCGTGTAACTGCCGAATAAGTCTAAGGTACAAAAAAGGGAAGCTTCCAGGTTAATAGTTTTGACTCTTGCCTCATACTATTTTTTTTCTTTATTCACCCTCATCTTTAATCGTACAACAACTAAACTGATTACAATCAGACTCATTGAGATGCCATTCCTTAGGATATGATGGTAGGATGATTAAAAGCTCAGGCAGTTGAATCAGCTTGCCCTGTTCCGCCACTTAGTAACATGTGACCTGGCCAGATTGCTTAACCCTTCTGTGCCTCCTATCTTTAATTCCTAAATGGGAATTAAAGTTATTCCTCGTAAGGTGGCTATGAAGATTAGATGAATTAATATTTTAAATCTCTTAGTGCCTAACCTGCAGTAAAGCTCCAAATATTCTCTACCTTGCCAAGTATCTGTCACAGCTGTATGATATTTCTGGGGACTGAAGAGAGAACAGAATACACTAGCTATTCCTCTTAGGAGTCACAGCCTACACATATTACTTTTAAGATACATGAAATAGATATCTTATTTTAAAGCACATAAAAAATATAATTGATAGTTTTCTCATGAAAATTTTCCAGTTTAATTTTACATTTTATGCAGTAACTTTCAACTGAACTTCAGGGGACCTGGCATAGTAGCCTAGTGGCTAAACTTCTTATCTTGCATGCACCGAGTTTCCATATGGGCACTGGTTCATATCCTGGCTGCTCCACTTTCCTTTCAGCTCCCTTCTTTTGGTTTGGGAAAGCAGTAGAGAATGGCCCAGTGCCTTGGAAACCTGCACCTACATGGAAGACCCAGAAGAAGTTCCTGACTCCTGGCTTCTGATCGGCTCAGCTACAGCCTTTGCAACCACTTAGGGAATGAACCAGAGGATGGATGATTTTTCTCTCTGTCTCTCCTTCTTTCTATAAATCTGATTTCCAATAAAAATAAATAAATAAAATAAATCTTTTTGAAAAAAGAAACATTTGAAAATAAATAAATAAACACTCCAGAAGGCCAGAACTGTGATGTAGTGGGTAAAGCTGCAGCTTGTGTCTGCGACACTGGTATTGACACTCGTAGTACAAATGTTTGCCAGCTTGTGTGCTGGCAGCTCCATTTCTAATCCATACCCTGCTAATATCCTTGGAAAAGCGTGGACCTTTGGTACCCCCCCTATGAAACCCTTAGGAAGCTCCTAATTTATAATAGCTATCTATAGTAGCTCAGTCCTGGCTATTGTAGCTTCTAGGGGGTTGGAGTGAAATGTAAACCAACAGACGGAAGACTTTTCTCTCTGTGTGTCTCCTCTTTCTCTCACTCTGTAACTCTTTCAAATAAATAAACAATTCCTACATGTATATATATGTATATATACACATATATATACACATATATACATATATATACATATATACATATATATATATACACACACACACAATAGCTTCAGTAGCAATACAACTGATCTTGCCACTGGTCTGCAAAACAGGGTTGTCTTTCATAATTCATACTCATTTCTAAACCCTTTAAGAGGTGAATGTTTGCTGTGTCATTTTAATGGAAAAAGAAAAATATAAAATGTAAATGCAAGCCATTACACTCTTTCACTCATCAATGATTAACTTCCTACTGTGCTCCAGGCACTAAATGCAGAAGAAAAGTTAGTGAACCAAAGTCTCTGCTGTCCTTGAACTTATAATCTATTGTGGGAAGGCAAACAACTAAAATAAGAAGAAAAAGTATCAGGTCAATGGTCAATATTCACAGGGCATCAAAAAAATTTCAATAGGGTAGCCGTTTTCAAAAGTTTACTTCTTAGGCCTGGCAGCATGACCTAGTGGCTGAAGTCCTCCCTTTGAGCACACCAGGATCCCATATGGGTGCCATTCTAATCCCGGCAGCTCCACTTCCCATCCAGCTCCATGCTTGTGGCCTGGGAATGCAGTAGAGGACGGCCAATGCTTTGGGATCCTGGACCCATGTGGGAGTCCTGGAGGAAGTTCCTGGCTCCTGGCTTCAGATTGGCATAGCATAGGCCATTGCGCTCACTTGGGGAGTGAATCATCGGATGGAAGATCTTCCTTTCTGTCTTTCCTCCTCTCTGTATATCTGACTTCGTAATAAAAATAAATAAATCTTTGAAAAAAATAAATAAAATAAATTGTACTTCTTTTATTATTATCATTTTATGATACATTTCCATAGACCCTGGGATTTCTCTTACTGCTACCCCAAGTCCCCTCCCATTCCACTAAATTTCCCTATATGATTACTGCAGTAGAGTTCTTCATAAACAGTCATATGTCCATCACTGTGGGCATGGACAATGGCAGAGAGTCCAGCATCCTATTGTCAAGATATTGTTAACAGTTTCGTTGGGAATCCATCGTTAGTCTGGAAGTAGCAATGCATACTGCATGGTATTCACATCTGGATATGATAGTCTCCATTACACAGTTACTATACATTCCCCTTAAATGAAAAGCCACAATATAAAATCAACAACCGGTAGAAAAATAGAAGTATACAACACCATGTAGCTAAATAACATGCTACTGGATATGATAATCTCCATTACACATTTACTGTACATTCCCTTAAATGAAAAGACACAAGACAAAATCAACCACAGGAAGAAAAAAGAAATTAACAACACCATGAAGTTAAATAACATGACACTAATTGACTAATGTGTTGCTGAAGAAATGAAAAAGAAAATCAAAAACTTTCTTGAAGAAAATGCTGTTATTGTATGATCTAGAAGTAACTGATTTTAATGAGAGAAAGTGTTTTGAAGAGATGAAACTAAATTAAAAAAAAAAAAAACCCATGAGCTATAGTTTCCGCTGATCTTTATTGGTGAGAAATGTCTCCTGTAGGCAATAAATAGATGGATTTTGTTTTTTGATCCAGTCTATTAATCTATAATGTTTGACTGATGAGTTTAAACCATTTACACTAAGGGTTAATATGAATAAGTGGTAATTTGGTCTTGTCATTTTAGCAATGGACTGTTCATTGATTTAGTCTTCTGATGTTATTTTCCTGTGATGTTCTTCACATTTGCCTTTGGTTTTGGTTGGTGCTATTCCTCTTCTCTATCAAGAGAACATCCTGAAGTATCATTTGTAGGGCAGGTTTGGAAGAGGCATATTCTTTTAACTTTATTGTGGGGGAATCTTATTTCATTTTCAAAGACAAAGGAAAGCTTTGTTGGATACATTATCCTAGGCCAACAATTTTTCTTTTCTTTTAGAATTTGGAATATGTCATTCTCTTCTGATCTGTAGAGTTTCCTATGAGAGGTCTCCTGTGAGTTTAATTGGTATTCCTTTATATATGTCAATTGATTTTTTTCATGAGCATATTTGAGGATCTTTTCTTTATATTCTATTGAAGAGAGTTTGATTATCATTTGTCGTGGTGAAGATTGCTTTTGGTAAACCCAGCTGGGAGTTCTGTGTGCATTCTAGATTTTATTTCCCAATTCTTTCTCTAGATTTAACAAAAATTTCCCTTATTATTTCATTAAATACACCGTTAATCCCAGTTTCACTTTCTGCACCTTCTAGTACTCCCATAACTCAGATTTGGCCTATTAATAGCGTCATTCAATTCTTGAATCTTTTTTGGCCTGATCCAGTTCTGCTTCCAGCTTCTTGTTTGTTTTCCTTAGGTGATAGGAAATATCTTCTGAGATTTTTCTTCTGCTTGCTTCATTCTATTTTGGAGACTCTCCACTGCACTTTTAATTTGCTCCCCTGTATTCTTCATTTCTAATTTATCAGCTTTCATCTGATTCATTTCCAGTGTGACATATTTCTTTTTTTTTTCCTTTATTGATTACATTGTATTATGAGATACTGTTTTATAGGTACTGGGATTCCCCCCACCCCTCCCCTAGCCCTCCCCCTATGGTGGATACCTCCACCTTGTTGTGTAACCACAGTTCAAGTTCAGTTGAAATTCCTTCATTGTGAGCATATACCAAGCATAGAGTCCAGCATCTTATTGTCCAGATAAGTTCAACGGCTTCTGGGCAGACCTTCTCTGGTCTGAAGGTAGGGCCAAAAGAGTAAAATCCCGATCAATTAAAAGCCCCATCAGCAGCAATATATAACGTTATGGAATTAATTGACATAGTGTTGAGTAAACAATATGTTAAAATTACATGTAAGTTCTTAATAACATCCTGTTACTATTTCAATGACATTTTAACAATTGAGGTGCAAAACTGTTTTAGGAAGGGTATGCAGAGAAATCTTTCATACCGTGGTGAAGAGTACTTAATCTTTGTGTTCTACCTAGTAAGGTATCTGTGAGTCCATGCTGACCAATCTTTCCTTGTTGTTCTCTGCTTATCTATTCCAATTTGTGTGTGTGTGTGTGTGTGTGTGTGTGTGTTTGGAGCGACCCTGATAGTCATTGCAGAGGGTGGGGACGCAGAGCTGGAACTAAGTAAGGACCAGAGAAAGCTCCTCTCCCTTGTCCTGAAGGAAGTTTACTGTTCTTCTGATTCTGAGGACCACTCAGGGTTCCTGGCTGTTGTTCCAATGACCCTGGATCCTATGAGGAAGGATTCGGGCTTCTTCCATCCCATGTAGTATGTCCAGAAATGGGGGAGGGATGTCCTCTGAGTTCTCGGCCTCCGAAGGCATTCCAGTTCCCCGTAGTCTCTTTGGCAGTTGTGATGTAGTCGTTTGTGCCCATTCTGATAGTCCTTGTTGGGAATCCAGGAGTCTCTACAGTTGGGATACAAGCCTCCTCCTGTCCTGCTGCTCCACTCTGGGGCTCTCCTTTATTCTGTGCAATAGATTATTAGGGTCGCTCATGATTCCCCCTGTAGTGTGTAACATATTTCTTAAACTCCTTAAATGCTTGCTCTACATGCTTCTCATTGTTGATAAGAAGTTTTATAACAAGTGTTTTGAATTCTGTATCCTTCATTTTCTTGATGTCTTCCTCAGTTAACTCTGAAGTTGTCAAAGGCTTTTGCTCCTCTGCAGGGGAGCGTTCAGTAATATTCATTGTGCCTTTGTCTCTTCTTTTGCTCTTGGTCATTGTACTTCTGGTCAGCAGATTCTTCTCCTTTGGCACATGTTTCTAAGCTGTGTCACCCACAGGTCTACAACTCAATTTCACTTATTGTTGTTGGCACACAGCTCTTTGTTTGCAGTCACTTGTGCCACTCTCTCCAACGAGTTCCAGGTCTGGGTTCTTATGTTAGATTTCTACCTTGGCCTCTGTAGTGCCAGCTCCTGGCTCACCACTCTTCATCTTCTGTGATACCATGCTGATGCTGCACTGTTGTCTGCATAACCTTTCTTCCACTTCCTGTTAGAGCAGTTCTCAGGATTAGGGAGATACCAGGAGTCTTATATAGCTAGGTTGGTTGGTGGTGCTGATCTGGCCGTTAGGTGTGAGGGCCACACGGACCTATTTTGCTTTTTTTTGTTTGTCTGTTTGTTTTTAAAGATTTATTTTATTTTTATTGGAAAGGCGGATATACTGAGAGGAGAGACAGAGAGGAAGATCTTCCATCCGATGATTCATTCCCCAAGTGAGCACAACGGCCGGTATTGTGCCGATCCGAAGCTAGGAGCCTCTTCCAGGCCTCCCACGCGGGTGCAGGGTCCCAAAGCTTTGGGCTGTCCTCGACTGCTTTCCTGGGTCACAGGCAGGGAGCTGGATGGGAAGTGGGGCTGCTGGGATTAGAACCAGTGCCCATATGGGATCCTGGCGCGTTCAAGGCGAGAACCTTAACCACTACGCCATCACGCTGGGCCCCACACGGACCTATTTTGACCTGTACGATGCCACAGTATTTTCCCATGGGACCAGTGCAATGCACTGAGCTCATTATTTTGCTCCCAGCTCAGCACATGTGCAGCTCACTGTTGTCCCTGCAGTCTCACAGCCTTTGCCACGCTGCACAACATGTTGCCTGATGTGCCACTACTAGAATTCTTGATCTGCTGGCTCTCAGGTCTGACCTGAAAGACCTATTTTGGGTGGAACCTGTACAATGCCACAATGTTGCAGTTCACCGAGCCAGAAATGAGTTCACTCCCAGCTCAGTGCATGCTCAGTGTTGTTCCATAGCCTTCGTCTCCCTAGACAAAATGATGCTCAATTCCCCTCTAGGGGGTGGACTGGGCTGTGAAATCCACCCTCTTCCTGCACCACCCATCTGGGACTTGCTGCATGAAGGGCAGTTCTTTGTCTGGGTTCACCTTCTGAGCTCCCAGAGAACATCCCTTCCCACCTTGTTGCTGGTATAGTTTGGCTGCTGGTGGAGTTCTGATTACTGTTCGCTGAATGTTGCTGGGGTATCAGTCACTGCAGCACCACATCGTTGTGTCCACTGTTTTCCTGTTTTGTCAGTCTCCAGGTGCCCCTCTGCTGTCGTTCTGTCCTCTCCTATTTCCTGGAGTGTGCCCTGTCTGTTTCACCCTGGCTAATGTTTCTCCCTCTGTTTAAACATGTCCTTACCCTTTTCTACCATCTTGATTTTTCCTAGGATAGGTATTTGATGCAGAAGTTAAGCAATTACACTCATTCTATATTAAAGCACATGGTTGGAGTCCTAGGTTATACCATTTCCAATCCAACTTCCTATCAACATAGTGCATGTGAAGCAACAGATGATGGTGTGACTGTCTGGGTCCCTAAAACCCACATGAGGGACTGGGCCTGAGGTCTGGACTCCTGGCTTCTGCCAGGCATAGCTCCACCTGTTTATAGCATTTAGAGAGTGAACCAAGGGATATTAGATCTCTATGTATCTGTTTCTATGCTTTATAAATTAAAAGGAAGAAATGAATTTTTAAAAATAATGTTGCTAATTTTAAAAGTAATATGAGAGGTTTTCAGAAAGTTCATGGAAATATGAAAATATACATAAGTTTCATTTTTTTAATTGGAAAATCAGATTTACAGAAAGAACAGACCAAGATAAAGGCCTTCTATCCTTTGGTTCACTCTCCAAATGGCCACACCAACTGGTGCTGAGCCTATCAAAAGCCAAGAGCCCAGAGACTCTTCTTGGTCTTCCACATGGGTGCAGGGTTCCAAAGCTTTGGGCCATCCTCTCCTGTTTTCCCATGCCACAAGCAAGGAGCTGGAAGGGAAATGGTGAAGCCTGGATATGAACCAATGGTGGTCTTATGGGATCCAGGCACATCCAAGGCAAGGACATTAGCCACTAGTCTCTAGTGCTGGGCCCAGATTTCCTTTTTTGACAAGCAAATAATCTTTTAACTATTTTTTTTTTCCCCCACAAGCTTTATAAAGTAGCCTCATACAGAGAAATTAGTAGTGATAGATTAGTTTCCAGGAACTAATATCTAAGTAGAGTTCTGAAGGAAAAAAAGGAGCCAGCTAGACAAAGGACATTCCAAGTCAAGGAATAGAGAACAGAGGTCATCACAGCATGACTGAGCTCCTGTGTCTCAGCTGTTTGGGACTGGCCAGAAGGCTGCTATTGTCCAGAATACAGCAAGGAAGTGTCATGGTGATCCAGGAGAAATCAATAGGGTCAGATCTTACAGGGCTCTGTGAGCAAAGAGAAGATATGTCTAGGAGCAAGGGCAAGTTCTTGGAGAACTTTAACCAGATA
Source organism: Ochotona curzoniae (assembly GCF_017591425.1). Classification (NCBI taxonomy): domain Eukaryota; kingdom Metazoa; phylum Chordata; class Mammalia; order Lagomorpha; family Ochotonidae; genus Ochotona; species Ochotona curzoniae. The sequence continues at coordinate 169,565 of NW_024466454.1, forward strand.
GTCAGGTGATATGATTTCACACCCCAAATCACTCCATGTTCTGCATGGGAAACCAACTTAGGAGATCAAAATTAGATGCAAGAAGATCAGTTAGATGAGGGTGTGGAATAAGGCCCCAACAGGGAGATGACAAGTGCCAGTTGAGGCTTTACATTATATTTTGGAGGTAGAGCCAACAGGATTTGCTGATTGGAATGTGAAAGAATGAGAGGAATTGAGATGACTCCTGACCAATGTAACCAGGCTGACCAACGGTGATGATCACAAAGATGGGCAAATCTTTTGGGGATAAAGGGAAGGAAGGGTATGGCACAGGTACATGGCAACACAAAGTTCTCAATTTGTACACATCTAATTAGACAGATTGAGTAGCCAGTTACATAAGTCTAGAGTTCAGAGAAGTCAGGAAGTGAAGATGTAAATTTGATAACCATGGGCCTAGAAAAGGTACCTAAGATAAGATCTCATGAACCCACCTAGTAGAGAAAAGTTGGATGAAAACAAACAAACAAAAAAACAAAGGAAAAAGGATGAATTCTCTCCTATCTTTGCAGGTCTGATAAAAGGGAAGGAGCAACTGAAAGGGAAGAGAAGCAAAATAAGGTAGAACTGGTGTCCTGGAAGCCTAGAGAACGAAGCACTTCCAGGAGGAAGTGCTAGCTAAAGTTAAAACCTGCTGAATACTGATAGAATTATGATTCCTTATGAAGGACTACACTATTGTAACAAAATGGGAAAAATCTGACGGAGGGTGGGAGTTTGGGAGGGAATCCCAGCCTATACAAAATTGTACCACATAATTCAAAATTCAAAATAAAAACATATTTTTAAAAAAACCTGCTGAATGGTCTGAAATGATAAGGATACAGAAGGGCCCTGACTGGCAAATTGTGGGTCATTACTGACTAGATAGGAGACATTCAGTATATAAAGGAGATGAAGCCCTAATGAGGTGAGTAAACACAGTCAGCAAACACATGGGCAATTCTTGCGAATTTTGTTAAAATAAAAAGAGAAGCAGGCAGAATCTGGAGCAGGTAAAAGGCCATGAAACAATGGAAAGTTGTGTGAGGAGGGGAGATTTAGTGAGGACAAACAATATAGGGAAACTGTGAGGACAGAAACTTTGCTGTCCACTCTCAGGAAAGTCTCTCAGGGAGAAACTAAGGACACTAGCGGTAAAAAACAAAACAAACAAACAAAAACACTAGTAATGTTGAGCAATATGTCTGACATTGAGAAACAGCTCAGTAAATAAAAGGAAACTGCAATTACAAAACAATTGGAAAATACTCTGAGAGGTAATTTTGAATGAAATTTAGCAACCGGCTGTTACTATTTCATAAAATGTAGATATTATTGTTGACCACAGTAACCACTTTTTAACATTAAAAATCAAGACCCATGATAAAGACAAAGTTAAAAACAAATCTGCTACTGTATTGATGTGAAAGAATCGACAAAACTCTACAAATTTAAATGACTTTCAGTTATTTATTTATTTAAAAGATTTCTTTATTTTTATTACAAAGTCAGATATACAGAGAGGAGGAGAGACAGAGAGGAAGATCTTCCGTTCAATGATTCACTCTCCAAGTGAGTGCAATGGCTGGCAAGGTGCCAATCCGAAGACAGGAGCCAGGAACCTCCTCCAGGTCTCCTATGCGGGTGCAGGAACTCAAAGCATTGGGCCGTCCTCGACTGCTTTTCCAGGCCACAAGCAGGGAGCTGGATGGGAAGCAGGGCCATCGGAATTAGAATCGGTGCCCATATGGGATCCCGGTGCACTCAAGGCAAGGACTTTAGCCATAAAGCCACCATGCCAGGCCCTCAGTTATGTATTTAATCTGTCATTACTGCAAATATTCAATTCCACTTCTTCCTAACATGTATCCTTAACTTCTGCCTGAAGCACCGTTCACTTTCATCTTTATCCTTCAGGGCCACTCCAGGAAGTTGCCCTTGCCTTGTCCTCTGCTATGAGGGCAATTGCTCCTCTTCCGCTGATACCAAGTCCAGGTGTAGTACACCTTTCTGTCACAGTGTACTGACATCTGTTTGTGTATCATTTGTATTTTCCACTCAGAGTCAAGACTCTATGCATTGGGCCTGGCACAATGGCCAAATGGCTAAATTATCCCTTGCAAGGACCAGCATCCCATATAGGCACCAGTTCATGTCCCAGCTGCTCCACCTCCCATCCAGCCCCCTGCTTATGGCCTGGGAGAGTAGTGGAGGAAGGCCCAAAGCCTTGGGATCCTGCAACCATGTGGAAGACTCAGAAGAAGCTCCTGGTTCCGGATTGGCTCAGCTCCAGCCATGTGGTCACTTGGGGAAGATGGACTATCTCTCCCAGTCTCTACTTCTACACTTGATCTTAGCCAAAAGGCTGAGAAGCGATTCTCAGTCTCTACTTCTATCTAATCTGCCTTTCCAATAAAAATAAATCTTAGTTTAAAAAAATATTCAGGTTTGACACAGTAGCCTAATAGTTAAAGTCCATGTTTTACATGTGCCAGGAATCCACATAGGTTCGTATCCTGGATGTTCCACTTCCCTTCCAGCTGCCTGCTTGTGGCCTGGGAAACTAGTAGAGGACAGCCCAAAGCCTTGGGACACTGTACCTGCATGGGAGACCTGGGGGAGGCACCTGGCTTCAAATTGCTTTGGCTTGGTCATTGTAGCCATTTGGGGAATGAACCAGTGATAGAAGATCATTCTCTGTCTCTCCTTATCTCTAAATCTTTCCAATAAAGATAAATAAATCTTAAAGAATAAAATGTTCCCAGGATCAACAAGAAGAAATAGCAAATTTGGAAGCAATGAATTCACCCAATTTTCCCTAAACCTCAATCCTTCTTACCCTGATCAACCATATAATCATTATTTAAACAATAACAATAATAAATAAATAAAATGCTGCACACACATCTTGCTTCTGCTTAAAAAGAGGTTCTATTCATCGTTTCCTTTGTACCCAGCCCAGATCCTGGCGGATTTCGGTTGGTGTTTATTGGACTTAACTGAATCAGAACTGTGTTAAAGAATTCTGGACTCAAGTCCTTGAAGGATTGACAACTTAAACAATCCACTGCAGCTTTATAACAGGTCTGTGACATGAGCTGTACATCAGCATGCCAGCTTTCACCAGTCCCTTGAGTCTGTAAACTCCATGCACTTCTTGAGTTGCTTCATAGACTTTGCAAATGAAACTTTTTCATCTATTTTATTTTATACGTACAGTAGCAGATATGGAGAAATGGAGTTCAAGATAGAGAGCACTTCACTACCGTTTCAGTCTTTAAATGCCCACAATGGCTGGGACTAGGTCAGGATGAAGCTAGGTACCAGGAACACTATCATGGAAGTGGTAGGAACCTGTTTGAGCCATCGCTGCTGCTTCCAGTATTAGCAGGAAGCTGGAGCCAGGAGCCAAAGCCAGGAAGCAAACTCATGAACTCTAATACAGGAGGCAGACAGGACAAACAATGTTTGCTCCTCTCTTCGCCTCCAGCCCCCCTCCCTTTTTTTTTTTTTTTTAATCATTCAGCTTTCTAACCAAAACATGCTAGCATTCAGTACAGTATGCTTTATGTTGAAGAGACTGAATTCTCTTGTACTTCCTTGTTGTTCAGTTTGAAATTAATGTGTGCTCATGGTAACAAAGCCAGCTGAAGGAAGGTTTGTATAGTAAAAAGAAAGGCTTCCTCCTACTTACAGGTCCTCTAGAGAAATGTCTCCTTTCCCAGTTTTGTGGTTATCCTTCTGGAGATAACCTTTGCTATCACCACACCATTCTGGGGGAAAAAAAATGACTACTTTCAGACCACAGATTTTTGGCAATTTGGTACTTTCAAACCAAGAGAATATAATGCAAATCACTCCACAATGGAATTTCCCCCTTATTGGTACACCATTTTAACAGCTATTCAGTATTTTATTTTATGACATCATAATCAATGTATCCTATTAGTTGTTGTTTTCATTCTTTTCCTGCCTGATCATCTTTTTGTCTACCTGATAATTGTTTTTAAATTAATTTGTTTTTGAGCATGGTACAGCAACCTAGTGGCTAAAGTCCTTGCCTTATGTGCACCAGGATCCCATGCAGGCACCAGTTCATATCCTGGCTATTCCGCTTCCTTTCCTAATCCCTGCTTGTGGCCTGGGAAAGCAGTCGAGGATGGCCCAAGCAAGCTGATACAATGATGTTTAAACAAATATTCCTCTGTGTGTGAAAAATACATATACAGTATTTTTTCACCAAACTGCAGCAATATGGCAGAATTCAACAAACTAAATTTATCAATTTTCAAGAAATGACATATTACCTCTTCAAATTTTCTCATTGAACCAATGATGTTCCTCTAGCTACTCTCAGCTGATCACAGAATGGCCAACAGTAAACCCCTGAATATAGGGAATTCAGTCATGCCCTAGTATCTTTGCACACCCTTTTTTTTTTTACATTTATTTATTTTTATTGCAAAGTCAGATAGACAGAGAGGAAGAGGAGAGAGAGAGAGAGAGAGGAAGCTCGTCCATCCGATAATTCACTCCCCAAGCGACTGCAACAGCCGGTGTTGTGCCGATTCGAAGCCAGGGACCAGGAACTTCTTTCTAGGTCTCCCACGCTGGTGCAGGGTCCCAAGGCTTTGGGCCGTCCTCAACTGCTTTCCCTGGCAACAAGCAGGGAGCTGGATGGGAAATGGAGCTGCCAGGATTAGAGCCGATGCCCATATGAGATACAAGAATGTTCAAGGCGAGGACTTTAGCCACTAGATCACCACGCTAGGCCCTGCATACCCCCTTTGTATTATCTGCAATATTCTTTCTCTTGAGATGTTCCCAGGGAACTTCAAATACACTTACCTCAAGGGGCTGTCTTCTTTGCGAATGGTGGGCAACTACTAGGCTGAACTCTGGTCTGAATCACCTGCTGGTATTCATCCTTTTGTATATTCTGTCTCCTTGATTATGGAGCAGGCTTATTTACTCACTTCCAATAGAGAATGACAGAGGTGGCAGCATATTGCTTTTAACATTAAGTTATGGGGGCCCAGCGGCGTGGCTCAGCAGCTAAGGTTCTCGCCTTGAATGCAGTGGGATCCTGTATGGGCAACGGTTTTAATCCTGACAGTTCTACTTCCCATCCAGCTTCACTAATTTGTGGGTCATCCCTGTGTAGGGGACACATATGTTGTGATTTTCTAAACTTGTGCCATGCTAAACTTCTCTATATCATTCCAATTTTAGTGTATGTGCTGCCAAAGTGAGCACATCCCAAATATCTTTAAAATATATATATATGTAACTATGCTGGCACACTGGTATAGTTAACAAAAATTTGACGTTGGACTCAGTGCAACAGCTTAGTGGCTAAAGTGCTTGCCTGGCATACACCGGGATCCCATATCGATGTCTGTTTGTGTTCTCTTTGCTCCACTTCCCATCCAGCTCCCTGCTTGTGGCCTGGAAAAGTAGTAGACGCTGGTCCAAAACCTTGGAACCCTGCTCCCACGTGGGAGACCCAGAAGAAACTCCAAGCTCCTGGCTTCAGATTGGCCCAGCTCTGGCTGTTGCAGCAACCTGGGAAGTGAATCAGTGGATGGAAGATCTTCCTCTCTGTCTCTCATCCTCTCTGTATATCTGAATTTGTAAAAAAAAAAAAAAAAAAAAAAAATCTTAAAAAAAAATTGGAATTGGGCCTGACACTGTGGCCTAGTGGCTGAAGAACTCACCTTGAACGCACCAGGATCCCATATGGGTGCCTGACAGCCTCGCTTCCCATCCAGCTCCCTGCTTGTGGCCTGGGAAAGCACTTGAGGACGGCCCAAAGCCTTGGGTTCTTGTACCCGTGTGGGAGACTTGGAGGAAGTTCCTGGCTCTTGTCTTCTGATCGGTGCAGCACCAGCCATTGCGGCCACTTGGGGAGTGAATCATTGGATGGAAGATATTTCTCTCTTCTCTCCTCCTCTTTGTATATATCTGACTTTGCAATAAAAATAATCTTTAACAACAGCAACAACAACAAAAAGGCAATAACCAGGCCCAGAATACCGAACAGCTGCTGGCTGCTTTTCTCCCAGCAGTGTAAACTTGCCTAGGAACAACTTACGCAGTTGGGGAATATATAGATATATAAAGATATATATATATAAAGCATATAAAAGATTTATATATATATATAAAAGATTTGCTTATTTATATTGGAAAGGCAGATTTACAGAGAAGAGAAACAGATCTTCCATCTGTTGCTTCACTCCTCAAACGGCCGCAACAGCTGGAGCTGGGCTGAAGCCAGAAGCGAGGAGCTTCTTTCAGGTCTCTTATGTGGGTACACGGTCCCAAGACTTTGAGCATCTGTTGCTTTCCCAGGCCTATGCAGGCAGCTGGATGGGAAGTGAAGCAGCCAGAACATTAACTGGCACCATATGGGATATCAGTGCTTAAAGATGGAGGATTAGCCAATTAGGCCATTCGCATCCTGCCCTGAGCCTTATCTCTCATTTCTAGTTATCCAAGAATTTGCTGAAGTACTCTCATAGTTACGATGTCTTTTGCAAAGCTCCAGTTATCACTAAGCACTTCCCTAGAGAGCTACAATAATCTCTAGACTGGGCTGTTCAACTGAACCGGCTCTAGCCCCTTTCGAATCCATTCTGCCCTCAGCCCCACGAAATGTTTCTAAAACACTACTCTGATTTTAAGCATTGAGAACTTAAACTCTTTCTCCTTAATTTAGGACAAAGACCTAAACTCTTCCCACAGTCTCTCAGCCTGGGTCTGATCTGTAAGCCTCACTGTAGTGTCTCTAGCCACTTCCCTTTGTTCTCAGCACAACAACCAGGCCTTTCAGTTCCTCAGATGAACCCTGTTCCTCCCTCCCTTTCTGTCTTGGCAGACACTGTCCCCACTGCTTGGGGGTGATTTCCCACCCTTCCTCCACTGCTTTTCCATATCTGCTCAATGTCATTGCCTCAGGTAAGGCTTTCCTGCCTTATCACAATTCAGATTAACCATCTGTTTAGGTGTTTCTTCCCTGTGGGTCTCCAAGCTCTCCCTGGTGAAGAGACCTCTTGTCATACTCACCACACTGGGTGAAGCATAGGAAGTTAGGTTTAGAGGCAGGCATTTGATGTAGCAATTAAGTACCCAGGATGTCAGCATCTAACATGGTAGTGCCCAGGTTCAAGACCTAGTTGCGCATTTCTTCCAGCTTCCTGCTGTGATGTATCAGGTAGTGGCTCAGGTGGTTGGGTGCTCTGGCTTAATTTGGCCCAAAGGTTGTGGGCATTTGGAGGATAAACTAGTGGTTGGGAACTCTCTTTCTCTGTCCGTCAAAAGAAAAAAGAAATAAAGGAAGGAAGAAAAAGGATCAATACTTTTTTTTTTTTCTGAATCAACTGCAAGACAGACATTTCCTCGACTGCTTTTTTTTTTTTTAAGATTTTATTTCATTGGAAAGTCAGATATACAGAGAGGAGGAGAGACACAGAGGAAGATCTTCCGTCTGATGATCCACTCCCCAAGTGAGCGCAATGGCCGATGCTATGCCAATCCGAAGCCAGGATCCAGAAGACAGACATTTCCTTTACTTCGCATCCTTTCATCATTTACACATGAAACTTTCTGAGTTGTCATCCCCTATGAGGGAGTTATCTGTCTTAGATAGTAATCTCTGACTTCACAACTTTTAAATTGTGTAATGCAGTACTTTGCAGTGTGTCTTCAATGGGGTAGGGATGCAGTGTTGGGGAAGGAAATAGAACTACTTAACACCAGCCTTTGGTAACTTTGGTACCATTAGCCTGTGGGGGGCAGTGTGAGGTTAAAAGAGCACGAGCTGCGCAGGTAGACCCAGATGTGCATCCCTGCTGTATTATTTTGTAGCTGTGTGACTGTGGGCAAGTTCTTTCCTCTCCACTCCTCAATTTTCTCAGCCTATGAAATGAAGATATAAGAACAATACTGTGGGCCCAGCGCAATGGCGTAGCGGTTGAGGTCCTTGCCTTGAATGCACCAGGATCCTGTATGGTTACCAGTTCTAATCCCAGCAACCCACTTCCCATCCAGCTCCCTGCCTGTGGCCTGGGAGTGCAGTCAAGGATGGCTGAGGGCTTTGGGACTCTGCACCTGTGTGGGAGACCTGGAAGAGGCTCCTGGCTTCGGAAAGGCACAACTCCAGCAGTTGTGGTCACTTGGGGAGTGAACCACTGCACAGAAGATCTTCCTCTGTCTCTCCTCCTCTCTGTATATTCACCTTCCCAATAAAAATAAATAAATCTTTATTATATATTAAAAAAAAGAGAACAATACTGTTGGGTTTTTGTTACACTGGCATCCAATATGGCTACCAGTTTGAGTACCTAGTGGCTGCCCTACTTCAGATCAAGCTTCCCTACTAATGCATCTGAGAAAGCACTGGAAGATTGGCCCAAGATCTTGCACCCACCTTGATAAAGCTCCTGGCTTCAGATCAGCCCAATCTGACCAGTTACAGCCAAAAGGGCAGTGAACCAGCAGATAAAAGATCTGCCTTTTCTTCTCTCTGGAACTCTGCCTTTAAACAAATAGATACACCTTTTCAAAGAAGTTATATTTTATGATTATTAGAGGGACTCAATGAGATAATGCTCATAAACACTAAGAACAGAGCTTGGCCTTAGCTATTACTGAGTAAATACCAGATGAATATCTAAAAATAGCTATTTTTAACTGTGGTTAAAACTAATTTTTAAAAGAAAAGTGCTCCATTTCTCGTGTGGTTCTTGACGAAGCTTGCAAATATTTACAGTGAAGTTCTGTGTGGGAAGTCACAACTGAAACACTTAAAATCCAATGCCTCCTTCTCAATTCTTTATTTCTACTTTAAATTGAAGCCAGTAGGAGAAAAGAGGGGAAACAGTGGTCAGCTAAGTTCTGGTTGGCTCCAGTTTACACTCTGACACGAAGCACACTTGCATTTTCATAAGCCATTACCAGGCAATTGAGACACTAAGGAGGGCCACCTGTTGTTTTTCTCCTGTTCCCTAACAGCAACCCTTCTGCTTGATAAAAGACTGTTAAACAATGGACAAGCAAAAGCTGTAATAAAATAACAAAGGCAGAACTGCCACAAGGAAGTTCACTTAGAACTAGGGCTCTCTGCTCCTGGGGCTCTGGGAAAATATTTCTCACACTGGAGTATAGGAAGGAGCTCGCAAAAATCCAACAGTTAATCTTCCCTGAAGACTCAGTGTTCCCTCCAGGCCCCTTCCCTCTTCCTTTTGTGAAGTCACATTCAGTTCTGGAACAGAAGCTAAGAAACCAGCCAGCAGATAAACTGCCTCCCTGCCTCCCCTCCTGCCTGCCTTTAACCTTGTAAAAGAGCTGCCAATTCTAGAAATTCCTCTTTTGATCAGAAGATAAAGCAGAACAATGCTGTGGAGCTAAGTGGATTCCTAAGGGACATTCTTCCAGGGTGTGTAAAGCTTGTGTGGAAGTGTGTGTGTACCGGAGGTGGGTGGGGGTTGGGGGAAAGCTGGGAGGAGGAAGGGTGGCTGGACCAGAGCTGGCAGCCCATAGCTACAAGGAATAACCACACAGTAGCTTCCAGACTCCCCTCCCACGCAACAGAAATTCCATGTTATCTCCCAATTTCCAGTGAGCTGTGGACATATTTACAGTGGCTAGAGGGGACTCTCCTGCCCTCATCCAAGAAAAAGGGCAAGAAACCAGGTGCTATCTTTCTCCTAATTGCTGGAAGTAAATCTGTACTTCTCCAAGAGCTTTCTCACTGTATACAGAAAAGCCAGCCAACACCTCTTCTATGGGGAAAGGGCTTAATGAGAACACACACACACACACACACATTTAACTAGGAATTGCAGGCTAAGTCAATCGACTGCAAACTGGATTATTCAATTCTGAAAGGCAGCACAACCCCCTTCTTACTCTTTTAAGGGATAATTATAAAACCCGACAGAACTGGATTTGAATCCTATTTCTGTCCATAGGCTGTTTGTGCCTCAACTCCATCTGGGTCACTTTTCCTTTCTGCTTCCCAGGGTGTTAAGATGTTCAAATCTACCATTTGAGGGCCAAGTGCTTTACAAGCATAATCTCATTCAAAGCTCATGAGGAAGGTATTATTATAATGGAGATTTATGTGAAAGCGTTTGGTAATGTAAAATGAGCCGTCTGGCTGCGAGTTATTATTGTTGGGCTATTTTCCTTACCTGGCTGTTTGGAGGATTAAGCGAGACTGACGTGAAAGCGCAGTACATACTACCAAGCACTTTGCGTGGCCCACGTGATGGGCTAATTACACTCCCGACAGCACTAGGTCCACCGTGTGGAATCGGTAAATGCAGGTTGGAGGGAAACAATTTTAAGTCTTGCCTTTTCTTTTCAGTCTTCCAATCACAGACTATCTCTGCACAGCCTGGAGCCAAGACCACAAAACTGGGAGCTGCAGCCCGGATGGAGGCGGGAAGCTGGCCGGCGGGGCTGCCTCGGGGCCTCCTCACCCGGCTCGGGGCTGCGGGGAAGGACGCCCCGGGAACGTCGCGGGACTCCGGCCTCGTAGGCAACAGCTCCGGCCTCCGGCGCGCTCCCAGGCTCCGCCCACCACCTCAGGTAGGCCGTCCTCTCGAGCCAATCCTCCTGAAGCCTGGCGCGGAAGGCGGTGCTTGCGCCCGGAAGTGACGTACGCTGCTTGGCTGGCCGCGGAGTCGGTCGAAGCTCTCGGCGGCGACTGAGCCAGCTGAGGAGGGAAGATGGCTCGGGCAGTGGCGGCGGCTACTCCGGCTGTGGTGGAGGTGCAGGCTCGGGCAGCGTGAGGTGAGGAGCTGTCTGTGCGCCTGCGCCCGGTACCCTGGACACGGCGAGGGTGGAGAGAGGTCTCAGGACGGCAGGGTCCCTGGTCGTGGTTCCCAGTCCCCCTGGGTGCTCGCCGTTGACCCTCCGTCCCGTTCCAGGCGCTGCCCAGCCCGACTCGCCTCCCTCCGGGTCTTGCTGCCGCTCGGGCCGTTGGCAGCTGCCCCGTGGGAGGTACGGAGGGGCCCGCGAGCCCACCAGGCCCCTGCTTGTAGGTGGTGGGACTTGATGAGGTTGGTCGTGCCCCCAAAGGGGAGAGGAGACCACTCCTTCGTCCCCTCGGGACGGGGGTTCAGGCGCTGGGACCTGTCGCATTCCCGGTGTGTAGTTGTTGTACTGCTCAGGGATGGCTCCTTGTCGTCACCTCCCGTCCGGTGTCCGGCTTTGGGGACTCGGGATCCACATTCTTCTCCCTGGACCTCCCACCTCCCTTCCCGTTTCCTTCCTCCACCCCACCCCCTGTTTTTGCCGCGAATCCACTTGCTTTGGTAAAATAGTAGTATTTCAGGGTGAATTTAATGCATCATATTTCTGGGGGATGGTGAGATAAAAAACATTTGTTTAATTCTTCTGGGTTTTGGAAGAACAATAAGTAATTGAAGGACAGAAAAAAAACCCCAGATACTTATTTTCTTCGCTAAATTGTTTGGCTTTAGAAACGAGGTTTTCCAGCTCTGGAATTTTTTCGAAAGGGGGGCTGTGGGTGGTGGTGTGGAAATAGGAACGGAGGAGGGAAATGAAGCAGGAGAAACGAAGCGAGGAGGGAAGTCTGGAGATAAAAGGTGGCAGAGAGCCAGAGATTTTTCTTTTTTTTCCCCCCCCCCCCCCCCATAATGGCCTGGGAGAAGTTGAGATTATGTTTTGCATTTGAACGGTAGGTGTTTGTAGAGTGAAAGAAAGGAGACTTCGCTTTGAAAAAGGTTACACAGTAAAGGGATATTCTAATATTTTTCCAGGGGAGTGGGGGCGTCTGGCAGAAAAGCTCTGCTGGGGAAAAAAGTGTTTAACTGGTTGGAGCATCAAAGGCCACAGGGTAGGAGAGAGGCCAGAGCCAGAAGGCTAGTCTTGGAGAAGTGCTGGAGACGAGGATCCCAGGGAAGCCGTCCAGGACAGACTTTGCACCTTTGCCGCCTTGGCTGGTGATTCAGTCTGCACAGGAGGCTGCCTTCGCTGCCCGGCACCGCTGGGCTCCTCGCTGGGGCAGCACATTAGACGGAAATGCCTTAGTTGTGGTAAACAGACTTGGAGAAAATCGGCTTGTTTAATATTAAAACAGTGCCTGACTACTGAAAAACGTTACAGTTGCATGAAAGAAGAGATTTTATTATTTGTTACCCCAGATTTAGTTCAAAAGTGAATTTTGTATTGGAACAGATGACATGACTTGACTAATAGATTTTGCTTAGGAAAATCTGTTGGTATTTGCGTTTTGTATGTGTGTTGCTTGAAGTTTTCTTTGCGTGTATTTGATTCATACACAAGTTTCACAGTTTTTTTATATTTAATGGAATAAATGTTTGCATTTTGGAGTTGCAGAAACTACTGTCATTTTCTGTAGTTAACTGCAACTCACAGTGGCATTCTAAGATTTTGGATTAATTGAAGATTGCATCGATTCCCATGTTCAGAAAGCTTCCATGTAGCAGAATGTCATACACTTTGTAAATAAACACATTCCATAAGTGAGCTTACTCCTACGGAGTGTCCTTTTTCCCAGGAGCTCAGACTCCGTGTCAGAGCATCAGCCAACCTTTCAGAGCAGCAGTACTGTAAGATACATTAAACAATCTTTTGTGACTTTTCTTGGATAATATATAAATAATCTATTTTATTACTTTTGCATAATCCAAAAAGAATTTAATGCTTTTAAATGAAAGTGTCTTAGTGCTGTGTAGGCACATAGTGGGTGATTTGAATTGAGAGTTTTACCAAAGTAAAGCTAAAAATCGACCCTCTGAAAAATGTGTGAGTACTTGACAGTACTTGGCACAACAGGATTTGCAGGGATAGAAAAGGAGTAAGGCAGTGCTTGTCCTCTGGCAATTCTCTAAGTGGTCTGGGAAGACAAACATACGCATTATATGAGCATGCTTACAAAGGCTGTAGTGGATCCAGAACGCTGAAATGGTGCAGGCTGGAGAGGCAGCAGGCGTGATGAGGAGCATCACGATACTGAGATTAAGGCTGAACAAGTCACTTTTCTTCCATTAGTGGGGGTGGAGTGGGGAAAAGTGATCAGATTCTAGGTTTTGCTCTAACACTGAGTAGTGAGAGAATCTAGCAAACTGCTTATTGCTTCTGTTATCCATTTTGTTATTTAAGATTTAACCATATCTAATGCTCTGCTGTCCAGTTGACCCATTAGGTAAACCTAATGGGAATCACATATGTAAGGGACTTTGCAAATTCCTGCCCCCTGGATCTTCAAAATTGAACATGTATTTTAAATGCTTAGGATACATCTCAACTCGGCATCGTCACATTAGCTATATGTAGCTAGTACCTATCATAGTGTGCAATGTAAATTTAGAGTATGAGAATTCTGCCATTCTATTTTTTGGTTTCTTCTTGAAAAGGAAAAGCAACTTTTATGAGAAATATGTTACTGGTATAGTTTTTGATTATGTTCATATATTATATTTCTTGTGGGCATTGTGAACATACTTCGAAATATTAATGAGTATCTTTTAGGATATTTAGGGCTAAAAGAATCTGTTAAGCCACACTTTTGCTTTGTTTTATGCATTTTAATGATTTAAATGATTTTTAAATCATTTTCCACTATAATCTGCTGATCCTAGACTAATGGACTCAAAAGAATGCACACTTTAGGCAGTTAAAAGGATTGCAAACCATCTCTTTTGGTTTTCACAAAATTTTAAATGCAGATACTTGATTGCAAAAGCAAATATGATTTTGAAACATTCTTGTAAAGGATTAGAAGAAGGTGCTTGTTGACATAGCAGCATTTGTTTTTTAAGATTTTTTTTTTTAATGGAAGTTAGAATTACAGAGAGAAGCAGAGACAGATAAAAGAATCTTCTGTCTACTGGTTCACTCACTACTGCAATAACTGCCCGAAGTCAGGAACTTCTTCTGGGTTTTCCACATGAGTGCAGGGTCCCAAGGCTTTGGGCCGTCCCTGACTGTTTTCCCAGGCTGCAAGCAGGGAGCTGAATAGGAAGTGAAACAGCCAGGATAGGAACTGGCACCCATATGGGATCCTAGCCAATGCAAGGTTAGGATTTAACCACTAGGCTACTGTGACAGGTCTTGGTTTTTTGGTGGTGGTGGTTTGGTTTTTTTATTGGATTTATTTATTTTCATTGCAAAGTCAGGCCGATATTAAGAGGAGAGACAGAGAAGAAGATCTTTGTCCGATGATTCACTCCCCAAGTGACTGCAACGGCTGGAGCTACACTGATCTGAAACCCGGAGCCAGGAGCTTTTCCAGGTCTCTCACGTGAATGCAGGGTCCCAAGGCCTTGGGCCGTCTTCAACTGCTTTCCCAGGCCACAGGCAGGGAGCTGGATGGGAAGTGGGGCTGCTAGGATTTGAACTGGCCCCTATATGGGATCCTGGCGCATTCAAGGTGCGGACTTTAGCCGCTAGGCCACTATGCCAGGCCCCATGGGCCCTGTTTTCTTAATTTTGAGATAGTGTGTAATTGATATTTTTACTGTTAAATATTAGGCTTACTATTAGTCTTACAATGCAAGAATTAGATTGCAAATATTAATAATAATATACTGATTTTTACTCACTTGAACTGGCTTAAAGAAAAACACTAAATAGTTGCATTAAAAATAGGTAAGAGTTATCTAGAAAAGATGTTTTGAATGAAGGATTTGGAAGGATTCCATGATGGTTCAAGTACTTGAATTCCTGCCAGCAGCATGGGATACCTAGATGAATTTATTGTGACCATTTGGGTGGGTGAAGCAGTGGATGGAAGCATTTATCTTTCAAATAAACACATCTTTTTTTTTTTTTTTTCTTAAGTTCAGATGTTAAGTTCAGTAGTAGGAAGATGATGATAAAATGTTCAGGGCAATGTTATTTTGTTGCATAGGAAGGAAAGACTTGGAAAACTTGATAAGGGAAAATAAAGTATAGGTTTAAGGAAGAATTTACAAAGCTCATATGAAATGATGGGGATAAACTAAAGGTGAAGTAAAAGATGAGAATAGACAACAACTGCAATAGAGTTTATAGGTCAGTGGTCAGAACTTCTGTATGTGCAGTGCATGAATCAGGAAATCTTAGGCCACGAATTCTTTATTGCAGTAGATATGTTAGATCAAGAGAGCTGAAACAGATGTTCATGACTGAATGAGCAGCAATATAATACTAGCGCCTGTTATGAAATAGGTAAGGAGTTGAAAAGGAATTTGTGGGAAGAGAAAGGAGTAGGCAGTTTTAGTAGATTTAAAAATTTTGTGCTGGTGCTGTGGCACAGTGGGCTAATCTGCTGTCCTGTGGCATTGGCATCCCATATGGGTGCTGGTTTATGCTCTGGCTGTTCTGCTTCTGACCCGGCTCTCTGTTTATGGCCTGGTAAAGCAGCCGAGGATGGCACAGGTCCTTGGGACCCTATACCGTGTGGGACACCCAAAAGAAACTTCTGGCTCCTGGCTTCGAGTCAGCTTAGCTCTGGCCACTGCAGCCATTTAGAGAGTGAACCAGCAAATGGAAAACTTCTATTTCCCTTTTCTCAAAGTGTAAAAAGCTTCCTTTGAAATAAAAATAAGTAAATTTAAAAGACAAAAACAAAACTGGGGAATCCTAATGGAAACATGCCATTTTTCAAAAAAAGGTACTTCTCTGTAAAAAGAGAAAAAATAGTTTAAGAAACTACCAGTGGAAGCAGAAGAAAACAAATATTATATAAAGATCTATTGTTGAAAGAGCAGGAAAAGTAAAGACAAACAAAGGGTGGTTATTTGGCCTAACAGTCGATATGCTGATGAAGATACTGACATCCCTGGGACAGGTGTCTGCTGAGCTTGCTATGCTGGCACTGCTGATTGGATTCCTGGCTGCTTTACTTCTGATCCAGCTCTTTGTTAATGCTCCTGGGGAAGCAATGGAAGATGGTCCAAGTACTTGGGCTCCTGATATCCACTTGTGTAATCTGGACAGAGTTCCCAGCTCCTGGCTTCAGCTGGACAGGCAGTTTTGGCCATTTGGGGAGTGAACCAAGGGTTGAAAGGTGTCTTTTCTGTCCTAGGAAATGAATGTGAAGAAACTGCAGAGAGAAATCAATGCAAATTTCTTTTTCTGGCAAGGTGGGAAAATAACATATTATATACTTACTTTTGAAAATGTCAATCTAATTAGGGAACAGGAAAATGCTTCTTTCAGATAGTTTATATGTATTTATGATAGTTTTTCATCACTATAACAAAATGTGAGAAAATCCTTATGGCACAAAGAAATTTATTCTGGTGAGGCTCACGAGGTGGCTGCACTGAAGCTTGTATGAAGGGACCATCGCATGGTGAGCCAGGAAATAGACAAGCTCAGTTCACCTTTTATAATCAGCCGTCCATCCAGGGCTACCCTGTGAAGGCATGGAACCAGTTACTTGGGACTTCCCACTGGGCCCACATCCTAAACATCATAATTAGGTTAAGTTTCTGCCCTCTGAGTACCATTAACATAGGACTTGGTATTTGAAGTCCTGATGAAGGGTGGATTTTTTTGGTATAATGGTTAAGATGCTTCTTGGGATGGCTGGATCCCATAATAGAATGCCTGGCTCTGTTCTGGGCTCTGTTCCCGATTCTAACTTCTTACTAATTGTACCATGGAAGATAGTAAGTTATGGCTCAAGTGGTTGAATGTCCACAAATGTTAAAAACCTAGAATGAGTTTCTGGCTCTTAGCTTTGGCCTGGTCAGTCCCACCTATTGCAGGCATTTGAAAAGTGAACCAGTTGGTTTTTGTCTGTTTTGCCTTTCAAATGCATAACTGAAAATTTTTACAACATCTGTGAGGTTGGGAGACAAATCATATGTATTCATCAAGTAATATATATGGTGTGGTTTAGTGTATCAAACTTTTTTCACCTCCAGTGCTGCGTTGAAAAAAGGTGTTGTTTGTTACAAGGAAATGTGAAATACCCTAATTTCACCTGACTGATTCTGCCATTTACCAGACTAGAATTCTGCATCTATTATAAAGCATGACATGACATTGCAGTTGTTCAATTTTCATTTTTAAAGTCATACTTAAGATTAGTAAATTTGATCTGTGTTAGGTACATGATATGGTTTGTAAACTTTGAAAAACTAAGACAGTTGTGTAACTGCCACAAGTACAATTAAGATTTAGGATATTTCCATCACTCAGAAATTTGTTTCTGTCCCGCAGTAGTCAGTCCTTTCTGCCTGCCCTACAGTCCTGGCAACAACTGATTAGTTATTTTACTTACCCTTTCCCAGAATGCTGTATGAATTGGACCATCCAGCACGTTACTGCTTCAATCTGACTTCTTAATATATTCATGAAATTCAGTAAGATGATTCTTTCTAGAATTGTGAGCACAAAAGTGAGTGCAGTGGCCAGTGCTGCGCCAGTCTGAAGCCAGGATCCAGGAACCTCTTCTGGGTCTCCCATGCAGGTGCAGGGTCTCCAAGCATTGATCCGTCCTTGACTGCTTTCCCAGGTCATAAGCAGGGAGCTGGATGGGAAGTGGAGCTGCTGGGATTAGAACTGGCACTCATATGGGATCCTGGCGTGTTCAAGGTGAGGATTTTAGCCACTAGGCCATGCTGCTGGGGCCGTAAAATTGTTTTATTTATTTTTATTATTTTAAGGGTTTATTTATTTTTATTGTAAAGTCAGATATACAGAGAGGAGGAGAGACAGAGGGGAAGATCTGCTGAGCGATGATTTACTCCCCAAAGCAACAACAGCCGGTGCTGCACCAATCAGAAACCAGGAGCCCAGATCCTCTTCCAGGTGTACTATGCGGGTGTAGGATCCCAAGGCTTTGGGCTGTCCTCGACTGCTTTCTCAGGCCACAAGCAGGGAGCTGGATGGGAAATGGAGCTGCTGGTATTAGAACCGTCACCCATATGGGATCCTGGCGCGTTCAAGGCAAGGACTTTAGCCACTAGGCCACAGTACCGGGCTCTGTTTTGTTTTATTTGAAAAAATATTTATTTATATTGAAAGAGAGAGACAGTGAGAGGGATCTTCCATCTGCTGATTTACTCCCTAGATACCTACAATGATCAGTACTATACCAGGTGAAGCTGAAAGTCAAGAGCTTCATTCAAGTCTCCCGCATGAATGGCAGAGGCCCAGACACCTGGACCCTCTGCTGCCTTCTCAGGCAGTTAGCAAGGGGCAACATTGGAAGTGGAGCAGCCAGACATACCAGTGCCTATGTTACCTGCTGGTATCTCAGATGGCAATTTTACCTACTATGCCGCAGTGCTGTGCCCCTGTCTCTTGTCCCCTCTATCCCCCAAAATGCCCACATCTGCCTGGGTGAGGCTAAGGGAAAGCCAGGAGCCAGGAAATCCATGCAGGTTTCTTATGTGGGTGGCAAAGGTCCAGTTGCCTGGGCCATTTTCTGCTGCTTCACCGAAATTCATAAACAGGAAGCTGGGTGGGAAGCTGAGGAGCTCTGGCTTAACCCATTGTACCCCAGTAAATTATTTCCTAGAAAATTTAAAGAAAATCTGTGAAGCAAGTACAGAAAATTGTTGTGACCCTAGATCTGATTATTCCTGTTATTTATGTAATTAGATTTCTTTGCTGATTGTCAAAATTAAGTATGAAAGTTGGAAACTGAAAGGTTCCTGTAAGAATGATGAATTTATACTACTTTTACAGTGGTAGATTATATGTATCACAATCTGTCATTGTATCACTTATTATTTTTTTTAAAGATTTATTTATTTTTATTGGAAAGGCAGATATACAGAGAGGAGGAGAGACAGAGAGGAAGATCTTCTGTCCGATGACTCACTCCCCAAGTGACTGCAACGGCCGGTGCTGCACCAATCAGAAACCAGGAACCAGGAACTTCTTTCCAGGTCTCCCACGCGGGTGCATGGTCTCAAAGCTTTGGGCCATCCTCAACTGTTTTCCCAGGCCACAAGCAGGGAGCTGGATGGGAAGTGGAGCTGCCGGGATTCGAACTGGCGCCCATATGAGATACAAGCATGTTCAAGGCGAGGACCTTAACCAGTATGCTATTGCACCGGGCCCCAATGTAGGACTTTTAAGTGTACAATTCCATGAAGCAGTTGTGAACCTGTAACCACTGTGTGTTTCCAACATTTCCTTGACTCCATACAGAAACTCTATACCGTGAACGAGTGAGTGTCAGTTCCCTCTTCCCTCCTTTTTTCTGCTTTCTTTTAATTCGTATATTCTTGATATTTATATGTAAGTGGAATTACACAATATTTGTTCTTTTATATCTGACATGTTTCATTTAACATGTTTTCACGGTGTTTCCATGCTGTAACACCTGTCATAACTTTTGTGACTGGAAAATGTTCTATGTTACCTAATTTTGTATTCTTTTGTTGATGGGCATGTCTACCATTTGGCTATTGGAAGTAATTTTGCTATAAATATTAGTATTTAAATATCTGTGTCCCTGTTTTTAGTTCTCTTGCGTTTATATCTAGGAGTGGAATATCTGAGTCATAGAGTAATTCTGCTTTTAATTATTTTGAGGCAACACCACAGTGCTTTTCAAAGTGGCTAGCCCATTTTATATTCTCCTGCCAGCAAAGTGTGAGGGTTTGTTTTCTATATCTTATTTCTCCCCCTCTCTCCCTCTTTTTCTCTCACCCTCTTTTCTTCTTTTGTTTTTCTTTTTTTCCTCTTCCCCTTCCCTACTTCCCCCTTTTTCTGTTAAAGCTTTTAGAGTAGATTTGAAGGGGTATTGTAGTTTTGATTTGTGTTTTCCTAATGACTGATTTATTGATTTTTTTAAACATTTGTTGCACTAAGCTTTTTTTAATTTTTAAATTTTAAACCAAAATTGATTTTTGAATTTTTATTCAAGGAGCAGAGAGGGAGAGAAAAGGAACAGAGCTCCCATCTACTTGTTCACTCTACAGGTAACCCTTGGAACCAGGACTAATTGCTGGGAGACATGATAAGTCTAGACCTCCCACATGGGTTACAGGGACCCAATTGTGCTGTCACCTCTGCCTCCCAGGTGGACACTAGCAGGAAGCTGCAGTCAGGAGCCCAGTGTCAAATTCAGATACCCCAATGTGGGACGTGGGCATCTTAACCACTAGGCTGATTGCCTGCACATATGCAAATTGTTTTACCAGATGTATTTGCTGGGCCCGGCAGCGTGGCCTAGTGGCTAACGTCCTCACCTTGAACGGGCCAGGATCCCATTATGGGCGCCAGTTCTAATCCCGGCAGCTCCACTTCCCATCCAGCTCCCTGCTGGTGGCCTGGGAAGGCAGTCGAGGATGGCCCAAGGCCTTGGGACCCTGCAACTGTGTGGGATACCTGGAAAGAAGTTCCTGGCTCCTGGCTTCAGACTGGCGCAGCACTGGCCATTGCGCTCACTTGGGGAGAGAATCACCAGATGGAAGATCTTCCTTTCTGTCTCTCCTTCTCTCTGTATATCTGCCTTTCCAATAAAAATAAATAAATCTTTTTTTTAAAAAAAGATGTATTTACTTATTTGAAAGCTAAAGTGGTGCTGCTGGGGAAGATGGGGTGAGGGGGGAAAGATACCTTCCATCTGTGGTTCATTCCTCCCCAATGACTTCAACAGACAAGTCTGCGCCAGATTAAATCCAGCAACCTGGAACTCCATTCTACCCCATAGGTGACAGGGGACCAAATACTTGGACCATTTTCTGCTACCTTCCCCACACATTAGTGGGAAGCTAGGCTATGAGTAGTTGGGACTTGGCACTGCAATAAGGTAGTGTTGTCATTGCAGGTGACACTCAGTGTGTGTTTTAAACTATCCATTATACATTAAGCACATATGTAAACTTTAAAAAAAATATTTATTTTTATTGGAAAGGCAGATTTATGGGGAGAAGGAGAGACAAAGGTTTCCCATCTACTGGTTCACTCCTCCAAATGGCCACGACAACCAGAGCTGAGCCAATCTGAAGCCAGGAGCCAGGAGCAAGAATTCTTCCTGGTCTCCCACATGGGTGCAGAGTCCTAAGGATTTGCACCATCCCTCACTGCCTTCTCAGGCCTAGTGAGGAGCTGGATAGGAAGTGGAGTAGCTGGAACATGAACTAGCGCCCGTATGGAAACTCAGTGCTTAGAGGTGAAAGATTAGCCAATTGAGGTAACATGCCAGCCCCCATATGTATAATTTTATTCAGCCTTGAAAATGCAGTGACATATCTACCTTTTACAGATGAGAAAATTTAAAATAGCAGTTAATGAGAGGGAAATCCAGTATTTGAGCTCATTTTGTTTTCTCCTGTACCTATCAATCTTTTGTAAAACTAACAATTTCATACAGTGTTGATGTAATACAGGAACAAGATTAAACAGTTTTTTTAACCATAGAACTTGATGGCATTTGAAGACCGATTTCAGAAATAGTCATGTTTTTCTTTTTTATCATTACTGCAACTAAGCTTCATTTTTTCCCTGACGTCATCTATTGAACATGTAAGCCTATAGCATATCACTTAACACAGAAGCTTCACTGTTATTTGTCGTGTTGGAACTGGGATAATGTCAAAGTATGTTTAATGACTCATGTGAAATGAATGAAGAGTAAAGTAGTCCAAAGTTCAGTAATTATCTTCACAGAGTGGTACTACTGTTAGGATTTTGAGTTAGATTGAAAACTGCTTGGTTGGTCAGCACATTGACTTCAATACAGACGTTGTGACTGTGCTCTTCCCAGACACATGCAGTGGTACATATATGCAGACATCAAAACTTGTTCTGATGGGATGCCCTGTGTGTGAACCTCGTAGGAAAAGAATGTTGCTTCTGAGGGATGGAGATGGAGTAATAAGCACTACTCATTAGACTTCTGTCTGGTCTTGCTTTTTGTTAACGAATGACAATTAGATGCCAGCACTGTAAAGGGAGTAAAGCCATTGTTTGCAGTGCTGCCATCCCATCTGGTGTTGGTTCTAGCCCTGGCTGCTCCACTTCTTTAAAATCCAGCCCCTTGCGAATGTGCCTGGGAAAACAAATGGAAGATGGCCCAAGTGCTTGGGTCCTGCTACATATACAGGGTTACTGGAAGAAACTCCTGGCTTCAGACCGGCCCAGCTCTGCTGCAGCCATTTGGGCAGTGAACCAGTGGAGAGAAGATTTTCTCTCTGTTTCTCCCTGTTTTTGTAACTGCCTTTGAAATAAATAAGTCTCTTTAAAAAATCAGTCAACTTCTTACAATATTGTGAGGTACTTTTTAAAAAAACGATCCAGGTGGATGGAAGGTGAGAATTTAGCCACTAGGCTGTCGTTAAGGGTGCTAGTATGTTTGAACACTGTAAATTAGATCATATGAATGTCTGAGTTTGAAATCAACCTTTGGCTTCTTAATACTTCTATCTAGTAACTAAATATGGTAGTATGTTTCCTTCTCCCCAAGTATATGAAGTTTAATTATAAAAGGTCTGCTTGGTGATAGAGAATTTTTCTTTTTTGGAGAGAAAAGTTTTGATTTTTAAAAAATTTTAATTTGTTTAAAGGGCACAGAGAAGGGTGTGGGGGAAAGAGATATCAGTCTGCCATCAGATGCCTGCAACAACCAGGACCAGGGCCAGTTCAAAGCCGGGAGCCAAGAACTCCATCCAGATCTCCCATTTAGATAGCAGGGACCCAACTGCTTGCCCCATTGCCTGCTGCTGCCTCCCAGGATGCACATGAGCAGGAAGCTGGGATCAAGAACAGAGCCAAGGCTCCTTCCTTGATACACTGATATGGGCCGTGGGTTTTCAAACTGTTGTCTTTATTGCTGGCCCAAACACTTACCACGTCTGAGAGCTTTTATAAATGTGCTTAACCAAATGGGTAGTTCCATACATTTTGCTAAATCTGTTTGATTAACTTTGACCATTAATTGAATTTAATTCTTTAGTGGAGATAAGCTCAGAGTTAGCTAGACTTCAAAGTTTGAGGGCATAGCCCATCAAACCTTATTAGACCTCACTTCGTTTGTGACACCAGTGACAAAATGGAATAGGAATTCACAAAACCACCTTGGTTTGACAACTTGCGAAAAGGACACATAGAACTCATTAAGTCTGTTATGCGCTCATGGCTGGGGAGCTCATAGAACATTATCCAGGAGGGCTCCAAACATGGAGCTTCTTGTATTATCTCCCTGTGGAGTCTGGATGCATTACTCTCTTGGTATCAGTTTGTAACGAAATGTTTGCAGGATTACCAATCAGAGAGGATCAGCTGAGGTTAAATGTTTAGATCTTTTTATTTGAACTTAATTGCATAGGCACTGATTGGTGGGTTGCTTACATGGTTAAACTCAGTCTACAAATTGGATATGTACTGAGACTTCAGAACTCAAAGCCTGCACCCTGAATCACATTGTTGACTTTTCTGATGGTTGGCTAGCCAAATTAGAAAAAAAGACATACCTATCAGATATGATTTAATAACCTCCCAGAGAATAAGGGTAAAAGCAAGACATTTTTGTTTGTTTGTTTTTATATTTATTCATTTTCATTGGAACAGCAGATTTACAGAGAGAAGGAGAGACAGAGAGAAAGATCATCCATCCATTGGTTCACTCCCCGAATGACTGCAATGGCCAGAGGTGGGCAGATCTGAAGCCAGGAGCCAGCAGCCTCTTCTGGGTCTCTCACATGAGTGTGGGGTTCAAACATTTGGGCCATCGTCTATTGCTTTCCCAGGCAACTGGTATGGAGCTGGATGGGAAGTGGAGCAGCCAAGACGATGCCCATATGGGTTGCCAGGGCTTGTTTGAAGCACCACGATCTTTGTTTACATAAGGTCATAAGGTTGTCAGCTGTGTTAGGTAATGCTGAAAGTTTTATCTATAGCCAGATTGCTCTGTTGAACTCAAGGCCGGTATCTCTGATCCCCAAACTGACATGAACTAAGTGTTCAAAGTATTTCATGATAATAGTTGTTTTGGTCTGACCATAAAGGACCATGTGGCTCTGAGAAGAACAAATCTCAGAATACATTTGTGTTTGGTGACTTATTTGTCATATTTAAGATGCCTTTAATTTTTTTTAAATGACTTTGTTTTTTGTTTGTTTCTTTTTAAGATTTATTTATTTTTATTGGAAAGGCAGATATACAGAGAGGAGGAAAGACAGAAAGGAAGATTTTCCGTCCGATGATTCACTCCCCAAGTGAGCGCAATGGCCAGTGCTGCGCCAATCTGAAGCCAGGATCCAGGAACTTCTCCCGGGTATCCCACACGGGTGCAGGGTCTGAAGGCCTTGGGCCGTTCTCGACTGCCTTCCCAGGCCACCAGCAGGGAGCTGGATGGGAAGTGGAGCTGCCAGGATTAGAACTGGCGCCCATATGGGATCTTGGTGCGTTCAAGGCGAGGACCTTAGCCGCCAGGCCACGCTGCCGGGCCCTAGATGCCTTTAATTTTTAAAATAAAATGAGTTAACAAGAGTGGATAAAAATGTATTTGTATTATCTCCTAGAGTAAAACATTCATTTTGAATGAGGTATATTTTTTTAAATTACAGCAAAGGTTTACTATAGAAAAAGAAATAATCTTAAAAATGGACCTAGATTGAGGCTGAGACTTCTCAAAGATAATTGGGGCTGTGGTTTTATAGGAGTTAGTCTAGCTGTGGGGCTCTTGGTATGTGTGTTTTAAGATTTATTTATTTATTTGAAAGGCATGTTTACCGAGAGAAAGAGAGAGAGAGAGATCTTCCATCTGTTGGTTTACCCCAGCAGAGGGCTGAAACAGCTAGAGCTGAACGCTGAACAGATCTGAAGCCAGGAGCCAAGAGACACTAATGGTCTCCCATATAGGTACAGGTCCCAATCCTCTGCTTCTTTCCCAGGCCCTAAACAGGGAGCTGGACTGAAAGTATAGCTCCTAGGACACTAACCAGTACCTTGATCTACTACACACACTAACCCCCCTTGGTGTGTTTCTGAAGTTACTTAGTATATAAGCCTATGGCTGTTATCATATCCATATGCAGTTTTTAAAGTAAAGTCCTTATTTATTTTAAGATTTATTTATTTATTTTGAAAGGCAGATTTATAGAATGAGAATGAGAGACAGGAAAATATATTCTATCTGCTGATTCACTCCCCAAATGGCTACAGTGGCCAGATCTGAGCTGGTTTGAAATCGGGAGCCTTTTCTGGGTCTCCCTGCATTCAAGGTCCCTAGGCTTTGGGACATCCTCTACTGCTTGTTCAGGCCACAGGCAGGGAGCTGGATGGGAAGTGGAACAGTTAGGACGTTAGTTGGTGTCTATGGGAACCTGGTGCTTGCAATGGGAGGATTTAGCCAATAGAGCCATTATGCCAGGCCCTTAATGTAAAGTTCTTTTTAAAAATGCTTATTTATTTACTTTAAAGGCAGAATTTCAAGGAGGGAGAATAAAAGAAATAGTTGGGATTATGAGGCCAGGCCAAAGCCCGGAGTCAGGAACTTCATCCAGATCTCCCATGTAAGCTCTAGGGCCGTCTTCCACTGTTTTCCCAGGTGCATTGGCAGAGAACTGTTTCAGAAGTTGAGCAACAAATAAAAACAAGAAAAAACCAAAAATAAAAACAAAAAAAGAAGTGGAGCAGCCAGGATTGGGATGACAGTATTGGGGGACAGTGAAGGCAATTTGCATCTTGTCTCATGTCCAAGAAGAATTTCTTTGTGGATAGAGACAGGACAGTGGACAAAGCAAGGAGTTCTTTTTTTTAGAAACTTCCTGCTGCAGCAATCAGGAGGGGCCTCTAAGGGAAGAATACACTTGAATGTGATATTTTTATGTACTAGGAAATATCTAGTAATATTGAGGGAACTCTACAGTGAAGAATTGCTTCCTAAATTTGATCTATACAAGATTTATTTATTTATTTAAGAAATACTTAAATGAAAGATTTCTTCTTCCAGGACTACAGTACTGAGGATAGAACAATGAACCAAACAGCTAAGTCCCAGCTTCATGGAATTTACAGGATAGAAGGCAAAGACAGACAAGAAACAAAGTAATTAATATATGGTCTACTATTCCATCAGAGGAAACAGAAGAGCAGAGGCCCCAAGTTAGGAGCCTCAGTATTTGAGGTACAAAAAGGCCAGTATGACAAGAGCAGGGGAGAGAGTTATTGGAGAGGAGTGATAGGGGTTTAGAGATTAGACAGTCTGGGTGGGCCGTTGTGAAGATTTTATCTTTGCTGTGAGAAAGGTGCTGTCCAGAATTCTGAGAAGAATGACATGAGCTGGGCTTTTCAAGATGGCTGCAGCTCCAGCTTGGGGAGAGTTTGAAGCGGGAGGGTGAAGGGATGGCAGATGCAGCAGACAGACAGGTTGTGAGAGTCTTTCAGTAACCCAGGGCATTGCAAGAGATGATGGCGAGGTGGTCTAAGATGGAGACATCAAATGCTTTGCTTCATAAGTATTTTGAAGGTAGAGCCTGTCTGATTTTATGTACATATCCATTACCATTTGATAGAGCCACCACCGAACATTGCTGCCTTCTTGACAAACTAACTAAATAGAATTAAGAAGTAAAATAAGTTTACCAGATACACATAAAATGGTGAGAGTGTGCAACAACTTCTCACTGATTGGAATATTTACTATTTTTTAAAAAATGGTTTACTTGTACTTTAAAATGCAACAAATATTTTAGTATAAATTGATTGTTCCTGTTATGTGCAGTGTCTCTTGATTCACATATGGTGAGAATTTAGGAAACTATATTTTGTAAAGTTCTGTTTATTTTGCAATTTTACTCTTTCCCTATGTCTTCATGAAAAAGGACAGTGTTCTTAGTTTAGACTATACATTGGCAACTGAAAAAAGCACAGTATAGCTCTAAATTTTTTATGACCTTCAAGACTGAACTTCTTATAATCATATAATTTGCCACACATGGTAAAAAACAGGCCCATATAGCAGCTGTTCTTAGTTATTTTTCACTTACAGTGTATTATGTAGTTATGGAAATATGGTATTTCAAATATGTAGGGAGTGGATTCTTGTGAAATAATACAGAAAAGTACATAAAGCATGTATGGTTATTTAATGACTAGCTATCAAATAAACGCTCATGTAACTCAGGTTAGGAAGGAGCACATGGCTGGTAGCTCAGAAATCTCCAGTGTATTTCTCCTTGATCACAACTCTCCTTTCCTCTTAAAAACACAGAATGCATGGCCCAGTGCTGTAGCCTAGTAGCTTACGTCCTTGCCTTGTACTCACTGGGATCACGTATGGGTGTAGGTTTTTTTTTTATATAATATATATTTTTTCAATTATGTTTTGACAATCTTTACATAGTTAATTAGAGTAAAAAGGTTCAAGGGCAACAGGAAAATGGGTAAGAGTATTATTTTTCCCAAATTGTTTCCTTCATGTTTAAAGGAGGATATTAAGGGAGAAGGCCCACCCAATTTCCCTCCCTCCCCAGGTCCTGGGTGTAGGGTATGCTCTGAGGTTCTTGCTCAAATGGTTTTGATATTTCAGCAGTTATGAATCGTTGCCAATCTTGCCACTCCAACCACTATGAGGTCCTTGAAGATTCCACTGATAGTTAAAGGCCATCATAGAGTCTCTGCCCCGTGTTTCGCTGCCAACATATAGCTGGGATGGCTGGTTAACTTGTTCTGTCTTCTCTCTTTTCCTGGTTAGGGTTCTGAGTCCAGCATTTTGATTGGGGAGATCTCCAATGAAACTTTGTCTGACTTGTTCCCAGACCACATTCTGGTATGTGCTAGCAAGTACAAGGCCTGGCACAGTCCATCAGCCCAATCAGCTGCTGGTTGCAATCACTGGGTTGGTTCTGTTTTCACTCCCGACTTCCACTGGAACCAGTGGGTGTTGCAGTCCAGCCTGGTACTGCCCAGCTCATACGTGGCCCTCGCATAAACCAGTGGGAGCTGCAGCCTAGTTGGAGCGACCCGCAATAACCCCCACCAGGCCCACCCCCTACCCTGGTTTGCCAGTATGTGTAGCAGTAATCCAGTCTATCCCACACCCCATTCCACCCCAGCCGCTGTGCTAGTTTTATGCCCTCCCATGGAAGTGGTAACCCAAGAGGGATGAGCCCACTATTTCCCTCCCAGGCCTCTCCCACTCCCAGATTATGCACTGTCCAGATAGTTCTATGGTTTGACTTGACAGAACTGGCCATATACGGGTGTAGGTTTGTATCCCAGCTGCTCCACTTTCCATCCAGCTCCCTGCTTGTGGCCGGGGAAAGCAGTAGAGGTTGGCCCAAAACCTTGGGACCCTGCACCCATGTGGAAGATCCAGAAGAAGCTTTTGGCTCCCGAGTTTGAATTGGCTCAGCTCTCACCATTGTGGCCACTTAAGGAGTGAACCAGGAAATGGATGATCTTTCTCTGTCTTTCCTTCTTTGTAAATCTGCCTTTCCAATTAAAAAAAAAAAAACCAGAATGATAAATTGATAATCCTTTCCTTCACAGATTTACTCTCCTGTAGGCATATTGTCGTTTTTCCATGTTTTGAAATGAATAGGAATTAAATATTTAATGTATTGTCTGATTTGCTCAACATATTTTAGATTTTAGTCAGTTTTTTTGTGTGTAGAGCTCTACTTTGTTTATTTACACTGCTTTATAGACTTACTGAAGGGTGGGTATTGGGTGCATCAGTTACGGAATCAACGGAATCATTTGTGATGCCCACATCCCCCACTTATTTCAACTTCCTGTTGATGTACAGCTGGAGAGACTGTAGATGATGGTTCAGGTTACTGGATCTGCCACTCACTTGGGAGACTTGAGTTCCTGGTTCCTGTTTTCAACCCGGCCCAGCCCCAGCTGTTGAGGGCATTTGGGGAATAATCCAGCAGATGGAACAGCTCCCTTCTGTGTCTCTGCTTTTCAAATAAGTCAATGAAAATCTGTCTTAAAAATAGAATCCACTGGTTTCAGTGGCTAAATCCTCACCTTGCACATGCTGGATCCCATATGGGTGACGGTTCTAATCCCAGCTGGCTCCACTTCCCTTTCAGCTCCCTGAGGCCTGGGAAAACAGAGGATGGCCCAAAACCTTGGACTCTGCACCAGTGTGGGAGACCCGAGCTCCTGGTTTTGGATCAACTCAGCTCTGGCCATTGTGGCCTCTTGGAGAGTGGACCAGGGGATGGAAGATCTTTCTCTCTGTCTCTCTTCTCTGTAAATCTGCCTTTCCAATAAAGATAAATACATGTTTTTTTTTTTTAATATAATCGAGTAAAGTTGATGTAATTTTTAAGTTATCTAATTTTTTTTGAGATTTATTTATTTTTATTTGAAAGAGTTGCAGAGAGAGAAGTAGAGACAAAGTGGGATTTTCTGCTGATTGACTTCCCAAATGACCCCAACAGCCAGAGCTGGGCCAGTCCAAAGTCTAGAGCCAAATCTTCTTCTGGGTCTCCCACATGGGTGCAGGGTCCCAAGTGCTGAGCCTCTCCTCAGCTGCTTTCCCAGGATGCTAGCAAGAAGCTAGATTTGAAGTGAAACTGCTGAGACTCGAGCCAGTTCCCATATGGTATGCTGGCAAGAGGCTTAGTTTGCAACATCATGACACCAACTCCAGTATTTCGTTTTTGTATCTGATTCCTGCCACACAGTTCCAATGTGTAAAAGTGATTTTTTGGTATGATATTGAGATATGTCTGGAGACTGGATGTTTTTAGGTAGCTTCAGGATGGACGCTGGTTACCTGAGAAACAAAGGCAATGATTAGGGGTTTGTTGACAGGAGGGTTGCTGGAGGTTGAGTTAATTGTCAGTGGCCAGTGATATAATCAGTCATGGTTCTGTAATGGAGCCTGCATGAAAACCGTTAAATGTTAGGGTTTAGAGAGCTTCTGAGTTGGTTACCACATCAAGGGCTTCAGAGGGTGGAGTTTGCAAACTCTGTGCAGTACTGTGCCTTGCCTTAATGCATCTCTTCCATTTGTTCGTGACTTGTAGTATTTACAATAAACCAGTAACAGCAAACTTAGCATGAGTTCTGTGAGCTGCTCCAGTAAATTACCTAACCAAAGAAGAGTTTGTGGAATCCTCAATTTGCAAGTAGGATGTATGCATTGATAACCAGGGAAGCCAGGAATGATATGATGCTCATCTGAGGTGGGAGCAGTCTTGATCTGAGGCCTTGAACCTGTGGAGTCTGATACTGTTTCTGGTTAATGTTACAAATCAGTAGTGTTGAACTTCCTACAGTGAAAAATACCCACACATTTGGTGTTGGGAAATGTTAGGGGTAGACACACCATGTTTGGATCAATGAAGATTTGGATTATTTCTTGTTTGGCCTGTAATGGACATTAAGCACATACTTGGTGCACAAAGTCTGCTTCTGTAGTGTGTGTATCCTCGGTGTAGTCACTAGGTTGTAGAGTTATGAGAATCTTCAGCTTTCCTTTATGACCTCTGTTTTCTGAAATAACTTTACCAATTATATTTATCCCAGGAGTGTGTATGTTTCCATTCTTTCTTGTCTTCATCACTTGGTAATGTGTGCTATTAATTTTTTTCCAATGCTGTAGGAGTATGTGTATCTTGGTTTGGTTTTAATATAAGTTTCCTTGTTTGCTAATATAATTAAGTGGGTTTTTTGGCATTTATTGGCCATTTGGATTTGTAGGGTTCATGTCTTTTGCTTAGTTTTCTTTTAGATTGTTTTTTCCTATTTTAGAGGAGTTATTTACAATAGATTTCTTTCTTTCAGTATATATTAGCGATATCTCCTATGGTTTTTTTTTTTTAATATAATTTTCTTTGGTATAGTTTTTCTTTTTTTTTTTTTTAAGATTTATTTATTTATTTATTTTTACTTGAAAGTCAGAATTACAGAGAGATGGAGAGATAGAGAAATCTTCCATTCACTGCCCAGTGGTGTCCAAGCTTCTGGCTCCTGGGACTTTGAAGCATCCCAGCTCCAGCTGTTGTAGCCATTTGAAAAGTGAACCAGAGAATGGAAGATCTCTCTTCATTCTCTCTGTAACTGCCTTACAAATAAAAGTAAAATCCGCCCCCACAGAAGGGAATGGTATCTTACATTCTTTACTTATTGATGTATTCATTCAGCAATTGTATTAAAAGTTTGAGAGTAAAGATGAGGAAAATAAGTGCTTTTGTTTTGTTTTTTAAAGATTTATTTTTGTTGGAGAGGGAATTTACAGAGAGAAGTAAGAGAGATCTTCCATTTGTGGGTTCATTCCCCAAGTAGCCACAACGGCAGGACCTGAACTGATGGGAAAGCTGGAAACTTCTTCTGGGTCTTCCACACGAGTGCAGGGTCCCAAAGCTCCGGGCTGTCCTCAAATGATTTCCCAGGACATAAGCAGAGAGCTCGAAGGAAAGTGAAGCAGCTGAAATTTGAACCGGTACCCATATGGAATGCTGGCTCTTAGAGGTGGAGGATTAGCCAATTGAGCCAATGCACTGGTCCCAAAACAGATGTTCTTATCCTCAGTATAACTGTAAATTTTCTAGTCATCTGGAGATTCAAAATTAACTCATCAGTTGATGTATCTAAATATCAGTGTTAACAATCATGATAAAATTAAAGGAAATAATAATATATATTAACAGAAAAATAACTGTTTAAGAATAAGGAAAACATGGGCCCTGCGCAGTGGCGCAGTGGTTAAGGTCCTTGCCTTGCACGCCCAGGATCCCATGTGGGCGCCGGTTCTATCCCAGCAGCCTCGCTTCCCTTCCAGCTCCCTGCCTGTGGCCCGGGAAAGCAGTCAAGGACGGCCCAAGACTTTGGGACCCTGCACCCGCGTGGGAGACCCGGAAGAGGCTCCTGGCTTTGGATCGGCATAGCATCGGCCGTTGCGCTCACTTGGGGAGTGAATCATTGGACGGAGCATCTTCCTCTCTGTCTCTCCTCTCTGTATATCCGCCTTTCAATAAAAATAATAAAAATCTTAAAAAAAAAAAAAATAAGGAAAACAGAGCCTGGCTCAGTAGGCTAAATTTCTCACCTTACACACACTAGGATCCCATATGGGCTCTGGTTAGTATGCAGGCTTCTCTGTTTTCCCTTCTAGCTCCCTGCTTAAAGCTTGGGATATCAGTAGAAACTGGCCCAAGGCCTTGGGACCCTTTACCAGTGTGGGAGACCCAGAAGAGGATCCTGGCTTCTGGCTTCGGATCAACTCAGCTCTATTGGTTGTGGCCACTTGGGAAGTGAACCAGCAGATGGAAGATCTTTCTCTTTGTCTCTCCTTTTCTTTTCTCTATAAATCTGACTTAACAATAAAGAAAAATAAATCTTTTAAAAAAAGATTAAGGGGCCCGGCGCGGTGGCGCAAGTGGCTAAGTCCTCGCCTAGCACGCCCGGGATCCCATATGGGCGCCGGTTCTAATCCCGGCAGCCCCGCTTCCCTTCCAGCTCCCTGCCTGTGGCCTGGGAAAGCAGTCGAGGACGGCCCAAGCCTTTGGGACCCTGCACCCGCGTGGGGGACCCGGAAGAGGCTCCTGGCTTCGGATCGGCATAGTATCGGCCCGTTGCGCTCACTTGGGGAGTGAGTCATCGGACGGAAGATCTTCCTCTCTGTCTCTCCTCTCTGTATATCCGCCTTTCCAATGAAAAAATAATAAAAATAAATCTTTAAAAAAAAAAAAAAGATTAAGAAAAACGGTTTATATTTATTATTATTATTTTTTTCTGTTGCAGACAGAAAAGTGTATTTGCGAAGGGACCAGGTGAGCAAGGAGGGGAGGGAAGGGGAAGCACCTCCGGAAAGGAAGCGAAAGGGGAGGGAGAGAGAGACACCAAAACAGTTTATATTTATGATGAATAAATTATTAACTTAGACATGGTTTCTGCTTAACATATAAGTATACTATGGTAAGTTATCTAGATTTGAATTATGATTCCACTACTGTCTAGCTGCTCTGAGTTTATACAGATTATGTAATTTGTGTGCTTAAGTTTCTTCTCTTGTTAACTAGTTACTTCATGAAATTTGAGATTTAAGCTACTTGACACATTGTTCAAACACTGCCATATATTTATACATGTATATACAGATAAGAATACGTAAATATTTGTTGCAGTTTTGTCAAACATTTTTCAGGATTACTTCATTCTAAGACATTTTTTAAATGATGGTGTACTAGTCAGTTCCGTGGAAGTACTATAGTTTGTTTTTCACTGAGGTTCATTTTTGTTTTGGAGGGGGAGTTTCTGTAATTGTGAATTCAAATCATTGTTTCTTCGTTTTCTTAAGTATCTTTGAATTTTTATTAGGACTGATTGGGTTTTTATCCTCCCTGAGGTTGAAATTTAAATTGTAAATGAAAGGCTACCACAGATGAAGCCAAGAGCTTTTAAATTAATTCTTCTATTTTGAGGGTATGCTAATGATGTCCAGAAGTTTAGCTGAATAGTTAATTGCTCTCTTTTGAAGACTTTTAAAG
The DNA here is from genome assembly GCF_017591425.1 of Ochotona curzoniae. Lineage (NCBI taxonomy): Eukaryota > Metazoa > Chordata > Mammalia > Lagomorpha > Ochotonidae > Ochotona > Ochotona curzoniae. The sequence continues at coordinate 202,996 of NW_024466454.1, forward strand.
TAGTTACAGCCTATCCTCCTTCACTGGGTTTATGTTGGGAAGATTTTGGCAGATAATGTATAATTGTCTTTCAAAAACTAGTTACATTGTCCTTCTCAGCTTGAGGTAAGGGAACATTGGCATTGAAATTTTCATTTTGAATTAATATGGGAGAAATTATTTCCTGTTAGATGGTTGCCATTTAATGAAGTTTCATTTAAGAAAAATTAATGGAGCGTACCAGTGCAGCAGCCCCCGAAAAACAGCTGAAGCACAAGGTTCCTCTTGGACTGGCTTTTTGAATCCTTTATTATTCTGTGAGTGTACATGTGTGATAACCTCTTAGAAAACTAAAATGTGGTCATCTAGGTGCAAATAGCTCGCTGACCTGGCTCAGTTGACTTTAGCAGCTATGTCTTTGGATATCGTGCTCTAGAGGTAAAGGAAATATAAATTGGTGATGTGAGAAGCAAGACCATACTCAATGTTAAACTGTATTTCAAGCTGTTAGTTTTACACCTTTGTCAGCAAATTAGAATTAACAGTCATTTGAAATCTTTAGAACCGGTACATTCTCCAGTGAATAGACTTTAAGTACATTTTATAAAATCCAGATGCAGGACAGGTATTAGGGTACAGTGAGTTAATCTGCTGCATCCTAACAGGTTTGAGTCCTGGCTATTCAGACCCAGCTGACTTTGGTGTGTCCCAGCCCCAGCTGTTGTGGACATTTGTGGAATGGACTAACAGAAGGAAAATGCATCTGTTTGTCTCTGTCTTACAAATAAATAAAATTTAAAAATTATTACTACTATTACTAATAGTAAAATAAATAAAAATAAGCAAACATTTTTAAAAATCCAAATACCTCTTTTGTATCAGTGCTGTATATAGTTTATTATAAAATATGCCGTCTGGAATGAATTTTTTTTTTATAAGATTTTTTTTTTTTTGGTTGGAAAGTCAGATACACAGAGAGGAAAGACAGAGAGGAAGATCTTCCATCCATTGATTCACCCCCATGTAGCCTCAATGGCCGGAGCTGAGCCAGGATCCCGGAGCTTCTTCCGGATCTCCCACGTGGATTATGGGTCCCAAGGCTTTGGGCCGTCCTCGACCGCTTTCCCAGGCCATTGGCAGGGAGCTGGATGAGAAGCAGATGGGGCTCCAGGGACACGAACTTGTGTCCATGTAGGATCCTGGTGCATGCAAGATGAGACCTTTAGCCGCTAAGCTACTATGCTGATCCCTATCTATTTATATTCTTAAAGATTTATTTATTTTACTTGCAATTCAGAATTAGGCAGACAGACAAACAGAAGGAGAGCTTCCATCTGCTAGTTCACTCCCCAGTGGCTACAACAGCCCAAGCTGAGCCAATGTGTAGCCAGCAGTTTCCTTCTGGTCTCCCACATGGGTTCAGGGGCCCAAACTTGAACCATTCTTCTCGCTCTCCCAAGCCGTAAGCAGGGATCAGAGTGGAGCAGCTGGGATGCAAATCAGCACTCATGAGATGCCAGTACTGTAGATGGAAGATTAAACTACTATGCCACTGTACCAGCCCCTATGTAAAGTACCTTTAAATATGTGAAGATTTCTGTGTACTTAGGCAGCTTATTTTGGACTGTTGGAAAGACGCATATATTCATATTCACTGATTCTGTGTTAATCATGATTTGTTCATCATGGCAGAAATTTATTTTTAGCAAGGGATTTATGTATTTACAAAAATTAAAGACTGGCCCTAGGCCTGGTTGGATCAGATCTTAATGGAATATCCATAATCTGCCAGTCTGCATTCGCCTGTCTTGGTTTGGTTCGTAGGCAGCATCTCTTCAAGAAGCAAGAGGTAGCCACAGACTGCCAGGCTCACATCTTCCCATTTAGCAACCCCAGGGACAAAAGTCCTTTCTAAATAGTTCCTACAGAAGTCCTGGGTTAACGGATGAATCAGGCTTGGATCCTCTGGAGTTGTACGGAACAGGAATTGTTCAGTCCTATTTTAACTGCAGAGGATATGGGGAGATAAGCAGACTTCCTAGGAAATGTTATGTTCTACCTCTAGAAGCAAGGCTGCTGAGCCTGCAAAAATAGCAACTTTATAAAATTCGAGAGAAAACAGTGATGAAAATTTTTGGTTATGTTAAAAAGGATGAATTCTGGTAAGAACTGCTTAGGAAAAATTTCAGAGAGGAGGCGGCATTTTAATTGGACTCTGAAGAACAAGTAATGCTTTTCTTTGTTTTTAACTAATTTATTTTCATTATCTTTTTTTAAAATTACATTTGATTTTATGACAGTTTCATAGGCTCTGGGATTCCCTCAACTCCTCCCCATACCCTCCCCAAAGTAATGTTTTCCAAGACAGAATATAAAGACAGGCATTTCTAGGTCATTCTATTGAGGAGTTTGGCATTGAATGAAGAAAATTAAAATAGAAGCTACTGGAGTCTAAAGGGAAATTGTTGAAATTCCCCTCTCCCTCAACATGATGAAAACAAGTAAGGTTTTTTTTTTTTTTTTTTTTTTTTAATTTAAATGCCAGAGGGCCAGGAGTAAAGGAGAAGTTGACAATACAAAGGAAGGGGTCACTGATAAGGGTGTTGATCAGCATTCAGTGGAGGTAAGGAGTATTGGTGGAAGAGGCCTTGGAAGATTAAATTTTTTTTAGATTTTTTTTTTTTTTTTTTTTTTTTACAAAGTCAGATATACAGAGAGGAGGAGAGACAGAGAGGAAGATCTTCCATCCAATGATCCACTCCCCAAGTGGCTGCAAGTGCCTGTGCTGCGCCAGTCCGAAGCCAGGATCCAGGAACCTCCTCTAGGTCTCTCAACGAGTGCAGAGTCCTAAGGCTTTGGGCTGTCCTTGACTGCTTTCCCAGGCCACAAGCAGGGAGCTGGATGGGAAGTGGAGCTGCTGGGATTAGAACCAGCGCCCATATGGGATCCTGGTGCATTTAAGGCAAGGATTTTAGCCACTAGGCCATGGCGCTGGGCCTGGAAGATTAAAACTTAATTATTTGAGGATAAGTGAACTATTCCAAGTGATTCCTTGGCCTAGTGTTTAGTTTCAGCTCATCTGAGTACTTTCTTTTGCTGCCTTTCCCATCTTTGGTACTCACGTGGCCATAGCGATCTGGAATGTTTGTGGACAGTGTCGCGAATGCCAAGCCCGGTTACTCGAACAAACGCCACAAGTCAAGAGAATGGATGCTTGCAATCAAGCCTTTATTCAAGCGGGCACACACAAAACAGGATAGGGGAAGCCACCGAGAGCGCCCTTGACTTCGGTCTCGTGGAAGTCTGCTGGGCTTTTTTTTTTTTTTTAGATTTATTTTTATTATTTTTTCATTGGAAAGGCGGATATACAGAGAGGAGAGACAGAGAGGAAGATCTTCCGTCCAATGATTCACTCCCCAAGTGAGCGCAACGGGCCGATACTATGCCGATCTGAAGCCAGGAGCCTCTTCCGGGTCTCCCCCGCGGGTGCAGGGTCCCAAGGCTTTGGGCCGTCCTCGACTGCTTTCCCGGGCCACAGGCAGGGAGCTGGAAGGGAAGCGGGGCTGCCGGGATTAGAACCGGCACCCATATGGGATCCCGGGCGTGCAAGGCGAGGACCCTTAGCCACTTGCGCCACTGCTGGGCTTTAGTTCTGGCCTAGTGGGAACCTGCTGGCTTCAGTGACTGGGAAAAAGGCGTGAGTTTTTATACACTTCAGTGGGTCAAGCAAGCAGTTGTTACGTTTTGATTGGTCATTACATGTTATCTATCAACAATACTTGCTTTCTCTTAGTTCTGAGAAACATGTTTTTTTACATTTACATATTTATCAAGACACAATTTCTTCTTTTATCATTTTTACCATAACTTGTTTTTCATGACATGCTTACGTACATTAGAGCTTCTTAACAGGAGTGATAAGAGAGGGCTTACGTACATCGGAGTTTCTTGACAGGAGTAATAGGAGAGGTGGCCCCGTTTCACCAGTAGTTTAGGAAGATGGAGTCACCTCTGCTCAAAAGCTCCATCATATATGCTATATGCATTATTAAATCACAGCATAATTTACATAAGAGGTCTATTATTATAGCTATTTCTGGGTCATCAATTTCAGACAAAAGTATAGTGATATTAAGGATATAATTGAGGTTATTGATAATGTTACTTTCCATAACTCCCATAGATTCATTTTTATATACACACATATTAAGCATATATTGATGGGACACCAAATAAACACTTACAACCAGACTGTTCCTAAGGCCGGATGGTCTGAGATGATCATTCAGGACTGGTGTTTGGTGTTTGGGCTTTTCTATTCGTTCTTTCAGGAAAGTTTCTTAATATCCATTCTTAGAATTTCAAAGGGTCACCTTTTCTACAAGTCCCAAAGCCTACTCAGATCAAGATTGTAAAGAACTAGGTTCCAGCACAATAGCGTAGTGGTTAAAAGTCCTTGCTTTGCATGCACCGGGAACCTATATTGGCACCAGTTCTAATCCCTGCTTGTGGCCTGGAAAAGCAGTAGAGGACGGTCCGTAGCCTTAGGACCCTGCACGCACATGGGAGACATGAAAGAGTCTCCTGGCTCCTGGTTTCTATTTGACTCAGCTCCAGCCATTGCGGCTACATGGGCAGTGAATCACTGGACAGAAGATCTTTCCCTCTGTCTCTCCTCCTCTCTGTATATCCAACTTTCCAATAAAAATAAATAAATCTTAAAAAAAAAAAGCAAGAGCTTTTTTATTGGAAAGTCAGATTTACAGAAAGAAAGCTCTTCTGTCTGCTGGTTCACTCCCCATGTAGCCAAAATGGCTGAATCTGAGCCAATCCAAAGCCAAGAGCCAGGAGCTTCTTCTGGATCTCCCACATGGGTGCAAGGTCTTGAGGCTTTGGGCTGTCCTTGATGGCTTTCCTAGGCCACAAGCAGGAAGCTTAATGGGAAGCAGAGCAGCCAGAACACAAACCTGTGCCCATATGGGATCCTCACATGCAAGTTGAGGATTTTGCCACTAGGCCACCATGCCAGGCCCTGCTTCAGCTCTTTATGGGAAGAGCAACAGTCACATCATTAAGGCATGTAAGCAAATTCTACCCATTCTATTCCTCATACAGTTTGTCGTGAACATTTTCAGTTGTGGTAGCCAGGTGGGAAGAGTTTCAAAGTGAATACCCATTTACTTACTGTTTAGAATCTACTGATTTTTTTTTTGAAGATTTGATTATTTATTTGAAAAGATACAAAAAGTTAGAGACAGAAATCTTTAGATGAACCATAGGTTCACTCCCCAAATGGCTACAGTGGCTGGAGTTTTGCCAGGCCAAATCCAGAACCCCAGACTTCTTCCAGGACTCCCACATTGAAGGGCAGGGATCCAAACAATGGAACATCTTTCTCTGTTTTCCTCAGACCATTAGCAGCGAGCTGCATCAAAATTGAAACAGCCAGAACATGAACCAATACCTCCATGGGATGCCAGTATTGCAAATGGCAGCTCTACTGCCATGCCATAGTCCTAAAATCTACTGTTAACATTTTATTGTAACTGGGCCCAGAGCAAAGGCTCAGTAGTTAAAATCCTCACTTTGCATATGCCAGGATCCCATATGGGCACCGATTCATGTCCTTGCAGTTCCACTTCCCATCCAGCTCTCTGCTTGTGGCCTGGGAAAGCAGTAGGGGATGGCCCAAAGCCTTAGGACCCTGTACCTCCTGGGAGACTTGAAAAAAGTTCCAGGCTCCTGGGTTCTGGTCAGCTTTTTCCTGGCCCTTGTCGCCACTTGGGGAGTGAACCAGCAGATGGAAGATCTTAAAAACAAAAGCCCACATTTTGTTACACTTGCCCATCTTCTACATTCTCATCTATTGCTTTTGTCAGTTCATCTAATCTTTTGATGTATTTTGAAATAAATTATAGATATTTGTACTTTCCTTCTTTAATATAAAGTTTATGTACAATGAAGCATATGGATTTGGAGTATACACATGCCTGTTTTGTGTTCTACCATAAAAAGGAAAACCTTCTAGTAGCTTTTTGGAGTAATGTAATGGCATTCCTCTAAAGATTTTATTTATTTGAAAGGCAGAGTTACAGAGAAAGGGAGAAACAAATTTTTTCTGTCCATGGGTTTACTTTACGAATGGTCCATGGTCTGTCTGGGCTGAGTCCCACGGAAGACATCTGGAACTCCCATGGATCTCCATCTGGATCTCCCATGTGGGTGCAGGGTCCCAAGGCCTTGGGCCGTCCTCTACTGCTTTCCCAGGCCACAAGCAAGAAGCTGGATGGAAAGCAGAGCAGCTTGAACACAAGCTGGTCGTCTTATGGCATCCTGGTATATGCAAGGCGAAGATTGAGCCACTGAACCGTTTCGCCAGGCCTGATAGTTTGATGTTATAACTTGGTTTAATTGCAGAAAGTCATTAAAACAGTCACATGGCTTTTTCTATAATTTAACCCTTGAGTGAAGTGTTCCAGTTACTGATAACTAATAACTCACTTTTGTCCTATCTTAATCTGTTACATTATACTTTTAAAATGTCTCTAGAATAATTGCTTAATCAGCTTCATGTGATATCTTGATGAAATAATATTCCTTATTTTATTGATTACATATTGGCTGCTCTTACTGATGATTGGCTTCTGAGCTATTTAAGAAATAAGACTGAAACCATGTTGACTTGCTGTTTGCATAATATTAAACTCTATATGAACTCTTAAGAAATATGTGACTGCCACTTAAGTTGTTTCATGCCAGGAATTCTGCTAGAAGCACCACTGGTTAACGGAAGCCACTGTGACAGCTCATATGAAAGCTTCTTCATTTTACTGTGCCCACTTTTCTGTTAAGTCAGGAAATAGGTTACAGTCATGAGTGAGGGCAACTCAAAAGATTCATGGAAAAGTAGACTTGAATTAGGAGTTTATTTTTGTACATAAGATTTGAAAAATCTATGAGTAACTTTTTTTTTTAATTGGAAAGGCAATTTTTTAGAGAGAGGAGATTCAGAGAAAAAGATCTGTTCACTGATTCACTCCCCAAGTGGCCTCAATGGTAGGACTGAGTTGATCCAAAGTCAGGAGCAGGGGCTTCCTCCAGGTCTCCCATGTGGGTGCAGGATCTCAAGGTTTTGGGCCTTCCTCTGCTGGTTTCCAAGGCCACTGATGGGGAATTGGATGGGAAGTCAAGCAGCCAGGATACGAACTTTCACCCATATGGGATCCTGGCTCATGCAAGTTGAGGATTTAGCCACTGAACCATCACACCAGGTCTGCAGCTTTTCCATAGTACACACTTTTAATAACTTTTAAAGACCTCTCATATCCATGGGTTTCAGCTTTTTCTGCAACAGAAAAGCCTCTTAACTTCATATGTGAAAATTTCTATGTTTTTTTGTTTTTATGATTTACTTATTTACTTCAGAGAGCTAGAGAGAGGGGCAACGAGAAAGATCTCCCACCTGTTTCGCTCCCCGGATGGTTGCAACCTCCAAGGGGGCCAGGCCAAAACCAGGAGCCAGTAGCCAGAAGCTTCTTCCGAGTCTCCCGTGTAGGTAGGCAGGGGTCCAAGTACTTGAACCACCTTCCCCTGCTTTTCCTGGGTAATTGACAGAATGCTGTATTAGAATTGGAGCAGTTGGGACACTAGCTGGGGTCCATGTGGAATGGCAATGTGACATAAAGAATCTTTACCAGCCAAGCTATAGTGCCAGCCTTTTATGAACTTTTTGAAGTACACTCTTAACTTCTAGACGGCTTCTTTAACCATGTAGTGTACATGATATTAATTGTTCCTTCACCTACATTTCACCCATCTGTTCATTTCGTTTATTTGGTAGTGAATTTTTAAAAAGATTTATTTGTTTTTATTGGAAAGTCAGATATACAGAGTGGAGAGACAGATAAAAAGATCTTCCATCTGCTGATTTCACTCCCCAAGTGACCATAATGGCTGTAACTGCACTGAAATGGAGCCAGTAGCCCAGAGCTTGCTTCTGATCTCCTGTATCACAAGGCCTTGGGCCATCCTCTACTGCTTTCCCGGGCCACAAGTAGGGAGCTGGATGGGAAGTGGAGCTGCTGGGATTAAAACCAGCACCCATATGGGATCCCGGGCATGCAAGGCGAGGACTTTAGCTGCTAGGCTACCATGCCAGGTCCTGGTAATGTATTTATATAAGTAGTTTCAAATTCACGATCATATGGTATAGGTCGTGAATAAAATGCATTTATTTGTGTTTTGAAGATCTGATTAAATGTTATATTTATTTTTGTACCTAGGTTTTCCTGTTTTGGGAGCTGTGAGATAAAAAACATTAGGGGAAGATTCATTCTTCTTAGTGGACATGGCTCAGATATCCAGCAGCAATGGATTTAAGCAATGTTCATCTTCATCCCTGGAACCAGTAAGAACGAAGGATGTGGACAAAGAAGAAGCTTTACAGATGGAAGCAGAGGCTTTAGCAAAACTGCAAAAGGACAGACAAGTGACTAACAATCAAAGAAGCATTGAGTTGTCAAGCAGCTCACAGGAAAAGGCACAAGTTTATAACCAAGAAGATTGTGATCTGATGGTGTTTCCTGAATCAGAGTCCCAAAAAAGAGGAGTAGATATTGATGTGGAAAAGCTCACTCAAGCTGAACTTGAGAAACTGTTATTGGATGAGAACTTCGAGCCTAGAAAAACACCTGTGTCGCCAGTTACTCACGTTCTGAGCCCTTCGTTTTCAGCGCAACTTTATGTTGGATCTACTATTCAAAGAGGACAGTGGCCACCTGGATTATCTGGGCCTTCCAGTTACACTTTACCTTCTATTTATCCTGCAACTTACAGTAAACAGGCTGCATTTCAGAATGGCTTCAATCCAGGAATGTCTACTTTGCCATCTACAAAACCCATATATTTAAGTGTTCCAGGACAGTCTCCATATTTTTCATATCCTTTGACACCTGCCACGCCATTTCATCCCCAGGGAAGCTTACCTGTCTATCAGCCAAGAGTCAGTCCTGAAATGGCAAAACTGTTTGATAAAATTGCTAGCACATCAGAATTTTTAAAAAATGGGAAAGCAAGGACTGATTTGGAAATAACAAATTCTAAGGCTACGACCAGCAATCTACAGGTCTCTCCAAAGCCTGAGGGTATCAGTAAATTTGAATGGTTAGACTTGGATCCTCTCAGTAAACCTAAGGTGGATAATGTGGAAGTATTAGACCATGAAGAGGAAAAAAGTATACCAAATTTACTTGCAGAGGATCCTTGGGAGGCTGTTCTTCTTGAAGAAAAATCACCAGCAAGTTGTCACTTTGAAAGAAAGGTGAATGGAAAGTCTCTTTCTGGGGCAACTGTAACAAGAAGCCAGTCCTTAAATATTCGAACAACTCAGCTCGCAAAAGTCCAGGGCCAAATTTCTCAGGTACTGTCTTTTCTTAATAAATTCTGACACGTGGTACAATAACACAGAGTTCATATTTTTGTGCCTAAGTTGTTAGGAAAAAGAAGTATTTTCCGTTTTGAGCCTTGTTTATTTACTCCTAGTTGTGCTCTGATTCTTAGATTATGTGGCAAATGATTAAATGTTATTAGGTCAATTTATAAATTGTTTGCTGGAAGGACATTTGGCCTACTGGTCAAGCCTTGTGGCTAAAGTCCTTGCTTTGCATGTGCAGGGATCCCATATGGGCTCCAATTCGTATCCTGGCTGTTCCACTTCCCATGCAGTTCCCTGGTTATGGCCTTGGAAAGCAGTAGAGGACGGCTTGAAGCCTGAAGACCCAGCACCCTGTGGGATACCTGGAAGAAACTCTTGGCTCCTGGCTTTGTATCTGATCAGTAGTGGCTGTTGAGACCACTTGGGAGTGAACCAGTAAATGGAAGATCTTTCTGTCTCTCATTCTCTCTGTGAAAAAAAAAAAAAAACTGAGTTTCCAATAAAAACTTTTTTTTTTTAAGACAAATGCAATTTGGGATACCATTATTCCATGTTGGAGAACCTAGCTTCTGACTCCATTATCCTGCTAATGTAGACCTTGGGAGGCAGTGCACCCAAATACTTGGGTTATTATCACCCATGGGCAGATCTGGCACGTTCTAGACATTTGGGTAGTGAACCAGTGTGTGTGCGCGGGGAGACAATACTCTCTCTGTGCTTCTGAAATAAAAACTTAAAAATTGATTGCTATTAATATTATCTTTTCTAAGATTATAAATAGAGTTTCAATCAAAGATCTGGCTGTGATTGAGAAGCAATGAAGATAGTTGCCTCTCTATCTACTCATTATGTAGGATCCCTTCTTTTTGTTCCTTAGCTCTTATTTTTTCAAGTAAAATAGATAAGATGAAGGATGCAGCAATAGCCTGTATTGTGAAGTGGTTGAGTTAGTTTTACTGTCTAAAAAAATTACCCAAGGGGAAGTAGAGCAAGATGTTTTCCCTTGGAGGAGAGACAGTAGGACTAATTTTTTTTCATTACACTCCACAATTGCCGATTTGTGATTTGCTCTTCTGATAACCTATGAATCCTACAAATGTTCAAACTTGATTCTAACCTTAGCATGAATTGCATCAATTAGCAAATTAGATCAGCACTAACGCTACATTTCAGGCAATAGTAGTAAAATAGCATTTAATAAAGGCAGTTTACATGTCTGAGGGGATGAAGGTTTAGGGGAAAAAAGTGTTTTGGATGCCATGATCAGAATCCAGAAAAAGAATGCTTTCAAAATGTATTCTATTCAACTCCCACTAAGAAATATATCCAATTATGTTCTCTAATACTTATTTTCTCTAATACAAACTTTATGAAATAATTTCTTAGTAACTTTTTATTTGAAACCACAAGGTAATTTCAGAAGTTGAAATAATTAGGAGAATCTGTGACATTATTTAATTATTTCCTTCATTGTCATTAGTAACTAATCAAAATAACAACTCAAAATAATAACTCAAATAATAAAAATAATTCTAAAAATAAAAATAATAACTCAATAATCATCATTTCCTAAAGTATTTGAATGGAGAAGGGGAAGCTTGAATTCAAGGATCATTGGTAAAAACAAAAGGGAATAATATTCCCGGAACTAGAATTGCTGGATTGTGTGGGAATTCTGTTTAACTATTTGAGGAACTACCAAACTTTTTCCAGAGGGGCTATCCTATTTTACCTTCCTGGCAACAGGAGGATATTTTTTTTTTTTAAGATTTATTTAATTTTATTGCAAAGGCAGATATATAGAGAGGAGAAACAGAGAGGAAGATCTTCCGTCCGATGATTCACTCCCCAAGTGACCACAACGGCCGGTGCTGTGCCGATCCGAAGCCGGGAACCTCTTCCAGGTCTCCCACGTGGGTGCAGGGTCCCAAAGCTTTGGGCCGTCCTTGACTGCTTTCCCAGGCCACAAGCAGGGAGCTGGATGGGAAGTGGAGCTGCTGGGATTAGAACTGGCGCCCATATGGGATCACCGGCGCGTTCAATCGAGGACTTTAGCTGCTAGGCCATGGCGCTGGGCCCAACAGGAGGATATTAAGGTTCAAGCTTCTCTATATTCTCTTCAAAGCTTGCTGTTGTTGGTCATTTTTCATGATAACCATACCAATGGATATAAAATGATTCCTTATTGTAGTTTTGACTTACATTTCCTTGACAAATGCTGAGTATTTTTTCATGTGATTACTGACCATTAGTGTATTTTTTTTGTGCAATGTCTGCTTAAATTCCTTACCAAATTGGATTGTTTATAACGGCTTTATTCATAATAGCCAAGAAGTAGAAGCTTTCTAAATGTCTATTAAACTAAGTGTGGTGTATGCATACAATGAAATACCATTGACTCACAAAAGGAAGGAAGTCCTGCTAAAACATGGATACAACTTGGAAACATGCAAAGTGAAGGAAACCAGATTAAAAACACCTACTTCCATTTATTTGAAATGTTCAGATAAGGAAAATTCACCGAGCAAGAAGGCAAAGTAGTGCTTGTTTAGGGCCTTAGAGCTAGGAGGAAATTTGGAAATATTGCTGCTTGTGTATAGGATTTTTTTGGGGAGAGAGGTAATGAAAATTTTCTAGAGTAAGTTAGCAGTCATAGTTGTACAACTTTACAAATATGCTGTAAGCCACTGGATTACACATTTTAAAATGGTGAATTTTATGTTCTGTAAGTTTTCTCTCTTTTTAAATTTTTTTCTTTTTGTTTTTATTTTTCTTCTTCTTTTTCTTTTCTTTTTCTTTCTCTCTTTTTTAAAGGAAACACTGATCCCTCTAATTTTCTCAAGCTCTAGGGTCCAGGTTATTGCTCGATTCACATTTGGGTCAATGTTTGATCCCTCCTCAACCATAAATCTCTTCCTTTTTTAGAAAACAGTTTGTTTTATCTTATTTATTTGAAAAGCAGAAAGAAAGAGAAGCAGGCAGACAGAGATCTCCACTCCCCAAAGCCTGCAGTAGACTGAGCTCACCAGGCTGCAGCCAGGAGCCAGGAGCCAGAAAGTCAATCTAGGAATTTCACATGTGAGGCAAGGAGTCAGGTGAGTCATCACCTACATTAGCAGGAAACTAGGGTAGAGAGTGAAACTGTGTCTTGAACCCAGGCCCTCTGACATGGAATCTTGGTGTCCCAAATGGTGTTATTAAACTTCTATACCAGATGTTTCTCCCTAGATCTGTTTTTATAGTAAGCTGTGAGAGGAAATAATTTATGTATGGTATCATGTAGTCTCTTTACAATTGTTTTGGAAGGGCGTCTGCCTAGAACCTGAAGCATTCAGGGTATGGAAAATTGCAGTTTTGATATCAAAGAAAAGGAAGCAAATTGCAGTTTTGATATCAAAGAAAAGGAAGCTGCTGTTCATTCATGTAGTGGTCTGAGCTTAGGGCCAAACCTTGAACTGGTAGAAAACAAAGCCCTTGATTTTCTAGGCAACCCAGAATCTGCACCCAGTTCACCTTCAGACATTTCCGTGACTTAAATATCAGTTCTGTATGTATATGTAATAGCCACAATACGTAGATTATCTTGAAGTTAACATAAAAGATCAATTTATTTCATTGTCTGTATTTTTTTTAAAGATTTATTTACTTTTATTGGAAAGGAAAATTTATAGAGAGAAGCAGAGACAGAATGATCTTTGGTCACATGATTGGAACTGAGCCTATCGGATATTAGGAGCTTCTTCTGGGTCTTCCACGTGGGTGCAGGGTCCCCAGGCCTTGGGCCATTGCTCCAGTACTTTCTCAGGCCACAAGAAGGGACCTGGATGGGAAGTAGAGCAGCCTGAACACGAACTCAGTTCCCATCTGGGTCCCAGGTACATGCAAAATAAAGATTCAACCACTAGGGTTATGGCACTGGACCCCACTATCTATATTTTAAATTCTAGCTTTGTTGAAAGGTCAGCTGCTAACTATGGAAAACAGATTATCACAGGTAGGTTATTGCAGTTAGCATCTTAAGCAAGTTGAGGTTTCTAGATAGATGGGTTATAAACTATTCATAGATTCAAAACCTAAGAACTTATAAGCTTTTTATCTATATTGTACATGTTTAGATTGAGCTTTTTCCTTTTTTTTCCCTCTAATGTTTATCCAATTTTTTTGTATCCAAAAGGCAGAGCAATGGACTGAGAGAATCTTCTATCTGCTGGCCCACTCCCCAGATGTCCATAGTAGCCAGACCTAAACCAAATAAAATTCAAGAGCCTAGAGCTCCATGTGTGTGCTATACAGGGCTGACATGGAGCCAAGTACTTGAGTTGTCCTCTGCTACCTCCCAGGATACATAAACAGGAAGCTGAGTCAGGAGGAGAGTAGCTAGGACTCCAGCCAGCACTCTGATTTGGGTGTGAGCATGCCAAGCAGTGTCCTAACGTGCTGTGCCACTACACCTGCTCCCTCCCTGAAAAACAAGAAAGTCAGTGAGACGACTGATGCAGTGAGTTCAAAAGAATTCTGTGCAGTCACAGTAGTCTATTCCTGAGGAAACTGACCTGCAAAGAAGTTAATAAGCTATTACTACTTCAGTGTAATAATGAGTGTAGGTAGTTGAGTTAAACTCATATTTTAGAATTGTATACTGAAAAACTTATAAATGAAATGTAATTGTTTTCTTTAGTAGAATTGAGTGAAATATTGATGTCTAGGGTAATCATAGACGAAACAGGATTGTGCATGTTGATGATAAGTGTTGAAGCTAGTAGTAGATATGTGTGTTTCCATTATGCTGCCTTGCTTTTTATTTCTGTTTGAAAAGTTCCAAAATAACAAGTTTAAGGTCAAGGAGACAACCGCAGAACTATTTGTAAAAAGCAAAAAGCAAAGCTCTGGTATTCTGGTATTAAAAGGCTTTCTCCTCTTTTCCCTCTTTTTTTTTTTTTTTTTTTTCGTTTTAGCTTAATTGATAGATAGTACATGTTGTTTGGAAATAATAGGTTCCAATGATAGGGATATTCAAACATGGGTCAGAGGGTTAGATTTCTAAACTTGGTTGTGTGTTCCAGTGAGCTGCAGAGTTTAGACCTACTAAACCCTGATTTAAAGGTTGGAGCTGGTGTGTGTGTGTGCATGCATGTGTTTAATTTGAGGAGAGATTTTTTTTTTTAAACATTCCTTGAATGATTTTGATACACCTCATCTTCTGCCATTCTGACCTTTGGCTCCTCTTGACTAGATGACTTCATACTTCAGGAGCTTATTAAGTTGTGAAGGTAACAAGACAGATGGCAAAGTATAAAAACGATATATCCTAGGAACAGTTTCTTTTAAACTTCATAAACCATAGCTTACTAGGTTGCTTTTATTGCAACCTAGTTGCAATAAACTAACGCATTTATTGCAAAACTCAACTTGCCATCCTGCTGCTCATTTTATTTAGATTGTTCACTTCTGGTTCAGCACGGCTGGCTCCTCCCTTTCTTTTGGTGGGGGCAGGCATGACACCCATGTACTTCTTCCCGTATTCCAGTATGATTGATTTCAAAATAAACATTTTTTTTTAAGATTTATTTTATTAGAAAGTCAGATATACAGAGAGGAGGAGAGACAGAGAGGAAGATCTTCGGTCAGATGATTCGCTCTTTAAGTGAGCATAACGGCCGGTATTGTGCCGATCCAAAGCCAGGAGTTAGGAACCTCTTCTAGGTCTCCCACACAGGCGCAGGGTCCCAAGGCTTTGGGCTGTCCTCGACTGCCTTCCCAGGCCACAAGCAGGGAGCTGGATGGGAAGAGGGGCTACCGGGATTAGAACCGGCACCCATGTGGGATCCTGCTGCGTTTAAGGCGAGGACTTTAACCTCTAGGCCAGGCCCCAAAATAAACATTCTTTAAATTCCATTTTTTTGTGGGCTTTTTGGGGTACACTTACACTTCTTTTCCTGCCCATTTTAATGCTTGTCATAGTACCATCTTGATATTTTCCTTATTTACATGTGCTTTCAGAGAAGTATCTTGCAGGAATGTTAAGGATAGATAGTCTCCTAAAGACAGAAAAGATTTGCCTAGCAAGGTTTGGGTGTTCAGGCCGTATGGCTGCTGCAGAGAACTGTTACTTGCTCAGTTCTAGGAATTACTTAATTGGGTGGCTGAGCAGGATCCTTTTAATCAGAAACATGTTCCTAAACTTTAAATAAAGGATTTATAGTGATAAGCTGATTGGTTGTTACAGACATGAACTAAAGCCAGGTAAGAAAAATAACATGACTTGGTCAGCTGAGCAATCAGGGCGCCACAGCTGGATTCCCTTAGTGTAGTAGATCAGCAGCTTTACTATTCACATGTTGTCTGGATTGAGGTGATTTGTTCTGGGTCTGTTCTTTCTTTCTTTGTTTTCTTTTTTTTTCATTGGAAAATCAGATTTTTTTTCATAGAGAGGAGAGACAGAGAGAAAGATCTTCTGTTGATTCACTCCTGAAACCCGAAGTGGCCACAATGGCCAGAGCTGAGCCACCAAAGCCAGGAGCTTTTTCTGGGTCTCCATGCAGGTACAGGGTCTCATGGTTTTGAGCCATCTTCTGCTGCTTTCCTGAGGCCACAAGCAGCAGAAGTGGGAAGTGAACTGTATATGAACTGGTGCCCGCATGGGATCTCGGTGCAAGCAAGGCAAGGTTTTTTGGCCACTAGGCTACTGCACCGAGCCCTTGAGCACAGTCTTAAATGACATTAACTACAGCCCAGTTGGAGAGATACAATTATTATTAATTTCATTGTATTCTGCCCCATTAGACCCTCATCTAATAATCATGTTTGAGAATCACATTCTAAGAGAATCATTTTTTTATTATATCTAAGAGAAAAGACTAGATTATTCAGGCTTTAGAAGTTATAGCACTTAAAAACTCTAGAAAAGTTTTGTGGTATTGGAGCAGGGGTGGTAGTATAGTGGCTATAAGTCCTTGCCCTGCATGCATCACGATCCTATGTGGTGCCGCTTCATGTCCAGGCTGCTCCACTACCCTTCCAGCTCCCTGCTTGTGGCCTAGGAAAGCACTCAGGGATGGCCCAAAGCTGTGGGACCCACACCCGAGTGGGAGACCTGGAAAAAGCTCTTGGCTTCTGGCTCCTGGCTTTGGATAGGCTCAGTTCCAGGCATTGTGGCCACTTGGGTAGTGAACAGGAGGGTGAAAGATCTTTCTCTCTTTCTTTCTCTCTGTGAAAAATGCTTGCCTTTCTGAAAAAAATACATAAATTCTTTTAAAAATATTTTTAAATTATTTATTTCTTTATTTTGCCTGTCCCCTCTCCCCACTGAATTTCCCTATATTATTACTATGGCGTAATTCTTCATAAACAGTCACATGTTCATCATTGCAGGTATGGACATAATACATACATCTTAGAAATATCTTTTAAAAATTAAAGAATGTATAAATCTTAAAAAGAGAGAGAGAGATTGGAGGTATGCTTGCCTGAAGAAGGGAGCAGTGATTGAATATGAATTACTCTGCAGCTGATTTTCTCATAAGGGATCCAATTAGTTAGATTGCATAATTTCTGAGGTTGCTTCAAGCATAGTATTTGAAATTGTAGAAAGTTTTGTAAAAGAAGAAATAGAATTCTTACTTTTGTGGGTTTTTTGGCTTTGTGATTTTTTTTAAATTTATGTTTTGGACATAGATGTTGAAATACTAAAATTCAAGATATTAAATATAATTAAGAATATTACTTAATGCTACATTAGATAGCAGTTTGTGTTAAATTTTAAGAGATGAGTATTAGGTCCTAGTGTGGAAGCCTGGCAGCTAAAACCCTCGCCTTGCACATGCTAGGATGTCATACTAGCACTGGTTCTCGTCTCGGCAGCTCTGCTTCCTATCCAGCTCCCTGCCTGTGGCCTGGGAAAGCAGTCGAGGAGTACTCAAAACCTTGGGACCCTGCACCCATGTAGGAGACCCCAGCAGAGTCTCCTGGGTTCTGCCTATGGATTGGCTGAGCTCCGGCTGTTGTAGCTGCTGGGGGAGTCAGTCAATAGATGGAAGATTGTCCTCCCTGTATGTCTGACTTTCCAATAAAAAAAAATGAAATCTTAAAAAAAAGACAAGTGGTAACAGCTGCTAAAAGTTAAAATATATTTCAGAGCTTTAAAAATTTTTTAATCTCATTTATTTATATATTTTTTCTATGAATTGATGGACTAGTTTAACATGAATTTTAAGTCTTGTGTCCCCAGAAATAGAACAAGTGAGTAGTCAATTCATAAAGGCAGCTTTTATGTTTCCATCTCCATAGAGAAACTTGTGAACAGCATTCTATAATGTTAGTAATGATTGCTCTCAGTTTGTAAACGTAGTTATTAAAACCACTTGATTAGAGGTTTGATCTAAACCTGTTATTAAAGAAAAGATTTTTATATTCAAAGAAATATTCTAAGCCGATTTTTAATGCTTTCATCATTTTGTGAGTATACAAGAAGATAAAAATTGGTTTTACCAAATGGGAGGAAGTAACAAAACATTAGTAATAAGCCAAAGTTGGCAAAGTTTGTTAGCATGAAATGTAGTTTTTCACAAACCATTTGTTCCTATATACAGATATTTCCCTGAGACACATATTTCTCTTTGGGAAATAATGTTGCAATGCCTATTCTTTCTAATTGCATACTTAATGTTCATTTCCTGTAAAAAAACAAAACAGAACTGTGCTTTGTGGTAAAAACTGAAAAGGGCATTTTCTTCTCACTCAGCAAGCTGCTTCCTGCTTCCTTTTAGTGTCTTCTGTGTTTTTAATAACCTAAATAAAAGAGAAGCCACAGTACTTAAAGCTATATGTTCTGGCAATTTGTTTTTATCAGACTTTTATTTACTATAAGTTTAGACACTCAGAGAAGATTTCACAAATTTTAGTTGTGAATAAATTGTTTTCTGAAAGGTTTTGCCCAAGTTCTAGAGATACAGCTTCTTTGTAAAAGGTCACGGTTTTGGCATTATCCTCATTGGTAGAATGTCTATCATTATTTTAAAGAGGAGGAATATTAAAGTACAGTTTTTATTATTAATCTGGGTGTATTTGTTTCACTTATTTAAGTATCTCTGTAAAGTAAAAAAACAAAACAAAAAAAGAGTTGTTACCAACTGTTTTTCTGAATTTAAGTGCATTTAATGATGGAAGTACATTTCTTGAAAACTTAATGCGTGTTTCATCTGTCTTCTGGGGAATATGCCAGGAGTCTTGAGTGGGCACAGAGCTTTTCCATACTTTTGTGCCTGCTTTATAGAGTAAGTACCGATACCTTTTTGTGAATTATATTAAGCCTCCACCAATTTCCTTAAGCCCCAAACCTAACTCTGCTACCTTTCCTTCATAGATAATCTCTGTACTTTCTTTCCCTTTGGTTTCTTTTCCGCTTCCTCCTTTTCTTCTTGACAAAAACCAGACAGGCAGATAGAACTTCCATTTACTTTGTTGCTCCCAATTTTCCCAGTTGTTGCTGGGCCAGACCGACATCAGGAGCCAGGGACTCAATCCCAGGTCTTGCATGTGGGTGGAAGCAGCCAGCTCCTTTATTTGTCGCCTCCTAGGATATGCATCAGTAGGGATGTAAGTATTCCATCCCTACTTTTTAAAAAATATTTATTTTGTTGTTATTGGAAAGTCAGATATATAGAGATATATAGTCAGATATATGGAAAGATCTTCCATGTGATGATTCACTCCCCAAGTGACTGCAACGGCCAGAGCTGAGCTGTTCCAGCCACAGATGCCAGTTGCCCTTAGGTCTTCCATGGAACCATATGGGATCCTGGCATGTGCAAGGTGAGGACTTTAGCCGCTAGGCTACTGTACCAGGCCTCTGAACAGATTTTATCAGCTGTACTTGCTTCTGGTAACATTAATACCAATTGTCAATTCATATTCATTGTCCGGTTTTTTTTTCTGGATTTTCAAGAATAGACTGCATCGTTTTCTTTCAGTTTGAAAACTGATTTTATTAATTTGAAAAGCAGAATAAGAAATCTCCCATCCACTGGTTCATTCCCTAAATGCCAGCAGTGGATGGAATGGGGCTGGGATTGGGCTGGATCTGGACTAGGACTGGGCCTGGCTGAAGTTGGGAACAGTGAACTCAATCCAGGTGTCCAACTGTGGTGGCAGGAACCAAGCAACTTGCCTCTTAAGGTCCACATTAGGTGAAAGCTAGAATTGGAAGCAGGGCCCAGATGTTTAACCCAGGTACTCTAATATCTAATATGTGATGTGGGCATCTTAATTGCTAGACCAGTGCGTACCCCCAGAATTTGTAAAATATAAAGATGATTGTTGAGTTATGCCAAACTAAAGGTTATTTACAGCATTACGCCCACAAAATTAACAGTGCTGTTTCTCATTGTTTTTTTCTTTTTTGTAAAGCTTTATTTAGAAGGTGGAGTTACAGAAAGGGAGAGAAATAGACACATCTATTTGCTGTTTCACTCAAATGGCCTCTATGTTTAGGGCTTTGTCCAAGTCAGCAGCCTGGAATTTCCTTCTTGTCTCCCATATGTAACAGAGGCCCAAGCTCTTAGGCCATCTTCCGATGTCTTCCCAGACACGTTAGCAGGGTGTTGAATCAGAAGTGGAGCAGCTGGGATTTGAGTCAGAATTCATGGGCTGCTGCTGTTGCCAGGGAAGGAGACTTAATTTGCTGTGCTACAACACCAACCACTCTCATTGTTTGTAAGTTCTTTTTTCAGACTTGTTTGGGGAAAAGGATGGCATGGTGATTTAAGCATGTGGTTGTGAGATCAGATTTTCTGGGTTGAAATTCGAACTCTGCTGTGCGACTTACGTGAAATGATTAACTTATGTGCCCCATTTTTTTCATCTATAATGTGGTGATGATCAAGCTGATCAAGTTTTTTGACAAATGACTGAATGAATGCCTGTAAATATTTAATATAGAGTTTGACACATATTAAATGCTTAGTAATTGCTAGATATTTTAAAATAATACTAATATGAAAACATTTTGATAATATTAAATATTAATGTTACTACTATTTTTAGAGGATTATTGAAATGGAAAGTGTCTAACGTGATTTCTAGGACAAGTTCATTGTATTATGTCAGTGAATTTTAATTTGTTTTTAAAGGGGAAAAATATTAACCAAATTGAACTAAGGGTATGATTCATAAAGTGGATATAAAAATTTATTCTTATCCTCAAGTAGTTTTCTTCATATTGGGTACATAAAATAGGATGTAATGATATTATGCTCTAGCTTAGTACATAAAGTACTGATGGAAAGAATCGCTTCATACTGAGTAATCAGGGAAGGATGGTAGATGGAATGTATTTAGTTGGGGTTTAAAAAGCAGTAGGTTGGGCCCGGCATGGTAGCCTAGCGGCCAAAGTGCTTGCCTTCCATTCACTGGGATCCCATATGGGTGAAGCTTCTAATCCCGGCAGCTCCGCTTCCCACCAGCTCCCTGCTTGCGGCCTGGGAAAGCAGTCAAGGACAGCCCAAAGCCTTGGGACCCTGCACCTGTGTGGGAGACCTGGAAGAGCTCCTGGATCCTGCCTTTGGATAGGCTCAGTTCCTGGCCATTGCAGCCACTTGAGTGAATCAACAATGGAAGATCTTTCTCCTGTCTCTCCTCTTCTCTGTATATCTGACTTTCCAATTAAAAAAAAAAAAAAAAGCAAAAAAAAAAAAAAACCAACACAGGCTTTTGACTCATGTGGCAAGAATGGTTAAAAGGACAAAGCTTCAGACAAATGGTCAGAATCAAGACAGCATGATTTGTGTTTTATGGGAAAAGGAAATGATTGAAGCTAGCTGGAAAGTGTTTGGGAAGTTATAGGAAATAAGATTGTATTAGATTATGGAAGGCTTGACATAAAAGATCAGAGGAAACTTTTCCTGCACTGCCTTTTTTGGTAGCATAAATTAGTGACGCATGCCTGGAAACTATAGGATTGATGTCAGTCTAATGGAGAGGTAGCATTAGTTCAAGCAATATTTTTCAACATTTTTAAGCAGTGTAAAACAAATGAAGGTGTTAAGAAAAACAGCAAAAGCTTAGCAGAAGTATGGTTTTCTTGATGAAAACAAGTGGTTTTAAGAGTTAGTCCATGGTGGTAAGCTGTTTGATGAAATAGTGTAAAGAAGCTATAGAGACATTTTGTTGAATTAAGAACTTTTTCTGTTTAATGAAATCCACTTCCTGTAGGACGCACTTTCTATTCCATTTCAATTGATTGTCACTGAAGAAGTTAAAATTCAGTGAGGAAACAAGAACACTATAATGTGGGCTTCAGATGTCTGAGGGCTATGGAGCTGGGTGCAAATTCGAGTGGGCTTTCAACTGTTTTGGTATTTTTAGTTCTGTTGTTTTAGTTAGTGCTTTGGTTACAGAGTT
This sequence comes from Ochotona curzoniae, assembly GCF_017591425.1. Lineage (NCBI taxonomy): Eukaryota > Metazoa > Chordata > Mammalia > Lagomorpha > Ochotonidae > Ochotona > Ochotona curzoniae. Next base: position 224,804 of record NW_024466454.1, read on the forward strand.
AAGTTGAAGAGTGGCCTGACTTAACTGGCTCTCCCCAAGGAACCCTGTTATTCTGGGCTGCAATTTTGTAGAATTAAAAGTGATTTTCCTCCCAATGTATATATCACATTTTAGTTAGAAGACTGTTACTTTTTGAAAGAAGGAAATTCGAGAAAGAAGCAGTGATTAAGAGGAATCAAGATGCCAAAAAATAGTGCCTGTAAATTATAATATTATTACAACCTTTAACAGCCTGTATCACATGCAGTAAGATATTGTTATGTAACCAATGTACCAACAATCAGTGAGAGTTAGACTGCTTCTGGTCTACATCAAAGAACTGAAAAGCCTGATATGCTTTTAATGCCCTGTATTAATTATGTAATGGGTTGTGTTGCCAGCCGCATCTGTATGTACTGGCCACATGCCGTACCCAAAATGGCGCCGGCCGGAAAAGCCACACCTTGGTTCCTGGTGGAGAGTTACGTAGCTTTCGCGGTACTGCGCAGGCGCCTAGCGCATGCGCAGTGAGCTGCGGCATGGCCGGCGCATGAACACTGGGACTGACGAATGCACAGAGCAGGTTGGTGGGGCGGGTGTGGAACCACAGAGTTGAGCAGGAGGAGGCCTGTATCCCAACCCTGGAGACTCTCGGATCCTCACCAAGGACTATATCCCAACTGCAAAGCAGGTCACAGGGAATTGGAGTGACCTCGTAGGCTGAGAACTCTGAGGTCATCCATTCCCTATTGGATCTCCTACATGGGATAGAAGAAGCCCAGATCCTTCTTCACAGGATCTAATGTCATCGGAACAACAGCCAGGAGCCCTGAGCGGTCCTCATACAGAAGAACAGTAAACTTCCTTCGGACCTTGGGAGAAGAGCTTTCTCTGGTCCTTATTTAGCTCCAACTTGGGATCCCCACCCTCTGGCAGTGACTATTCAGGGTCACTCCAGAGCTTTCCCCCCCACCCCAAATTAGATCAGATAGACAGAGACCACCAATAAGAAAAGCTTAGAACCAGACAGGAAACAGTCAGCTTGTACTCACATATACCTTACTAGGTAAGACACAAAGATTAGTTACTCCTCACTAAGGCATTGAAGATTTCTCTGTACACCCTTCCTAAAACTGTTCTGTACCTCAATTGTTAACATATGCCTTGTTAGAGTTATAAGCCTGTTTGGATAGCCTAAAATTCACCAAGTTCAGTAAAAATCATGCTTAAATACTATAAGCTGCTAAATATAAAAATGAAGATAGACAATGAGGCAGCTGAATAGAACCCTATGACCATCTTAAGGTGTATAGCAGCTGGTGGTACATAAACTTAAATTGAAATGTCAATGAACTAGTCACATGATGTGGTTAAGAACTTGAACTTTCTAACATATTGGTCACTCAGTATCATGTCAGTTAACTTCTTAATGTTGTAAATTGTTGTTGAAGTTGTGTTGTGTGTTTTCATTGGAGGGGATGATATTCTGCCAGCTCTACTTTCAGACCAGGGATGGTCTCCCAATGAAACTATTGAATTTATCTGGACAATAAGATTTTGGAGTCTGCATAGTTCATGCCCACAATGAAGGAATCCTGACTGGACATGACTGTAAAAATATGGAGGAATTCAATATGTGGGAAGGGGTTAGGGGAAACCCAGAGCCTATGAAACTGTGTCATAAAAAGAAATTAAAAAAAAAAAAACAAAAACCAAGATGGTAGAATAGGGTAAGGACACACTTAAACAGACGAAGAAATATTTAACCAGTATGCAGCAGAGAGGGCACATTCCATGACATAGGAGAGGACAGAACAACAGCACAGGGGTACCTGGAGACTGAGAGACACGGAAAGCACAGGGCACAATAGTGTGGTGTTGCAGTGACTGAAACACCAGCAGCATTCATGGAGCAGCATTCATGGGAAGGGACTTTTCACTGGGAGCTCCGGCGGTGAACCCAGACAAATAATTGCCCTTCGTGCTGGTCTGTTTGATTTGATCAAGAGCAGAGACAGAGCAACAAGTCGCAGATGGGTGCTTCAGGAACAGGGTGGATTTCACAGCCCAGTCTACCCCCTACAGCTGACTCGGGTGCCATTTTGTTTAAGGAGGCAAAGGCAAGGGAAAGGACTGAACATACACTGAGCTGGGAGTGAACTCATTTCTGACTCTGCGAACTGGAACCACATGGCATCCTACAGGTTCCATCAAAGATAGGTCCACGTAGCCCTCAGACCTGGCAGACTGCAGATCAAGAACTCTAGTAGTGGCACATCAGATGCCATTTTGTATGGTATGGCAAAAGTTTTAAGACTACAGGGACAACAGTGAGCTGCAACATGAGTTCTCACCAAGCTCAGTGGATTGCACTGGTCCCACAGAAAAATAATGCTGTGACATTGTACAGGTCAAAATAGGTTCATGTGGCCCTCAGACCTAATGGCCAAAATTTTCTGGAAAATTAGCACCATCAACAATCTAGCTATATAGGACACCTGTTGCCTTCCTAATCCTGGGACCTGCTCTAACCAGAAGTGGGATAAAGGTTGTACAAACAATGGTGGAGCCACAGCACAGTGTCACAGAAGGTGGAGACTGGTGAGCCAGGAGCTGGGGCTACGGAGGCCAAGGTGGAAATCTAACATAAGAACCCAGACCTGGAGCTCGCTGGAGAGAGTGGCACAAGTGACTGCAAACAAAGAGCTGTGTGCCAACAACAGTAAGTAAAATTGAATTGTAGACCTGTGGGTGACACAGCTTAGAAACACATGCCAAAGGAGAAGAATCTGCTGACCAGAAGTACAATGACCAAGAGCAAAAGAAGAGACAAAGGCACAATGAATATTACTGAAGACTCCCCTGCAGAGGAGCAAAAGCCTTTGACAACTTCAGAGTTAACTGAGGAAGATGTCAAGAAAATGAAGGATACAGAATTCAAAACACCTGTTATAAAACTTCTTATCAACAATGAGAAGCATGTAGAGCAGGCATTCAAGGAATTTAAGAAATATGTCACAGTGGAAATGAATCAAATGAAAGCTGATACATTAGAAATGAATACAGGGGAGCAAATTAAAAGTACAATGGAGAGTCTCCAAAATAGAATGAAGCAAGCAGAAGAAAGAATCTCAGAATTGGAAGATATTTCCTGTCACCAAAGGAAAACAAACAAGAAGCTGCAAGCAGAACTGGATCAGGCCAAAAAAGATATTCAAGAATTGAAAGACACTATTAATAGGCCAAATATAAGAGTTATGGGAGTCCTAGAAGATACAGAAAGAGAAGCTGGGATTACAGTTGTATTCAATGAAATAATAAGGGAAAATTTCGCTAATCTGGAGAAAGATTTGGGAAACAACATCCAAGAGGGGCACAGAACTCCCAACAGGCTTGACCAAAAGGAATCTTCACCATGACACATGATGATCAAGCTCTCTTCAATTGGACATAAGGAAAGATCCTTAAATGTGCACGTGAAAAAAATCAGTTGACATATAAAGGAATGCCAATTAATCTCACAGGAGACCTCTCACAGGAAACTCTACAGGCCAGAAGAGAATGGAGCGACATATTCCAGATTCTAAAAGCAAAAATTTGCTGGCCCAGGATAACATATCCAGCAAAGCTTTATTTTGTCTTTGAAAATGAAACAAAAATTCTTCCACAATAAAGAAAAGTTAAAAGAAGTTGCCTCTTCCAAACCTGCCCTACAAATGATACTTCAAGATGTTCTCTTGACTAAGAAAAGAAATAGCACTGAACAAAACCAAAGACAAACGTGAAGAACATCCCAGTAAATTAGTGACAACAGAAGACTAAATCAGTGAACAATTTGTTGCTAAAATGACAGGACCAAATTACCACCCATTCATATTAACCCTGAATGTAAATGGCTTAAGCTCAATCAAGCATCATGGACAGAAGATTTTCCTCTCTGTATAGCTGACTTTCGCATAAAAATAAAATCTTAAAAAAAAATTTCTGCTCTATTATTGGGGACCTACATGAGCTTGATCTCTTCATTTTCTTAAGACAGTGCATAAACCTTGAATTTCATTTGATATGTATTCACTTTCTAAAATGTAACCTTCAGTACAATTTTGAACAGAAAAGTCTTTAGCACTACTAATTAATACAATCTGTTATTGTTACTAATACAGTCAGCTTCTACACTTGAGCAAACAAAAGCCGTGAACCTAAAGCAAGATTTAGTTGGCATTACTTTTACAAAGGTGGAAATTAATAATTTAAAGTTTTGTTGCTGATATAATTAAGCTTCCACAGCTTTGTATATCTTTTCATTAAAATTGCATTTGTTCAATGATATGTAGTATTTTGGGGATCTTTCAGTTTTAAAATAAAAACACTTTTTTAATTACAGAAAGACCCAAATGGGACCAGTAGTTTGCCAACTGGAAGTTCTCTTCTACAAGAAATTGAAGTACAGAACGAGGAGGTGGCAGCTTTTTGTCAATCTATTACAAAGTAAGGAATTTTTCTTTGCAAATTGTAAATTTTTTAAATACTCATTGAAAAAGCAGCTTGAAAACTTTATTAATACTAATTCATAAATCTAAAATTTTGTTTTCCTTTGGCTAAAATTTGAAGTCAACTGTAGTTGATTAGCACATTATCACAAACTACAGTTGAATATCTTTACTTGTTTTCTGAATAGTTAGATGAAAAAAAATTGAAGTCAGGCGGCACATTTCTGATTGTCTTTTAACCAGGTCCTTTATTAATAAGGTTTATATATAGATTTCAACACATTTGGGAAATGCCTATTTGTAGTATTAATATTTGTTAGCATTCAACATATTCATGAGGTGGTAACAGGAAAGATTAGGAGCACAAATATATTCTGCAGATTAGAAAAAGACATTCTAAGATAATAAATATTTCAGTCTTCAGTATGTGTAATAAATATTCATTATAAGTAAGGAGATCCAGAGAAGATACCTACAATGCTTGCTCAGCTGTTTAGCAGCAGTGCCAGATCTCCTTTGCCTCTAGTTAACTGTGTTTTCCTTTTTGCTGCATCACTGTCTTGTTAGGGCTTATGTTGAATATACTGGAAACCTATCTTGAAGTGACTGAAACCAGGAAGAGCCATGTATTGGCTCACCAACCCAATTAGCAGAAAGAGGAAGGATGGGGCAGAGTTTAACAAGATCCAGGAATTCATATACTGTATATCATATCTTCTCCCTTCAGACTTTTTTTCACTCTTTTCTTTCTTCCTCCATGCACATTAGCTTCATTTTCATTTGTTGCAGATGGGGCTTCTGAAACCAGAACTAAAGCCACTGGTAGCTTAAACTTCACGCATATAATAATGATCTTATTTAACAGAGAAAAAATGCAGTCCTCTCAGCCAGCCAGATAGCAAATTTTATGGCAAGAACAGTGGAACAATTAACACTGTGCCTGCAGGGATGAGATCTGCCACTTCACCATTTGGAGATTTATTCTGAATCTAGAGTTTTCCTTGGTGTGGTCTGCCTTACGCATATCAGTGTTTGGAGTTCTCAATCTTTTTGGGGTATATACATCATCTTAATGTTAAAGACCTTAGTAACATTTAACTTGGGTTTTTTGGTGTTAATGCTTCATTAAAATTCAACTTCCTTTATGTTACCTTTTAACTAACACTTACTTTCCCTAGAACACTTGGGAGGTGACTATAAATGGAGCGATTTTTCTTGGCCTATGTTATTCATAACTGGCTTGTTTCTTGAATTTTTCAGGAGGCATTTAAAAAAGAAGGGACATTTATGTGAGTTAATATTCAAACTGCATGCGTTAGAAATTAGTTCTGCCATCATGCCATTGTGTCATGGTTTGGAAATAATTTGTATTTTTGTTTCCTGTTTCTTAAATTTTCTTCCTAAAACAAGCACTACATAACTTTCTGTCAGACTGTGTTGAGTAACTGCTACATTACAGTTTGACAATTTGAAAATTTGGCTTCCTGGATTTTCTTCTCCTCCTACATTTGACTGTTTTTATTTTTTGTAATATATGAGGATTCATTTTTTTTTTAATCTTAACATTTATTTATTTTTCTTGAAAGGCAGATTTACAGAGAGGAGGAGGAACAGAAAGAAAGCTCTTCCACCTGCTGGTTCCCCAATTGGCCACATTGCTTAGAGTTGTGGCAATGCAAAGCCATGAGCTTCTTCTGGGTCTCCTTGTTCCTGGCGTCAGATTGGTTCAGCTCTGGCCAGTACAGCCAATTGGAGAGTGAAGTAGTGGATGAAATATCTTCCTTTCTGTCCTTCCTTCTCTCTGTAAATCTACCTTTCCAATAAAAACAAAGAAATCTTTAAAAAAAAAAATGATAAAGAAGAAGAAACTGTCAAGATATTTTTGCTTGTAGTTAATATTAGTCTATGATTAAAATTTCCTAATCATTAGGAATAGGGCCCGGCTTGGTAGCCTAATGGCTAAAGTCCTCACCTTGCATGCGCTGGGGTCCCATTTGGGTGCCAATTCATGTCCCAGCTGCTCCACTTCCAACCAGCTTCTTGCTTGTGGTCTGGGGAAGCCATGGAAGATGGTCCAAAGCCTTGGGACCCTGTACCCACATGGCAAACCCAGAAGAAGCTCCTGGCTCCTGGCTCTGAATTGGCTCAGTTCTGGCCTTTGTGACTAGTTGAGAAGTGAACCAGTAAATGGGAAATCTTTCTGTCTCTCCTTCTCTCTGTAAATCTGGCTTTCCAACAAAAATAAATAAATGTTTAAAAAGCAAAACTTAGGAATAGTTAGTTTTTTGTTGTTTTTGTGAAATAATTGAATTAATCTTCTGAAGGATTTGGTACTAATTTATTACTACATATTTTTATTTTTTCTTTTCTTTTGATTCATATTTATCATAGTTGATTAAGCTCATTATATCTGCAAGTTATAGATTCAAATTAAGTTATTTTAAGTATGCTAAATACCAGCAAGCATTTTTTGCTGTTTTATGTATGAGCCTCAGGATGAGAAACTGCTCTGTACTTGGTCTTTTTTTGAATAGCTTTCTAGTCTCTTTTCTTCATGCATAATTCAGATCTAATGTTTCAGCACTATAATAATGTCGGGCTTTATATCTACACCTAATTAATTTTGTTTTAAACAATACTAAGTGTACTCTTTCTTGAAATGATGTTAATCCAATTAAAATCTTTTAAAATTTTCATTTCTGTCTTCCTCTGGCCTTCAGTGTTAGGTGATTTGGTTATCTATATAGAAGTTTAGCTTGACTGAGCACATGGTAAGATTTTAGTGGATACACGCAGATAATAAATTTCCTGAACTATGGAACCCACAAAACAAACGTGTATTCCATTAGTAGACCTGAAACAAATGCGAAGGCTGGAACCTGTTTTTCAAACTACAAAAAAAAAAGTCAGTTAAAGTAAATGCACAAGTTGAGGACAGCATCAGTGCCCCCTTTGGTTCTGAGAACGGCAGTGCTGGCTGGAGATGAGCCATACACCATGTTCATTATATTGAGAATTCCACCACCTTGCTTTTGTGAATGCCGTGAATACCTTCACATGTTCTTTCACTTCTCCAAGGTTTAGACATCATTTTGGAGGGATGAAAAAAAGCCTTTGTGGTGCAACAAAAACCTGTTGTCTTTGTTTATTTGTTTTTGTTTTTCAGTACCCAGAACCAAAAATAATGTTTGTAAGGAAAAAAAATTGTTAGGGAAAAAAACTTTTTTAAAGGACAAACTTACCTCTGCCTTTTACAATTTGGGAGCTAAATTTCCTATATTGGTAATTCATTAAATTAAAATCAATGCTATTTGGGGTAATTGTACTGTGTGGCATAAGAGTCAGAAGCAGGGAACCTCATTTAATGCCGTTTCTCCAGTGTATGCTTGGGTAATGTTGATGGTGTTACCAACATATCCTGGCAGGAATTCATCTCTTCCAGTCCCTAGATCCTTTTTATTTAAAAGATAAATGCTGCCATTTGGAATTTTTGATAGATGTTCATTTGTTGTAGGTCTTCTAGAGTTGGGCAATCACAGAACGGACTGGCTATAAATAAACATGTGAAGCCTTGTTTAGGGCTCTCAAATGCAGCTTTCAAAAAAAATTATTTGTTTGTTTGTTTGTTTGTGGACAGATTGAAGGCCAAATTTCCATATACCAGTCACTGCACAAATCCGGGCTATTTGTTAAGTCCAGTCACAGTGCAAAGAAACCTCTGTGGAGAAAATGCTAGTGTGAAGGTCTCCATTGAAATTGAAGGATTTCAACTACCAGTTACTTTTACCTGTGATGGTAGGTTTGGTGCTTGCCTTTGGCATTTTGCTTTGCTCTGTTTAGGAGGAAAGTGTTTAAAATGCAATGTTTATCATTCTTACTTGAAGATTTGTATTTATTTAGTTGAAAGGAATAAGAGAAAGAAAGTGAGTTCCTGTCTTCTGTTTCATCACATGCCTCAGTTATTGGGGCTGGGCCCAGGGGCCAGAAATGTTGAGCCAGGTTTCGTAGTTGAGTGGAAGAACTCATTTACGTGAAGTGTCGCCAGTGCTCCCCAGGTCCACATTACCTGGAAGTTAGAATTAGAATACAGAGCTTGGTTCCAAACCCAGGCATTCTACTGTGAGATCCAGGTACAACCTAAATACTAGGCCAGGTGCTCACTCCTTATTTTATTAATAAACCAACTTTGTAATCATCAGGTGTTCTTTCCTAAGAGTGTGCATATGATAATTTTCTGGTTAGGATTAGTGGAAAAAAAGGTTATCTTTTAAATACATGTTCCCTGAAAAATCAGTGACACTTGGCCTGAAAGTTATAATTATAACCTAATTCTTTCCCCCTTCCCATTTTATGTCAATTCGTAAATGCTTATTTATAAACTACTGGATATTAAAATTCCAAATATCTTGCCAGGTCCTTTTAGAAAGATAATGAATTATTCGGCCCGGCGCAGTGGCCTAGTGGCCAAAGTCCTTGCCTTGAATGCACTGGGATCCCATATGGGCGCTGGCTCTCATCCAGGCTGCTCTACTTCCCATCCAACTCTCTGCTTGTGGCCTGGGAAAGCAGTAGAGGAACGGCCAAAGCTTTGGGACCCTGCACCCGCATGGGAGACCTGGAAGGGGCTCCTGGCTCCTGGTTTCAGATTGGCTCAGCTCCAGCCATTGCGCTCACTTGGGGAGTGAATCACTGGACAGAAGATATTCCTCTTCGTCTCTACTCCTCTCTGTATATCTGCTTTTCCAATAAAAATAAGTAAATCTTAAAAAAAAAAAAAAAAGGCGGGCCCGGCGCCGTGGCACAGTGGTTAAGGTCCTCCTCGCCTTGCAGGCCCAGGATCCCATATGGGCGCCAGTTCTCTCCCGGCAGCCCTGCTTCCTTTCCAGTTCCCTACCTGTGGCCCGGGAGAGCAGTTGAGGACGGCTCAGGGCTTTGGGACCCTGCACCTGCGTGGGAGACCCAGAAGTCTCCTGGCTTTGGACCTGCATAGCATTGGCTGTTGCGCTCACTTGGGGAGTGACTCATCAGACGGAAGATCTTCCTCTCTGTCTCTCCTCTCTGTATATCCGCCTTTCCAATGAAAAAATAATAAAAATAAATCTTAAAAAAAAAAAAGGCAAGCGCTTTTTTATTGGAAAGTCAGATTTACAGAAAGAAAGCTCTTCTGTCCACTGGTTCACTCCCCATTAGCCAAAATGGCTGAATCAGCTAATCCTGGCTCCTGGCTTCAGATCAGCACAGTACTGGCCATGGCAGTCACTTGGGGAGTGAATCATCGGGCCGAAGATCCTTTTATCACCAAAGTCTGTAGCACGTTTTTTGTTATTATTTTTTTTAATATTACTTCTTTCAGAGTTTTTTGCATTTTACAGTGTATGTTATTTTAATGGGACTTGAACAATTTTGACCCAAGAATTACGCAATTTTTTTACTTTGGTGGTTATAACTAGAAATATTTCCAATGCTTGGATACTTTTTTTCTGGTTCTCATGCTTTTGGAGGCCTTATAAAAAATAGAAATCTGAAACAGAAATATTAGCCAACAATAGCAGTCAGTCTTCTAGTTTTTGAAAGAAACATTGTTTTTTAAACATATTTCAAATTTTAGATGGGAGATCTTGAAAGAACTATAAAACCATTTTAGATGGGCAATCTTATATAACTAGATACGCAGTAAACTAAGGTAGTACTGAAGTTGAAGAACAAAGTAATTGATTATTTATGAATGCATGTCTGTTATGTATATCTCTAATGAGAAATATCAAAGTTAGTTTAAATGTAAAATATTACAAGTGTTAGTTGCAATGTAAAATATCAGTAATTTTTGAATACTTAAAAATATTTTGAATGTATTATGTTAATATTATTACAATTAATTTTACCTCTCTTTTTTCAGTGTGACCATTAGAAAATTTTAGCCTGCATTTGAGATGTTTTACTTTTGTTTTACAGTGTTGTCTTAAAAGTCATACAGTATGGATAGGTATACCCTGAGTGATAAATAAGCAAAATGGAAATAATGGTTAACTCTTTTACAGTGAGTTCTACTGTAGAAATCATTATAATGCAAGCCCTTTGCTGGGTCCATGATGACTTGAATCAAATAGATGTTGGCAGCTATGTTCTGAAAGTTTGTGGTCAAGAGGAGGTACTGCAGAAGTAAGTTTATTCACTTAAATACTTAATAACAGCTTTGGAAATTTCATTTTTAATGACTTAAATTACAAATGCTTCAAGTTAAATTTATATTCCAGAAATACATTGAGTCCTATTTAATTGCTGCATTGGGTTTATAAGCTTATGTTGAAAAGTCCTATGTCTAAAATAATATAGTAATAAAATTTCAGAGATAAATAAGATATAATATTCTTCAAGAACCTAATAGCTTCATACAGGAAGATTTTTGTGCTATTAAATTGATAGTTACATCATTCCATACTCTATTTTCCTTTTGTACTGTTCTCCATTGAGTATTGTTAACTCTGCATACAGTACTCAGCTTGTTATTTCCTTTTGCTTGCCAGAACACCATTATTTTTTTTCTTAATCAGGTAACTTTTTTATGTGTAGCATTTAGTCTAGTTGTTTTACAGATCTTATTCTTAGGCCATTGGAAATGTCCTTACTCTTCTTGTTTTCTTCTTTCTCTTTGCTTTTTGTCTTTCTTCATATAGAATGATTTTTTTTAAAATGTTAGTGTTTGGTTAGAAAATTCTCTTATTTTACCGTTCTCTTCAATATCTATTTTATTCCCTACCTCTACAATTTTTCATTTGACTAGAATAGTACTGTGAATAATTACTGTTTCTTAACAGTAATCATTGTCTTGGAAGTCACGAACATATTCAGAACTGCCGAAAATGGGACACAGAGATTAAACTACAACTATTGACCTGCAATGCAATGTGCCAAAATTTGGCTAGAACAGTAAGTGTATACCCCTTTAAACTGACTTGAGTTAGTTGAATTTGAGTAATTCTATTTATTAGCCATTTTTAAGTTTGCACATTTTCTAAGATTCCTGGATTAGTCTGGAGTTATCAACTTATCTTCAACAAAAGTCTTTAGCAGCTAATGGAAGGTAAGTTAGCACATTCAGAGCTAGAGGTATATTGAACGTCAAAGTGGAGAAATGAAAATTGAGTATGTTATAAAATAGTTTCACAAGAGTGAAAATGTCAGGAAAAAGGAAAAAGGAAAGATTTTAATACTATGAGTTGGGGAAAGAAAAAGTTAACGTGTACACCAAATGGAACAGTTATTTTTTCACAAGATGAAAGCTGTTATTCTGTTTTAGAACATTTAGTACTTTCTTTGAGGTTAAGGCAAAGTAAAATGCAAGTTTAGGCATTGATTTACTGTATATTAAACTTTCCATGAATTTGAAAGTGAAGATTTGCTCTCTGAAGAAAATTATTCATTTGTGAGTATTTTGGATGAAAAAATATCAGCCATTTCCACTTTTTTGTTTGATCTTTACTCTTTGGTGGAATTTATTTCAGTTGGGTGAAAACTGTTTTATGAAATTCAGTACATTTTGGTAATTAATGGTAACTTCTGTTTTCACTTTCCTAAGGGATGATGATTTTTCATAATATGGAATGGCAAAAGAGGCTGGTGCTTTGTTTTTTGGGAGATGAGAGGGAATGGAAAAAAACTTGATGGTATCATTGGAAAAAGAAAGCAACAATTCAGATGATCTCTTTCCCATCTGGTCCCCACCTTTATTTGATTGCCAACCATATTTAAAAGTGTACTCTATATTTAGAACGCAAGTCGTTTTTGCATTAAGAGTTATTTATAGATCAGAAACTAGACTTAAAAAGTATTTTATGTTTTCCGTTTCAAAACCAAATCAACCCTTTTTTTTTTCCAGAATATTTACTTACTTTTTTTCTGAGTCATTTATAGATAATGGCTAATTCTGATGAAATTTTATGTTTATTTTATTTAATTCTGAAAAATCACTTCCATCATGTTTAATCATATTTGATTTAGAAAAATAAAGGAGCAAAATGTATATCTCATCTTGACATGTACACTTGTGTGTTTAGGCGGAAGATGATGAAACACCTGTGGATTTAAACAAATACCTGTATCAAATAGAGAAACCATATAAAGAAGTTATGACAAGGTAATGTATCTGAAGATTTTTACACACATAAAAATTTTTTGGTGATTTAAACAATCTTTTTTTTTTTTAATGTAGTATCCTTTAGCCACAATGATGGTTCTTTGTTTCAGACATCCTGTTGAAGAACTCTTAGATTCCTATCACAGCCAAGTGAAACTTGCTCTTCAAACAGAAGTAAGTCTTGAAAACATTTTGCGTAATGACTTAGTCATTATTCTTTCTTTTTCTATTTTAAATTCTGGTGATGACATTGGATTAAATATTTTGAGACATTTTAAGTTACATTGTTGATATTTGCTGTCTTATTTTCTGACCTACTGACTAACCAGAATTCTCACTAATGCTGGAGTCCACGTGTTTACTCCCCTTTAGTTTTATTACTAGAAGGAATCTTCTAGTTAAATCACATTTCTAGGAATCTTACTATATACTAGGTACTTGAGCTTTAAAAACGAATGACCACATCCCTGCCTATGAGCAACTTGAAAATTAGTGATGGAGAATTTAAACAATATAGCAATGTGGTATCATAAAATTAACATACAGGGATTCGTTCGAGTTTTTGATAGAGCAAGAAAGAGTACCTTACCCGGTTGAAATGTTCAAGGAAGGCTTCCTAGGAGGGGTGGTTCTTGAGCCAGCTCACAGTTGAGATTGTGAGTTAGTCAGAAGAAAGGTGAGAACAGAAAACAAACAAGCACACAGATGTGATCATTGTATGGAAGTATGAACAGTTCTGTATTAGGGTGTAATGTGTGAAAAGAAAATTAAGAGTCATAGTAGACATAACTAAACCAAAGTTATGTCAATTTATAATTTGTAATCCATGTTAAGGAGTTTTACTGTATCTTCTAGGTCAGGGAGCCATATTCGGCCTTAGTCCACTTTCTGTTTCTGTGAAGACAGGTTTTTGAGCATAACGTAGTTTGTTTACATGTTGTCCTTGTTGTTGGCATTTGTATTCCAACAGTAGGAACTGAAACAGAGACACTATAACCTAAAAAGCCTACATTGTTTATTGCTGGCCTTTTCATAGGAAAAAAAGGCTAAGCCCTACACTAGCTAACTAAGGTACTGTTAGGCAAGGATTAGAGGGTAACAGGGGGTGACTGACTTACTTAATCTTAGACTCTGAAATCACTCTGACCAAACTGTAAAAGTTTGATTTAAGGCGACAGATTTGGTTTCAGAGTTTTGTGTGTGTGTGTGTGTGTGTGTGTGTGTGTGTGTGTGTGTGTGTGTGTTTAAGATTTGTTTTTGTTGGAAAGGCAAATTTACAGAGAGAAGAGACAGAAAAAAGACCTTCGATCTGCTGGTTCACTCCCTGAATGGCTGCGTCAGTTGGAGCTGATGACCCAAAGTCAGGAGCTTCCTCTGGGTCTCTGGGCACAGGGTCGCAAGGCTTTGGGCCATCCTCCTTTGCTTTCCCAGGTCATAAGCAGGGAACTGGAAGGGAAGTGGAGCAGCCTGGACACAAACTAGTCCCATGTGGTATGCGGGTGCTTGGAAGTAGAGGATTAGTCAGTTCAGAAAATGTCCCAGCTCCGTGTTTTTTTTAATTGTTATTAATTTACTTATTTATTTAATTATTTATTTATTATTGGAAAGTCAGATTTACAGAGATGAGGAGAGAGAAAGATCTTCCATCCACTAGCTCTCTCTCCTAAGTGGCTCCAACGGCCGGAGCTGAGCCGGTCAGAAGCCAGGAGCCAGATACACTTTGCACCCATATGGAATCCTGGCGCGTGCAAGACAAGGACTTTAGCTACTAGGCTATTGGGCTGGGCCCCCCATGTGTAGTCTCAGTGAAAGATAATGACTGTGTTGAAACTGAAAAGGAGGAAACTAATTAACAATATTTGGGGTATAAAATTATTATTTGGGGAATAAAATTGGTAAGATTTGGTTGGTGATTGAATATAAGAGGAAAGTGTATAGGAAGACTTCCAATTTTTTAGTATATAAGCATATTCTTACATTGAATATCTTATTACTAAAAATCTTGTCATGTGTGGCAATGAAAGAAGGAGACCATACTCCTTGCCTCCAAGTAATTTGTTTTGTAGTTGGTGAGATAGGCTATCAAATAAACTAGGAATATGCGCACGTGCACATGTGCTTCAAAGTGTTCACGAATAAATTGAATTAAAAGGTAAGTTTATTTTAGTGGATAAATTTAAAATCCATGATAGATTTTTGATAATTCACAGTCTTCATGAACTTTTTGAAGAGCCCTCATATACATGGGTTTCAGCATATCTTTGCAGCAAAAAGAAATCTCTCACCTTTCCCTTAAGCTAGCCATCCTTTAAAATTTACTTCTTTATATTTGAGAGGCAGAAACAGAGGTAAAGAAAGAGGGTTCCATCTGCTGGGCCAGGCCAAAGCTGGGATGCTGGAATTCCATCCACATATGTCATGGAGGTGATAGCAACCCAACACTTGAACCATCACTTGCTGCCTCCCTCAAAAGTGAAGGGAAAGTGGATCCAGGACTTGAAACTCACGGCACTGAGATAAGGGGACATGGGTGTCCTTAATTGGTGTCTTTTGTTGTTGTTGTTTTTGTTTTTAAGATTTATTTATTGCTTTGAAAGGCAGAGTTACAGAGAGAGAGAGATCTTTTACCAGTTCACTACCCAAGTGACTTCAACAGCTGGAGCTGGACTGGTCTGAAGCCAGGAGCTTCTTACTGGTCTTTGTGGGTTCAGGGACCCAAAACACTTGGGCCAGCAGCTGCTGCTTTCCCAGGCATATTAGCACATAGCTGGATTAGAAGTGGAACAGCGAGGGCTCTAACCAGTACCCACTAAGCCAAATGCCCATCTCTAAATTTAGTTTTTAATTCCATTTTCTGTGAATGCTTTGAAGTGTCATTGTGTTAGTATTGGGTGGGGTATGGATATGTGGATGAGAAAGAGAGGTAAATAATAAGTGCTAAGTGAGAGGGAAAAAGGAGGAAGATAATATTGAAATTTTGAATAGAGTGTTCAGAGAAGGCCTCGTTGAAAACATGAATGGTAGTGAAGAGCTAAAGGAAGGAGAGGGAGAAGTAGCATACCAGGAAGAAATTTATATGGTCTGTTTAGGCCTTTATAGCTGCAATAGAGTGAGGGAGACAGGCAAGAGTAAACCAATCTGCTGCTGCCAGGGCGGAATGAATGGGGTTTGGAGAAGGGATGACATATAAGGAGAAAAGAAAACACAGAAGTTTTTTGAAAGCAGAGCAAAGAAATCCTGTCTCTGAGAGAATGGGGTCATTACAGTGCCTGTCCTGGTGACATTTGTTTGTGGAACAGTACTTTATGTTAATTTCATTCATTTGTGGATCTACTGAATTATCTGCATCCCAACCAGGAGGTCCTCAGGCGGATCATCGCATGCTCTGAGGGTGGAAGAGAACAGAACTTGCGTCCAGTCGTCTTAGGAATGTGTGCTGCCTGGGGCTCCGGCCTTGCCAAGCTTGGCCCTTGTCAATGCAGCTTTCATTCTCAGACGTTTGGCACTAGTTCTCTGTCCTCCCCTGGCTGCTGCTGTCTCTTTAATGACCTCCATCATCTGAATTTAGTAGCTTAAGAACAACACCTGCCTCTGAGCTTCATCAGCTTTTGCCCACTGCTGGCGTGTGTGCATGCAGAGTGTTCTAGGCGAGTTTGTGCTCAAAACAGTGTCTACCTGCGTCACAAATCAACAAGGCATATGTTTTTCAGGAAGTGGAGAGGAGATTGCACGTACAAGTGGTGACGATGTAGGACTAAATTCTGTGGTGGAATTTGAAGCTAATGTTTAGAGAACTTATCTATAGATTGGCTGTGGAATGTGAAGAGAGAGAGGGATTTATGGTAACTTTCAAAATGTTCTATCTGAGCAGCTGGAATTTTCAGTATGAAAACTGAGAAGTAGAGATTTGAGGAAGATCAAAAATTCAATTTTGGACATTATATTTGAAATGAATGTTATGCATCCTAAAAAGATGCTGAATAGGCAATTTTTAGGGATTTAGCATTTTCTGTCGGCGTTCCAAGTTAGAGGGAATAACTTAGGAAATCAGAATGTAAACCATATTTTGTAGCTATGAGATTACATGAGATCAACAGGTTGATCAGTGCAAGTGGAAAAGTTAGTTAAATAAAGCAAAAGATTGCACATTCCTCTGCAGTGGCCATACCATTTCTGTTTTTCTTGTGACAGAACTACTTAAAGTTAACTGGTTTTGTAATATTCATTTCCTGTTTTCCTTTTTTCCCATTCTAATCAGGCTTTCAGTCTTAGCACTTCCCTGAACTGTACATATTTAGATCAGCAAAGACATCTGTGATCCCAAGTCCAGTAGTCAGCTTAGTCTTTATTTTTCTCAACCTTTATGTAGATTTGTATGTCTGTGCTTTTTAAAAATTTTTATTATTAATTGACAAAAAATGGTATTTGCTTTCAGTGTACTGTGTTAAATTTTGATATGTGCATATATTTTACAGTATCAAATAAAATAAAAGTTTAGCATGTCTATTTCCTGGAACATTTCTTACTTCTTTATGGTGAGAACATTTAAAATAACTTTTTAAAAAATGATTTATTGGACCCAGTGTGTTAGCCTAGTGGTTAAACCCTCATCTTGCACACACCAGGATCCCGTATGGACACCAGTTCGTGTCCTAGCTACTCTGCTTCCCATCCAGGTCCTCCGCTTGTGGAAAGCAGTAGAGGATTGTCCAAGGCCTTGAGACCCCATACCCATGTATGTATAAGACCAGAAAGAAGCTCCTGGCTCCTGGTTTGGATCGGCTCGGCTCTGGCAATTGTGGCCACTTGGGGAGTGAACCAGTGGATGGAAAATCTTTATTTTTGTATCTCCTTCTTTCTGTAATCTCCCTTTCCAATAAAAAATAAATTTTTTTTTAAAGATTTATTTTTATTGCAAAGTCAGATATTCAGAGAAGAAGAGAGACAGAAAGATCCTCCTCACTCCCTAAGTGACCGCAGCTGCCGGTGCTGTGCCAATCCAAAGCCAGGAGCCAGGAACTTCTTCCAGGTTTCCCACTTGGGTGCAGAGTCCCAAAGCTTTGGGCTGTCCTTGACTGCTTTCCCAGGCCACAAGCAGGGAGCTGGATGGGAAGTGGAGCTGCTGGGATCAGAACCGGTGCCCACATGGGATCCCGGCACACTCCAGGCAAGCACTTCAGCCACTAGGCCACACCGCTGGGCCTGGTAAAAAAAAAAAAAAAATCAAATATATATATATTAATTGTCCATATTCTGGCTCACTGCCAATGAAGCCACAATGTCCAGGGTTGATCCAGGACAAAGCCAGGAGTTACAACTTAAACTGGGAATCTGACCTGGGTGGTCAGCAGGTGCCGAAACATTTGGGTCATCTTCCACTGCTTTTCCCAGGCCATTAACAGGAAGCTGGATCTGATGTGGAGCAACTTGGACATAGCTGGCACCTGTATGAGATGCTAGAATCAGACATCTACAACACTGCAAAATCCTTTCTGCTGGCTATTTTGAAATATATAGTACACAGTTTCTAGCTTAATCACTCTACTGTGTAGTTGAATACTAAAACTTATTCCTCCTCTCTCTCTATTATTTGTTACAATAGATTCTTCCTTCTTAAACCGTGTAATTGACCTCTGGGATATCATCTTGATTTTCCCACTTGCTTTGGGTCCTCCGTTTCACTCTAACTTGTAGGCTTTTTTTTTTTTCCATTTAAAATCTCTAACTCTCTGACCACCTACACCCCAAAATGTCACCAAGGCTCAGTTCTGTGGTCTGTTTAAGTTCACATGCTAGGACATCTTAACATATCTTTATGCTACTGACTGAAATGTGTATATGTGGCCTTGATATTTTCCCCCAACTCCAAATAAGAATAGCCATTAATTAATATCTTTATATGAATGTCCAATTAACTGACATCTCAAATTTAAGATGTATAGACTGAATTTTTTATATTGTCCTTTGTATCTAGTTATCCTTTAGTCTTTTCTTTTTTAAAAGTTTTTGTTTGTTTTTGTTTAATGCAAGAGCAGTTTTAGAATCAGAACAAAATTAAGAGGAAGGTACAGAGTTATCCTATATAACTCCTACTCCCAAAAAAGCTCTATTACTTCCCCATAACAGTTGGCAACTCTGTCCTTCCATTTATTCAGGTCAAAACCTCAACATCATTTTTGACTTCTCAAGTAAAAGATCTTTGACATTTCCATATTCAGTTTAATTCATGTCAGCTTTACCTTGAAAATAATTCATTGCGTGACTATTTTTCTTCAGCACCAGAACTGTAGTCCTAGTCATTCACAGTAGTTCCTTACTAATCTCTCATTGCCTGCCCTGTTCTTCTATAATATCTAGTCCACAGGCAACTGAAGTTACCTCATTTTAAAAATAAACTACTACACCAGGCAGTAGCTTTCGGTTAAGATGCTGATTAAGATGCCCACATCCGAGGGCCAGTATTGTGGCATAGCACATAGAGCAACTCTTTGTTACAGTGGCATCCCATGTGGGTTCTGGTTCATGTCCTGACTGTTTCACTTCCAATGCAGCTCTGCTGATGGCCTGGGAAAGGCAGCACAGAATGGGCCAAGTATTTGGGTTCTGGCCACCCATACAGAAGACTTCAATGAAGTTCTTAACTCCTGAATTTGGCGGCCAAGTGCTAACTGCTGGGGCTGTTTAAGGAGTGAACCAGCAAATAGAAATGTTCTGGGAAAGCAATGGAAGATGACCCAAACCTTTGGGCCCCTGTACCCATGTGGAAGACCCAGAAGACACTACTGGCTTCAAACAGGCTCAGCTCTGGCTGTTGCTGACATTTGGGAGTGAACCAAGTTTTTTTTTTTTTTTTTCCTTCTTAAGGATACTAAATGCAGTGTCCTAGATTGTATCCTGGAAAAGAAAAAAAGTACAAGTGGAAAAACTGGTAAAATCTGAGTATAGTCTGGAGTCAGCTTAATGTATTGGTATTAAATCTTACATTTGTCTTGACAAATGTAACACACTTATGCAAGATGTTACTTAACCCAGGTTCTCTCTCTCTTTTTTTTTTTTACTTTTGATGTTTACACAGTTGACCACAGTGAGAAGAGTCGAGAATCAGGGGAAAGTGGATGGGATCATTGTTTGCAAATTTTCTTTCTTCTTCTGTATCTGGGGAAAGGGTGAGGTTAGAGGAGAAGCCACAACCAGCCTCCCACATGTCTCAGTACCTGGGGTTGGAAAACAGCCACCTGATACCATCCCAGGATCCCTGATGTGGAGCACGTGCCACGGGTTCTGTTCAGGTGGTATTGATTGTTCTGAAATGCTGTCGATCTTATCGATCCAAGGATAAGAAAATCGTTGCAAGGTCCATTAGCTGACTTAGTGCACCTTAGAGTCTCCACTTGCCCAGATACTGGATGTCAACGTTTGGGTCGGGTAGTTGACCAATTTGTTCTGCTCTCCTTCCTCTGCTGTGGCACTAGATGTCCTCTTTAGGTCCCAATGAGCTGCCATAGCCTCCATTTGCATCTGGGCATGCTGTCCACTGCACCATCTTAGCCACTGAGGAGGCCAGTTCTGACACATGTACTCCACAGTCAGACCACAGATCGTGTGGTTCTTCTCGTGGCTGGAGTTCTGAGTCCAGTGGTTCAGTTTGTGGGATCCCCAAAGAAACTTTGTCTGACTTGACTCAGACTTGACTCTTTCGTGTGTTAGCCAGTACAAGTACAACTTGCTAGTAATATATTAGTATTAAAATCTTACATATGTTTTGACATGTGAGATGTCGCTTAACCCAGTTTCTTTTAATATTATATTGGAATTCTGTGTAGTATTTTTAAAATATATACATCTAAGATTTTTCCAACTAACGTTTATTTTTAAGGAAATAAGAGCAGAAAACACATGCACAATGAGAAAAGCCCAGAGCCAGAAGAGGGTCTTTTTGAAAGAAAATAAAAATTTATAAGTTCTTTGGGTGGGCATTTAGCCTAGCAGTTAAGATCAGTCTGTCTCCTGTGTGGGTAGGAGAGGACTTAGTGCTCGGGCCATCATCTGCTTCTTACCAGTTCACAGGAAGATGAGTTGCAAATAAGGTGAGACTTAGTCGGAGGTACTCCAGCATGTGGTGTCCGCCACAATGCCCAGTCCTTTCCAGAATGTTTAATCAACATAGCAGTCCCATATAACCCAAATCAAGATTCTCACATTCTAAACCAATGTACCTCTGTCTAGTGCCTGGCTCTAGTTCCTGGCTCCAGTTTCCTCCTAATGCTGGTTTCTGGAGTTAGCAGTCAGGACTGAAATAACTGGATTCCTGCTACCCTAGAGTGGGAGTCCTGGAACCGTTCCCAGTTTCTTGCATTGGCTGGGCCCCGTGCCAGCAAATGCCCACGTTTGGAAAGTGAACCAAGTATTTGCTCCCACTAAAATGATTTTTCTCCAAATCCTGCTTACAAGTCTTACTACGTAGAATTCAAAGCCTTGCCCTGATTATGGCTTCAAGGCTTTGCCCAGACTGTCCCCCACCTCCTAATCTGCCTGCTTTCTTTTTCTGGATGATTTTCTTTCAAATATTGTCAATAGGAGACCTATTGACCTTACTGTTCTCCCTTGAACTTACTGTTCTCACTACTGCTCTTTCCCCAGAAATTTTTTTGCATCAAGTTTTGTGCCCATTGTCATCAGAGCGCTCCTCACTAACCATCTTATCTAGAATAGAGACTTGGCATCATTTGTTCAGTGTATGCATACAATTCATTGATTTTTACTTTTTAGAAAATGCAGAGTTGTGATTGTCACAACCTAATTTTAAAACACATGTCTATATATATGTCTGTTCTTTTTCCTGCTTTATTGTTCAATTTTTCATTGTATGGCTATACAAGGATCATTTAAACATAAGTTGATGATATTTTGATTATCACAAATCATGCCCGTATAAAGATTCATGTATACGGTTTTGTAGATTATGTTTTAATTTCTCTCAAATAGATTCTAGGGAGAGGTCAGGGAGTTTTTATTGCCCCTAACCTTTAGTATTCTAGGGATACGATATAATTCATTTGCTAAAATGAAGTTATGATGGCAATAGGGTTTTTTGAGGTAAGGATTAATGGTTTAGTTTATTATTCCAAGGGGAATAGTGAAGATTGCTGATCAAGGGCAACTGAAAGAAATTTAAATGGTGTAGAGATTCCCACTGGAATTGAGAAAGTTTTATCTTTGTAGTTCTGAGAATTTCTTAGATATTTTGAGCAGTTTGGTAGACGTCTTTTGAGCTCAAAGGACAATTAGTTCACAATGAGGGTGTGTAGGCTTTAAGCAAAGGAGGTTGTGGTTAGGGTATGGTTATGATAAGGTTCTAATAGGGTTGGTTTGAGGTTGAAGATATTGCAGATTTTCTACATAGACATTTATGACTGAGGCTTTTTTATAGGAAGTAGAGAATGAGATTATCTAAAGCAAAATTTGACATGCAATGGGAAAAATGACTACATGTTAATTAGTAAGTAATAGCTAATAAGAGCACTTTATGGCAGAGTTGGCTTATTGTGGTTTGCACACCAACTCTGTCCTGCTGCCTGTTTTTGCAAGTAAAGATTTATTGTACATAGTCATGGTTATTTACGTATGGATGGTCTCTGTTGTCATGCGCCATTTGTAGAGTTGAAATGGATATTTAGGTCCATAAGGCCTAAAATTTTTATTAGTTGGCCTTTTAAGAAAAAAGATGACCAATCCTTCTGTGAGTCCTGAATTAGCAGGTGTATGAAGACTACCATCAGCTCTAGGCTGGGAAAAAATGAACAGTGAAGCAACTCTATGGACTTGATAAGACTTTTCCCCCAATCCCAGACTGAAATTCAGATTCTTCGGAGAGGAGGTTATAGCTATCACAGGAACACATGGCTTAAAATTGGCAAAAAATACTTGAGAGAGAACTTTAGGAAGAACTGTCAGAAAAAGAGGAGAATTTGGATTAAGGGCACAGATAGAGTTGGTCTTTGATAACCTCGGGTTCTTATACTGAATTTAAAAAAAAAAAAGGATTGGTATGCTGCTTCCTGCTTGTTTTCAGTGGTCCTGTAGTGCCCTCTATTGACAGATTTAAGATTGTGTCAACTGGCAAAGAAATGAAGGGTCTAGCCCTAACAACAGGAAGGAAAGCAGAATATAGAGTGAAAGACAGCAGAAGTGTTAGCAAACTAGAGAACTGGAAGGCAGACCTTAAGGCCCTGAGAACTGTGGGGTGGCTGGGTCTTGGAGAAAATGAGGTTGTTTCATTTAATCTTGAAGGTGAAAGGAACACTCAGTTTGTTATAGCTGAGCCTCAAGGGTGGAAAAATATAAATTTTTAAGGGTTAGTATGGTGCTGAGTTTCAGTCCGTTTTAATAGTACTTGCCATAAAACTTTTATGAGTTGGGCCCGGCACCATGGCCTAGCAGCTAAAGACCTCACCTTGAAAGCACCGGGATCCCATATGGGCGCTGGTTCTAGTCCCAGCAGCTCCACTTCCCATCCGGCTCCCTGCTTGTGGCCTGGGAAAGCAGTCAAGGATGGCCCAAAGCCTTGGGACCCTGCACCCGCATGGGAGACCTAGAGGAAGTTCCTGGCTCCTGCCTTAGGATCAGCACAGCACCAGCTGTTGCAGTCACTTGACGGAAGATCATCCCCTCTGTCTCTCCTCCTCTCTGTGTATCTGACTTTGTAATAAAAATAAATAAATCTTTAAAAAAAGTTTTGTGAGTTCATTTATTATGTGTAAGGGTAATTTTTAATGAAAAATTCTTAAATTTAAAACTTACACCTGGGTGACTTTACAGTGCATTTATGTATGATAATTAATTATATGTGGGTATGATAAAAGCAGTTGATCTTTGTATATAGAAGCAAGTGATAAAGTTGACTCATTTCCCATCCCGGTCCCCAGTGCCAGCCTCTGAAGAGCTTAGTCAATATCAGATTTTTGTAGGAGGGATAGAAGGATTGCTTTCATTGTGGAAATTATTCCAAAATGAGAGTAAAAGTCTTTTTAGTGATTTAGTAATTTGCTTATAATTTGTTTTATTTTAGATTCTAATATGAAATTACATATGAATAATTGTGTCAGTTAAAATTAGCCTTGTTTTTTCCTACTTTATTTTATGAAAAGCTATGATAGTTTTTTTAATTACAAAAGAGTAAAAATTATCTGTTCTTAAGCACAAGTAAAATGTCTGAATTCCAACTTCATTGGTGAAATTAATCTTTTAAATTCCACATGCTTAGTTTTTTTTTTCTCCTCTTTCCTTAATTCACTTTCTATTTTAAAGAACCAACACCGAGGAGTAGATCAAGTAATTAAAGCTGTGAGAAAAATCTGTAGTGCTCTAGATGGTGTGGAGACTCCTGCCATTACAGAGTCGGTGAAGAAGCTTAAAAGAGCAGTTAATCTTCCAAGGAGCAGAAGTTCTGAAGTAAGTGTTTTTAGTAATTGCCATTCTATTATATGCAAGTATATGCTTAAGTGAGCGTCTGTCATTTACACTGGGAAATTTTGCCTTCTGCTGGGCAAATTTTAGCATTTTAACTTTGACTTTTTAAATTTTTAGTAAATTATTTGAGAGACAGAATGAGCTCACGTTTGCTGATGCACTCCCCATAATAGCTAGATTGGTGAACTCAATCAGGACTCCCAGTCTATATTAGCATGAAGCAGTAGTCAGGAGTCCAAATTGAGTGTCACAGCCAGATGTTGTCATATGGACAATGGTCTCTTAACTGACAAACTATTAGTACAGATACCAGTGTGGTGACTTTTACTTTTGAGTTGATCACTTCTTTAGTTAGGTCGAGGATCTCTTAGTTTGGAGATGGACCATATTGGAAGAGCTTTGTGAGTTTCTAGCTAAGTTGGTTTGACGTTCAGAGATAGAAACTGAACTTGGAAGAGCTGGAGAGTTAGCTGCCACTTACCCCTCTGGATGGAAATATCGATTGCCAGTCGGGGAGTTCTTCAGGCCATCTCCCTTTCCTGTGAAAGCACCAAGACACCTGCGCAGCAGAGGCTTTTCCCCTTGCAAGCGGCCAGGTAGCCCCTCTGCTTATTAGAAGCTGTTGCTTCTAATGAAAGCCATACCTTCTGGTGTTTCCATGGAGATTTTATGGATGTTTGCATCTGTAGCAGAAGGATGAAAGAAAAGGTAGATCTCATAAGTCAGGTTTAAAGTAAGGTAAAGTTATGTTACTTAGACTATATTCATTTTTACTGAGATCCTATCTATGTTATATGGCAATTTTTGTTGCTCTTCTTGTATGCCTCTTTTTAGAAATTAATATATATGAAATTTTTCTGCTATCCTTGTCCTAATGTTATATGAGGCATTTATTCATTTTACTCAGTAGATAAAAGTAGTAGAGTAGGTGGCAGAGGAGTTTAACTTAAATAATTGGTAAGAGCCTTTTTGAGTCATTAATAAGAGTTCTAGATTTTTTAAAGGATATCCTTTTGCAATTATAGAGCAACTAATGAGAAATAAAATATTAGCATTTTTATCACTTGTGTTTCAAGTTAACAAGGCAGACAAATTGTAGCAATTTTCAGTTCTAATTTTCTTGATGCTAAAAATCATGCTTACCTGGTTTGGGATTTTTTCTCTTTGCATTCTTCACTGTTAGCTTCATTCCAATGCAACAGTGCAGTTTGTACTGAGAAGGGTTTCTGTGAGACAGCATTTAATTAACGTTTTATATTGTATGACTTGTTTGACTGATGTTTCCATCTGTGCAGGTGACTTCATTGTCTGGCGGGGACAGTAACAAGAGTTCGGCTGGAGGTATGTCTTTAAATTCGTTAAATTTTTGCATTATTATTGCTTCTGCATAATATAACATAATTAGCTTTTTTTTTTATATGTAGGTTCATTAAATCCTGAGAGTCCCATTCAAGTGAGCATGGACCAGTTAACTACAGCAATTTATGATCTTCTCAGACTCCATGCCAGTTCTGGCAGGAGCCCTGCAGACCTTGCCCAAAATTCTAGGAACACCAAGGAAGCATGGACAACAACAGAACAGCTCCAGTTTACTATTTTTGCTGCACACGGAATATCAAGTAACTGGGTATCAAAGTAAGTAACTGTTCAGAAGAAAATATGAAAGTTTAAGTGTCAGGAAGCACTGTTATCTTGGTGCTTAGATGGATATACAAGAATCCTTTTTTTTAAAGGCATCCATTTTTATATGAAAGGCAAAATTACAGAAAGAGGAGGGGTGACAGATTTTCTTTCTTTCTTTCTTTTTTTTTTTAATTTATTTATTTTTATTACAAAGTCAGAGGAGGAGAGACAGAGAGGAAGATCTTCCGTCCAATGATTCACTCCCCAAGTGACAACGGCCCGTTCTGTGCTGATCCTAAGACAGGAGGCAGGAACTTCCTCCAGTTCTCCCACGCGGGTGCAAGGTCCCAAGGCTTTGGGCCATCCTCGACTGCTTTCCCAGGCCACAAGCAGGGAGCTGGATGGGAAGTGGAGCTGCTGGGACTAGAACCAGCGCCCATATGGGATCACGGTGCTTTCAAGGCGAGGTCTTTAGCTGCTAGGCCACTGTGCCAGGCCCAGGCAGAGAGATTTTCTATCTGCTGGTTCACTCCCCAAGTGGTCGCAATGGCTGAAGCTGAGCCACTCTGAAGCCAGGAGCCAGTAATTTCTTCCAGGTCTCCCTAATGGATGCAAGAACTTAAGCCTTCCTCGACTGCTTTCCCAGGCCACAAGCAACAAGCTGGATCAGAAGTGCAACAACCAGGACTTGAACACATGCCCATATGGGATGCCAGCACTGCAGGAGGACGTTTAGCCTACTACACTATGGCAACAACCCAATAATCACTTTTGTGGGGCAGATATTCATGTTACAGTACCTGGTTGAACCCTATCTCCCTGCTTCTGATCTAGTTTTCTGCTGATGTGCATCCTGGATGATCAGCTGATGGTACAAGTGCTTCAGTCCCTGACACTAACAGGGAGATTCAGATTAAGTTCTGCACTTATTTATTTAGCTTGCTCAGAAATGGCTTTTGTGGGTATTTGAGGATAGAAATTTTTTTTTAAGATTTATTTTATTTTTATGGAAAGGTGGATATACAGAGAGGAAGATATTCCGCCTGATGATTCACTCCCTAAGTGGCTGCAACAGCTGGAGCTGAGCCAATGCGAAGCCAGGAGCCTCTTCCAGGTCTCCCATGCGGATGTAGGGTCCCAAAGCATTGGGCCGTCCTTGACTGCTTTTCCAAGCCACGAGCAGGAAGCTGGATGGAAAGTGGAGCTGCCGCGATTAGAACCAGTGCCCATATGGGATCCCAGGCGTGCAAGGCGAGGACCTTAACCACTACACCATCATGCCATCCTTTCTTTTCCCTTTCCTTTTCCTTTCCTTTTTGCTTTCCTTTTTGTCTGTCCTTTTTTTTTTTTAAGATTTTTCTTGGTGGGCCCAGAGCAATAGCCTAGTGGCTGGAGTCCTCGTCTTACATGTGCTGGGACCCCACGTGGACACTGGCTCATGTCCCAGTTGCTCTGCTTCCCATCCAGTTCCCTGCTTGTGGCCTGGGAAAGGATGGCCCAAAGCCTTGGGACCCTGCATCAACATGGGAGACCCAGAATAAGGTTCCTGGCTTCTGGATTCAGATCAACTCAGCTCTGGACACTGTGGCCACTTGGGGAGTAAATCAGCAGATGGGAGATCTTTCTCTCTGTATCTGCTTCTCTATGTATATCCTCCTTTCCAAGAAAAATAAATGAATCTTTTAAAAATAAGTTTTCTTTGTTTTTACAAAAATTGCAGATATTTTAAGTTGTTCAAATAAAACCTATCTGAATATACACAAAAGGTAGGAAACTTAAAAGAAGAAATTATGCTAATTAATAAATGAATTTCAGACTGTTCTTTTTTTCTTCTTTTTTCTTTTTTTTTTTTTTATTGATTACATTGCATTATGTGACACAGTTTTATAGGCACTGGGATTCCCCTCGCCCCTCCCCAACCCCCCCACTCCCTCCCCCCGTGGTGGATTCCTCCACCTTGCTGCCTTACCACAGTTGAAATTCAGTTGAGATTCTTTCATTGCAAGCATCTACCAAGCATAGAGTCCAGTATCTTATTGTCCAAGACTGCTATTTTTTTCTACTTTTCCTGTGGAACTGGGGAAATTTGAAAACAGAGCTGAATGGCACTAGACTTCTGGATGTTTTCCCCATTCATTTTTAGTTTAGCACTTTATAATTTATTTATTACTAAGCTTTTAGTTTTATTTATTTGAAAGACAGAGGGAGAGATAAGAGAGAGTTTTTTAGTTTGCTAAATCACTCCCCAAATGCCTGCAATAACAGTGGCTAAGCCAGGAACTCTGTCCAGGTTTCCCAAGTGCGCGTGCCATTGTACACTGCCTCCCAGATGCTAGCAAGAAGCTGGATTGCAAGTAGAGGCAGGATTTGATCCCACACTCTGATATGAGATGTAGAAATCACAAGTAATGACTTCATCTGTTGTATGGAAATGTCCCTTATATTAAATTTTTAATGTGATCTTTTCATTATAAATTATTTTTTCTTTAATCAGTGGTATAAAAGCATAGCAATTGTGAGGATTTGTATCATGGTGTAGTGGTGTATCATGGTGTAGTGGGTAAAGCTGGGCTGGTATGAAGCCTGGAGACAGGATCTCCTGGATATCCCGTGTGGATGCAGAGGCTCAAGAGCTTGGGTCCTCCTGCATTAGTTTCCCAGGCTATTAGCAGGAATCTTGTCAGAAGTGGAGCTGCTGGGACTCCAACTGGCACCACAGGGGGAGGCTTACTTGCTATTTTGCCACAGCACTAGCCCACAAAAAATAGCAACACTATTATTAAAGAACAGATATCCAAAAAACAGTCATAATGAATATGGAAACAAAACTAGTAAAATGAAATAAATAAGGGCAAATGTAATAAAATTGAGGAAATTGCCAAGGATAGTTATTTTGTGATCCCAAAAGATTTAAAACATTAAGATTTAACAGTAACCTAGGGCCTGGCATGGTAACCTTGTGGCTAAATCTTTCCCCTGCATCTGCTAGGATCCCGTATAGGACCTGGTTCATATCCTAGCTGCTCCACTTCCTATCCAGCTCCCTGCTTGTGGCCTGGGAAAGCAGTCAAGGATGACCCAAAACCTTGGGACCCTGTACCGATGTGGGAGACCCAGAAGAAGCTCCTGGCTCCTGACTTTGGAGAGGCTCATCCCCAGCCGTTTTAGCTACTTGGGGGAGTGAACCAGCAGATTGAAGAGCTTTCTCTTTGTATCTCCTTTTTCTGTAGAATGACCTTTATAATAAAAAAAAAATTTTTAAAGTTTACTTAGCATATATGAACAGAAACAGAGTAATGTGTTATCCCCACAGTAAGATTATTAGTAGGATATAATTATTTTTAACTTGTTGTTGTTGTTGTTGTTGTTTTTGTTTAACTCCCCAACTGCCTACAACAGTTAGAGCGAGGAGGCCAAGCTAAAGCCATGAGCCAGAAACTCCATTCACGTCTCCCATGTAGGTGGCAGGGATCCACTTATTTGAGTGAGCACCTGCTTTCTACCAGGGTGTACATTTGCAGCAAGTTGAACTTGAAAGTAGAACCAGGACTAGAATGCAGGCACTCTGGTGTGTGGTGCAAGAGTCCCAAGTAGTATTTAACCCCTAGGTCAAACACCTGCTACAGAATACAGTTCTGTTGTTCCTAAGGCTCTTAATTGTATGTGACTAGCTCTGTGCTTGTGGAAGTTGGAGCCAAGTCACTAATGTCTGATAAGAATACAACAGCACCTGTCACCATGGTAGGAAGCCTCCCAACAGAGAAGGAAGCTCAATGAAAGTCAGGCCTATGCACGATTTAAATATGCTTAGCTATTTCTCTGACTTAGTAAAGAAAAATGATGCCTAAAGAGTAACATTTATATTCCTTTTCTCTGGGATTCATCTAAAAACGAATACTTTGTTTGATGTTATTCAACTAAAACCTAAAGCCAAATACATTATGGTGCCCCTATAGACTGGAATCTGCTGCAAATGTTCCTCCTGTTATTCCTTTTGATGTGTCTGTTCTCTGTTCTCATAAAATTTGAAATGATCAAAATTTACATGAATTTTTAAAAATTTATTTTTATTACAAAGTCAGATATACAGAGAGAAAGAGAAACAGAGGAAGATCTTCCATTCAATGATTCACTCCCCAAGTATCTACAATGACTGGAACTGACCCAATCCAAAGCCAGGAGCCCTGAGCCTCTTCCAGGTCTCCCATTCAGGTACAGGGTCCCAAGGTTTGGGCTGTCCTTGATTGCTTTCCCAGGCCACAATCAGGGAGCTGGATGGGAAGTGAAGCAGCCAGGACACGAACCGATGTCCATATGGGATCCCAGCGCATTCAAGACAAGGACTTTAGCTGCTAGGCCATGGTGCTGGGCCCTAGATGAATTTCTAAAGATTGAAATGAATTAGGGGCCTGGCATGGTGGTGCAATAGGGTAATCTTCAGACTATAAGTGTTGACATGCAGTGGGTGCGCCTGTTCCAGCCTTGGCTGCTCCACTTCCGATTCAGCTCTTTGCTTATGGCCTGGGAAAGCAGCAGATTAGACCCAGTTGCTTTGGCCCCTGCAGTCACAGTCACATAGGACACTTGGAGGAAGCTCTTGGCTCCCAGCTTCGGTTCCACCCAGGCTCTGGCGATTGTAGCCATTTGGGGAGTGAATCAGGGTATGAAAACCTCTATTTCTTTCTCTGTAACTCTGACTGTCCAAGTAAAATACATAAATCTTTTTAAAAAATGAAATGAATAGTGGTCAAATTTTGTCAGATTTTAACCATTTTGAAAGAATTAACATTGTATACTTGTATTTGTTAGCTAACTTATATTATCAAGACAGAAATACAATTAAAATCTTTTTTTTTTTTTTCAGTTACGAAAAATACTATTTGATGTGCTCTCTGTCTCACAACGGAAAGGATCTTTTTAAACCTATTCAATCAAAGAAGGTTGGCACTTATAAAAATTTCTTCTATCTTATTAAATGGGATGAACTGTAAGTGAACTTTTTGGCCTTCTAATTCTTTGAGTGTACCCTATTCTTTTTTCCGTGGATTTTAGCACTGCTTACGTTGAAGTTCATTAAGTTGTCTAATCGATGTCTTAAGGTTTCTTCTAGATATGATTCTGTAAAATAGATAGAAATTCTCATTAAAATGTCAGATAATGCTTTTAACTCTGTATATTAGTACCTTGCAAAAATATGCCATTAATTCTCTTTGGCAAGTGAAAAATGTAAATTTATTTGTAAAAGATTCTAGCATGCTGATATAACATTGCTTAGTATTTTTTTCAGTAACACTATATAAGACTCTTTATTCTTGATTAACATATATCCAAGAAAATTAAAACCTAATGATCTTAAATTAATGTAAAACATGATATTATACACTATGAATTATTCTATTTTGTTTTTCAACTAAGGGAACTGTATCATTACTTTATACAGCTAGACAGTTGTACAACTTTTCACTATTCCACTTTTATTAAATGCTGCTCTGTTTTCCTTTATTATTTAAAATTACAAAAATGTCTGAAAGCAATTAAATAATACAAAAATTTTTAACAGCTTAAAATTTATTAGAGTAGGCATTATTGAGTTCATATATTCTTTCAAACTTAAAACAAATCACTGAAATATATAAATATTTGTGTATATATGTGTATGCTTATACCCCTAAACAGAATACTCATTATCATTCTACTAGTTGGTTTGTTAAAGAAATAAAAATGGCCACTGTTATTTTGCCTGGTAATTGACACTATATGTCTTAGGTAAAGATGCTTGCAAAAAGTTATGTTTTGTAATTCTATATTGTTAACAAAATCATTTTTAGTAATACAGGTTAATGAAACTTGATACCTAGTTTTAGGTTACCTCTTATTAAAGATTATTAAGTCAAATAAAGTACTTAACATGCTTTTACTTTAAAGCTTTAAGCTTCATTTTCTAATTTGGCTTTTCCTTCGATGTATTTTCTCTTCCTATAGAATCATTTTTCCCATCCAGATATCACAGTTGCCATTAGAATCACTTCTTCATCTTACCCTTTTTGGAATTTTAAATCAGAACAGTGGAAGTTCTCCTGATTCTAATAAGCTAAGAAAGGGTCCAGAAGTTTTGGGCAGAGTTTCTTTACCTCTTTATGACTTTAAGAAGTAAGTAGAATGGTTGTTTTGATGGATTACTATGGCCATATCTTCACATCAAAACTAAATGGTAACACACATGAGTTAAAGATCTTTGTTTTTCCAGTCTGATAAGAAGAGGTGAGTTCAGAAATACACAACAGAGGAAGCCAAAGTAATTTTCTGTAGGATTGAATGGAAGATTGTCACTATTCAGATTAAAAGCAACAGGCAATGACTATTCAAGAAAAGTACTGTGTTGACCTAATACCATGGTCTTAAAAAATTTCCGTGATAATTCACACAAACGTGCACAAAAAACTCCCAATTTTGTCTATTACCTGCCTTTTTTTTCCCCTGACTCTACTATATTCTTTAATGTTATGGAACACTGCTCATTAATCTCCAAAATCCCCATGTATGTAAAACCCCCTTTTTTTATTGAAGATTTTGTTTGAAAAAGAGAATTACAGAGAAAAGGAGAGATCTTCCAACTGCTGGTTCACTCCCCAAAATGACCTCATCATTGAGGGGAGTGCCAGATCAAAGTCAAGAGTCGAAACTTCTGAGTCTTCCACATGGATGCAGGCGCCCAAGTACTTAGGCTGTGTTCTGCTGCTTTCCCAAGGACCTTACTGGGAGCTATATTGAAAGTTAGAGAAACTGGGACTACAACCAGTACTCAAGAAACTGGGACTAGAACCAGTACTCACAGGGGATCTCAGCACTTCAAGTAGTGACTTGTGCTGTCTAGTTCTTTTCCTTCGCGGGAAAAGAAGTGCTTTTAAATGTGTGATTAAACACTGGATTTACTGCGATAACCAACATATAGCACTCACTGTGTGCTGGGCATTAGTCCTCTTGCCGTACACACACACTTATTCTTCTTACAGCAACTGAGAAGAGTTGTTGTTATGAACCCCTGTTTAATCCGGGAAATAGGTACCTCATAAAGTGCAGAGGTGAGTATTTTTCCACAGCGGAGTTAGCTAGTATAGGTGGAGTTGGATTTGAACCAGACAACCTGGCTCCAGGGTCCGTTCTTAACTATTATCCCATGTTACTCAGACTTATTTTATAAAAATATATTTTATATATTTAATGGTTGGAATACTAACATTTTAAATTCATTGCCATGTGAATCTAGAAAATTATA
Organism: Ochotona curzoniae; assembly: GCF_017591425.1. NCBI lineage: Eukaryota > Metazoa > Chordata > Mammalia > Lagomorpha > Ochotonidae > Ochotona > Ochotona curzoniae. Next base: position 257,775 of record NW_024466454.1, read on the forward strand.
ATTTATAAAATGAAAATTACAGTGTTTTTTTTGTTTTGTTTTTTTATATTCATGAAGATTTCTAACATGTGGAACTAAACTTTTGTATCTTTGGACTTCATCACATATAAATACTCTTCCTGGAACAGCCCCCAGAAAAGGATGCGTCATGGAAAGAATAGTGCTACAGGTAACGGTATTACTGGAAATCTTAGAGAGGCTTCAATTTAGATTTCTGTCTGAATAGTAGATGTTATGATTTGGGTTATTATTAAAGAAACCTACCTTTTTTTAATCTCAGCTCTTCAATTTAAATATCAATATACTATTTCCTATTTCAGAAAAACAAGCAAGCATTCATTCTCCCCAGGCCATAAATTCTATGTGCATTGAGAATTACCAACAGTGACAGTTATTTTCAGCAAAAACCCACAAATCAACAATTTGACATTTAATCAAACCTATGATTGCTAAGAAAAATCAATTAAATCACAGCCGATGTGTAGACAATAATCTTTTTTTTTTTCTAGGTTGATTTTCCTTCTCCTACATTTGATATTATTTATACAGCTCCTCAAGTTGACAAAGGAATGGTACAACAATACAGCTTAGATACACTGGAGAGTGATACAAAAGGGAAACTTCTGGACATTCTTCACAGAGACTCATCACTTGGGTATGCTCCATTTATTCTGTTTTCCCTGAGTATCTCCTACACTGCAAAGCCCAAGTTCAGGAGTTATATTAAATGCCCACTTAAGTTCATGATTAGCAGTGCTCTTGGTGTGGTAAGTTTTCTATTTTAAGAAGTTTTAAGAAGTTTTCTATTTAAGAAACTTCATAGTCTTCATAGACTATATGATTTCTAGAAGTTTAGAAATTTCTACTAGTTAACAGCAAAAGGCAAAACTGGCAGTATATTTTCAATTGATATTCATGAATTAATTTCCTTACTCTGTGAAGAACATTTTTTTTAATGGGAAAGTGAGATATCAGAGAGGAGGAGAGACAGAAAGATCTTCTGTCCGCTGCTTCACTCCCCAAGTGACAACAGTGGCTGGAGCTGAGTCGGTCAGGAGCCAGGAGCCTCTTCCATGTCTCCCACACGGGTACAGGGTCCAAGGCTTTAGGGCCATCCTTGACTGCTTTCTCAGGCCATAAGCAGGGAGCTGGATGGAAGTGAGCAGCTTGGATATGAACCAGCACACATAAGGGATCCCAGTGCAAACAAGGAGAGGACATTAACCACTAGGCTACCACGCCAGACCAGGGGATTTTTTTTTTTAATATTTATATTTTTTAAGATTTACAGATTTACTTATTTATTTATTGTTAATAACATTGTATTATGTGATACAGTTTTATAGGTGGTGGGATTCCCCCCACCCCTCCCATAACCCTCCCCCCATGGTGGATTCCTCCACCTTGTTGTGTAACCACAGTTCAAGTTCAGTTGAGATTCCTTCATTGCAAGCATATAAGGGAATATTTTTAAAATAGGATATGGGGGGCAAGTTGTTTTTTTTTTAAGATTTATTAGTAGTGAAATATTTCATCCATGTAAACATTTGTTCTTAAGCATAAAGCAATTAGAATCTCCAAAATAAGTCTTTTTCACTTTGAATATTCCTCAGTTCAATAGCATAATCACATTCTAAAATTTTATAGTAGCATTTGTTCTTTGTGTGGCATTTGATTTTACTTCTAAGAACTGGATGAAATCCTCGCTGTCACTTAGGGTGAGATCTACTTATGCAAACTCTGATGCCTTACATCTATTTTGTAGCTATATATATATTATATATATTATAATGTATTCTAATATATATTATATATAATAAATATATATTTTATATATAAATAATTTTTTTAAGATTTATTTATTTTTGTTAGAAAGGCATATGTACAAAGAGGAGAAGAGATAGAGAGGAATATCTTCCGTCCAATGATTCACTCCCCAAGTGAGCGCAATGGCTGGAGCTGAGCCAATCCGAAGCCAGGAGCCAGGAGTTTCTTCTGGGTCTCCCATGTGGGTGCAGGGTCCCAAAGCTTTGGGCTGTCCTCGACTGCTTTCCCAGGCCACAAGCAGGGAGCTGGATGGGAAGCAGGGCCGCCAGGATTAGAACCGGCGCCCATATGGGATCCCAGCACATACAAGGCAAGGGCTTTAACCACTACACTATCACACCAGGCCCAGTATATTTTTATTGTACTAAGACTGTTTCATCAAGGCAGAATGATTTATTTCCATCTCCAAATTAGGATTAATTAGTGCTACTTGCTGCATATTTTATTTTTCTATTGCAAATTAGTATTAATGGTTTTACTAAGTAGCTGTCCCAAATGAATGAATAATCATTGGGATTATAACTGTCATTATATCACTGATGAGTAAATTGAATCTATTATATGTGCAGACTTTCTAAAGAAGATAAAGCCTTTTTGTGGGAAAAGCGTTATTACTGCTTCAAACACTCAAATTGTCTTCCTAAAATACTGGCAAGTGCTCCAAACTGGAAATGGGTTAATCTTGCCAAAACTTACTCATTACTTCACCAGTGGCCTCCATTGTACCCTCTCACTGCATTGGAGCTTCTTGATTCAAAGTAAGTCTTTATGTAGTATTTCCTATATTCTGTTGTTGTCGGTGTAAGGAGCATAGTTCCCTTTTTAACTTTTAAAACAATTCAATACAGTGTAAATGATTCCATGTACAAGTATTTATACAATCAGCTTTTACATTGAAATGATCGAAAAAAGCATTTCATGAACAAAGTTTGAATAACTCATTACATTTTCATGATGTGAACCAAATTTAACGCTTCTAGATAATTGCCAAACTGGATCTGTATAGGCTTATAAGTCTGTTTTTTCCTAACAAGAGAAGAAGCACACTACTTTTGAATTTAGAGTTATTTGAATATTCTTTGTGAGCTTGGGATGATATTGTTTTCAGAAAATATAACTTAATAAGGATCACTATTTAAACCTTGATTTTGTGCTGTTCTAGATTTGCTGATCAGGAAGTGAGGTCTCTAGCTGTGACCTGGATTGAAGCCATCAGCGACGATGAGCTAACAGATCTCCTTCCTCAGTTTGTGCAGGTCAGCTTTTGCTAGATTCACTCTCTGCTTATTCTTCCAGTCTTTTTGAATAGTAAACTTGTGTGGAGGGACTCCCTTCTTTTTTTTACTAAATGTCATAGTGTGGTAGTGTTGAGAAGTCATTGCTTGTAGATTTAATGTTTTTTCCACTGTTGTCATCTGTCCCTATTTAAATATTGCATATATGCCTATATTGTTAATTCTCAGACTTTTTAATGTCTCAGAACAGATTTCAGCTTTTGACTTTTTTTTTTTTACTAGCCAGCAAACCATGATTCGTTAGTATGATTATTAAGTCTGTCTTTTGTACTTCGTTTCCTTGATTGGCCCGTGTTAATTCAGTTTTCATTTTTGTGTCGTCTTTTACCATTGACTAAAACGTGGTTTATATAGTTTCTTTTGGCCATTTTATGTAACAATTTATTATGGATTTAACCCCTGATAAATCTTTTTTTTCCCCTAGGCTTTGAAATATGAAATTTACTTGAATAGTTCTTTACTGCATTTCCTTCTGTCCAGGGCATTAGGAAATATACAGATAGCACACAGTTTATATTGGTAAGATTAAAACTTTATTAAGTACTTTATTTCCATTTTTGGAGCTTCTGTGTTTATAAGCCTGAAAGCTGGGGCTGGTGTTAGGTTATAGCAGTTGAAGCCACTGCTTAAACCATCACATATCAGAGCACTAGTTTGAGTCCTTGGCTGCTCTATTTCCAGTCCAGCTCCCTCATGGTGTAACTGGGAAAGTAGGAGCACACGTGCCTCTTATGGGAGAGCCAAATGGCATTCCTGGCTCCTGGCTTTGAGTTGATCTGGCCACAGCCATTGTGATTAGCTGGGGAGACAGCCAGCAAATAGATCTCCATCTCTCCCCACACTCCTCTCTCTGTTACTCTGACCTTCAAATAAATAAATCTTAATGTCTAAAAGGTATGCCCAGAATACTTAGTATGGATATTGAATGTTTTGTTGACTGACTTTATTTTATATCTTTAGAAATTGCATCAAAAATAACAAACCATTTATTGTACAATATGTGGTCTGTTATAGCTCTGTAAATAATTTTAATTTGCTTCATAACTTAAAATAACTTTTTACACATTAAAATTGAGCTTGTTAAATTAATTTTTGAGAGAAGCTCATCTAGTTCACAACAGTGGCTAATATAAATATTTTGCTGTTAGGCTTCTCAAGGATGCTCTGCATGATGCACAGTTTGGGGCCCGCTATGAACATGTTTTGGGTGCTCTCCTCTCAGTAGGAGGAAAAGGACTCAGAGAAGAACTTTATAAGCAGACGAAACTCGTTCAGCTTTTAGGAGGAGTAGCAGAAAAAGTAAAGCAAGCTAGTGGATCAACCAGACAGGTATGTACCCATAAAAGAGAATGTAAATGTTTTGACATGCTGACGAATTAAGTTGTTACTCTCTCTCAGCAGATTCTCAATAGACTAACAACGCTGGCACTTCTTTGGGTGGGTAGAATTTACGAAAAGTTTCACAGCCCGACTCAAAATAAGAGGAGCACTGTTTACCTACCATGTTTTATAATCCATTTCTGACTGAAACTGTTCTCCAAATATTCTTTTGCAGTATCTTGTTTATAAATTTTTTTTGTGATTATGAAAATATGTATTGATACTTACTTATTTTAAATCCAGAGAATAAAGTTTGTAGAAAAAAAAATGAGGACTTTAGAAGTTCTTTTTCCCTGTAGGCATCTGTGGTTAAATTCTTGCTGTGTGTTCTTCCTAGTGGTCATTTTATCATTTTTATTTGAAAGGCAGAGTTGCAGAAAGAGAAGGAAGATACAGAAAAAAAGGGAGAGGGATCTTCCAATCCGATTCACTTCCCAAATGGTCAAAATGGCTAGACCTGGGACAATCTGAAGCTAGGAGCCAGGAGCTTCTTCTGGGGCTCCCACGTGGGAGCAAGAGCCCAAGGACCTGGACCATATTCTGTCCTGCTGCTTTCCTAGGCCATTAGTAGGGAGATGGATTGGAAGAGCCAGGATATGAATCCCTGTCCATATGGGATACCAGCACCACAGAGTCTTACCCATGGTGGTGGCCCCAAATCCTTTTTTTTTTTTTTTTTAAAGTTGGAAAGGCAGAATACAGAGAGGAGTTAGAGAAAGATATTCCATTTACTGGTTTATTCCCCAAGTGGCCACAAAGGCCGGAACTGAGCAGATCCAAACACAGGAGCCAGGCGCTCTTCTGGATCTCCCACATGGATGCAGGGTCCCAAAGCTCTGGGCCATCCTCTGCTTTCCCAAGCCACAAGCAGGGTACTGAATGGAAAGTGGAGCATCCAGGACATAAAAAGGCGCCCATATGAGATCCCAGCAGTTGTAAGGCAAGGACTTTAGCCACTAGGCCTCCACGCTGGGCCCAGCTCTCAATCTTGGAAATTTTCTTTTAATTCTATAGAAACAGAATTGCATTACACCGACATGTCTAACCATACACATTTAGTTGTTGTTGTTTTTGTTTGTTTGTTTTTTGAGGTACAATCTGAAAAATACTGTAATTTTAAAATATGTAGGTATTTATTTATTTGAAAGGCACAGTTAAAGAGAGGGTGGGGAAGGTGTCTGCCAGCTGTTGATGCACTCTATAAGTGACCTCAGTTCTTGGAGCTGGGATAGACCAAAGCCAGGAGCCTGGAACTCCATTTGGGCCTCCTGTGGGTGTCAGGAGTCCAAGCACTTGGCCATATTCTACTGTCTTTCCAAGCATGTAGCTGGGAGCTGGGTTAGAAGTTGAGCATCCAGTGGTTGGACTGGTACTCATCAGGGATGTTGGCAACCCACTGTGCCAATGCTGGTCCCAGTGCTGCAGTTTTAGTAATACTTAATTTTCCTGTTCACAGATACAATGTGTATTTCTATGTATTTGAGTATTTTTAAATTCTTTTCAATAGTTATACATTTTTCCCCCAAATAGTGCTATAATGAACATTGGTATATAACCTTTTACCTCTTGCTTAGTATTTTTTTAACATGTTTCTATAGAATACCTGCTTCAAGAACTCTGCACAATTTTCTCTGACTAGACCTAATAAATGAAATCTTACATCTTATTTTTGTTGAATTCCTCTTTCTGTTAATGAGCATTAACATTTTCATTTATGTTTTAAATGTATTATGCTATGTTTATACCTTTACCTATTCAAAGTTTATTTTTACAATAAAGATTAGTAAGAATTCTTTTTGGCCATTTGATAGATATATGATTTATGACTTATAAGCACAGCATAATTTGTCCTCTTAAAAAATAAACATTATAAATACTTACAGTATCAATCTCTTTCCATAGGTTGTCCTCCAAAGGAGTATGGAACGAGTACAGTCTTTTTTTCTGAGAAATAAATGCCGTCTCCCTCTCAAACCAAGTCTAGTGGCAAAAGGATTAAATATTAAGGTGACAAAATACTTACAAATGCATAGATTTTAACATGAAACGTAGGAAAAAGACCACTGGGCAGGTATACTTAAAGCAAACAAGGATACATTCTACATAGGTTGACTATAAATATGTGTATTTGTGAGTAGCATCCTATTCATCTCAACATGCTTTTACCTAACCACCATTCCTAAAAGAAAAACTGTAAAATTATGTTCTTTGTGTTTTGTTTATTTCATTAAATTAGTATCATTGTCTTGAATTAGCATTTTAGGTTTTTGTTTGTTTAGTCAGGGCCAGGCTGTAGCTAAGAGTCAGGCACTCCATCCTGATCTCCCAAGCCTGTGGCAGGGTCTCTGCTTTCCCAGCCTCTTAGCAGGAAGCTGGATTGGCAGAATAGTCAGGGCTCCAGCTAGTACTCTGAAATGGGATGCTAAACCTCCTGTGCCACATTGCAAGCTCCTGGTTGATCTCATTGTAAAATAAGGTTTAATTGTGCTAATAAAATTATGAAAACTTTTATAAATATTTGATTCCATGGCTAATAATTATAATAGTGCTAAAAGTAAGAGAATGAAGATCTCATCCCAGATCATAATGAGTTAGGAGTATTACAAGACTTTGGGGTCTCTGAGGAATTAAAGGAATTAAAAGCTTAAACTAAAAATTTTTGTCCCAAGTTTGAAGTTTTGCTTCTCTGTCTAGGAAGATGTTTTACTTTTTCTATTTAAGTTTCAAAAAGTAGTTTACTTATATATGTATAAGCATATTTTTGTAAAAGTATATATACATGTATAAATATATGTATAATATGCCAAATAATCTAGAAATCAGTTCCTGATTTTTATTTGCCATAATCCAGAGAAATACAGGGAAAATGCCTGTTACACAAATGCCTATAAGCCCATTTTTATTCCAGTGTTATCTTTCTTACACTTAACATGTTGCATTTGTAGTCATGCTCCTTCTTCAGTTCTAATGCTGTGCCCCTAAAAGTCACAATGGTGAATGCTGATCCTATGGGGGAAGAAATTAATGTCATGTTTAAGGTGAGCAAAATAAACTTTCCTTTGCTCAAATTCCTTTCCAAAGTTATAATTCTGCATATTTAATATTTAATGAAATTGCGTGATTATGAAGAATCAGTGTGGTTGCACATGGCCCTGCTGGCTGAGCATATTCATTACTGCAGACAATACCTTCCACATAGACTTGAATGTGGTTGGTGCCCCGAGCCTTGCAGTACAAAATGGCACAATCATGAGCTGTGGCACTGCATTTTGGAAACATAAAATTATCTGTAGGGAGCAACAGGAATAGGTTACTACAAAGTAATTTATTGTCTGTTAAGATTCTGTTTGTCCTAATCATAATTTGTATAGTTTGCAGAAAGTATGGAATGGTTTTAGTTTAATTCAGTGAAGTTCATGAAGATAATTTCTGTTGAATCACATATATATTTGATATCATTATATAGCAAGTTCCCATATAATCAGATCTGGTCTTGGACTCTATTTTTGTTTTAAAACAGTACCACTCCTTTTGATTATAGAAATTTTATGTTCAATCTACTTTATTCTTCATAATTTTCTTGGCTACTCCCAAAACATGTCCATAATTATTTTACCCAGTGTTAAAGGAGAATGAAAAGTTGTTGGGTTCCAGTTATGGAGGGGTTTGGTTTTGAGGTGACTAGCTCCATAGACAATTCTACCATGTCACAGAGAGAGCTGGTATACACTTTACCCCTGTTTCTCCTCATGGTAACAGGTTACATCATTATTGTGCGATATTATAATCAGAATGCTAGTGTTCATGCATCAAGATGTAGGGGATCTCAAAGATCTCCAGGTCGGTTGCTTTTTTTTTTTTCAAACAAATAGATCTCATCCGCCCTAAAATTCAACATTTTAAATTATACAGAAGAATTTCATTTTTTCTAGATAAGACGATTTTATTCACGTTGTGCTTCACACTTTTAATATTTCCTTCTCTTTGACCCTCAGCTTTTGTAGTATAATCTGTTGTCTTTAGGAAGGGTACAGCTTTCATCTTGTTTCCTTGATTCCAAGGTTGGAGAGGATCTTCGTCAAGACATGCTAGCTTTACAGATGATAAAGATTATGGATAAAATCTGGCTTAAGGAAGGACTAGATCTGAGGATGGTGATTTTCAAGTGTCTCTCAACCGGCAGAGATCGAGGTAAGTCCATTACCTATCTTGATATTTTCAGTTTTTGATTTTTTTTCCTGTTACTGTAGCTCACAAGATAGACTGCTCTAAGTACCCTGACACACAGTAGGCACAGTAGTTTCTTTTTAAATTTAATGTTATTGTTGATTCACTTGTTCAAGATTAAATCTCCTTTTTTTTAAGATTTATTTTATTTTTATGGCGATGTCAGATATACAGAGAGGAGGAGAGACAGCAAGGAAGATCTTCCGTCCAATGATTCACTCTCCAAGTGACTGCAACAGCCAGTGCTGCGCTGATCCAAAGCCAGGAGTTCTCCGGGTCTCCCACGTGGGTGCAGGTTACCAAGGCGTTCGGCTGTCCTTGATTGCTTTCCCAGGCCACAAGCAGGGAGTTGGATGGGAAGTGGAGCAGCCGGGATTAGAACCAGCGTTCATATGGGATCCCGGTACGTTCAAGGAGAGGACTTTAGCCACTAGGCCAAGGTGCTGGGCCCGTTTAAATCTCTTAAAAAGAGCTCTGTGCAGAGCCCAAGAAATGCTTTGCAGTATCCACGCATAGCCAGCTAATAATTTACCCAGATGAGCTTTTCAACTTACAAAGTCCCATCCACTGTTAATCTCTTCACATGGCTGCAAAAGCTAAAGTTGGGCTGTGGCCAAAATGGGTGCTACAAACTCAGTCCAGGTCTGTCATGCAGATGGCAGGAACCTAATTGTTTGAGCCATCACTTGCTACCTACCTACCATGATGCACATTATCAGGAATTGAAATAGGGCCCGCTGCGATGGCTCAATAGCTAAACCCTCACCAGGATCCCATATGGATGTTGGTTCGTGTCCCAGCTGCTCCCCCTCCAGTCCACCTCCTGGTTTATAGCCTGGGAAAACAGGGATGGCCCAAAGCCTTGGGACCCTGCACCCACATGGGAGACCCAAAAGAAGCTACTGGCTCCTGGGTTTGGATCAGTTCAATTTCGGCCATCCCAATCTCTGTCTCTCCTCTGTAAATCTGTTTTGTGTTTCAATCAGAACTAAATAAATCTTTAAGAAACAATAATAGGGCCCGGTGCAGTAGCGAAGAGGTTAAAAAGTCCTTGCCTTGAACATGCCAGGATCCCATATGGATGTTGGTTCTAATCCCAGCAGCCCTGCTTCCCATCCAGCTCCTTGCCTGTAGCCTGGGAAAGCAGCTGAGGATGGCCCAAAGCTTTGGTGTTCTGCATCTGGATGGGAGACCTGGAATAAGCTCCTCGCTCCTGGCTTCAGATTGGCTCAGCTCCAGCCATTGCGGCCATTTGTTGAGTAAACCATCGGACAGAAGATCTTACTCTCTGTCTCCCCTCATCTCTGTATATCTGCCTTTCCAATAAAAATGAAATAGGAAGGAAGGGAGGGAGGGAGATGTAAAGATCCCAATTAGTCCACTCTTCCCCCTTTCACCAGCCTGCTAGGCTTTGACTGTTTCCTCCAGTCCTTTGCCCAGACCAGGTATGTTTCCTTATCTTTTATTTTGACATGACTGCATTATCTTATACAAAAAGATAATCTTGAAATTATGGCAGCATATACATATATTAAGTATCTAGATAACTTGAATCAGTTGAAAAGTTTATCTCAGTGTTCTTTCATATCTGTTTTCAATCTAAAGCATCCTTTTTCCAAAATAAAACTGCTTTGTACAGACATTGTTACACTGCAAGTTAAGCTGCTGGTTTAATACATCTCCATACTGAAATAGAAAAACATATCTTATAAATAACTTTACTAGTGAAATCAATCTAGTTTCTAGTTTAAACTGGTTTTTCTTTGGGGCTTAGCACATTCATATACAGACTACAGTCTCAAGTAGTGCAAATCAAATCTTTATGTATTGGGTAAATTTGAAAATAAAAAATAATGTTGATGATTTACATCTTCTAGCATGGCCTGCCAAATTTTGAGAATGATAATTGCTAGCTGGCATCTTATATTGGAGATTGGAAGCTATAATTTAAAATGTTTTCACGTACATTAATATTTTTTGTTAAAGGCATGGTGGAGCTAGTTCCTGCCTCAGATACCCTCAGGAAAATCCAAGTGGAATATGGTGTGACAGGATCCTTTAAAGATAAACCACTTGCAGAGTGGCTGAGGAAATACAATCCCTCAGAAGAAGAATATGAAAAGGTGATTAGCCTGTCTCCTTTTTCTAAGTAACTGTGTCAAAAATATATTATGAAGGTTTTAAATGATTTCAGTTTCTAAATAGACATTTAGTCTAAATAAGAAAAACTGTTGAAAAGCATATAAAGTAGAATGCATTTAATAGCAAGAATATTACTGGAACCAATGTTGAATTACTCAGAAAAATATTCCATGCACTTAAAGGTCAGCAAAACAAGTGTTTTTATAACTCACAATGTTGTAGTTCCTGAAGATTTTGGAAGAAGTTACGGAAGTGAGTGAAAATAGCTGCATCATGTGGTAGTTAAGATCAGGGTTTATGAGCCAAAATTTCTGGGCTTGAATTTATGCTCTAAATTCCCTTACAGGGTTTTGGGCAACTTATTTAACCTCTTACTGCCTTAGTGATTGCTACAGTAAAATATTATTGCATATATTGTGGTGTTATGGTACATACATGTCTATAATAGTATAAAAATTTTAAATGGACTAAATAGGTTATATATAAAGCACTGCATAGGGAATATTTTATAATTCATAGCTCTTATTTTAGGAAACGTCAACTATTGTTTTAGTCTCAATTTGAGTTATATTTGAGGAGTAATCAATCTCTTAACATAGTAATGCCTTCTTAGTATTTTTTTTTAAAGATTTATTTATTTTATTGGAAAGTCAGATATACAGAGAGGAGGAGAGACAGAGAGGAAGATCTTCCGTCCGATGATTCACTCCCCAAGTGAGCATAATGGCCGATGCTATGCCAATCCAAAGCCAGGATTCAGGAATTTCTTCTGGGTCTCCCACATGGGTGCAGGTGTCCCAAAGCTTTGGGCCGTCCTTGACTGCTTTCCCAGGCCACAAGCAGGGAGCTTGATGGGAAGTGGAGCTGCCAGGATTAGAACCGGCGCTCATATGGGATCCCGGGCGCATTCAAGGCAAGGACTTTAGCCGCTAGGCCATCGCGCCGGGCCCCTTCTTAATATCTTAATTTGGCTTAAGAAAGACTCAAGAACACTTAAAATAATGATGTAAGCTGACCCCAATTTAAGTGTTGACATCATTCTTTAGAGACAATTAGCTGCTGGCTCTCTGTGGCTCTTTTAAACTGTAAGATTGTGTCCTTTATGACCTGGGAAAGGCAGTGCAGCAGAGGCCAATATTTGTGTATTGTAATATTGGTCCTTCATAAGTTTTTTATCACACATTAGCTGTCAGTTAGCATGTGGGGAAAAAACTTTGTTGCATTTTGCAATAGTACCTCATAGATTTACTGTGAAATGTGAAGAGAAAGAGAAAGGTGTTATTTGCAGTATTAACAAGACTGTTACTGTTTCAGATAAAGACATTCACTTTTTGTATCTCACTGTGTCCTTCCGTATGGTATTTTATTACTAATTCTAGTAGTTCTCAAGACTCACAGGACTTCTTTAACTACTTAAAGGCCCCTGAGATATTTATAGGTGACAAATACAGAATCAGCAAGCAGGGAAGCAGAAGACATTAGTCTTTATAATTGGATGCTTTCGGATGCTTTCTTTATACGTGTCCTCCCTAACAGAAGAGTACAGGTTTTTCTCCTATCCAGATTAATTTTGTTCCAATGATATCATTCGTGGTAAATAGTTGAACCTGCAGAACAGTGTTCTACAAATATACTTAAAAGCTGTTCCAGGACAATGCCTACCTCATGTACAGACTGGCAGGATCCCTGTCAGGTAGAAATAACACTGGAGAAAAGGACAGTGATGACCTATAGAAGGGAGTTTTTGTTTTTGAAATGGAATGCGCTGGCTTTTATTACTGTAACCCAGTTTATATACCTGTTGGTAGAGTGAATTACAGCAGTATTTTTAAACAGTGATGAATTACTCTTCTTTTACAAATAATTCCTTTCTTAAATAATCTTATGTGTTTGTTACAGGCTTCAGAAAATTTTATCTATTCTTGTGCTGGATGCTGTGTTGCCACCTACGTTTTAGGCATCTGTGATCGACATAATGACAATATAATGCTTCGAAGCACAGGACATATGTTTCACATTGACTTTGGAAAGTTTTTGGGCCATGCACAGATGTTTGGTAGCTTCAAGAGGTATTGCTGTTGCTATTATGGGCTGTGACTGAGTTTTGCTTTTGCTGTCTCTGAGCAGACGGGTGGCAGATAGGCCCAGAGAGATAACTTACGGTAAAGAATGCACAAAGAGTCTATGCAAACGTTGTGGAAATGAATTAAGGCATATTTTACTTGATGCAGGCTGTGGTTGCTTGCATCTGTTAGAAACAATTTCATTTGTGTAATGGCAACCAGTACAGATTTTTTTTTTCTCTATATGTATTTATAATTAGTGTTTGTGCTCTCCTTGGAATTGTGAATTTATAAATAGCACATTGAGAGAATTGCAGTGTAAGTTCTAAGTAATGAAATCATTATGTGATGACTTTTCTTGAAAATGTGATTTTTTTAAGCATAGAAATTCAAAACTACCTAATATGAAGTTTCCTAGTTGGAAATTTGTAGAGTTCCAAGAGACGAGTTTAATATGCCCTATAATAGTTACAGCACTGTTTGAACATCTTTTGTAACTAATGCTTTGCTTGTACTTCATTTTGCATAGGGATCGGGCTCCTTTTGTGCTGACTTCCGATATGGCTTACGTCATTAATGGCGGTGAAAAGCCCACCATCCGTTTCCAGTTGTTTGTGGACCTTTGCTGTCAGGCGTACAACTTAATAAGAAAGCAAACAAACCTCTTTCTTAACCTCCTTTCACTGGTAACTATTCTTGACAAGCATTTAAATAATTTTATATTAATGCATTTGTGTTTCTAAAAACATTAATTTTGTGATTTTCGAACAAATTTACGGTTGTCATAAATGTCAGCTACCTGATTATACCTTTGTATATCATTTGTTAGTAAAAAGTAAAAAGACAAAAACCAAGAAAGCTCTGCTAGGATTATTGTGACTAAAATTGATACAGTAATAAAAAAACAGAGGCCTTAAAATGGGAAGCCTGCATGTCACAGCTTTTATGCCCTACCCTGGCCTGGATCGCCAACACACGGCTTGGATGCCTTGGCCTTGACTGTTCCCATTTGTGAAATCATCACGTAGGTCTCCAGAGCACCAACAAACTCCTCACAGCTGCAGTTATTTTCTTGGTTTTAACTGCTTGACCAGCTTTCAGGGAGGTTGGGGAGCAAAAATGTAACCATTTTTTTTTTCTCTTCTATAGATGATTCCTTCAGGGTTGCCAGAACTTACCAGTGTTCAAGATTTGAAATATGTTAGAGATGCACTTCAACCCCAAACTACAGATGCAGAAGCAACAATTTTCTTTACTAGGTCAGGCATATTTAAATATATTGAGAAAGCAGTTATAAGTTGGCCTTAATTAATTTTACCTTAGTTTGAATAAATGTCATATCAAGAAAAATATTTTTTTTAAAGATTTATTTTTTTTATTATTATTTTTTTATATTGGAAAGGCGGATATACAGAGAGGAGAGACAGAGAGGAAGATCTTCCGTCCGATGATTCACTCCCCAAGTGAGCCGCAACGGCCAATGTTATGCCGATCCAAAGCCAGGAGCCTCTTCCAGGTCTCCCACGCGGGTGCAGGGTCCCAAAGCTTTGGGCCGTCCTCGACCGCTTTCCCGGGCCACAGGCAGGGAGCTGGAAGGGAAGCGGGGCTGCTGGATTAGAACCAGCGCCCATATGGGATCCCGGGCATGCAAGACGAGGACCTTAACCACTTGCGCCACTGCGCCGGGCCCGAAAAATATTTTTATATATAAAATTTTTTGCAGGGAAAAAGTTATGATTAACAGTAAGTTGTCAAAAGTTTACTGAGTAAATGCAAAAGATTTGTAATAGTGCTTTTAAAAATAATTTCTCGGTCCCAGTACAGTAGCCTAGTGGCTAAAGTCCTTGCCTTGTATGCCTGGGATCCCTTATGGGCACTGTTGGTTCATATTCTGGCTGCCTCACTTCCCATCCAGCTCCCTGCTTGTGGCCTGGGAAAGCAGTTGAGGACTGCCCAAAGCCTTGGGACCCTGTATCCACATGGCAGATCTGGAAGAAGCTTCTGGCTCCTGGCTTCTGATCAGCTCAACTCCAGCTGTTGTGGCCACTTGAGGAATGAACCAGGGGATGGAAGATCTTCTCTGTCTCTTCTTCTCTCTGTAAAATCTAACTTTCCAGTAAAAATAAATGTATCTTAAAAAAAAAATTTCTCAAAATATCTCAAAGCTTAGTATATTATTTCAATTATAAAAAAATTGCTTGTGACCTTTTTCTGAGAAACATGTTTTCTGCAGTGCCATGTACTTCTTTAAAGCTTCTTTCTAAAATTATGTGTTCTAATCTGTTCTTCAGAATTCTGTCTTAACAGTTGGCATGGATATCCTCAGTGCTTAACAGCCAGCTCTGGGACAGTATTGTAGTACAGTATCCCTTATAGATAGCATAGTGCTTGAACTATATGTACTAACGACTGGCAGTTGTGTTTGTCATTATAGCCTTAAAAGTAATTTTGGGGGAAAAGATATTCCAAAATTCTAGTGACCAGGTTGCTACTGCCACATCATCCTAATGCCACATGGGGAAGGCTGAGGACATGGAGCTCATGTTCTTTTTTCTCCTTTTTTTCTTGCCTTCTTCCTCGCAGTGAAAGAGTTATAACACACTGCACTGCACTTCTCTAGTCTCAGCAGTCTGGGCTGAAATGATTGGAAGGAAGCTGACTTTTATACAGCCTTCCATACTAACCCCGACAATTTAGGTATAGATGAGTTCTGTTTGCTTTAAAAATTCTTTGGTTTCCCTGGGCAAAATTACAAAGCAGGCGTGTATTCATCTACTTGGAGTGTAGACTTGCTGTGGGCTTAATCCATAGCAGTTGATTTCCTCACAGTTTTGTTGTCCCAGATTAAGGTACTAGTGGTTCTTGGTGATGGCTCCTTTCTCAGATTGCAAATGACTACCCTCTCCTTGTATACTCACATGATAGTGCAAGTGCAGACTCTGCTTTTGTCTCTGCCTCTCAGGACACTTCTATAGGATCAAAGCTGTACCTTTATAACTTCATCTAACCATAATTACTTTTTGACCCGGTCTGTCTCCAAACATAGTAACATTAGGACGTGGGGTTGAACATAAAAATTGGAGGGAATACAAATATTCATTTATTTTGTAGCAAAGCGCAAACCTGTGTTTGAAATTTTCTTCTCATTTTGATTCTCCTACTTTCTGCATTTCTATACTCTTTTTTTCTAAGTCTTTGTTTCCTTTGTAAGACTAAAATGTTTTTGCCAGGCCTTACAAATTGTGTCCATCAAACTTCCCACTCTGTTAAGACTTCTTTTCCCAACTGAGTGAAAATTTGATTGTTTAAATGGGCCTGACCCTAAATTCTACTATTTAATAGGAAATAAGTTTCCAGTAGTTGTCACCTCTGGCTTTGTTATAAATGAATAAGATAAAAATCATCTTCTCAACATTGTAAGAACCATCTTCTGTCTAGTAGTTGCTAAATTAATCTTTGATCCAACAAGGTTCAAGAAAACCAAGTGTCATTTCTTGTACTAAAGTTTTTTGTTGGGAAGAAATGTATTTTAACAAGCCTTTGGCCTGTAGAACAAAGGGAATTCCTGACAAAGAGAGTTGGCCTCCTCATTAAAGGAACAGAAGTGTTCTTATTATGTTAAAAAAAAGTAAGCATGTCTTCATGAGTGTTTTTTGGTAACAAGCCCTCTGATTATTCCATAGGCTGATTGAATCAAGCTTGGGGAGCATCGCCACAAAGTTTAATTTCTTCATTCACAACCTTGCTCAGCTACGTTTTTCCGGTGTTCCTTCTAACGATGAGCCCATCCTTTCATTTTCACCAAAAACATACTCCTTCCGACAAGATGGTCGAATCAAGGAAGTCTCTGTCTTTACATATCATAAGAAATACAACCCAGATAAACATTACGTAAGTTTGATTTCAATATTTGTAGACCATTGATGTAATTACATTACTGTTACCCTTTGTGCTTCCCTCTGCCCAAAAGTTCTAAGCATTTGGCAGTGGGCATTTGGCTTAGTGGCTAAAACACCCACATCCCACCCATACCTGAGTGTCTGGCTTCAGTACCTACCCCGGCTTTTCACTTTGTCTTCCTACTAATGCAGACTGAGGGATTTAGCACTAATGATTCAAATGATTGGGTCCCTGCCACCATATAGCAGACCTGAATTAACTTAATGGCAGCTGGTGAGTGAGTGAAACAGCTCACAGGAGCTTTCCCTGTCACTCACTCCCTCTTCCTCTCAAATACGTAAATATATTCTTAAAGCTCCAAGCATTCTTTCTACTCAGGCTTGTTTCATAAAAAGGGTGATTGAAAAGTATGCAAATATAATTGGAACATCTCTAGTTTTTAAATATATGTGTTTGTTTGTAAACTTGCTTTGTACTGAGAACTAAATGATATTCTTCTCAGAGGTAAGGTTATACAAGTATTGCTACTCTGTTTTTCTCAGTCTTTTATCTTTAATTTTTTCTTAATTGAGAGGTTAAAACTTGCTTCTAACAAATTCAGCCAATAAAGAAGTATACTGAAGTAAAAAGTGTGTATCTTCTGTTCTGCTCTCTGGTAAAGTACTATCCTCACAGTTTTAGAACCGAATTGTGACTATACCTTCCTGTCCTTGAGAGTGGGACACCATCAGTTTTGCTGTTGTTTTTCACCCTAGTGCTGATAGTTTTGTTGGGTAATACTTTATAGCACTGTCCATTTTAAAAGTAGTAATCTTTCTGTATTTTATCTTAATGCCATTTTACTAAGTGGATCATTCTTTCCCTAATGGCTTATAATGCTGCCTTCACATATATACTAAGTTTATACATATCTGAGCTTTCTGGATTTCTAAAGGTAATGTATGAATCTATATACCTGTATATTGTATTTCAAGTACTGTAACTTCATAATAGATTTTCAGTAAAATAAGTTTTCAGTACATTTTTTGCCTTTGTCCTTTTTGAAATTAGTATTTTCATTAGAAATACACTACAAATGGAAAGAGCATTTATTGTATGAACTTCCACTTTCAAGTTTTCTATCTCATCGATGATTATCATCATGCTTAGACTGTAGTTACATGAGCTATAAATTTCATGACTTTTATATTTACTATTTCCAATTGCTGACATGTTACCAATTTTAAAAATACTTGGAGAGGAACTTTCTTTTCTATTAGGAAAGGGGAATTTATTATAAATGTAATGCATTTGGGTATGTGATTTCTTTTCAGATTTATGTAGTCCGAATTTTGAGGGAAGGACAGCTTGAACCATCATTTGTCTTCCGGACATTTGACGAGTTTCAGGAGCTACATAATAAGCTCAGTATTATTTTTCCACTTTGGAAGTTACCAGGGTATGTACCCATCAATTGTTAATCCTTTTTTTGTAGGAAATGTTTATAAATATGGATGAAAACCTTGTATTAACACAAAGATTCTATGGACCACATCTGACTTATTTCCTTTGTATCATAAGGACCTAATGCAGAACTAGACATAGTCAAGGAATTGTAATTCTTGTTGAGTGAATAGGCAATGAGTATCTGTTCAAGATATTAAAATATGAGATTTGCCAGACTTGTAGATTTATTTGACTTTGTAATCTTCTGTACCAAAGTAACTAACACAAGATAAATTATAATCTTTGTTTTTAAAAGTCAGATGCTAAATGGTTACAGAAATCATGAGAGCCCATCTGATCTCTGATATAAAAAACTGAAGCAACCATTGAAACTGTTCATTAAAATCTTAGTGCTTACTTTTGTATCTGGTATCCTTTGGGAACTCTCAATTTTAATGCAACTCAGTGAACAATAAATTTCCTGGGTCAAATGATTCATGTTCTTTACAGTCTGGGTTTCACAAGTCAGCTGAGGCAAAGCATGATAGTATGTTTCTGTATGTAGTCCTCATCTTTTTCATTGCCACTACTGTAAGTGGAGTTGAAGTTACTCTTCCAGGCCTCGTGTTATCTGTTATTGGTAGGTTTTACTGGTATCTATGGATGATTAAGTGATAATTTTTGTAGATAACAGATCTGGTAAAATATTTTCACAAATATAGAAATTGAGAATAATAGAAAATAAGTAATAAGCACAGGAAATGTATAACATTCATATTTTGGCCTATAGCTCATAAAGGTTTAATTAGTAATTGAACAGTTTTATCACATGTACTTTGAAGAGAAATCACAGAATTGATTTATAATAGTTTAAGATTTCTCTCTTTAAGTATGTATAAGCAAAAGTGTATCCTAAGTATGCATTGTACTTGATGCTTCAAGATGAAGTGATTTAAATCCCATGTTTTTGTTCTGTAGTTTTCCTAATAGGATGGTTCTGGGAAGAACACACATAAAAGATGTAGCAGCCAAAAGGAAGATTGAATTAAACAGTTATTTACAGAGTTTGATGAGTGCTTCAGCGGATGTGGCAGAGGTGAGCTTCCTAAATAAGAAATAATAACATACTGTGCTTCTTGTGCTACACAAGGTTTCATGAATCTTTTTTTTCTCTTCAATCCTAGTGTGACCTTGTTTGTACTTTTTTCCACCCTTTACTTCGTGATGAGAAAGCTGAAGGAATAGCTAGGTCGGCAGGTGAGCTTGTCTTTTTTTTGTCATGATGTGTAAATTGGTATCTTCTCAGTGAGAATGTAGTAGTGACAGTGATCTTACTTTGCTGCAGTGAAAATAGGAACATACGACGGTGCTTCAAAAATGAATGAAAAACAGAATTAAAAGATGGTGCTCGCTTCGGCAGCATATATATTAACATTGGAATGATAATATATGCATTTTCTGTGAACTTTTTGAAGACCTCCCCAAGCCAATCAATTTCTAGATGAATTTAACTTCCCTATAGAAGTAAAAATCAGTTGCCTGTGAGGTTCTTTGCTTCCCCCCACCTTGCCTCATGCACTATCCCAGGAAGTAAATGCTTTTTGTTACTGCTCAGACAGAATAAACAAGAAAATATTTTTGTTTTCAGATGCTGGTCCCTTCAGTCCCACTCCAGGGCAAATAGGAGGAGCAGTGAAATTATCTGTCTCTTACCGAAATGGTACACTTTTCATCATGGTGATGCACATCAAAGATCTTGTGAGTGATCACAAACAGGGTTGATTGTAGAATAAGCCTATACTTACGTAGGAAGCATTACTGTTAAGGATTGCTTTTCTTTATAGGTTACTGAAGATGGGGCTGATCCAAATCCATATGTCAAAACATACCTACTTCCAGATACTCATAAAACTTCCAAACGTAAAACCAAAATTTCACGGAAAACAAGGAATCCAACATTCAATGAAATGGTATGTTAAAATCGTTTCTAGTAAGTTTTTTTTCCTAATTTTTTTTTTGATTTGTTTATTTTTATTGGAAAGTCAGATTTACAGAAAGATCTTCCATCCACTGGTTTACTCCCCAAGTGGCTGCAAGAGCTGGATCTGTGCCAATTCAAATCCAGGAGCTTCTTCTGGGTCTCCAGTGCTTTCCCAGGCAACAAGCAGTGTTCCGGTCAACTTAGCCGGTAGCATGGACACGGCGAGGGTCAGGGAGTCAGACACCGACAGGAGACCAGTAGTGGTGGAAGAGATCTCTCTTGGCCTCCCTTTATTCAGCCATATATATACCTTTCCCCCAAGCCTCTAGCAGAACAATAGGATGCTAATGAGTCTGACAGACAAGGTCAGACAAGGTCTTTCTTTTTTGCAAGATCATTTTATTACAATATCTTACCTCACTTTCTTCCTTTCTCATTTTAGCTAGCTATTTTCATCTTAAGTTTTACTGCCATGTAATTTCTGGTTCTTTATTTTTATCCAATGATTGCATCTATTTTTGTGCATCTCTGTCAGACATTAAAAGGAACTATAAAGCCGTCTAACACACTTATAATACAGAACGCACTTCAGAAGTATTTAAGCAAATTCCATCATCGTGACTGATGTCTCATTATAGTCACTCTTTGGTTAATATTTTCACCTGTATTTCACTTAAAATATTCCAAGAAACCAACAAACTTTAATTTATAATTAATTACTTCTTTCTTCCTTTCTTGTAGCTTGTGTACAGTGGGTACAGCAAAGAAACCCTCAGACAGAGGGAACTTCAACTAAGTGTACTCAGTGCAGAATCTCTGCGGGAGAACTTTTTCTTAGGTGGAGTAACCCTGCCTCTGAAAGACTTCAACTTGAGCAAAGAGACAGTCAAGTGGTATCAGCTGACTGCAGCAACTTACTTATAAACTGGTGAATTTCTGAGCTTTGGAAGCAAGAATAATTATCAACTTGTGTGTCCATGCACACACACTGGTGAACTCTGTATAGTATTTTTATACTTGAGCACAAATTATAAATACTTGCTGAATTATAACATATTTGTTGGACCAACAGTCACATAACTAATTTTTATGAGTTTCTGAAAGCCATTGCTGTCTAAAAGTCATTATATTGAATGCTGTAAACCCTACATGTAATATGTAATAGTAAGTCCTCAAAGGGACTTCCAGATCATACCATGTCAGTTTCGCCACCTCGTTGTGTTGTTTCCCATACAGACATAGCCTGTTTGTTTTCCTGGATGCACCTTCTACAGCCTTTACCACTGTGTATGCTCACAAACACCAAAGATGCAGAATGTTACCATAAAATGCAGCTGCTAGTCACAGGGCTGAAAAGCAAAGCACAAGTAGATCACTATCTTAAGAACTACTATGGAGTTTGTAGACCTAGGGAAAAAAATACACTGTTTTTCTACTCATTGTTAAAGCCTTCTCCAGAATAAGTGCCAATCACTAAAGTTGTAAATAATGGTGCCTTACTTTATATGCTTCCCTGGCACTTCATTCTGATTTCTTTCCTGACTAAAGAAGTAGTTCTCACTCGTTTTCAGTGAAATTACGTACTAATGTTTTCCCCACAAAATGATCATTTTTCTACTTGTGATGTGTGATTTACTTTAGTCATTTTTGTTGCCCCATGACTAAATGAGATTCATTGATACAGTTGTATACTAATTTCCATCATTCCATTATAATCCTACATTTATTCCCAGACATGTGAACTGCAATTTGGTCACACCACCTCTATATATCTATATACATCACTCCCTATATAAACAAATGCAAGTTCTTCAGCCATGTGCCCTTTTTCCCGTTTGCTACAAAAACTCCTGAAGTAGAGAAGACTTCATAGGAGGCTCAGGATAAGGATTCTAAACTCCAAACCTCTATAATAGTTCATCTTTGAAACTGTCTTACATTTATAAACATTGTCCATTCATATGGATTGTTGTTTTCCATACTATGATATGAAATCAGAGGACAGGATTAAAATTATTCAATAGTAACCATTAAAAATAAGATTTGTTTTAGTTTTTCAATGTCAGACATGATTTTGTTTAAATATAGGTGTATATATAGTAATTTTCATGGTTAGAATAAAAATTCAGATATTTTTTAAATGGTAATAGAGATCACAGCAATCTGGTTGCTGTAAGAAAACCAACAAAATATGCATTGAAAGGTACCATGAGAGAAAGGACAATCTCCAGTTCAACTGCCCAGAATAGATTTTTTTTTTTTTTTTAACAAACTGTGCAAGGGTTTGATGTTAATGGTGATACTTGCAAAGCCGAAATGAGAGTGAGGATCTATCAGTGCAATGGCTTAAAGGCAAAAAAAATGAAAAAACTTGAATTTTTTTGGTGCCTAACACTAATGGTCCATTTGTAGGAAAACCTATGAGTAGGATATATTAATGTCTGTTTTTTTTATGTTGAAATGTGTTGTCTAATAAGTTAATTAAAATATATATCAAAGCTCCACTCTTTGCTTTTTCCACATACAGTTAACTCTTGTTAAAATGTCTGAGCAGCTTTGCAAATGTAATATAGCACTAGAAATTTTCACTGAAGCTTTTGAAATCTAACTCCATTCCATGAGTTGTCAGCCACTGTAAAAAAAAAAAGAGAAGTGTACTGTCTTGGTGTAAGGTCATGATTAATTGGACTCAACATGGACTGCCTTTTCGCAGTCTGTTACAATAGTGTCTTTTCATACAATTAGAGCCTAGACTATGTGAAATCACTTTTTAGTTACAGGAAACCTGGAATCATATCTAAGAGTATATATTAAGACTAATGCTGTATAGTTAACAAGAGGTCAGAATAAGTGGTAATATTTCTCTTTATTTAATTCATTTTGTGCCTTCTTTGGTCATTAAAATATCCATACATTTGTCTTACATGTACCTTAATATAAATTATTCCTTTGTGAAATGCTGGTCTGCAGCCCAAACCAAAAAAAAAACAAAAAAAAAAAAAACAAAGGAGGGCAGCCTCTTTGCACTACCACTGCTACTCAAACAATTTTAAATGCCTGAATTTTCAAACATTTTTTTAAAGGCTTAAGGTTAAGCAAACTAAAAAAAAAAAAATTTAATAAGCAAACTGGCCAAGACACTAATTTTTTGTGTATGATCACAATATTTTATTCTTCTCTTTATTGAGTGAAAATAATTATGTTACATATAAATTCTCTACCAGAAGCTTTCTCCTTCCCAGTGTTTAAGGGTTTGAAGATAATGGTTCACTCCCAAGGACCTATTGTTTTCTCTGCTGAGGAACTCAGTGTAGACCTGGCACTGGTGTCTCTCACTCCCTTTTTATGAATTTGTAGATAGCTGAAGGTTCACAGACCATTGGTTATGTACAGTGAGGCTTCAAAACATTCGTGGGAAAATGGAATTAAAAAGTAATGCACATTTTCTTTGAATGTTTTGAAGCCCCCTCACATTCTTTCTTCAAATTAAAGATGTATAAAAGTTTCCTGTATCTTGCCTTAAATGTGTTAACTATTATTTCTAGAATTCAAGTGTTGTGTTTTTAAAAAGAATATCCTCACTTTCGTTAGACTTCAGATCCAGAAGGCTGACGCCCCACTACCCTAATCCATAGATGAAACTCACATGCTGTTTGACTAGCAGTGCAAATATGAACTAGTCTCATCTATAAGAACCAAATACTTTAATTATATTAAGATAGTGCATAAAGATGTATAGTATTTTTATTAATACTTTAAATATATTAAGTGGATTGAATGTGACTTTATAACTGTACTATGATTGTATTAAAATATTTCTGGAATAAAGAAACTCTTCTATCATTTCTTTCATTGTTGAAATAATTTTTGGCTCCAAAGTATAATGTGAATTTAATATTATTGTTCCTTGCATATCACTCAGGCATTTATTCAGTCTAATTATTCCTAAATTTCAGAATTAGCCTGTCAATCCTAAAAATGCCACATAGAGAGCCTGGTTTGTGAAGCTCAGGGAGCCTGGTTCTGTGAAGGTCTGCAATGCTGCCACTCTGCTTCATCCCCAGCAGCTTTTTAGATGTGAAATGTTTTTGTGAATACAGTCCCTGGCCTTGGGTATTTTACTTAAATAATCAGTACAGCAACGAACAGCCACATCACAGACCTGTGTAAAGAAATGTTTGGCGTTGCTGGTATCCTATATGGGCACCAGTTCGTGTCCTGACTACTTATTTTCCAATCCAGCTCCCTGCTTATGGCCTTGGAAGGCAGTGGAGGATGGCCTAAGGCGTTGGGACCGGACCCTCCTACATGGGAGACCTAGAAGAAGTTCCTGGCTCTGGATTGCCTCAGCTCTGACCGAACCTTCATCCTAGAAAGTGAGCATGAGGTTGTGCTTCTCTGATCCTAGGATGACATGCAAAAGGATGCAAAAATCATGGAATATCAATTACAACCAGTTCTTGCAATGAAAAACTGAATTCCCGTCAGACAGATTTTAAAGAAAAAAATCTTTATTGCATCCTTAGTCGTTAAAAACCTTATTCCGCAAATTTCAAACATAGAAAATCAGACAATATAATTAACTCCACGAATGAACAACTTATCACAAAGCTTCAGTGATTATTAGCTAAGACTGACCTCATCAGATCATTTTAAATAAAATCTATTTTTAAATCTAGGATTCTTAAATCTGTGGGTCAAGAACCTTCAGTTCTTAATATTTGGTAGCCTTTGTTTTGTTTTTTTTTATTTGAGAGGCAGAGTTAGAGAAATCTGTACACTGGTTTACTCCCCATATAGCTGCAATGGTCAGGACTGGGCTGGACTGAAATGAGGAGCTTCAACCTGGTATTCCACATGCGAATAGGAGCCCAAGGATCTTGTACCATTTTGTGCAACTTCCCCAGGCACCGTAGCAGGGAATTGCTTGGGGCGTGGCACTCAGGATTCCAGCTCCGTGGGCAGCAACTTTACCTCCTGTGTCACAGCACTGGTCCCTCTACTAGCTTCAAATGCTGTATTTGCTGCATTCTACTTTTCTTTTGGAACTCAACAAATGTATATTAGGCCTTCCCAATTTTATCAATATCTTTGGCTTCTCTCCACCTTTCCTTATTTTCTTTTTCCAATGTCTACTGTATTCTCAGTCATTAGCTGTGACAGCTTTTCCAATGTACTTCTTTTGTTTAGCTTTTTAATCCATCAAGTTTTAAATTTTAGCTATCTGATGTAGCACAGCCAGTGATTCCACCATCTGCATTCCATGTGGGAGCTGGCTTCCCACACTGGGAGACCCAGCTGAAGTGGCTCCTGTTGGCTGGCGTCAGCCTGGCTCAGCCTTGGCCCTTGAGACAGTCTGGGGAGTGAACCAGCAGGTGGAAGATCTGTTTTGCCCTCTCTCAGTAACTGTGCCTTTCCAATAAATTAAAAAGGTAAAGATTACACACACAATGGAGGGGAAAGACATTTGAAAATAGTACATCTGATTAGGATCTAGTAATCAAAATATATGATGAACTCTTACAACTCAACAATAAGGCAACCCAATTTTAAAATGGTCAGAGGATTTTAAAATGTTTCTCCAAAATAAACATTCTCCAAATACATATATGTTCAACATTAATCCTTAAGGAAATACAAAGTCATGACTTCACACTGGCTAAGTCGGCTAAAATGAAACAAGGAAGCACTGGCGAGGACGTGAAGGAATTTGTTTTTTGTTGTTGGTGGTGGTGATTTTTTTTTTAAGATTTATTTATTTATTGGAAAGTCAGATATACAGAGAGGAGGAGAGACAGAGAGGAAGAGCTTCCATCCGATGATTCTCTCCCCAAGTGGCCGCAATGGCCAAAGCTGTGCCTGAGGTCTACTTCTGGGTCTCCCTCGCAGCCGCAGGGTCTTCTTTCCCAGGCTGGATTAGAACCGGCGCCCATTCGGGATCCCGGCATATGTGCAAGGCAAAGACTTCAGCCGCTAGGCTATCACGCAGGACTGGCCTTGGCAATCTTGCTCCCCAAACCCTCTCTTGTCGGTAACGTACTGCTTGTGACCAGGGCCACCAAGGTCTAGTTCAAACTCCCTGACGGAGTCTTCACCATCAGAGACCTCTGGTCTGAGAGATCCGGGCTTACAAACAAATGGAAGAACTAGCGGGGCTGCAGCCACAACCATTACCTTCAGTTGTTGCACTAGTAAGACGATGGTGGTAGTGCGGACTCGATGCAGGGTGAGGAAAGCTGAGCGATCGAATGCTGAGGTAAAGCGCGGCACTGGCGAATGAATGAACACTCCTATGCCGCTGCTTTGTAATTCCACCGGCTTACCGCAAGTCCACTCCGGGCCCAGGATTCGAACCCGTGTCCGAGTGGCAGTCCCGCCTGTGTGGAGGGAACTTTGATGGGAGGCTGCAGTCACACCCGCTTTCCCGCTCTCGCCCGGGACCAGCTCGAACGCCGGGCACGCCGGGAACGACTGAGGGAAATGCCTCCTCCCCGCAAGGCATGTCGGGATATGTAGTCTCGCGAGCGCAGTGGCCTGCTGCGCAGCGGAGCTCCACCTCCTGCGTGTGAGGTCACTTCCTGCGTACCGGGTGGCTTCTCGCGGCGTTTCCTGTCTCGCTCTCTCTCTGCTGCCTGTCCGCCGCCATCATGGGTCGCATGCACGCTCCCGGGTGAGCTCGGGCTGCTGGGCCGGGTGCCTGGGCTGCTGCTGCGGGGGTCGGGACGGGAGGAAAGCGGGTCAAGGGAGGAGGTGCTGAGCCGTGGGGACCCGGGCCGCCATCTCACCCGCTGTATCTGTTGTAGGAAGGGCCTGTCCCAGTCGGCACTGCCCTATCGCCGCAGCGTCCCCACCGTAAGTAGCACGCGGGGGCCGGGCGGGGCCGGGGCTGCTGTGCTCGCCCGCCGTCCCCTTCTTCTCAACCCCCAGGACCCCTCTGCTCTTTTCCGTAGTGGCTGAAGCTGACGTCCGACGACGTGAAGGAGCAGATTTACAAACTGGCCAAGAAGGGCCTGACTCCCTCCCAGATCGGTGAGCGCGCGCGGGGGGCGGCGGTGGGGAACAGGTAGAATTTTCCAAAGATGGCAGTAAGCCCTGGCTGCGTGGCCTCCCACGCGAGCACCTAACGCCGTGCACGCAGTGGGTCCCACTTCTCTACCCCCGGTTTGCACTGGAGGCCACAGGTGTCCCCCTTGCCCGGTGGCACAGCTGGTAAGTGTAGCTGTAGGGTTTGTTCCTACACGACGTGAAGCACCCTCAGCCGCATACTGTGTGCGCCTCAACTCCGCGAGGCGCTCTATCAGGGCAGGTCTGCCTGCTGCGTGCTCTTGAGGATGCCTGGCGGTTTTGTTGTTGTTGTTTCATAAGGCATAAAATGCCTGTCCTTTTAAAGCTTGTGGTGTGATGGAGGTGTGACAAAATAATTAAAATAGTGAGAATTTATTTGAGGGTTAAAGGGAGGAACATGCCGGGTTTAACAAGAGTGGTAGAAATTCCTCAGGCTTAGTTTTGCTAACAGAACAAGGGTAAATGCAGGGCTCCGGTTGCTGAGGTCAGCTGTATTGGGCATGCTCACTGTGATGATCGTCTTCCAACATTCGCAGTTTCCACCAGAAAGATTCTCCTTAGTGTTGGGCAAACCTTCCTTGGATGTCTGAGTGAGCAGTCTCGTGCAGGTTTCTGATGCACAGAAAGCCCTCCCATTGGGGAGTCGTGGCATGCTGTGCTGCAGCCTTTTTCGCGCTGGAAGGTCACACAACACGTCTCTTTCAGGTGTGATCCTGAGGGATTCCCACGGTGTCGCTCAGGTGCGTTTCGTGACAGGCAATAAGATCTTGAGGATCCTGAAGTCCAAAGGCCTGGCTCCTGATCTCCCTGAGGATCTGTATCATTTAATTAAGAAAGCCGTTGCTGTGCGGAAGCACCTGGAGCGGAACAGAAAGGTGAGAAGCAGAAATAACTGCTGGGACCAACTGTAGTTGCTGGGACAAGTTCCTAACAGGAGTGGATCTTTGCTGTTAATTCCCCCCACCCAGTGCAGGCTACCCAGTTGCTTAGACACGTGATCGCATTTTCCGGGGGTGTTTCTTTTCCAGCCCATTCCCATCAAGTCTTTGCAGAGAAGCCTCATATTCCCCCCACATTCATCTAAGCAACCCTCTCATTCTGCTCCAGAATGTTGGCTAATGTTTCATTAGAATAAGTGCTCTGTGGCCCTCCCATTTCCTTCCTCAGTAGCTGTTTGGTAGTCGTTTGTATGGAATGGTTTTTCTTAAATTGTTTCACAATTATCTTTAGGATAAGGATGCCAAGTTCCGTCTGATTCTGATAGAGAGCCGCATTCACCGATTGGCTCGATACTACAAGACTAAGCGGGTCCTCCCTCCCAATTGGAAATAGTAAGTATACCTTTTTGTCAGGGGCTCCAGGAATTGGCCAGATAGTAGGTACTAACTCAAAGGACTTATCAGTAAATATTTTACACTCTAAGCTTGGCCATAGCAGGGGGAAAGCAGCCATGAATGCATAATCAAATGGTCCGGCCTGCAACAAGCTCTCACTTCCTTTGGATCAAGAGTGAAGGTTCACTTCTGATCTTTGCTTCCAGATGTTAGCTTGGTGTGGGTTTTTGCCTGAATTGCTCTCTGGTGATTGAGGCGCAGTTAATCAGAAAGGTTTTTCCCAGCGTTGGCCAGTTCTTGCTTGACACAGTGTGCTGCGCACAATAAAGTTGATTGACTCCACCACTTGATGCTCTTCCCCCTGTAGTTGGTTTAATTTAGCCATCTCTGAATAGCTTCCTTAGCAGGCAGGTTGTGTGAATGAATGGATACTGATGAACAGTGTTAATCCTGATTTCCTCACACCCCTCCCCCCCCCCTTTTTTTTTCCTTTTCAGTGAGTCATCCACAGCATCTGCCCTGGTGGCATAAATTTGACTCTGTATTCAAGCAATAAAATCATTGTTTGAAAAAAATGTTGGTTTGTGGGATTTTTTTCCTTGTTTAAAAAAAAGTATAATATGTGTTGGTGATGGATGTGTGTTTTGGATTTTTTGATGGGGAATTCATGTGCTTTCATAAGAAGTGGTAATATACGGTATTAATTTTCAACTTTTTACTGCCCCTAAGCTAGTTTAAACCGCATAACCTGATTGATGGTTCCTGTGCACAGAGGTGTTTTAAAGATAAAATTTTACTCGGTTTCACAGAAAATTTTTCTTTTTAAAATTTCACAGAAAACTTACTAGGAAAAAGTGTGCACTCATTTTGAGGGCAGCATTATAGAAAGCACACTTCATTTGCTAACTTCCTCCAGATGGCTACAGCTGCCAAGGCTGGTCCAAGCTAGTCCCTAGGCCATCTGATACTGACTTCCCAGATCCAGGATGCTGGAGCAGAAGTAGAATAGCCAGCCTCACACCTGTGCTCCAGTATGGGTCGCTGGCATCAGCAGCTTAACATGCATGGCCCTTCCATGAACTTGTGGAAGGAACCTTTTAAGGCCCAATGAAGCTTCAGGACAGTGTCGCTGAAAGGAGAATCTGGTACAGAGAAACCTTGGATACTGAGGAAGAGGTGACAACAGGGAACAGGAAGTGAGCACAGTTCTGTCTTGGGCCCAGAGTTCTGGAGAAACATCAGGTTCCTGGACTTTGCAGCTTATTGAAAGGTTTGTTTTATTTATGTGATGTAGAGTACCTTAGTGGTGAGTGGCTATGTGCAAGTAAGGGAAACTGAAGTAAGTGTATTACCCTAATCTTGAACATTAGATAACTTGAAATGGAGAATTCCTTAACTTTTGATTTCTTTGGGCTAGGACCAAGAACTGGGAGCTAGGTATCCACACATGAGTGACAGGGAACCAATTACTTAATCACCCCTGCCTCTTGGGTACCCATTAGCAAAAGCATGTTAACTGAACTGGAGATGGGAAGTGAAATCTGGGAATATAGAGAATGCAGTTGTGTAGTAAGCCCTGGTTGGTTTCAGATTTTTTTTTAGTACTTTATTTGACATAAGCAATTTCCTTAAATTAAGCCTTATTTATTAGAAAGTCAGAGAGGAAGATCTTCCGTCCAATGATTTATTCCCCAAGTGACTACAACAGCCAGAGCTGAACCAATCGAAAGTCGGGAGCTTCTGGGTCTTCCACTCGGGTGCAGGTTCCCAAGGCTTTGGGCCATCCTTAATTGCTTTCCCAGGCCACAAGCCGGGAGCTGGATGGGAAGTGGGGCCGCTGGGACATGAACCAGTGTCTGTAAGGGATCCCAGGACAGGTAGGGCTGGTACTCGAGCTGCTGGGCTTGGGAAGGTTGATTACAGAGAAGAAAGATATCTTCTATCCACTATTTCATTCAAGTGGTCACAACTAGTCTGAAGCCAGGAGCTTCTTCCAGGCTTCCCAGTAGTGTAGGGTCCCAAGTCTTTGTACCATATTCTCTACTATTCCAGGCCACAAGCCAGGGACTTGGATGAGAAGAACATTTGGGACACAAACTGGTGCCCATATGGGTACTGGTGCTTGTAGGATGTGGAGTTAGCCAGTTGAACTATTACGCTTCATCCTAAATCAGTATTGTGTATTTCTGGCTCTGTGACAGGTTGATGAAGTTCCATAGTTGCCATCCTGTAAGATACATGTTAAAAAGTTAATGATTACCTTATTTTCCCATTTGTTTATTAAAGCTGACTTACTATTATGTTTAATGAGATCTGAATTTAATCAGGAGATCTTTCATTTTCTCCACAGGAGAGAAATATATCTGTGCTCATGCAAGTTTGACCAATGTCTTTTGTGCCCACCATGGTGCACTGTAACAACTGAATTAGCTAAATGAGGACTCAACCTAGCTATTTCCATATGGGATTCAGGCCATTTAAATTGCTAGAATAAATGTGGCATAATATTTTTTATTGCTCATAAACTCTTCAGCTTCTATTTGGAAGTAAATGCCATAAGCTTGTGTTTGATTTGTATCCTTGTTACATAGTCATGGTTATCTGGTACATACTGGTCCTTCATAAATACATAAAAGCACATAAAACGGCAGACCAAAGCAGAAAACCCAGAAGCTTGAGTCTCCCCCATGGTTGGCAGGAGCCCAGTACGTAAGCCATCTGCTATCTCCCACAGTGTGCATTAACCATAATGTGCCATAATGCCTGCCCCTGTTAATTTTTCTTCCTCTAAAATGAAAGAATTCTTTTTTTAGAAAAAAGATTATTTATTTATTACAAAGTCGGATATACACAGAGGAAAACCCTCTGTCTGGTGATTCACTCCCCAAGTGAGCGCAACAGCCGGCTGGTGCTGTGGCAATCCAAAGCCAGGAACCAGGAGCTTCTTCTGTGTCTTCCACGTGGGTGCAGGGTCCCAAGGCTTTGGACCATCCTCCACTGCTTTCCCAGGCCACAAGCAGGGAGCTGGATGGGAAGTGGAGCTACCGGGATTAGAACCGGCATCCATATGGGATCCTGGCGCGTTCAAGGCAAGGACTTTAGCCACTAGGCCATGGTGCCGGGTCCCTAAAATGAAAGAATTCTTATCTACTGGTTTTCTCCCTAACAATAGCCAGGGCTAGGCCAGCGAAATCCAGGAGCCAGGAACACTGTCCAGGCCTCCTACAGGAGTGACAGGAACCCACACTTGGGCCTTCATGTGCTGTCTCCAGGTATGTTGCTAGGCAGCTGAATAGGAAGTGTGGAGCAGCTGGGACTCAAACCAGACACTGCAGTAGGAGTGTGGGTGTCCCAGCGATTTAGCCACATGTGCCACAATACCAGTTCCCATGAAAGGCTAAGCAGTATATAGAAAGAGCTCTTGATTTGCCAGTTCCGGGATCCATCCAGGTAATCTAAATATGCAGGCCATCTGCTGCTGCCCTGTGTGCAGTAGCAGGGAAGTGAATCCAGCGTAGTCGCTGGGACTTAAACCAGTGCTCCAGTAGGGGAGTCCAGGGTTGCTGGCGGGAGCGTAACTTGATGCAGCAACGACACCTAGCCTCCTATTTGTAATTGGTAGCTTGTTTCTCTTGGTGCTATTCTCCATCCAGGACCTCTCACCCGTGGCTCCACGTGAGACAGGTTTCTCTGGAGAACCACACTTGGAAGGCTTTGCACTCGCCAGCAGTGTGGGGTTCTTGCACCCCCATGGCCAGTGTCCCTCTTTCCTTGGTGACACTCTAGTGTCTTCCCTTGAACCTCGCTGCTTCTGTGTTTAAATCATTTATACATCTAGAACAAATATTATCTGATGCCCAGAGCTAGGTGTGAACTGGTCTCCACTTCCCTTCTTGGATCTCCATAATACCTGAATTTTTTATTCCAGGCTCAGCTTTTGATCTTGGTAGCCCAGTTCCCCCAGATGGCTCCATATTTGTGAAATGGCAATTCATTCTTGAGCCAGAAGCCCTTTTCTACTTTTTTCTAACATCACGTCTCTCCCTGATCACCAAATCTTCTTGCACCACTTCACATTAACACTGTTGTATAAGTCATCTTGCCCTGGCTATTATTAAGAGCCTCACTGCTGTCTTGCTGGACTCTACCCCCAGGTCTTCTCCATACCCAGTAACCCAGAGTGATCTTTTAAAAATGCAAATCATCTTGGCCCACATTCTCAGGAACCCCCAGTGGCTTCCCAACTCAGAAAAATCTAAAAATCCTTACCGTGGGTGGGCATTGTGGTTTAATGGTTAAACCACTGCTTGGGACTCCTGCATTCCAGATGAGTTATCAGTTTAAGTCAAAGCTACTTCACTTTTTTTTTTTTTAATTATTTTTAAGATACTTATTTGAAAGGCAGATTTGCAGAGAGGAGACAGGGAGAAGTGTTTTATCTGCTGCTTCACTCCCCAAGTGGTTGGAGTTGGGCTGCTTCAAAACCAGGAGCCTGGGCTGTTCTGGTTCCTCTCGTAGAGGGGTCCAACCACTTGGGCCCTTTTGCTGCTTACACAGGTTTATTAGGGAGCTAGACAGGAGTGGAACGTCTGTGACAAATTAGCCTTGTGGGATACTGGCACCACAGGCACTAGGCGCAGGCAGAGACCTAGCCTATTTTGCCACAGCACTAGTCTATCTTTTTTTTTTTTTTTTAAGATTTATTTATTTTTATTGCAGGTAAAAGATATACAGAGAGGAGGAGAGACAGAAAGATCTTCCATTCGATGATTCACTCCCCAGGTGACCACAATGGCCAGTGCTGTGCCAATCCGAAGCTAGGAGCCAGGAACTTCCTCGGGTCTCCCATGTGGATGTAGGGTCCCAAGGCTTTGGCCTGTCCTTGATTGCTTTCCCAGGCCACAAGCAGGGAGCTGGATGGGAAGTGGAGCTACTGGGATTAGAACTGGCGCCCATATGGGATTCTGGCACCTTCAAGGCGAGGCCTTTAGCCACTAGGCCACTGTGCCAGGCCCTCTTTTTTTTTTTTTCCTTAGATTTATTTTCTATTGGAAAAGCAGATACACAG
Source organism: Ochotona curzoniae (assembly GCF_017591425.1). Lineage (NCBI taxonomy): Eukaryota > Metazoa > Chordata > Mammalia > Lagomorpha > Ochotonidae > Ochotona > Ochotona curzoniae. The sequence goes on from NW_024466454.1 coordinate 291,482, forward strand.
AAGGAGATACAGAGAAAGATCTGTCCACTGGTTCACTCCCAACGGGCTGCAAAGCAGGGGCTGAGTCAGTCTGAAACCAGGAGCCTCCCCCAGGCCTCCCACATGCAAATGCAGGGTCCCAAGACCCTGGGCCATCCTCTACCACCTTCCCAGGCCACAGGCAGGGAGTTGAATAGGAAGTGGAGCAGCTGGGACACAGACTGGTGTCCACTGAGGATACAAGGCAAGGATTCAGGCACTGGGCCATTGCACTGAGCCCACTATGTAAGTGTCTCACTCAGCTTCTTGCTGTTGTGTCCTGGGAAGCAGCAGATGACGGCTCAAGGTCTTGGGTCCCTGACACCTGCGTGGGAGACTTGGATGGAGCTCTGGGCTCCTGGCTTCAGTCTGCCCTGGTGCTAGCTGTTGCAGGTTTTTGGAGAGTCAAACAATACATAGATTTTCTCTTTGCCACTCTATTTTTCATAGATGAAAAAATTGCAAAGTAAATTTACCATGCTGTACAAGGAAGTACCAGGAAATTAGGTGGGAATAATCAAAGAAGTTGAAGAGTTCACCAGTGGGACAGTTTTTGTATGAATTATTGAGCACCACAGAACTTACTATGTGCAGGTCCTTGGGAACCATGCAACTTCTGGGCTGAGGAGTGCAGGGCTTAGTTCCCACAGCTGCTAGGGCCACCTGGCAAGCTGAGGCCCTCATCTGAAGCTCCTCCTGGATTGTGCTGTTTTGCCAGTGCCTTCCATTAGCCACATTTCAGAAAGTCAGAGGCAGGCCCAGCACAGTAACCTAGTGGCTAAAGTCCTTACCTTACACATATCAGGATCCCATATGGGCACCAATTCTAATCCTTGCAGCCCCACTTCCCATCCAGCTCCCTGCTTGAGGCCTGGGAAAACATTCAAGAACAGCCCAAGGCCTTGGGACCCTGCACCTGCGTGGGAGACCCAGAGGAAGAGGCTCTGGGCTTCGGATTGGCACAGCTCTGGCCATTGCTGCTGCAATGTGTGAATCAATGGATGGAAGATCTTTATCTCTCCTCCTCTCTGTATATCTGACTTTGCAATGAAAATAAATAAATAAATAAGCTAGAGGCCAAAGGACTTTGGTGCAATCTTTAAGCACCTATTGCAGCAAGGTGCTAAGCGGACCTGGAGGGACACATGGGAAGTCCCCATAAAGAACCCCTGTGCGCTGGCCTCCAGCAGCCCCTCTTCCTCTCCTACCCTTCCAAGTCACCTGCAGCTTTCCATACAAACTTGTTAGAGCCTTCTCCCTACCCAGAAGACTCTTGTACTAGATGTCTGTGTAGCTGGCACCTTCAGTTAGGTTCCCCCAGGCAGGATTAGGTTCCTAATCTTGCTGTTTTCAGAGGACTTAGCGCCTCCTGGTGCTTTGATTTTTTTTTCCCCCCATCTACTGGTTTACTCCCCCAGTTGCCTACTGTAATGGCTGTTTGGGGCTTAGCCTTCAGTTTGGGCCTTTCATCTATATGGCAGGGAAGAAAAACACTTGAGCCATCATTTGCTACCTGCCAGGTGCATCTGCAGGAAGATGGATCAGATATGGAGGGAGGACTTGGTCTCAGGCACACCAGTGTGGGACAAGGCATCCAAAGCTATGGCTTTGATCCACTGTCACTCACCCCTAACCACTGCTTTAATTTTTTATATTTGTTCTACAGGGTGTTCAGTGAACTGTTTCCATTACAAAGTCACCTTGTAGTTTTCTTGAATTTCCTGTATTTGCTTTCTGCAGCTCATTCGTTGTGTATTAGGTTTTCTGAATTGAGCCTCTAAATTTCTCGTGTTCTACTACCAGCTCTTCATTTCTTTCTGAGAAGCTTCAACTTTTTTTTTAAAGATTTATTTTTTATTATTATTTTTTTATCATTGGAAAGGCAGATATACAGAGAGGAGAGACAGAGGAAGATCTTCCGTCCGATGATTCACTCCCCAAGTGAGCGCAACAGCCAATGCTATGCCGATCCGAAGCCAGAAGCCTCTTCCGGGTCTCCCACGCAGGTTCCCAAAGCTTCGGGCCTTCCACGACTGCTTTCCTGGGCCACAGGCAGGGAGCTGGAAGGGAAGCGGGGCTGCTGGGATTAGAACCGGCGCCCATATGGGATCCCGGGCGTGCAAGGCGAGGACCTTTAACCACTTGCGCCACCGCGCCAGGCCTGAAGCTTCAACTTTTTTTTTTTTTTTAAATTGCTGTTTTGTGAGATTCATTTTATTTGATTTTTTTTTTAAGATTTATTTTTATTATTTTTTCATTGGAAAGGCGGATATACAGAGAGGAGAGACAGAGAGGAAGATCTTCCGTCCGATGATTCACTCCCCAAGTGAGCGCAACGGGTTGATACTATGCTGGTCCGAAGCCAGGAGCCTCTTCCGGGTCTCCCACGCGGGTGCAGGTTCCCAAAGCTTTGGGCTGTCCTCGACTGCTTTCCCGGGCCACAGGCAGGGAGCTGGAAGGGAAGCGGGGCTGCTGGATTAGAAACGGTGCCCATATGGGATCCCGGGCGTGCAAGGCGAGGACCTTTAACCACTTGTGCCACCGCGCCGGGCCCGCTCTGAGTCTTTTTGTTTGTCTTTTCATTTAGAAGTTGTTCTTGGGACGGTTTGGTGACAGTTCCAGGGGGATATGATTGGAGATTTGCTTGATTGTATACAGGTGCAGTTCCTCTCCTCAGCTGCTAGGTGGCAGAGTTGCTATTGCTGATGGTGCTAACATTATTTTCTGCCTAAAAATTCTTATAATTTAAAAATTACTCTCACATGTAAAAAAAGATATATGTATATATATACATATATACATACATACATACACATACATATATATTTGAAATGTGAGAGACAGAGCTCTTTTATGTGGTGGGTCATTCCTCAAATGCTGTAATAACCAAACAACCAAAGTTGAGTCACGCTAAAGCCAGAAGTCCTGACCTCCATCTGGTTCTCACATTACACCATTAAAAAAAAAATTTAGTTATTTTTATGCAAAGGCAGATTTACAGAAAAGAGAGGCAGAAAGATTTTCCATCTGCTTGTTCACTGCCCAAAAGGTATAATGGCCAGAATTGAGCTCATCTGAAGCCAAGGGCCAGAGCTGCTTCTGGGTTCCCATGTGAGTGCACAGTCCCAAGGCTTTGGGCCATCCTTGACTTCTTTCTCAGGGCACAAACAGGGAGCTGGATGGGAAGTGGAGCAACAGGTACACAAACCAGCACCCGCATGGGACCTTGGCACCTGGAGGTGGAGCTATCATGCCAGGCCTACACTCACTCTGGGATCAGCATTGTGGCACAGTAGGTAAAGCTGCTGCCTATGACATTGATGTCCCATATGAATACTGGTTTGTGTCCTGCATGGTTAGCGTCTGGTTCAGCTCCCTGCTAATGCCCAGGGAAAAGTTAGAAGCAGACAATAATCGATCTTCCATTCCCTGGTTCATTCCCTAAATGGCTGTAATAACTGAAGCCAGGAGCCAGGGTTCTTGGTCTCCCACTTGGAGGAAGGGACGCATGCCATGTGGAACATCTTTTGCTGCTTTGCCAAGGTGGAGTAGCTCAACTCGAACCAGTGCCAATATGGGATGCTGGCATTGCTTTACCTGCTGCATTACAGTGCCAGGTCCTAAAGGATGAAAAAGGAGCATGTTTTTCACTTCTGGGTGGTAGTTGTTCCTCCCTAATGGGTGTAATATGAAAGACTGTCATGGGGCTCCACATAGTGAAAGAACAGAGCCAGGAGCACAGGAACACCCAGGAAAGGCAGAAAGCAGCCCAAACACCACACAGAGGGGGAGCTGGGCTAGGGCCACTGGGGGCTGTGTCCTGAAGGGCTGGAGGTTGAGCACATGGGTATGCCAGGGGTGTGTGTACTGCCATACCTAGTGGGGAGGACTTGGGGTGGGGCAACTATTGAGGGCTGGGGGTGCAGGGTGGTCCTGCCTCACCCTGCACTAAGTTCTAGAAGCAGACAGACAAGAGAACCCTGGGGCAGCAGGGACAAGCGTTTCCAATCCCAACTGTCTGGGCGCTGGCCTATGCTTGCCTGAAGGTGGGAAAATCAGGTGTGCTGTGAGTCATTTTCTGAATGCTGCCAGCCCGCCCATCTCTTGATTTAGTAACATTCTCTAAAGTGACATCAGCCCTGGCCCTTTGCCTCTCCTCTCTCATCCATCCATTTATCATCAATCTGTCCGTCTAACCAACTGATCTACAAGTATCTACTGAGTCACATGTCAGGTGCTAGTCTAGGCTTTGGGATACAGCAGTGAGCAAACCAGATGTGGTGCCTCCCCTCACGCAGACCGCAGGGTTCTGGGGAAAGGAAGAGTTGTCGCATAACCACCATGTAAGTGTGCTGAGGGCTGAGGGGTGGTGTGCCTGCTACTGCAGTAGCCTCGATGCTCAGTGGTACAGGCATGTCCAGTGCAGCAGAGAAGACTTCCAGAGGAAGTGGCTCCTGGGCTGTTACCTGAGGAAATAAGAGAAGGGAGGAGGAGGAGAGGGCAGGATGCAGTGTCAGGGGGGCAGGTGTGGCTGAGGGAGGATGGAGAGAGCCTGCAGGTGCCAAGCCTACAGGGATGTGCAGCAGAGGAGACCCCACCTGTGGTACCCGCTTCTCACATCAGAGAGCCTGGGTTCAAACCTTGGCTCTGGTTTTGATTCCAGCTTCCTGCTAACATGCACCTGGCAAGGCAGCAAGTGATGGCTCAAATACTTGATCCTGCCAAGTGGGAGACCCAGATGGAGTTTTGGGTTCCTGACTTTGGCCTGGTCAGGCCTGCATTATTTATATGGAAGACCTTTCTGTCTCTCTACCTTTCAAATGAGAAGAGTGAAAGGAAACTGATAAAAGTTTTGAATCAGCCTCACAGTTGCACATACTCTGTTGTTGGCTGTGTGAAGAATGGAGGAAGGCACGTTGAAGGAGAACTGGGCCTTGTGAATTTGAGAGGTCAGGGATGAAGGCATGGCTGGAGTCCAAAAGAAGGGTAACTGTAGCTGGGACTAGAGAAATATCTGAAAAGTGAGTTTGTCAAGACATGGGTGGGGTTGGTTATGGGGAGTGGGAAAGAGAGGAAAGGAGACTGCCAGTTCTGTCCTGGGCCACAGGACAGGGAGGTACAGTCACTGAGGTCAGACAGTGGGAGAGGACAGCCTGGACAGCACACTGTGACGTGATTTGGGGCATGTTAAGAGTAAAGTGTCTGTAATGGGCTAGTGTTGGGGCATAGTGCGTTAAGCTGTTTCTTGGGACACCAGCATCCCACATTGAGTCCTTGCTTCTCTACTTCCAATCCAGTTTCCTGCTAATGTAACTGGGAGGCAGATGACGGTTCAAGTAATTGGATCACTGCCACACCCATGGAGACCCAGGTGAAGTTTCTGCCTCCTGACTTCAGCCTGGTGCAGATCCAGCTGTTGTGGCTATTTCAGAGTAAGCCAGAGCATGGATAGTTGATCTCTCTCTCTCAAATAAAATGGAAAATAAAGCAATCCTATCAAAATGTCAGGCTGTGCTTATATGCAACCAGTTGAGTCCTTCTGAAGGCCACCTCAGAGATTTCTGAGGCCAGGGCATAAAAGGCTTTGTTGAGTGGAACACCACAAGCAACAGGTCTTCCTGCTACGAAGGAAGCCCCCGCCTGGTGCAGGGGCTCCAGGAAACAGCCTCTGTGCAGCTACCGGACAACAGCCGGTCCCGCCACTGGACACACGAGTGAGGACATGCCATGGGCCTCCTCCCTCCAGTGGAGACCGTAGGCATTTGGGAGGAGAGACAAGCTGCCCTCGCTGTATTCTTGACCTATGCAATCCATGAGCAGTCAAATAAGCATTCTAAACGACTGTGTTTTGAAGTCACTAGATTCCCAGCAAAAGCCCCCGGGGCGTTTTGCTGAGGTGGGAGCAGATGGAGGAGCTGCGCAGTGGTGTTTGCTGCCTCTCTCCACTCCCCCCAATGCCTAGTTCCCACCTCCCCACCTTCTGCAGCTGAGCTGTGTGCAGATGGAGCTGTCTCTCCAGGCGGGACTGGAAGCCCCTGGGAGGGCACAAGGCAGAAACAGTCCTGCTTGCCTGGCATTCCCCGTGCCCAGCAGCAGCTGGGCCCGGAGACAGCAGCACTTGCTGGACACGTGCCTTTGGTCTGCTGTTTACTTCCCAGGCAGGACTGCCAGCGGTGGGAATCTCCGGCTTCTTCCCAGACACAAGCAGGGCTGGGAGGAAGTGCTGGTTGGCTCCCACGCACAGACATATGATTGGACTGTTCTGACGAATCCATCATTTTGACATTTTTGACTGAAACAGTGATTGATTGAAAATGACTGTTTGCCAGTTGCTGGATTTCCCCCCTGGATTGTTGGCTGTCTGCTTGATTCATAAGGCATTTTCCAACTCTAAGGTTTCTGTTTTTAAAAGCATTTTATCCATTTTCAGAACTTTCTAGTTAGAATTACTTTTAGCCTATTTTTTTTTTGTTATTTTTTTTATTGGAAAGGCGGATATACAGAGAGGAGAGACAGAGAGGAAGATCTTCCGTCCGATGATTCACTCCCCAAGTGAGCCGCAACGGCCGATACTATGCCGATCCAAAGCCAGGAGCCTCTTCCGGGTCTCCCACACGGGTGCAGGGTCCCAAGGCTTTGGGCCGTCCTCGACTGCTTTCCCGGGCCACAGGCAGGGAGCTGGAAGGGAAGCGGGGCTGCCGGGACTAGAACCGGCGCCCATATGGGATCCCGGGCATGCAAGGCGAGGACTTAACCACTTGCGCCACCGCGCTGGGCCCATAGCCTATTTTTTTTCCCACAAATTTTCAATATTTCTAATTGTGGAAAGTTGCAACTGCTTCCAGTTATAATTGACTAGTGGATTGATTAAATGGATTAAGATATGCAAAATATACAATGATTCCATTTTTTAAAAAAATAATTTTGGAGGCCTGTGTGGTGGCAGAGCAATCTACTCCTCTACCTGCAGGCACTGGCATTCCATATGGGCACTGGTTTGTGCCCTGACTACTCCACCTCTGATCCAGCTCCTGTTTATGGATTGAGAAGGCAGTGGAGGATGGCTCAGGTTCTTGGACCCTTGCACCCATGTGGGAGAGATGGAGAAAGATCCTGGCTCTTGGCTTCAAATCAGTTCAGCTCTGGCCATTGTGGCCATTTGGGGAGTGAAACAGTAAATGGAAGAAATGGAAGATTTCTCTCTCTCCTTCGCTCTATAAATCTACCTTTCAAATAAAAATAAGTAATTCTTTTTTTAAAAAAAAGATTTATTTATGTTTGTTGGAAAGATGGATATACAGAGAGGAGGAGAGACAGAGAGGAAGATCTTCCGTCCACTGGTTCACTCCGCAAGTGACCACAATGGCTGGAGCTGAGCCAATCCGAAGCCAGGAGCCAGGAGCTCTTCTGGGTCTCCCACACGGGTGCAAGGTACCAAAGTTTTGGGCCATCCTTGACTGCTTTCCCTGGCCACAAGCAGGGAGCTGGATGGGATGTGGGGCCACTGGGATTAGAACCGGCGCCTATATGGGATCATGGTGCGTGCAAGGATAGGACCTTCAACACTACACTATCGCACCAGGTCCAAAAAATAAGTAATTCTTGTTAAAAAAAAAAGTCATGTACAGACATACAGATTATCTCAAAAGACATCACTACTGCCTCTCTAGCAGGAGGCAGATACTAAGATTCTCCCGGAAGGCTTTTCAAACTCATATTCCCAAACTCTACGTGGTTAAGGAGACAGCTAGGGGTGGGGAGCGGGTACGGGCAACTGCACATACATTTTTATCAAAGGCTTCCCTAGCAGTCCCTTGTGCAGCTGGGATGGGGCCACTGACTTGGAGCCACGGAGAAATACAGTTAGGAGGGGGAACTATAACGAGGAGCTCATTCTGTGTCCAGCTAAGGTGAGGCTCTGAGAAGGCACTCGCTTGGGATCCCACTGTGAGAGGGATGGTGAGGACCTGAGCCCATGGCTGTGGGCTCCTGGCCCAGTCGCCCCTTTCTCTTTCCAAGTGAGAGAAGATACTGTCTCTCACTGGGATTGCAGGATTTGTTTGATTTTCTCTTCCCACGTCTCTATTTCCTGATGTTTCTGTAAAAGTATGAGTTGCTTTTGGCACATGATGAAAGAATTCTATGAAAGGCATTACAGCTGGCATCACACACACAGGGCAGTACTTCTTGCCCCTACAAAGACAGGTTCTGTTAGGGACACTGGCTCTGACTGAGGGTCATCCAATTCTTTTTTTTTTTTAAGATTTATTTATTATTATTTTATTGGATATAAAGATATACAGAGAGAAGGAGCTACAGAAAGATCTTCTGTCTGCTGGTTCACTTCCCAGGCAGCTGCAACGGCCAGAGCTGAGCCAATCTGAAGTCAGGAGCCCGGAGCCTTTACTGGGTCTCCCATACAGGTACAGGGTCCCAAGGCTTTGGTTCATTCTCGGCTGCTTTCCTAGGCCACAAGCAGGGAGCTGGATGGGACTAGAACCAGCGCCCATGTGGGATCCCAGTGCATGCAAGGCAAGAACTTTAGCCACTAGGCTACCCATGCCAGGCCTGTGTCACCCAGTTCTTAGCACCAAACCCAGGGTCCTAATGCCCCAGGTCTGGCTCACTCAAGGGGAGCAGATGCCAATGGGGGAGAGGCTGACTCAAGAGAAGAGGTACCCAGGGCATTGGCTCTTGAGCCACCAGGAAGCCCCATTAGGGACAATGGGGACCTGGCCAAGGCTCAGCTCAAACTCCTCTCCAGTGATTATCAGGGAATTAATCAATGAAACAGCACAGGATCAGAAAGGGAGCGCAGAAGGACATAAGCCTCCTGCAGGCAGGCACTGGGGCTGTTTGGTGCTTGTAGCTACACATCACAATAGTGCTTCACACACGGAAGTATTAAGTTAATATTTATTAGTCAAATGCATGAATGAAGGCACTAATGGTAGGAGGAAAGGAAGGAGACAGCAAATGTTTCAATGGAGAAAAATAGTAACTTCTTTTAAGATTTATTTATTGTTATTGGAAAGTCAGATTTATAGAGAGGAAGAGAAACAGAGAGATCTTCCATCTGCTGGCTCACTCCCGAAGTGGGTACAAATGGCTAGATCTGACCCGATTTGAAGCCAGATAGGCTGAGTCACATATAACACATACGCTACAAGCTGTGCCTCCGCTCATATTCACCAGTGTGGCTGGCAGCAGAATGTGGATGGTATTGGACTTTTTAGAGTTGCTTATCAGGGACGTCCTAGCAGAGCTCATCCAAGGACAGAGAAGGGAGACGGATGCAGCCCACCACCCTTGCCGCATGCCCAGTGAACAGGCCAGCTGAAGTCCAGGTGCTTGGAGTCATCACCTGATCCCCCTCAGGATGCACATTAGCAGGAAGCAGGATTGCAAGTGGAGGCAGAGCGAGCCCTCCAGTGTGCAGTGTGGGGAGGGAGGGGGGTCCCGGGTGGCAGCTTAATCCACTGCCTTCCTTGAGTCTTTTTAAATTTTAAAAATGTACTGTTTTTTTTTTTTAAGCTTTAAACATGTATTACTCTTTGCATTAGAAAACTAATTTAAAAGATGAAAATAATTACATAGCTAATTTTTGCACACTGGCCACAAATCCATGGCAGTGTACTCCGCATTTGACCCAATGGTTAAGGTGCTGTTTCAGTGCTTGTTTCAAATCCTGCCTTCTCTGCTTTGAGTCCATCTTCCTGCTAACATGCACCTGAGGAAACAGCAAATGACGCCTCAAGTACTTGTGTCCTTGCTACCTCTGCGGGAGACTCAGAGTGAGTTCAGGCTCTTGGCTCCAGCCTTGCCCAGTTCTGGCAGTTCTGAGACTCTGAGGGCGTGAACCAGTGGATGGAAGATCTCTATTTCTGCCACTCTGCCTTTCACATAGAAATAAGGAAGGCTCATTCTCATGTCGACCCTCCAGCTCCTTCGCAGAGGTGAACAACTGCTCCTGGGTGTCTTTTTTCCCCATAATCACATCCATGGATCTGGGGGTGCGGAGGAGGGCCTTCTGCTCGAGCTGCTTCAGTCTGAACCCACAGACCCCAGACAGTCCGTGACAGCAGCATTACTCAAAGGCTGGTCTGGGACGGCTCCCAACAGACTCACCTGTTGGGGACTCACTTTAATGAATGCAGAATCTCAGGGTTCACAGCACAGAATCTGCATTCTGACAAAGTGCCCCTGTGAAATTCTGAGAGGTGTGGGCCTGACTCACCAAGCACAGCCTAGAGGGAGGTCCACAGTGCTCCGGGTCCAAACTCCAGCCCCTGGCATGGAGTGAGTCACCCCCTCACCCCACCCAGCTCCTGGGCAAGCATCCTAAGAATCTTCCTAAGAAGAAATAAGCCCTCTGTGTGTGTTCCAGTCAGGTTTTATAAGCCCCAGTAATGTTTAGGAGTTTCTTCATATTAAACTTATATGTTCCGGGCCCGGCGCGGTGGCGCAAGTGGTTAAGTCCTCGCCTTGCACGCCCGGGATCCCATATGGGTGCCGGTTCTAATCCCAGCAGCCCCGCTTCCCTTCCAGCTCCCTGCCTGTGGCCTGGGAAAGCAGTCGAGGACGGCCCAAAGCTTTGGGAGCCTGCACCCGTGTGGGAGACCCGGAAGAGGCTCCTGGCTTTGGATCGGCATAGTATCGACCGTTGCGGCTCACTTGGGGAGTGAATCATCGGACGGAAGATCTTCCTCTCTGTCTCTCCTCTCTGTATATCCGCCTTTCCAATAAAAAAATAATAAAAATAAATCTTTAAAAAAAATAAAAAAACTTATATGTTCCTCATTAGCTTATTACTAAACATTTTTTTTAAAGATTTATTTTATTTTTATTGCAAAGTCAGATATACAGAGAGGAAAATCTTCCACCCGGTGATTCACTCCCCAAGTGACCACGATGGCTGGTGCTGCACTGATCCGAAGCCAGCAGCCAGGAACTTCCTCCAGGTCTCCCACACAGGTGCAGGGTCCCAAAGCTTTGGGCCATCCTCCACTGCTTTCCCGGGCCACAAGCAGGGAGCTGGATGGGATGTGGAGCTGCTGGGATTAGAACTGGCACCCATATGAGATCTTGGTGCATGCAACGCGAGGACTTTAGCTGCTCGGCCACCATGCCAGACCCTATTACTACACATTTTACTATATATATTTTTAAAGTTATATTTTTTAGAAAGGATTTTTTATTGGAAAGGCAGGTAAAAAGAGAGAAGGAGATACAGAAAGATCTTCTGTCTATTGGTTCATTCCCCAGGTGGCTACAATAACGGGAGCTAAACTGATCTCAAGCCAGCAGCCAGGAGCCTATTCTGGGTCTCATATGCAAGTGCAGGATGCCATGGCCTTGGACCATCCTCTACTACTTTCCCAGGTTATAAGCAGGCAGCTGGATGGAAGTGGGAGCAGTGTGGAGACAAATTGGCACTCTTATGGGATCCAGTCAGATGCAAGGCAGAGATTTAGCTGCTAGACTATTGCACCGGGCCCTTAATATTTGTTTTTTAATTTCCAATTTCGTATTGTTTGAAGCCTGTAGAAAAGTTACAAATACTACAATGAATATCCCCACACCTAGAGTCACCCGTTGCTGACATTTTGCCATATGTACTATTTCTTTTTAAAACCAGTTTGTTTTCCTTTAAAGGCAGAGTAATAGAGATCTTACACACACACACCCCTGTCACACAGGCGTGCCTGTGACTGCTAGGGAAGGCCAGTCTGCAGCCAGGCACCCGGAATTCCGTTCACGTCTCCTACCCCGCTCCTTGAGCCAGCGCCTTTGAGGGGTGCATTAGAAATTCAGAGCAGAAGCAGAGGAGTTGGGCTGAAACCTGGTTCTCGATGCGGGACACAGACATCCAAAGTGGTGACTGAACCACTGCACCAAACCCTGGCTCTTCTCTCTTTGCTTTAAAAATATAAGTTTTTTTTTTTAACCATTTGAGAGTCCAGTGCAGAAGTCATGACACTTTGTTTCTAAAGATCAGCATCGTCTCCCAAGAATGGGGACATTCTCCTATATAACTGCAGTGTAATCCTTGTAGGGAATTTATCATTGGCACTTTAATACATAACTTATACTTGGACTTTCTAAAATTGCAGACAAAGGAGAGACTTTATTGGCCAAGTGAACAAGTAAATGTGAAAAGGAAGGGGAATGTAATCGGCAAGGCTAAGTGGATTCTTTCTTCAGTACAGAAATTAAAAGCTGGGAATCATGGGCCCGGCGCAGTGGCTTAACAGCTAAAGTTCTCACCTTGAATGCGCTGGGATCCCATATCCCAGTTCTAATCCTGGCAGCCCCGCTTCCCATCCAGCTCCCTGCTTGTGGCCTGGGAAAGCAGTGGAGGACAGCCCAAAGCCTTGAGACCCTGCACCCGCGTGGGTGACTCAGAAGAAGCTCCTGACCCTTGTTTTCAGCTCGGCTCCGACCATCGCGATCCCTTGGGGAGTGAATCATCAGATGGAAGATCTTCCTCTCTGTCTCTCCTCCTCTCTGTATTTACCTGAATTTCCAATAAAAATAAATAAATCTTAAAAAAAAAAAAATAACCGGGCCCGGCGCAGTGGCGCAGTGGTTAAGGTCCTCGCCTTGCACGCCAGGGATCCCATATGGGCGTAGGTTCTATCCCGGCAGCCCTGCTTCCCATCCAGCTCCCTGCTTGTGGCCCGGGAAAGCAGTCGAGGACGGCCCAAAGCTTTGGGACCCTGCACCTGCGTGGGAGACCCTGAGGAGGCTCCTGGCTTCGGATCTGCATAGCATCGGCCGTTGTGCTCACTTGGGAAGTGAATCATGGGACAGAAGATCTTCCTCTCTGTCTCTCCTCTCTGTATATCTGCCTTTCCAATAAAAAAAATAATAAAAATAAATCTTTAAAAGAAAAATAACCACCCAGATTTTGAAATCTGAGAAGGTGCTCTAACTAAACCTGGAGACAAGACTGCTAAAAGAAATATGCAATTCTTCATTAAACCCTGGATGAAGAAAATGGAAAAATAGCTATAAAAGGCATTACTGGGGTGAACACTTTGGCACAGCAAGTTAGTTAAGCTGTTGCTTGGGACTTCCGCATCCCATATTTTGGGGTTAAGTCCCCCCTCCCTGCTAATACATCCTGGGAAGCACCAGATGATGACACAAGTGCTTGGTCCCCTGCCCTCCATGTAAGAGACCGACTGAGTTCTGGGCGCTCACCTGTGGTAAGCATTTGGGGATTGGCCAGGGGCTGAAAGATTCCTCCTTGTTTTTTCCCAACTCCATGACATCCCATTTTTCACCTGTAAATGTGCATACTTTCTACAAGAAGACTGCCAATAAGACAAAGGGGGAGCTTTAACTGCCACAAGTACTTATGGTTAGAGGTCAGAAGTTACAGATTCTGTCTGTCTGGGGCACAAACGTCTCCTTGGAACCTCAGACAGTACTTCTGCCCCCTCCTTTCACAGAAGAAGCAGAAGGCCAAACAAAGGTCACCTCTAAGGCTCCAACTTCACACTTTTCTGCATCTCTGACTTCTCCCTTCTAATTCAGGCACAACCTGAGCTGCAGGACCTTCAACGGCTCTCCCTGCCAGGGGTGTGGTGGCACGTAGGAGCTGGCCAGAACACAGGGGACACGGAGCTTCTAGGGGCCCAGGCTGTCCTTACCCATGGGTCTCTCACGCTGGTCCCTCAGCGACTTTCCACTGTCTCTTCACCCTGCCTTGGGGATGAACAGTACAATCTAAGAACACCCTAGATGCTCTGACGTTCTTCAGTGAATAGAAAGGCCCAGTAGCTCTTAAGAGCTGAGGTGGGTCCTTGCACACAGTCACATTACCTGACAGGTCTTAGTGGGGAACCGATGTACTCTCCTGGAACCCCTTCAGTAATGCTCCATGATTAGCATCCCTGCTTTCACTTTATACGTCTTGAAAACTGATGCCGTTACAACTGGCAGCATGTGCCACGTGGCTCCTAACTCCTCTGACCACACCACATTGTAATCAAGGAAAACCCTATGTAGAGTTCCATTTCAAATTACTTGCTATAATGTCCAAATTGCTTGCCATTGGAGACCTGTGGCTAAACTACTGGCATGTTGCAGCTGGTAATGTGTGCCACAGCAGGTTCATTTGCCACCTGAGGCAAATTCCAAATTCCCATATTAGAATGCTGGTTTGAGGGTCCAGCACAGTAGCCTAGTGGTTGATGTCCTTGCCTTGCATGTACTGTGATGCCATATGGCTGCCAGTTTGTATCTCAGCTGCTCTACTTCCCTTCTGGCTCCCTGCTTGTGGCCCGAGAAAACAGTGGAGGACAGCCCAAAGCCTTGGGACCCTGCACCCAAGTGGGAGACTTGAAAGCAGCTCCTCGCTCCTGGCTTTGGATTGGCTTACCTTTGGCCATTGCAGCCACTTTGGGAGTGAACCAGTGGATGGAAGATCTTTGTTTCTCCTTCTCTCTATAAATCTGACTTTCCAATAAAAATAACTAAATCTTAAAAAAAAAAAAAAAGAAAGAATGCTGTTTTGAGTCCTGGCTGCTCCACTTGCGGTCCAGCTCCCTGCTAATGCACCTGGAAAGCGATGGAAGCAGGGACAAGTGCGTGGGCCTTTTCACCCTTGGGAGAGACCCAGATCGAATTCCAGAATCCAGTTTTTGGCTTAGCCCAGCCTGGCTGTTGAGACCATTTGAGAGGTAAAGCAGCAAATACGAGATTCCCTTGCTCTCCTCTCTGTTTCTTCCCCCTTTGTCTCTTGTTCAAATAATTGTTTAAAGTAGGGGCATGTTTATGAGAAGAGGCATTTCCCCCTTGAACTTAACTGTTGTGAGGTGTTTCCATGTACTGTATGGCACCTAAATCAGTAGACGGTGGTTTGTAAGTGCTTTGGGATGTGGGTCTGCTGAAAAATCAGACAAATAATCTGGTCCCTGCCATCACCAGGTAGCACAACCAAGTACATGCTGAGCAGGCAACAGGGTGTCCCAGGCTAAACCTTCACTGCGAAGCATCAGAAGTGCGGGCTCCCATTTCCCTGTGAGTCTGTGAAGCTGACTGAGGCTGGCTGGTGACAGAAGCAACAGTAGGGTCTGAGCAAGCCAGGCACGTGTTGGATGTGTGTGTGTGTAGGGGTGCTTCTAGAAGGAAGGGACACTCCCTTGGCCAACAGCAAGGTGTCAAAACGCCATGGCAGTACGGAGAAGGTCCCCCTGACACGGGCATCCCAGCTGGGATCCAACTGGGATATGGTGCAAGTCTCATCAAGAAGGTAATCCCACACAGTGTAGGAAAGGGCATCCTTCTAGCGGATGTAATAAGCCAGACAGGGGCTGGGAGGAAGGGCGGAGTGAGCAGGGCTCACATGCGGTGGTGGTGGTGGTGAGAACAGCATGATGTCAGGGCCTGAGTGCGGGAGGAAGGTGCATTCAGGTGGAGGGAGCGGTGTTGGGAGGGTGGCTCCCTGGGGAGGTTGGTCAAATGAACACACACACACACATAAGGCAAATATAGATATGGCTCATAAGAACAACGTTTGTCACCCTGAGAAAGAGAGTGAGCTCCAGGGCCGTACTGGGATCAGAGGTGTTGGTGTGAACTTGTGGTTTTCATATTCATCAAGCTTTAGCTAAACATGAAAAAGCTAGAACTAGAAACATGCATGGAGCTCTCTCCACTGAGAAGATCCGAGAACAGCGCCGACTGATAGCCAGAAGCACGCCCTGTACTCAGGTGTGGTTTCTTTCTTCCTTTTTTAAATATTTAGTTATTTTTGTTTGAAAGGCAGATTTACAAATAGAAGGACAGAGAGAGACAGAGAGAGAAAGAGATCTTGCATCTGTTGGTTCACTCTCCAAATGGCTACAATGGCCAGAACTGAGCTGATCTAAGTCCAAGGGCCAGGAGCCAGGAGCCTCCTCTGGGTCTTCCATGTGGTTGCAGGGTCCCAAGGCCCTGTGCCATCCTCTGCTACTTTTCCAAAAGTGGAGCAGGCAGGACACAAACCAGTGCTCATGTAGAATTCTGGCATTTGCAGGTGGAAGATTAGCCTGTTGAGAAACTGTGCTGGCCCCAGGTGGTAGTTTCTAAATAGAAGAACTGAGGCTTCTAGGAGATACTACTGCATCAGAAGGGTGTAACATGAGCCCTGAACACCTTACTGTAACAGAAAGCCAGGATGCCAGGGACCCTGTCGAATGAACACAGGAGCCAGCCCAAAGGGTACACCCTGCCTGAAGCTGGGACATTTGTGCAGCAAAAGAAAGTGATGGTAACATCATGCACTTATACAGATAGGAGAACTAGATTGAATATTTGATGAGGAATGGGTTACTCACATAGTTTCCCTTGTATGTTTTGCAAGAGAAAATGAGTAACTGAATAGTAGAGAAGCCAGGCAGAAACCACACCAATCAAATGATCAAAGTGAGCATGACACTGCGCTGCACTGCGGGCTGTCATGGGCTTGCTACACGAGGCACTGACACTGCAGCATCAGCCACGTGATGCTGCTGACGATGGGGTGTACTCCAATCCTAAACACAATCCAAATGTGGGACATGCTACAAAACAACTGGACCATACTATACAGAAGTCAACTATGAGGTCCTGACGCAGTCGCCTAGCAGCTAAAGTCCTCGCTTGCACATGCTGGGATCCCATATGGGCGCTGGTTTTAATCCTGGCAGCCCTGCTTCCTGTCCAGCTCCCTGCTTGTGGCCTGGGAAAGCAGTGGAGGACAGCTCAAGGCCTTGAGACCCCGCACCCATGTGGGAGACTGGGAAGAGGCTCTGGGTTCCTGGCTCCAGATCGGCTCAGCTCCAACCATTGTGACCAGTTGGGGAGTGAATCATCGGACAGAAGATCTTTCTCTCTGTTTCTCCTCTTCTCTGTATATCTGACTTTTCAATAAAAATATAATAATTTAAAAAAACCAGCTATGAACATGTTTCTCTCTCCCTTTATCCATTCATCTAATTCATTCTGCTTCTCCAGAAAGCCCTGAGTAATGCACTTTCACTGCCCCAGGAATGTCTCCTGTGGGGGCTGCTTGCTTCCTGCCATCACTGCTGTGGGCACCAGGGGGTGTAGCATTTAGTAAGCACCTGGGCAAGGCCTATACTGTCTTTCCTGCCGTGTCCCTGCCTGCAGAGGACCTATTTCTCTCAAATACCAGCAACTCCTGAGTGGGGACCATTGATTGACACCCCAGGATTTTGCCACATCTACTGCCAATAGGTGCTCACACATAAGAGCAAGGCCAAGCCCAAGGTCACACAGCTTAGTTACAAGGCAGCACCTTGAGTCAGCCCCAGTTCTGAGCCCAAAGTCCATGCTCTTCTATCAGGCCACGCAGTCTGCTGGATGGTAAGGCAGACTTTTTATAGCAGAGTAATGAATGAAGGCTTACTCGGAAGCCGAAAATTCTTGGGCACCTGTTTGATCAACTGAGTTACATTCTAATTCAGTTTTGAACAGTGAGCATTTTGCATTTGAATTGATGGCTTTGTGCCATGTATATCAGCAGAAATAAAGTCCTTACCCAGGACCAGTCAATGGAGTTTCTGGGCTGATAGCTTGTTTGGTCACAGGTGTTGGTGATTTTTCCTGAGATAATTAGGTTGGAAAGGCCCTGGATAGGTGTCGAGAGAAGGGCTGGAGTCTGGCTATTTTAAATAACCAGCACATGGACTTGGGCAACCCAGTGACCTTCTTTTAAAATGGGGATAGGTGGGTCTGGCGTGACAGCCTAGTGGCTAAATCCTTGCATTGCATGCACTGAGATTTCATACGGGCTGTGGTTTGTATCCCAGCTGCTCCACTTCCCATCCAGCTCCCTGCTTGTGCCCTGGGAAAGCAGTGGAGGACAGCCCAAAGCTTTGGGACCCTGCACCCACGTGGGGAACCTGGAAGAAACTCCTGGCTCCTGGCTTCAGATCAGCTCAGCTCCGGCTGTTGTGGCTACTTTGAGGAGTGAGCTAGTGGAAGATCTTAATCTCTGTAAATCTGACTTTCCAATAATTTTAAAAAATGGGGGTAGGGGGCTCTTTCTGTCATCCTTCCGTGCTGTCACAATGGTGCACGGAAATGTCCTGGTTGATGCCCGAAGAGCATCAGCAATGCCAAGAGAGGCAAACACCAGCTGCTCATCAGTGTCCAAAGCCAACATCTGCTTCCTCGCTGTGATGATGAGGCACGGCTATACCAGCGAGTTTGAAATCATTGATGATCTCAGAGTTGGGAAAATTGTTGTGAACTTCACAGGCAGGTTAAACAAGTGTGGAGTATCGGTCCCAGATTGGGCATACAGCTGAAAGATCTAGAAAATGGCGGAATAATCTTCCATCATGCCTCTCGGTTTCAATGAACTGACAACTCCAACTGGCATCGTGAACCATGAAAAAAGACCAAACAACAGGAGGGAAAATCCCAGGATTCTTTTTCTAGACATGTAACACATGATATAAACAAAGGCTCAATGGACACACCATAGGCAGAGTGCCATGGCCTAGTGTGTAAAGCTGCCACCTTTAATGTCAGCATCCCATGTGGGCACTGGTTTGAGATTTGGCTGTTCCACTTTTTAATTAATCAATTGATTGATTGACTGATTTTTATTGGAAAGCCAGGTTTTACAGAGAGAAGGAGAAACAGAGAAAAAGATCTTTCATCCACTGGTTTACTCCTCAAGTGGCTACAAAGGCTGGAGCTAAGCAATCTGAAGCCAGGAACCAGGAGCTTCTTCTGGATCTCCCACGCGGGTGCAAGGTCCCAAGACCTTGGGCCATCTTCTACTGCATTCCTAGGCCACAAGCAGGGAGCTGGATGGAAACCAGTGCCTATGTGGGACCCTGGCACATGCAAGGTAAGGATTTAGCCACTAGGCTATCACACCAGGACCAGCTGTTCCACTCTAATCCAATGCCATGCTAATGCACTTGGGAAAGCAGTGGAAGATGGTCTAATTGCTTGGACCCTTGCACCCATGTTGGAGACCTGGATGAAATTCCTGGCTCCTGGTTTCTGCCTGGCCCAGCACCAGCTGTTGCAGTCATTTGGGGAGTAAATCAGCAGATGGACATCTCTCTCTTCCTCTTCCCCTGTAGCTTTGTTTTTCCAATAAAATAAATAAATCTTTAAAAATGGGGATGGGCCCACCGGTGTGGCCTAGCGGCTTAAGTCCTCGCGTTGAATGCGCCAGGATCCCATATGGTTGCCGGTTCTAATCCCGGCAGCTCCACTTCCCATCCAGCTCCCTGCTTGTGGCCTGGGAAAGCAGTCAAGGACAGCCCAAAGCTTTGGGAACCTGCACCCATGTGGGATACCTGGAAGAAGTTCCTGGATCCTGGCTCCGGATCTGCATAGCACCGGCCATTGCGCGCACTTGGGGAGTGAATCATCAGACAGAAGATCTTCCTCTCTGTCTCTCCTCCTCTCTCTATATCTGACTTCCCAATAAATAAATAAATCTTTTTTTAAAAATGGGGATAAGAGGCAAGCAGTTAAGATACTATTTGGGGGCCCGGCGTGGTGGCGCAAGTGGTTAAAGGTCCTCACCTTGCACGCCCGGGATCCCATATGGGCGCCGGTTCTAATCCCGGCAGCCCCGCTTCCCTTCCAGCTCCCTGCCTGTGGCCTGGGAAG
This sequence comes from Ochotona curzoniae, assembly GCF_017591425.1. NCBI lineage: Eukaryota > Metazoa > Chordata > Mammalia > Lagomorpha > Ochotonidae > Ochotona > Ochotona curzoniae. Next base: position 311,135 of record NW_024466454.1, read on the forward strand.
GCAGTCGAGGACAGCCCAAAGCTTTGGGACCCTGCACCCGCGTGGGAGACCCAGAAGAGGCTCCTGGCTTCGGATCGGCATAGTATCGGCCCGTTGCGCTCACTTGGGGAGTGAATCATCGGACGGAAGATCTTCCTCTCTGTCTCTCCTCTCTGTATATCCGCCTTTCCAATGAAAAAATAATAAAAATAAATCTTAAAAAAAAAAAAAAAAAAAAAAAAGATACTATTTGGGATGCCCATATCCCATTTCAAGGAGACAGAATTAGAGTTCCATCTCTTTCCAATTCAGCTTCCTACAAATACACGTGTTGATCAGAATGACTCAGGTGCTTGAGCTGCCATCACATCTGTGGGAGACTCAGTCTGTGGCCTGAAGCTTGGGTCTGGCCCAGCCCTGGCTACTGGTGAGCACCTGGGGAGTGAACCAGCAAATGGACAATCTCCCTCTGCCTTTCAAATAAATAAAAATAAATTAATTAAAATTGGGATAAGCCCTGCCTGTCTCCTAGAGATGTTATAATTAGAAAGAAGGTGGAAATACACTTTCTGGACCCTGTGCGGTGGCCTAGCAGCTGAAGTGCTTGCCTTGAACACGTCAGGTTCCCATATGGATGCCAGTTCTAATCCCGGCAGCTCCACTTCCCATCCAGCTCCCTGCCTGTGGCCTAGGAAAGCAGCCGAGGATGGCCCAAAGACATGGGATCCTGCACCCGCGTGGGAGACCTTGAGGAGGTTCCTGGCTCCTGGCTTTGGATCGGCGCAGCACTGCTGTTGCGGTCATTTGGGGAGTGAATCATCGGACAGAAGATCTTTCTGTCTCTCTTCCTCTCTGTATATCTGACTTTGTAATAAAAAAAAAATAAATTTTTAAAACAAAAAAATCATTGAATCTAAGGCAGTTAATAAGATGATAGACAACACACTTGATTCATAAAAAAAAAAAACACACACTTTTTACAAATCCCATCCCTTTAGAACCAGTGCCAGTATTGCTAATTGTACACAGTTGAGCATGATGTAAATCTCTCCCCTTCTTCCACCTAAAAAAGACAAGGGAATTCATTACTTTTTTTTTATGAACTGGAAAATGTGCCATGACCATGCAATGGCCTGGGGACACTTCAAGTGTGTTTGTGTGTGACCAGTCATAGGATGTATCAGTCCCAAAAAGAACTGGCACAGCATCTTTGAACTTAGATTTAAATGTTATTTTTTTTGCTTAGAGAATACCCTTCCTTAATTTTATAGGACAAAAATGCAAAAAATAATTCTCTGAGGCATGCTGGCTTGGGGATGATAGCAGTGGTTATTAACTGAGAGTACATTAGAATCACCTGGGGACATTTAAACACCGTCAGCATCACCCAACACCAATTACACTGCTTGGGGTAGAGCCTGGCTTTTTTATTTTATTTATTTATTTTTTAAACTCTTGGGTAATTCTAATGGGTCATAAAATCTATAGGTACACAAAAGGGAAATATGAAAAAGCTAGCCCAGTGCTGTCCTACAGAAACACAATGTAAGCCACAAAGTGAGCCTATACATGTAACTTTACTTTTGTGTACTAGCTTAATAATATATTTTAATAACCTCATATAACATAACCAAAGTATAATTTTAACAGGTAATCGGTATAAATCATCATAAATGATATATATTACCCTTTCTTCCTGCCAAGTCTTCAAAGTCCAGTGTGTATTTTATACTTAGAACACATTTCAGTTCCTAGAGTTCAGACCATTTGTGCTCCGTGTGGCTAACAGCTACTGTTTTAGGGCACTGCAGAGCCACACTACACAGTACAGACTGGTTTTTTTTTTTTTTTTTTTTGAAGACGTACTTATTTTTATTGGAAACTCAGCTTTTACAGAGAAAAAAAAAACGATCTTCTGTCTGCTGTTTCACTCCCCAGGTAGCTGCAATGGCCAGGGCTGAGCCAATACGAAACCAGGAGCCAGGAGCCTCTTTCAGGTCTCCACGTGGGTGCAGGGTCCCAAGGCTCTGGGTCTTCCTCTGCTGCTGTCTCAGGCCACAAGCAGGGAGCTGGAAGGGAAGTGGAGTAACCAGAATACGAACCGGCATATGAGGTTCTGGCATGTGCAAGGTAAGAACTTTAGCCACTAGGCTACCGCCCCAGGCACACAATACACACATTTTCCCATGTTCCCATAACTGCAAAAACTTCTAAATGTTAAAAGGATAAAATGTATGCATTGTTTTTATTGTCGCTTTTATATATGCATATTTAAACATAAACCAAAATGGTTTTATACAGTGTCTTTCAGTAGTTTTTGTTTTAGATTTATTTCATTTTATTATTGGAAACTCATACAGAGAGGAGGAAAGACAGAGAGGAAGATCTTCTGTCCATTGACTCACTCCCCAAGTGGTCACAATGGCCCAGAGCTGTGCCGATCCAAAGCCAGGAGCTAGGAGCCTCTTCTGGGTCTCCCACATGGGTGCAGGGTCCCAAGGCTTTGGGCTGTCCTAGACTGCTTTCTCAGGCCACAAGCAGGTTTCTAGATGGGAAGCAGGACTGCTGGGATTAGAACCGGCATCCATATAGGATCCCAGTGCATGCAAGGCAAGGACTTTAGCCACTAAGCTACGGTTCTGGGCCCTTCAGTATGATTTTGTCCATTTTGTCATGGAGGGTTACCTATATTAAAGGGGGAAAGTGTCCAATAACTGGCTACTGTGTAATATTGATTTTGTGATTTATCTTGATCATGAATTCTCTTATTAACTATGAGTTTGGGAGTGTTCTCTACTTTTTCTCTCAAAGTCTCATTTCCTCTTGAGAGTTAATGTATTTCTGTTTTAAGTCTTACTGTAAATAAGATAACCAGATATTTTAGTAACAGCATCAATAATAGGTGTGGTTTTCTCCCTTTTTGGTGGGAACTTGCTTAATGTTTCATGGTTAAAGAATGGCTTTGTATGTCTGAAAAAACTCTCAAAAGAAACTTGTGGGCCCGGCATGATGGCTCAGTTGGCTAATCTTCTTCCTGCACATTGCAGGATCCCATTTGAGTGTTGGTTCATGCCCTGACTGCTCTATTTCCCAGCCAGCTCTCTGCTTGTGACCTGGGAAAGCAGCGGAGGACAGGCCCAAGCCTTGGGACTCTGCACCCGTGTGGGAGCCCTGGAAGAAGCTGCTGGCTTCGGATTGGCTCAGTCCCAGCCGTTGCAGCCACTTGGGGAGTATAATATAAGTATAATATAAAACTCAGAAAACTGACACAGACACAATGTCATTTTGTGGTGACTGTCAATTGTATAACCATGACGGCCACCTAGCTGCTCTCCAGGTCGAATTTCCTGGGGCTTTTCCTCTATGGCGTGTCTTCCCACTCCCCGGCTCTGGTAACCACTGAGTACTTCCCTGTCTCCTTTTGATTTTCAGAATGTCATGAAATGATATAATGTACAAACTTTTTTTTTTTGTAGGAATAAATTTATTTTGGTATAGAGTATTTCAAAACTTATTTATACTTTTTTCACAATATACATTTTCATAAGACTTTTTTGTTGTTATTTTATGCAGATATTTATTAAAAATAATGCCAGTTCACATCAACCGCTGGCGAGTCTGAGCACCAGCATAGAGTGTGGGTCAGGCCAGTTTCGGTTGCAATACATACCAGTGCACATTAAGGAATGCCAAGGTGAGGTGAGCCGTACCAGATGTGGTTGCAGTGCCCAAACAGCACATGTGAGAGGGCAAAGCTGGCAGGGGAATGTGAGCTCCCAAGCTGGACAACCACTCCCACTGGAGAGCATGAGTCAGGATGGGGGCAGACCAGACCAGGCAGCGCTACAACACCTGTGGGCCTCATGTGAGCTAGATTGGGGAAGGGCCAGGTTGGGCTGACTGTTCCAACTGGTGCAAGCAAAAATTAGAGTGGGTGAGGGTTGGTTGGGCTTTGCCACATCATCAGATGGCAGAGGCTGGCACTGGGGGCAATTCTGTTAAGTTAAATGCCAGAACCGCCCGGAGAGTACACAATCCAGAAGTTGCAGTGGCCTAGTAGGGAGATAGTGGGCACCTCCTTTGTGGGTAACCACTCCCACAAGAGAGCACAAAAGCCAGGACAGGGGCAGGGGTGGCTAGACAGAAAGGCACCTGCCAGTACATGTGTGGGCTGTATAGTAGGTTGATTGGGTTGAACTAGGCTTCAATGCCCACTGACAAGTACCAGAGCTAAATGCGATATGGAACAGACTGAACAATCCTGCGGGACATACTGGCATGCATGGGAACCAGGGTAGGGAGCAGGCCTGGTGGGGGTTATGGGGAGTCACCCCAACTAGGCTGCAGTTCCCACTGATTTACATGAGGACTGAGTATGAAGTGGGAAGGATCAGGCTGGACTAAAACAGCCATTGGTTCAAGTGGAAGACAGGGCTGGAAACGGAACTGACCCAGCAATTGAAACGACCAGCATGTGCATAAGCTGATTGGGGCGACAGACTGTGCTGGACCCTGTACTGGCAAACTCACTCAAGAGTCAGGTTTGGGATCATCTCAGACGAAGTTTCCCTGGAGATCCCTCCAACTGAACTGCTGATCTCAGAACCCCAACCATGAAGAGACTATGTCAATCAGTAGATTCTGAATAGGTTTCATCGTGATTGGAATGGTGAGACTGGCAGCAATTCAGACCTGGTGAACTATCAAAACTGCTTGAGCAGGACCCTTGGAGTGTGCCTCACATCGGGGACCTGGGATGGGAGGGAGGCAGGGTGGGGCTTCTCCCTTTGTTTTTCCCCTGACCCCAGATACAGGGAAAAAAATGGTTAGTGTGGAAACACTGGTATTACCCACTTTCCTGTAGCTTTTGACCCTTTGTATCCTAATCAACTAAGATCATTTAAAAAATAATAACAAATAAATTAATTTTTAACAATAATGCTAATGCCCTGGGGAACAAATTCAAAGGATCTTTGTAGCAGACTTCATTGTAATTACCTAACTAAATAATAAAGACTTATTTTAACTTACAGAATTCATCTTCCCTAAACATGTTTGGTCAGCAACCTGGGGCGAAGCTGGTCTCCCCAGGTTTAATCAGGACCCAGAGGGATTTCTGTACTGAGCGCCCCTGCACCTGCCATGGTGCTGAAAGAAGCCACACTCAGGGCACAACTGGGTGGTTAAACTGTTACAAATGAGCAAAAGCCCATTGAAGATTTTTCTTTTTTCTTTTCTTTTTTTTTGTAAGTGTTATTCCAAAATGCTAGTTTCTAGCAGCAAATGTATTCCCCTTATTCCCGCCCCTCCCTATTTCTTAAAGTAAACTTGAACTTCTGTGGTGTAGAAAGACGTGAGGGTGAATCAAGTCAGCCGTTGGACAACTGCTTACCCAGACTGTGGGAGCGTGAGTAAGGCATCAGATGGTGGGACTTTCTCGTAAGCATCTGATTCTATGCCGTAAGGGGTCTGCACCATCTTCACCGCAGATTTCCCGAAGAGCTGGCGCTCTAGTCTATCAGCTGCCCCCAGAAGCCTGCGTTGGGCTTGATGACCGGTCTCCGGCCTTTACCCAGCGGTAAGCCTCCAGCAGGCACACGTGGTGGAATTTCATCAGGTAAGCAATGCACAGATGGCCGAGCGGCTCACCCCCGCAGAGCAATGCACGAAGGTAGCCCCTTGCTCTCTGCTCACGCTGTGGATCTTGTCGGCCACGGTGTCAAAGTGCAGCCCAATGGGGATGTGAGGCGTGTCAGCCAGAGACACTTTAATGTACTCGAACTGAGGCCAGTAGAAATTGGGGATCTTGATGGTCACATTCACGATGCACGTAAAGAGCCGAGACTCTAGCAAGTCCCGGTTGGAGGCCACACTGCCTCTGCCAAGGAAGAGCGAGGAGGTGATCTGAGCCATGTCTCCCACATCTCCCTCGGTAAGCATGCGAGGAGTCGTGAGAGTCCGCAGCAGCGTGCTGTGACCTCGGGAGCTCATGCAGAGCCCAGCAGACACACGCGCATGGTCGCAGGGCAAGTGACTGTTCTGTTCTCCTCCACGCAAGACTTGGAAGGCAGCTTCCTTCTTGATGAGGGCTTCAGGGAACACGTGAGGTAGCCCTTGGCCTGGCTGGAGAAGGTCCTGAGTGAGCTGGTTCCTGCTTTGGAGACCCGGATAAAACTCCTGGCTCCTGGCTTCAGAATGACTCAGCTCCAGCCTTTGCAGCCACTTGGAGAGTAAATCCTCAGAGAGAAGATCTTCCTCTCTGTCTCTACTCCTCTCTGTATACCTGCCTTTCCCCCAAAAAATTAAAAAAAAAAAAGATCAATCTTTTCTTAAAAAATAAAAAGTCCTTGCCTCACATGTGCCAGGATCCCATAGGGCCTCTGGTTGTAATTCTGGCAGCTCTACTTCCCACCCAGCTCCCTGCTCGTGGCCCGGGAAACAATTGAAGCTGGCCCAAGGTCTTGGGACCCTGCACTTGCCAGGGAGACCTGGAGCAAATTCTTGCCCCCTGGCTCATTGCAGCTACTCAGAGAGTGAACCAGCAGGTGGAAGATCCTTCTTTTTGTTTCTCCTCTCTGTCCTGGATCAGCCAAGAGTTGAAGTGGCAGAGCAATGGAAGAACCTGACCAGAAACAGAGCCAAACTTTTTAAATAGTTGTTTTTAAAGATATATTTATTTTTATTGTAAAGGCAAATTTACAGAGAGAAGGAGAAAAGATGGAGATAAAGATCTTCCATCTGCTGATTCACTCCCCAGATGCCTGCAATAGCCAAAGCTGAGCTATTCTGAAGCCAGGAGCTTCTCCTGGGTCTCTCATTCAGGTGCAGGAACCCAAGGCTTTGGGCCACTCTCTACTGCTTTCCCAGGCCATAATCAGGGAGCTGGATGGACAATACAGCAGCCGGGACTTGAACTGGTGCTCATATGGGATCCCAGTGCTTGCAAGATGAGAATTTAGCCATTGAGACATTGCGCAAGACCTTCAGATGGACTTATTAAAAAAAAGAAAAAGAGGCTCAGCATAATGCACCTAGGCTGTTGTACATGTCCATGTTGCACATGGCATGTGCATATGCCCAGTGAGTCCATGGTAAAGATACACCATAGTCGTTTAATTGTCCACTTGTAGGCCATCTCTTGGTTTGTTTGTTTCCAGTATTTGCCTATTACAAATAAAGTTGCTATGAAACATCATGTGCAAGCTTTTAGGAAGACAAATGGTACGCTTCTCTGGGGTATATGCCTATGCATTAACTGCAGTTGCTGAGTCACATGGTAAGTGCTTGTGACTTATTTTTAAGATTTATTTTATTTTTATTTGAAAGGCAGAGTTAAAGAGAGAGGCATTTACTCCCCAAATGGCTGCAATGGGCAGAGCTCGGCAGATCTGAAGCCAGGAGCCAAGAGCTTTGTCCAGGTCTGCCACATGCACACAGCAGCCCAAGGACTTGAGCCATGCATTGCTGCTTTCCTAGGCCATAGCAGGGAGGTGGATCAGAAATGGAAAAGCCAGGACTCTAGAACCAGAGTTCTAGCATGCTGAGGCTTAGCCCACTATGCCACAGTGCCAGCCTCACATTTAGTTTTTACAAAAACTACCAAAATACCACACAAAATGCTATACATTTTCACTAGCAGTGAATGATTATGTATGACTTTGCTGTATACTTACCAGCATCTGCTCTTACTATTTTTTAAACTTCCTTTTTTTTGAGATTTATTGATTTTTTTTTTTTATTGGAAAGTCAGATTTAAAGAGAGGAGACAGAGAGAAAGATTTCTACTTGCTGGTTTCCTCCCCAAATGACTGCAATGGCCAGGGCTAAGCCAATCTGAAGCCAGGAGCTAGGAGCTTCTTCTGGGTCTCCCACACAGGTGCAGGGTCCCAGTGCTTTGGGCTGTCCTTGACTGCTTTCCCAGGTCACAAGCAGGGAGCTGGAAGGGAAGTGGAGTAACTGGGATATGAACTGGTGCCCATATGGGATCCTGGCACATGCAAGGCGAGGACTTTAGTCACTAGGATGCCATATTGGGCCCTGCTCTTACTATCTTTAATTGTTGCTTCTATTACATACATTTTAAAATTAGTGATGGGCATTGTGTCTTTATTAAATGTCTTTTTGGCATTTATTGAGATAATTTCATTATATCCATCATTGGAGTTGCTGCTGGACTGTATTCTTTCTCTCTCTCTCTTTTTTTTTTATTGTTGTTAACTCTTTCTCTTTTAATATGCGTGTTTTGGTGTGATAGCACAATTGGCAATCCTATTCCTGTAAGTGCTGACATCCCATATGGGCAGCAATTCATGTCTAGGCTGCTCTGCTTCCCATCCAGCTCCTTGCTTGTGGCCTGGGAAAACAGTGTAGAATTGTTCTAAGCTTTGGGACCCTGAACTCATTTGGGAGACCCATATGCTGGCTCCTGGCTTAAGATGGACTCAGCTCTGGCCATTGTGGCTATTTGGGGAGTAAGCCAGCAGATGGAAGATCTTGCTGTCTCTACTTTCTCTACGTAAATCTACCTTTGCAATAAAAATAAATAATTTTTTAAAAAGTAAATATAGATGTTTTGGGGCCAGTATTGTGGTGCAGTATTTATTTAAGCTGCTGCCTGTGTTGTCCCATATAAGCACCAGTTTGAGTCCTGATAGCTCCACTTCTGATCCAGCTCCCTACGAATACAACTCCCTTAGGAAAGCAGAAGATGGCCCAAGTCTTTGATCCTGCACCCACATGGGAGAGTGAGATGAAGCTCCAAACTCTTGGTTTTGACCTGGTCTACCTCTGGCTCTTGTGGCCCTTTGGGGAGTAAACCAGTAGAGGAAGACAGCTCTCTCTGACGCTGCTTTTCAAATAAATAAAAAAAAATCTTAAAAAAGAAATCTAATTTTCTTGAGTTAAAAATAATAAATATACATGTTTTAATTTGCATCTCTTTATTTTTATTTGAAGAGCAGTGAAAGAGGAAAGAAGAGAAAGGGGAAAAGGAGGGAGAGAAAGGAATCATATCTGCTGATTTATTCCCCAAAGTTGGGACTGGAATGGAGTGCAGCCAGGAACCTGGAGCTGCAGCTGAGGGTTCCGCATGTGTGTCAGGGACCGAAATGTTTCAGCCATCACCACTGCCTCCCAAGGTATGCATCACTGGGAAGCTGGGAGTGGCAGCAAAGCAGAACTCTGGGAGCCAGAAGAGATGCAGGAATCCCAAGCAGCCTTTTAATTGCTGTGTCCACCATCCACTCCCATAAGTTTTAAATGGCACAAACATCAGTGTAAAAAGGAACAGTGGGACAAATAAACCTCTCACCATTACTGCCACAATTTTCCAGCCTGGAAACAACCATTATACCAGTTCCTTGATTTTTTTTTTAAGATTTATTTTTATTGGAAAGGCAGACTTACAGAGAGGAGACAGAAAGATCTCTGCCCAAATGGCCATATTGGTCAGAGTTAAGTCAATCCAAAGCTAGGAGCCACGAGCCTCTTCTGGACCTCCCATGTGGGTGCAGGGTCCCAAGGACTTGGGCCATCCTCTACTCTTTTCCCCGGCCATCAGTAGGGAGAAGTGGAGCAGCTGGGACCAGTGCCCATAGGGGATGCTGGTGCTTTCAGGTGGAGGAATAGTCTGTTAAGCCACCGTGCCAGTCCCCAGTTCCTTGCCCTTTAATCTAGGACGACTCACAGTGCTGGTACCCCACTGCACACAAAGTCCTGCACCTTGCCTTTTCAGCAAACACCACGCATCAGCCACGTCAGCAGCATCACATTCTGTTGAGGGGTGCTATAACTTAATTAACCAGTTGTTTGGACAGTCAAGCCGGTTCTTTCCAGACTTCGGGAATTATGGACCGTGCTGCAAAGACTGCTCCAGCACACAGGTCTTGAGTTCCTGCGTGAGCACCAACGCAGGCGCCAGCTAGTGGAATGGCCAGGTCAAAGGTATCCGCATTTACATTGTAATAGCTGCTGCCAGATTGCCCTCCAAGGCTGAAGCTTTGTGTGTGTTTCCCAGAAAAGTGAATGCATGAGTTTTACTACATGCCTAAGGCATGGAAGTCTTAGACTCCAGAGGCTGAATCATTTTATAACCCTGGCAACAAGGACAAGAGTGTCTTTCTCCACAATGTGAGTCTTTGCCAACCTGACATCTAAAAAAAAAAAAATACTATTTCATCTTAATTCCAATGTGCACTTTTCTATTATGAGCAGTCAGGTGTCTTTTCATTTGCCTGCAGGCCACCTTTATGTTAGCTCTGTGCTCACATCTTCACCCATCTACCTATTTTCAATCAGTGGTAACAATTTACTCATTTGAAAGGTAGAGTTACAGGGAGCAGAAGAGAAGAAAGGGTGAGAAATCTTCCAGCCATTATTCATGTCCCAAAAGGTCCAAGGGCTGGGACTGAGCTGGGCAGAAGCCAGGAGGCCAGAGCTGCTCTTGTGGATGGCAGGGGCCCAGGCACCAGGACCATTAGCAGGAAGCTGGGTAGGACTGGAACACCCACTCATGGATGATGCCAGCATCAGGGGTATGGAAATAACCACTGATCCACACTGGCTCCAATTCGGTGTTTAACAACATGAGCACCACCTGCCTGCTCTCATTGGGAGATGAACCTCCTCAGGGGCAGCAGGCTTTCCCAGCCCTGTGTGGACGCCTCCACTGTCAAGCAACTCCCTCCTAATCCACAGGACTGCTCTCTACAGGAAGCCCCGTCTGCTCCATATCCCGCATCCTTCCGGCAAGTCTTGCTTCTGGTGTGGTGCGGGGTGGCGGGGGTGCTCAATGGGCATCCAGCCCTCAGGGTGCAGCCCAGTTCTCCTGGTCCAGGGCATCCTTTGAGCAGTGCATGCCCACACTGCCTCGAGCCTCGCTTTCAGGTAAGCTTCCACCCACGAACTGGGGCCCAAGCACCTGAGAGGTGGGGCCTACACACTTGCCCAACGCTGGGCCTGCCAGCTGCAGCTGCTGCTGCTGACTTGTCTGGGGTGTGGGTGCGCAGTGTGCGCCACTCATTTGGCATTTACCGAGTCAGAAGCGGTTTCAGGTGCTGGTGTGCGTTGGACCCAGGCCCTCTTTATCCATCCCATTGAGGGGGGTGGGGCTCCGGTGGGAGAGAGGAGCAAGCACATTTACAACAAAGTAATCTCAACAAATAAAAATACCAAACAAATTAGCGGGCGGGAATGGGAGGGGTGGGGAGGTGGAGGGAGAATAAGCAATGAAGAGAAAGGGGAGGCATACCCGGCGCAGAGGGGCCCTTAGAGGGGATCCAGGTCCCCCAGCCAAGTGGTCCGGCCTGGCTGCCCCTGCCGCAAGGAATGGAGGAAGCGCAGCCCAGCCCTCAGCACCCCGGTGTTCCCTCCCGGGGCTTGAACTGAAGGCAGCAGCCAGAGTCGCTGTAGCCCGGGGCCGTGGTAGTGGTGCAGGGAACTGCACCCAAGCGCCCAACGTGCGCCGGTGTCCAGCCAAGCATTTCGCACCAATGTCCCTTCAATAAATCTACACAGTCACCCCGGGCAGACTTTATAACCAACTTTATCTGACCGAAGGAGTGCGGGGGCGGGGAATGCGCCGGGAACCTGTCCGGGGTTCCTAGGATCAGCCAGAAACTTAGGTCCTGGCGCGCGCTTGCAGGGCACCTGGGGGCTCGGTGCGCCCACGAGTTGGCCCGTCCTGGCCGCCCCCGCCCAGCACGGGTCTGCGGGGCCAAGGGGCGCTCTCCGCCGGCGGGCTGGGGGGCGGGGAAGGCGTGGGGACAAAGGCCGCGCGCACCGCGCTCGGCCGGCCCCGAGCGGCGGCGGACTCCGGACACCAGGGCCCCGAGGAGCCCCGAGGAGCCCCGAGGAGCCCGCGCGCCGCCGGAGCTGCCGGGCGCGTCCCGGGGCCCCGAGCAGGCCCAGCCCGCCGCGCCCCCGGCCCCGCCCGCGCCGCGGCTCCCGCCCCCTCCCCCGCCCGGCGGCGGCCCCGGCTCCGCGCGCGGCGAACATGGCGGCGACGGTCGGGCGGGACACCTTACCTGAGCACTGGTCCTACGGCGTGTGCCGGGACGGCCGCGTCTTCTTCGTCAAGTGCGGCGCGGGAGTTGCGGGGTGCGGGCGGGAGCAGGGGCGAGGCGGCGGCGGCGGCGGCGAAGCTAACAGGTGCACCTTTTCTCCCCGCAGTGACCAGCTCCGCTGCACGACCTGGCTTCACCCGCGCACCGGGGAGCCCGTCAACTCAGGCCACATGATCCGCTCAGGTGGGCTCCGGGCTGGCGGCTAGGGGTCAAGGGGAGCGCACAAGGCCGCCCAAGTTTGATCGACTTCTCTTGCGTTTCCTCAGACCTGCCCCGCGGCTGGGAGGAGGGCTTCACGGAGGAGGGAGCCAGCTACTTCATCGAGTGAGTGAGTCTGGGCCCGCACAAGTGCTGGCGCACCTGTGCCGTGGGGGGTCTCGCCGGAACCCGGGTTGGCGCCCCCTGCCTCTCCTGGCGCGCGGGTCCGGACGAGTTGGCGCGCAACGCGCCGCGGCTGTACTCGGCTGGGTTTTGTTTGCCCGAGCTGTGTGGCGGGCTCGGGACGGGAGTTGGGGGGCACGGTGGGTTGCGCATCGCCGTTGGCTGGACCCGGCCCGCTGTAGGGTGGACGGGGGGGGGTGGGGTGCGCGGCAAGATTGGGATGGACACACCCCCCACCGGGTGCAGTGCTGCGCCGCTTGGCAGGGTGCGGGCTCCGGGCTGGGCTAGATGGCACTGTGGAGGAATGGAATGAGGAGGGTCTTGGGGCCTGCAGGGCTGTGGTGCTGCTGGGGCGGGGGGGGAGGCAGAGGATGTCGCTAAAGAGGCTTTCTGTCAGGCTGTGTTCTGTGGACAGCAGTAGGAATCGTACCCACACTCCTGCCCCAGGTCCTGCTTCCGACCTGGGGGTGGAGGTAGCCGGTGGGCACATATCCTTCTGGGATCACGCAGCGTCTCTGGTGTAGCGCACAAGTCTCAGTGCAAAGCCTGGGAGCCCTTAGCACCACCTGCTGATTCCCCAGGCCGGGTTACTCTGTGGGACCGGACAAGGGGCTGTGAGAACCAGGCCTGGAGCAGGCAGTGCAGGCGCCTTTGAGACTCTCTCCCGCTCTGCCCGGGAGCTCTGAGAGGTCACAGAATGCCTTTGATCCCTTGCCCCAATGCCTGGCATTGCCGCTGCGCTGGGTAAATGTTTGTCCTCTGAATGAATGAACCAGCCAAAGATCTGGGCCCTGGTCTGAGTGTAGCACTGGGTGACTGGGTGTGTTCTGGGGTGCTGTGAGTCAGAAGGCATCTCTTGGAGGTACTGTCAGGTAGTGTGGAGCAGGGTATCCAAAGGCACTCCCCTCCCTAGGCTTGGCTTTGCTGTAGTGGTTGAAAAGCTGATGGGTGAGATGTATTCTCACTCCTCAAGGAGATTGCAGTCCAGTGGGGGAGGGAAAGGAGCAGCAGATAAGGAAACAAGTAGGCATAATATTAATGGTAACTACTATGCTGAACGTTGGACTGGGAGATCAGGGGCGGCATTTCCAAATAGGTGAGGTCTGAGCTGGAATCGGATGAGAAGGAGCCATCCTGTGATGGTGAAGTCATCCTGCTTTGGGAAGAGTGGACAGACAGCTAGTGTCAAAGCTTAAGGCATCAAAGAGCTTCAAGTTCAAGGAGCAGAGACACTGAAGGTAACATGAGATAGGATGGAGGTAAGAGGCAGGTCCGCGGTACAGGCTTTAGGAGCCCAAGTCAGGTGTTTCTAAGCGTTACTCTAAGAGCCATGAGACATCCCTGAGGGTTATATTTCAGTGGGGTGTGACATGGTTTGGTTTGCGATCACCTGCTATAGGGAGGTGTTAGGTTGGCTGTTCTGGGGGGAGGCAGGAGAGCCCCAGGAGACAGTTGAAGCATCAGGTAGATTACCTGCACTGTAGCGTCAGCAGTTATGTCTCTAGACCTTGTTGGTTAATTGGATATTCTGTGGAAAGCCGAGTCAAGGGTGGTTCCCAGAGGCTTGAGCGTCTGAGGGGTTGGTGCACATGCAGGCTGGGGCAGGAGCAGGTTGGAGAGCGGGGAAAATGGAGACACTTTGCCATGTAATGTCAGAGGTGAGTAGTCAGTAGAAGGATGAGGAGCACAGAAATGTTCATGGGAAATGCATTGTATGAAGAAACCCTGCATGGATTTCACGTTTTGGCAGGGGTGGGATAAATTAGCATTGTCTTTTAGTTCCATTTTCTGCAAAAATTGTTGAGGTACCATGGTATGAGTCTGAAGCCTGGGGGAGGAAAAGGCCTGAGAAGGGTTCCTCGAATATAGCCATGGATCTGATGAAATCATGCAGGCAGAGAGGGGGGCAGAAAAGAGGAGGCGACCTCTGTCTTAGGGCAGCACAATACATAGGGGGTTAAAGGGAGAGGCCAAGCCAGCAGGGCTGAGAAGGTGGGAGAAAGCCCAGAAGGCTTCCTGGAGGAGGTAGAAGAGAAATCACAGGCTGAGGACATGGATCGGGAAGGATGGTCAGGCCCTCTGGGTGGCTGCATGGTAAAGGCAAATGAGGCCCTTGGCTGTTGGTGGGAAGGATGTGTGCTGAGGAGCAGCTCGCTTTTGTTAAGTGGAATATTGTGGTCGTTCTGTTGGGAAGTGTGCAGGGATGTGGGGCAACAAGCCAGCAGATTGGGCAGTCACGGAGCTGTGTTTCTGAACTGGTGAGAGGGCTGTGGTCAGGGCGGATGTCTCATGGTTGTACCATGGCTGGGTCCTTCACCTGTGGGGTCAGTAAGGCTGCGGTGCCCTGGAATGTTGCTCACAGCCTGTCTAGGGCCCTTGGGAGTGTGTGCGGGTCTCTGAAGACTGCAGTGATGCCTCATCCCTTGTGTTGACCCCCTCCATGAGCTACTGGGTGGTTATACTACAGCAAGTCTGGTTCCCTATTCCTCAGGGCTTTAATTCCTCCCAGGCCTGCAGGAAAGCAGTGTGCCACAGTGTCCCCTGCAAGCCATATGAGAAGGCTGGGAGCCAGGGTTTGGCGCAGTATGATTTCCTCTTTCTTATGTTATAATTTCTTGAGGGATTTTTGGTTTTCGGAGTAATTGTTTTCCTTATCCCCACATCAAAGATGTTTTGCTTTGGTCTGCCTTCTTAGATATGTTCTGAATGAATGATTTGGGGAAATGAGAAGGTCCTCTGGTAGGATGTCAGAAGTGCTATGTGAAACCATGTGCCAGCACAGGTGGTTGTATTTTTCTGGGTGGATCTTGCTCAGGGTAGTTGTGGGAGACATGTAGGCTGTGTCATGGCTCCTGATGTTTAACAGCTGTTTAAAACTCTCCAGAGACCCTTTGTTGCAGCAGAGAGCCTTGAGTGAAGACAGGTGGTTTTATACTTGCTTTCTGTACTTTGGGATTAATTCTTGTGTTACTGAGGGACAGTGCGAGGACACCAGAGCCTCAGGATCCTACCCTAGATGATGCTGACACCTGCTTTCAGACTTCTTTCCCATGGGTCCCTTTGCAGGTAGCAAGGTATGATAGTTGTTGTGACAACACACACTGTGTCATCAGCAACAGCACCAGGAGTGGCAGAGATGGTGAACGCATTAGCCTGATCTTCCTGGGTCCTTTTCTGTACCTACCACTGAGCTGCTTGTCACAGCAGCTTACTGAGGCTGGCACTGTTGCCAATCCGATCTTAAGGCTGTGGAGACTTGCTAGAAATCCTGGGCATTCTGACAACAAACTGTGACCTTCTCTTACCGTTTCCTTCTAACAGTCCCCAGAGCTAACTGAGCAGGACTTATGCCTCTCCTCTCTTTTGTTTTGATGATAAAACTCGGGTCCATGAAGGTTCAGTGACTTGGCTGTGGTGTTAGAGCTGGGACCAGACAGTGGGGACTGCAATCTGTAACCACAGACCGTCTCTACAGAAGATGGCAGTCTGCTGTGCCCACCGCAGTGCTATAGTGGTAGTTCCGAGTGTGGGTCACAGGTGGGAGGCAGAGAAAGGACTTGCTGCCCGTGTGTCATTGCTCTCTCTTAGACTGCTCAAGGGCATGCCCCTTTTCTGTTCCTGGGGACTGTGAGCTGCCCTGGAAAGCACCTTCGGCGAGAACCCTGGATATCCTCTGCTGACTGGTGGCGGGGGTGTGCCTTACTTGTAAAAAAAAAAAAAATAGGAAGATATCAGTAATCTTTTAGCAAACCCTCCTTGGCAGACATAATCTGTTTTCCTTAATGATTATTTAATTTGAAAAGCAGTTACAGAGCCCGACACGGTGGCACAAGTGGTTAAGGTCCTTGCCTTGCACGCCTGGGATCCCATATGGGCGCAGGTTCTAATCCCAGCAGCCCCTCTTCCCATCCAGCTCCCCGCCTGTGGCCCGGGAAAGCAGTCGAGGACGGCCCAAAGCTTTGGGACCCTGCACCTGTGTGGGAGACCTGGAAGAGGCTCCTGGCTTCGGATCGGCATAGCATCGGCCATTGCGCTCACTTGGGGAGTGAATCATCGGACGGAAGATCTTCCTCTCTGTCTCTCCTCTCTGTATATCCGCCTTTCCAATAAAAACAAAATAAATCTTAAAAAAAAAAAAAGAAAAGAAAAGCAGTTACAGAGAGAGATAGGTAGAGAGAGGTCTTCCATCTATTGATGAACTCCACAAATGGGTGCAAAGGCTGGGACTGGATCAGGTCAAAGCCGGGGGTTTCCTCCTGGTCTCCCACATGGGTGACAGGGGCCCAAGTACTTGGCACCATCTTCCGCTGCTTTCCCAGGCACATTGGCAGAGAGCTGGATCAGAAGCAGAGCAGCCAGGACTTGTATCAGTGTTTGATAAGGGATGCTGGCATTGCAGGTGGCAGCTTATATACCACAATGCCAGGTCTAACACCTGAAAGACATGAAGGGAGACCTCCAGAAGAGTCCTGGAGGACTAGAGTGCTGAGTTCAGTTGCTCTTTTGGGCTCCTGGGGCTCTGTGTGGCTGGATTCTGCTATAGCAGTTTTCCCCCTGAACAGGCTCCTGTGTCAAAAAAATGAGTGACAGAGAGGAAGGACCTGTTTTTCCTTCCTGGGCCAAGGATGCTCCTGTTCTCTGCCTCTGAGTTGTTGACCCCAGCCAGGGCTGGGCGCTGCACAGGCACTTGGCAGGAAGCAAAAAGCCAGGCAGCTAGGAATGGGCCTGGCCAGGCTGCTACCGAGGCCCTGGCTATTTGGATGTAGGCACTTGCTGTCAGGTGGGAAGGTGGCCAGTGGAGCCTCAAGCAGCCTTGGAGCATCAGCACTCTGTGGCTCGTGGCCATTGGATAGGCCCCCACTCCCTCCCTGGCTGTCTGACTTTGGCATTGTCCCTTGTGATTTGGTTGCAGGGTGCTGGCCAGAACCAGCTGATTGCACAAAGCCCTTTCTGGCTCCTTCTGGGTCCTTTCTTAGCATTGTGGCCTCAGGATCATCCTAAGTGCTATTTTCAAGGCTCAACTGCCTATTCCTCTACCTGCAAGCACTAGTATCCCTTGGGCACTGGTTTTTGTCCAGCTGCTCCACTTTTCATCCAGCTCCCTGCTTGTGGCCTGGGAAAACAGTGGAGGACGGTCCAAAGTCTTGGGACCCTGCACCCGTGTGGGAGATCTGGAAGAAACTCCTGGCTCCTGGTTTAGGATAGGCTCAGTTTCAGCCGTTATGGCCATTTGGGAAGTGAATCAGTGGATGGAACATCTTTTTATTTCTCCACTTTGTAAAACCTGCTTTGCCAATAAAGTTTTTTAAAAAATCTTACGAAAAAAATTCATGCCATTCTCCTTTTGTACGCCCGCCCCTGAGAGGGCAAGGAGACTCTTGGGAGAACTGTTCCAAGGCTTGGGGCAGGGCTGACTGTTCTCTCTTTGATCCTTTGGCCTGAATCAGGTCCTAAAGGCAGGGCAAGCAAGGTTTCAGGCCCAGTGCAAAAGAAAGCACAGGGCTCTCCTTGTTCATAACACGGTACCAAGGAAAGATGCTAACACAGAAAATGGGTTCCTTTCTCTTTGTTTTTTCCCTTAGTGTGGCATAGTTTTCAAAAGTTACTAATTGATGTCATTTTAAATAAAGAAAAATTGAAATTTTAAATTCTTAGTATGAATTTTAGAGTTTAACGTCTCCATTGTGAAGTGTAATATCTTAAACAGTGTCAGGGCATTTCCTTGTTATGATGAGTCACCTCAAACCAGTCCCATCCTCAGACACCTCAGGTCCAGAATGCCTATGTGCAGGCCCCGCTAGGAAGGGGTCAAGAGCAGTTAGGCCCAGCAGGGCTTGGGATCCAGAGGCTGGAGTTAAGAGCCCATCCTGTCGACTAAAGGAACCAGGCATGAGATTAAGACTATATAATGCTTTGAGAGGGTTACCCCTCTGGAGGCTAGACAAAATTCACAGGGTATGTGTTTTGTTTTCAGCAACCTGTTTTAAAGTCTGAATCTCAAGGGAGAGGAGAGAACTTAGGAAGTGAAGCTTGGGACCCCAGTCAGCTGTAGGGCTTTAAGGGCCTTAACAAAAGCCAGGGAGTACCGGACAGCCCAGGAAGCAGCCCCCTTGAAGTTGAAGTCACCATCACCATGGACTGTCTCCCAGGCCATCTTCTGAAGGGGTCTGTCCTGGTTACATTTTCCGCTCCATTGTTAAGCTTGATGTAAGTGAAAGTTGTCTTATAACTTGCCAACCTGTTGATTGTTTCTTATTGAGGTGCCTGTGGGAACTTTATCTTCAGCCTGGGGGTAGCAATTGCACACAGACTGGCTGGCCGCTTACATGTACTTGAACTGGAAATTCTGCAACCTCTTGCCATTGAAGTTTAAGGAAAGGCTCCCCCAGCCTGGCAGGTGTTGGCATGGTCTCACACTGTACGTTTCTCTTGCTGATTATTCATCCAGTGTGAAAGCAGGTTCATGCATTTAAATGTTGGGTTCTATAGGAAACAAATGTTGTATTCAACGACAAAGGAAGGATTAGGAACAATGATCCTTGCCTCAGTCTCAGAACAACCCCCAAAAGGATCTGGAAACACTTTTCCAAGGAGAACGGTTTGCAAAGTGTTTCTTAAGCCCTGAGGCGGGGGAGCAGTAGATATCAGAGAGGTCAGGCGTGTCCCTGCACCTCACAGGGCTGTGTGCCTGCAGGAGCTAGGTGTAGGCTTCTGCTGCTTTGGTGACATTCTTTCCAGTCGTGTCTGATAGTTGCAGGAATTTAAGTGTGGGGCTTCCTAGGTGGAGGACTTGGGGAGGTTATGGAGGAGGGCACGTTGGGATGTGGACTGCTTGGTGATGCCACGAGGTGTTCTGTGTCTTTGGAGGACAGGCTGGTTTGGGATCTTCCCGCTGGGTGTTGGGCAGCAGCGTCTCAGGAAACTGGCACCAAACTGTCAGCAAACATTGGCAGGGTGCGCGTAGGGCAATATGGTTCTGTTTGCCTGTTGTTTCCAAACGGCTGTCAAAACATTGGCTTTTCAGTTTTGTGAAACAAGATGTGTTTGGAACTGATGTCTGGTTGTTTATGGAGTGTATTGTCAGCACGATCACACATGTTGCCTGGTCTCTGGGCTCAGCTGGGGTCAGGGATCTTCCTGGGAGTTGCACACCGTCCACCCACTGTCCTTCCAGAACTCAGGGCATGTTCTTCCCCTACTCCAGGGCTTCTCGGGCTTTTAGACCATGGATTTGATGACAGCAAGGCTGGGGGCTAGCTCCCCCAGGAACCCAGGGGACAGGAAGTACTATCCACATGTGGCTTCTGTCTAAAACTTCATGCCGGCTTTACCTTCTCAGCCTAATGTATTGTATAGGCTTCTGCCTACCGTCCCTCAGATAAGTGCTCTGAAAAAATGGGCTAGGTATCTTATTTGCTTTTGAGTTTTCCTTAACCAGAAACGTGTATCCCAGAGGGGCCCAATTGCCTTCATAAGTCTTGGATGGTAGAGCAGTATGTGAAGACCACTTGGGGCAGGGAGGACTGGGTGGGGAGGCTTTCAGAAGTCTCTGGGACTCATAGTGGATCCTGACGAAAACAATACCGCATCTTCAAGATTTTAATAAGGTAGGGAGAGAGGGGAGTGGGATGGAGATGGGGGATGGGAAACGGAGTAGAAGGAGGAGTCAGTATGGTGGTCCAGCAAATTAAGTTGCCATCTATAGTGTGGCTCCCCATATGGGCTCTGGTTTGAGTCCAGGCTGCTCCACTTTTGATCCAGCTCCCTGCTGATGTGCCTAGGAAAGCAGCGGAAGATGACTGAAGTACTTGGATCTCTGCACCCACACAGGACACCTGAAGATACTCGTGGCTCCTGGCTTTAGCCTGTAAGACTTACTTATTTGAAAGGCAGAGGGGAGAGAGAGAAAGAGAGAGATTGAGAGAGAGGAATGTATCTTACATCTGCTGGTTCACTTCCCAGTCACTATAGCCAAGACTGGCCTAGGAGTTTCATCCAGATTTCTGACATGGGTACAGGAGCCCAAGTGCTTGGGCCATCCTCCACTGCTTTCTCAGGTGCATTAGCAGGGAGCTGGATCAAAGGTGGAGGAGCCAGGACTCAAACGCCATCATATGGGATGCTGGCACTGCAAGTGACAACTTTACCCACCTTGCCACAGTGCTGGCCTCTGGATTGTCCTTTGCTTGGACTGACCTGTGCTGCCCACAGTATGTCTCTTGCCCAGCCTACTCATGGTCCCCTGGGTTGCAGGACTGAGTTTTCTTGACACTGAGGGCACAGTATGGTAGCTCTGTCACACGAAAAAAAGGCAATAAATCTGTGTCTCCATGATCATGTTTGCTAGCTTCTAGATTGGCCTCCCTGATGTTGGTGGGTTACCTACTTCCTCACCAGCCAAAGGGGGTCCATTGTGAGGATGACATGAATTAACTGATTGACAGGATTCAGCAAGTGCCAGGCCCAATAAACGCTAGCTTCTCCCCATACATTCACACGGGCTTGAGGTAGACATAGAGTCTGAGTCCTGGTCATTTTCAGCTGCTGCAGGAGAAGTCTGGTGGCCTTGAACTAGATTTGTCTAGATCTGACAGGAACTGCATAGCCATTATAGAATTAACAGGATGTTCTTGGAAAATGCACATTGAAGTATTTTCTCTTGAGTGATTAAGTGGTTTTGGGAAAAAATTGCACGCACTGGGATCCAATATGGGCACCAGTTCTAATCCCAGAGGCCCTGTCTTCCCATCCAGCTCCCTGCCTGTGGCCTAGGAAAGCAGTTGAGGATGGGCCAAAGATTTGGAACCCTGCACCTGAGAGACCCAGAAGAAATTCCTGGCTCCTGACTTTGTATCAGCTCAGCTCTGGACATTGAGACCACTTGGGGAGTGAATCAGCAGATGGAAGGTCTTCCTTTCTGTGTCTCCTCCTCTCTGTGTATCTGATTTTCTAATTTAAAAAAAAATTTTAAAGACAAAGTTAGAAAAAAATTTCGATTTGCTGATTCATTTCCCAGTGAAACTCCCTGCTGGTGCACCCAGGAAGCAGCAATAATCACTCAAGTCTTGCTACCCAGCAGGGGGCTTAGATGGAGTTCAGGCCTGTGGCTTTAATGTAAACCAGGCACACCTGTTACAGACATTTGGGGAGTGAACCAGGAACAGAAGATCTGTCTCTCCTTGTCATTTTTCACATGCATAAATAAATTTTAAATACTGTATAGCCTTGCCATGAAAGACCATGCCGTCCCATGAGCACAGGCAACTTGTCTAGGTGCAAGGGTCCAATGACCAAGAGTACAGCGTAAGCCATGTGAGGATGGCTTCCGGTACCTCTTTCCAGGCACATTTAGGGCTGCGCAGATGTGGCTTGCTAAGCCAAGCAGCTGTCTGGTGATCAGCTCTGACTGCTGAAGGACAGACCCATAACGTGGCATTTCACAGGTCTCAGGTGTCACGGTAATCTTGATGTTGGTTGGAAATGCATTCATGCCATTTAAATGATGGTCTGTCTGCACTTTGCAGTAGGCACTGGAGGCTGCATAGAGTTATTAAAAGATCTCAAGGCCAGAGTATCCCTGAGGAACCTGGGACTTGAACCTGAATCTTCTTGGCTCAAAAATTTATGTGATTTCCACGATGGCATGTGATGCCTCTAGTTCTCATTGCTTGGCTCTGATTTTCTCCTTCTCTTTCTCCTTCTTCTCTCCCCCACCCCCGGGGGATACTGTGGGGTGGGGAGAGAGATCTTCCATCTATTGACTCACTCTCTGCATGGCTGCAGTAGCCAGGACTGGGCTAGACTGAAGCCAAGAGCTTCTTTTATATCTCCCATGTGGGTGCAGGGGCCCCAAAAGTTAGGGCCAACCTCCATTGTTTTCCCATGTACATTAGCAGGGAGCTGGTTCCGAAGTGGAGCAGCAAGGATTTTAACTGACGCCCGTATGGGAGACCAGCACTGTAGGCAGGATTTTAACCCATTACATCACAGTGCTGGCCCCAACGCTGTTCTGTGGATCTGTCTGAAAGCTGTTTCTCTGCATCTTCCCTGATGACAGGAGCTACTTCCCCTTTCCCTTGGGCCTCTCTCAGAAACTCCATCCCCACAGGACAGAAGAATGGCCCCTGGGCAGGACAGTGGGAGATCCTTGGAGCTCTAGGGGAGTGGACCTCATTCAGCCGGGGCATCCTCCCATCTGTCCCCACCACCCACTCCCCACATCACACAGATGTCAGCTGACCCCAGCTTAGGGACTGACAAGCCTCTTAAGCCTGCTTAGAGCCAGGCTGTCTTTTAGGTCATGCCAGAAGTTTATATCCAACATCATGGCCAATGTTCTCAGGGTTTCTTGGGAGCTTTTTCTGCCAAGGAAGAGCCTTCACCCTCTCCAGGTTCAAGAGCTTGGAGTTAGCAAGGTGTCTCTTCCCAGGGCTGCTGGCTGCCTCCTCTGCCGCCTGCAAACCCTCTGCCATGCAGAGAGTGCAGTGTGCCTGGGGAAGGTGCGGGGAGGGGGGGACCGGGGGCATATGTTGGGGAGCAGAAGTCCCACTCCAACTCTGTGCCCTATGCCCTGGCCCCTGGCTATGCCTTCTCCTGACTGCTCTCCTCCTAGGCAAAGTGGAAGATGAGTTGTCCTTTTTCTGGGAGGGATAGAGCCAGAGCAGTGGCTCAGATAAATTCAGTAGCCTGTGCAGTATGGGTAGCGGAGTTTCCCAAAGCTGTTCCCAGATGGAGCCATGGGCTGCCTTGAGAGGTAGCGAGGTGAGCATCTCACTGAAGGAGCAGGTCATGGACTCTGCGTGCTTTAGGGCAAGGATTCAGCTAATCCACCAGCAACTTTTTTTTCACACTGCGGTCTTCACACTGGGTGCCAGGGAGAGAAACACAGCTAGCTCCCCATCTCTGTCTTTTGGAGAGGGCCGCTGGACAGCATGTGTGAGAGGATCTGGACTAGGCCCTCCCGAGGGAGGGGAGAGTGAGGAAGGTGAAGAAGGCCACCATAGGGAGTGTGCAGCGGTGGGCGCCCATGAGGGATGCCGCAGCCATGTGAAGACTGGGGACAGGCCCTGCAGAAGTCCTCCACTGGTGGCCTGACTTCAGACTGCAAGCGTTCCTCCATGTCTGCCTGAGAGGTGGTCCCATGTCACACAGCAGATCTGAGTGCCAGCTGAAATCCTAGCTCAGCTCCCAGTCAGGTCCTTGAGACACTGTGTCTTCAGATGTGTCTTCATCTGAGAAATGGGGACAGTGGGGTCTGACGTGGTTACCTAGTGGCTAAAGTCCTTGCCTTGCACACACCATGATCTTATTTGGGTGCCGGTTCTAATCCTGGCTGCTTCCCTTCCCATCCAGCTCCCTGCTTGTGGCCTGGGAAAGCAGTCAAGGACAGCCCAAAACCTTGGGACCCTGCACCCATGTGGGACACCTGGAGGAGGTTTCTGGCTCCTGGCTTTGGATCAGCTGAGCTCCGGCCATTGCAACCACTTGGGGAGTGAATCAGCAGGTGGAAGATCTTTCTGTCAATCTGCCTTTCTTTTATTAGAAGGTCAGATATAAAATGAAATAAATCTTTAAAAAAAAAAAAAAAGAATGGGGCCAGGGACTCTCCTGCCATCTCAGAACAGTGCTTGGCAACCTATGCGTGCCATGCAACCTTTAAGGACCTGTGTTGTCTTTTGGAAGCCCCTTCCTAAAGTGAACGGAGGTACCTGTGTCCTTTCTAGGGAAATCTCTCAGGGTTGGGCTAGCCTGCAGGCAACTTTCCCAGGTGGGAGACTTGTCTTGAAAGGGAAGTTGGGTACTAAGTGGTTGATGCCTTTTTAAAAGGTTTAAAAAGACCCCTTATCTGGAAAGCCCTGTTTGGTCATGCCCAGTCAAAGCTGGAAGTGAGAACTCAATGTACGTCTCCCATATGGGAGGCAGGGACAGGAAGCCAGAATGGGGACCAGAGCCAGGCACTCCTGTGTGGAATGTGGAGTCTGAACTGTAGGCCAAACACCTGGCCCTGAGCAGTTTAGTTCTTCAGGTGGCCACGTTTTATTTCCGTTCCATCCGTGCCCCAACCCCTAGGGCTCCCAGGTGTTAGTACGGATGTTTGCACTGCCTAGCAGGGCTTCTAGCTCTTTTTTTATTTTGTGTGTGTGTGTGTGTAGAGGGGGACAGTCCCTTTGGTGCATGTATTGGAATACTTCGCAAGGAGCAGAAAGGGTGAAGCTGAGTTACAGTGGCATTCTAGAACACTGAGCCAGAACCTTCCCAGTGATAGGGGTGGGGGTGGGGCTGTACAGGTGATTCTTACCTGCAGCTCTGAAAGCGAACTCCGTCTCAGCTCAGCTTCCCTGACGGCCTAACAATGATGCAGTTTTCTGCTGCCGATTTAATCTGCAGCCCCTAGCGTGATGGTGTTACACTGCACCTAGTAGGTACTCAACCTTGTGAGGCTTTCATTAGAAGGAGAATGTCTGTGTGTATTGGTCAGATGAAACTGTGTGAGGCCTTCAGAGTCGATGGGCTGGGTACAGTTGTCGGCTCGTCCCCACCCCCCTCCCTGAGCCAGGTTTCTAGGGAGCTTCTTTTCCATTGGTTTTCTCAATTGAGCCAAGGAGTGTGCTGCTCTCACCTCTACCCAGATGCTGTTGCCAGTCCCTGAGGAGGCACTGGTGGCTCATCTTGTGGATGACCAACGCATGGGGATTTTGTCTGCCTGCAGCAGAGGGAGAGTTGGACTGGCAGTTCCACATGTCAAACCTCTGGAACAAGGGGATGACCTTCCTAAAGGCGGAGAAGGATGAAGGGGGACAGGTGGTGCCAAGTGAATGGCGCTGACAGCCAAGGGAAGCAAGCAGGCTGCAGTGAGGGGGACAGTGGAAGTGCTGCCAACTCCACCAGTCCCATCACACAGTGGTGGCAATGGGTAAGTCAGAGAGGTGTCTGACGTCGCCTCCTTCCCTGAGCAGGGCCTGGGGGATATGGGGAGCCGGTGCCGTGAACAGCTCGCCTGCTCCCTGGGGGCCGAGGCAGGGTGGGAGGAGCACTCTGACAGAGAGCCATGGCCTGATGGATTCCATGTTGGCCGTGGCTCTCCCCAGTCAGGCAGACGTAGGACGGAGAGAATTGATTGGAGCTGGGAGGAAATTTGGGTCTCTGGGGTGTATGCAGGAGGGATGCCCCAGAATCAGTGGTCAGGAACCAGGCGAGGAGAAAGGATTCCCTGCCCTCTAACGGAATGCGCTGGGGAAGATATTTTTGTCAGCACATTTTAACTTGGTGATATGGAAAAAAAAAAAAAGAATGTGAAACCAAATACCTATAATCACTGTACCATTAATGCATTTCCAAAGGGAGTTGGTGGCACCCAAAATTACATCCATTTACTGAGACTTTGAATAATTACACATTTTTAGCCCTGGTGTGTGGGTGGGGGCTGCCGAGAGCTCCGTGGGCCTCTGCCGTCACTCTTTCCAGCCCTCCTCACCTGGGAATGCGTGGAAGGCTCTGTGGGCGTGGCACCGCGGGGTTTCTTTGGGGGAACATAATTGGCTTCCTGTTCTGTGAATAGACGGATACTCCAATTGGAGCCCCAGATACAGTCTCGATTCCCCGAGCTGCCTGAGTCTGAGGAGCCTGGGGAGGGGAGAGACACTGTGCTTGTGTGGCGGAGGACCTTGCCGGCTGCCTCCTGAGTCAGTGGCAGGTTCTGAGGCTTTGCCCTTTCTCCTTCAGCACCATTGGATCCTGCTGGGCGCTGGGTGCTAGTAAGCTGAGCGCTGGGGCAACAGGGTTGTCTTAGTGAGAAGCCCATTGTTTCATTTTGCTTATTTTGTGGCTGTTTACCTAGCGCCAGCCACGTGCACCTGACTTCACAGACACGGGCTTCTTTCCTCCCCATGCCAGGCTCACAAGGCAGGTACTGTGATCATCTCATCTTACAGGGGAGGAGATGGAGGCGCCGATAGGGGAGGTGAAGGCTCCCAATGCACAGGTGTGAGATAGCAGAACCAGGGTGCCCTGCAGCCCTTCAGTGAGGTCACCTCAGTCCCTGTGCCTGGCTTGGCCTGTCTCCACCATGCTCCCTGCTGGGCCATGCAGCGGGCCATGTGCAAGGGTGGTCCAGGCTGCATCTTGTGGAAAGGCCACACCCAGCTCTGAGCCTGGCTGAGGGAGGCCCTGGGGTCTTGGCTCTCTTGCCAGGCAAGTAGAGGAAATCCCCTGGCTGGTTAGGGCCACCTGAGCTGTTCTCGCTGCCGTATCTGGAGGCCAGAGGTTCTTTTCCTGGGCTTATCCCAAAAACTTGTCTCTCTGTAGGGTCAGAGTCCCCTGCCCCAGCCACACACTCAGTGAAGTGCTCCTCTTCCTGGTGGAAGAGTCGGCCTTTGGAGGAGCGTTAGCATCGGAGAGCCCTGTTCTCATGCTTTCTTGTGGCTTTGAGAAGGTACTTGCTTAGTAGCTTGTCCTTGGACATTTCTGGTGGGGGGTGGGGAAGGGAGCTGTGGGTGGAGCAGGTGTTTTTCTTTCCCCATAAGCATATCAGGAGTATTGTGACGTGGTTGTAGTGAGAGCAGTGGCACCTGGGTAGGGACAGAAATGTCCTAAGGAGCAGAGAGAGGATAGAACACGGGAACCCCTTGGCTCCTGCTTGGCTGAACCTGCTTGCTCCAGCCTGGGACCTGGCTGAACCTGACCAGGCTGGTGTCCATGAGGCTGAGAATCACACCCAGATCTAGCTTTTATAATTCTTATCAATTTATTTGTATTTTCAAGGCAGAGATGGAGAGACAGAGAGCCATCTTCCAGTTGTTGGTTTATTCCCCAAGTGGCCCCAATTATTGGTGCTGCAGACAAAGGACTTAACCTGCCATACCGCGATGACAGTCCTGAACTTGAACTTTGGGCCAAGCACTGCGTGGCCCAGGAGACTCTGCCTGACTGAGACCCTGATTTCTGGCCTGCTGGTTGTTAGCAGTTCCCTGACTCTCTTGTTCTGCCCATCTAGAGCGAGATGTGACTCAGACTTGCCTTCCTGCAGACTCTTGGACTGCAAGGTGGCTCCCCTTCTCTGGATGGCATAGCTGGCCTCATGTGCAGGTGTCAGGGGAAGGGAGGGGAGGAGCTGCTCCTCAGAGAGCGTCCATTGCGCTTGACCTCTCGCATAGCGTCGTTGTTGCCACTGCGCACTTTACACGGGGCAGCTATGTGAGCCACAGGATGGGGTGCCCGACTGTTGGTTGTGGAGCTCAGATGGGTTTTATAGGGAGTAGAGGAAAACAGAGCCATGCTGGTTTTTTTTTTTTTTTTTTTTTTTGCAGAGATTAAATGAGAACATCTGTGTAGTACTCAGCTTCCAGCGCAGATTTTCTTCTCTGTTTTCATGAGCATTGATCTCTCTTTTCTCTGTAATGGCTATAATGGTCCAGCTATATCTGGATAATTCCTTGACTTAGTTCCTGCAGGGTTCTTGTCTTCCGGTATACACAGAAGGCACCTGTCTGTACTGCCCAGCTGGTTCAGAGACTCAGTTGTGGGTCTTTAACAGAGTTGTGTTCCATATCCTGTAGGACTGAATCAAAGGTGAAAAACATCCAAGTTCCCTTGCTGCATCCTAATGATGACCTTGGCTGTCATTGCTGTGGGCTGAGACAGTTCGGTGTAGCTATAGCAGAGATCACATCTGACGTGAACGTTGCCTCACTTTACCCTGGGGCAAGGGAGAGAAGGCTCCAACAAACAGAGACTGGATTCAGCTTAGAATTTCTGTAGCCATTTTGGCTGTGTCCCTGGCCTCCTATTTATTATTCTCTTGAGGGTGGACACCAGAGAGCTGGTAAGGCAAGATGTCCCTGTGGCTACAGGTGATGGGATGGAATGGTGGTGTATGATGAAGTGTCAAGGTAAGTAGCACAGGTGCCACACAAAGAGGGACATTTAAGGAGTGGGGTGTTGCAGGGACTGCATGAGTCAGGAAAGACCAGAGGAGCTGGGAAGAAAAGAGAAGTGGGTGCTCATTTGGGGGTCCATGTGTTTGGCAGATTTTCACTGAATGCTTGTTGCTAGGCACTGGTTATGGCTTGTGGCTATCAAGATAACCACAGCACAGAAAGGCAGAACAGCCTGTGGTTAGGAGCACGGGCTCTGGGAAAGGATTGGCTGGGTTTACCTCTTATACCCGCTGCTTGCTACCCTGGGTGATCCAGAGCAAATATCAGTATTTTCATATATAAAATGGGGATAATAATAATCGTGATGGGAATTAGATGAGATACTATGAAATAATCAGGACAGTCTAGGAAGCACTGCTGTGTGTCAGCTGTTGATTAGCGCTGCAAGCTTAGTGTGCTGGTAGGCGTGTTGTTTGTCATGTTTGCTGCTGTGGGGTTGCCTTCCAGAACGTGCCCAGTGAATCTTGCACCACTGGTGTCCTTGGAAGCTTGGGACCCTGCACTCCGGTAGACATGTTGCTGATGAGAGGTCGCTATGCACATAACTTAAGGGTAATATAAGAAGTATGGAAAGTGGGGCACAAAGGAGGGGTGGCCAGAGTAAGGTGGAGGGCGTGGAGCCACAGCTGGACCGTGAAGACCAGCAGGGGTTTGTCTGGTGTAAGAGGTCTGAATGCTGGTAGGAGAGGATGTGGCCTGGGCTTGCTGTGTAAGGACATGGCATGATCAAGGACACATGGACGGAAGAGGTTGCAGAAGGGACTGCTCTGAGGAGGAGGAGCTTCATCCTTCTGGCTGTGAGGGTCCTTGATAGGGGCTGAGGCTAGGGCATGGGAAGCCCTCACTGTGATTTTTTTCTTTTTAAGATGTATTTATTTTTATTGAAAAGGTAGATATACAGAGAGAAGGCAATACAGAGAAAAAGATCTTCTGTCTGATGGTTCACTCCCCAAGTGGCCACAACTGAGCTGATCTGGAGCCAGGGGCTTCTTCCGGGTCTCCCACACAGGCAAAGGGTCCCAAGGCTTTGGGCCATCCTCCACTGCTTTCCCAGGCCACAAGCAGGGAGCTGGATGGGAAGCGGGGCTGCTGGGATACAAACTGGCTCCCATATGAGACCTGGCGCGTGCAAGGTGAGGACTTAGCCTTTAGGCTACTGTGCTGGCCGCCCCCACTGTGATTTTGGGGGGGGCAATTAGAAGTGTTGGCTGTTTTTTGATGCTGGGCCTCCACACATACAGACCAGAAAAGGTAGGTAGGAACACATGTGGATACTCTGCCACCCCCTCCAGGAAGGTAAAGATTGGCCTCCTAGCCAGGAGGAGGCAGATTGTTCAAACTGCTGTCGCTTGGCTGTGTGGTGCTGGTGTGTGAGGAGTGGCCCGGTTATCCCCTGTGCCTGGAAGTACCATAGTGTCCTCCAAGGGAAGTTGCTGACAGCCCTGAGTCGAATCTGGTAGTCCTCACACAGTCCGACAGGAAACCTGGTTTGCAGCCCAGGCACATGGTGCCTCAGCTTCCACCGGCAGTATTGGCATGGCGTGGGGGCCGCGAGGAAGGAGGAGGAAGGACAAGATGTTGGGAAATTAATGGGTGTGTATGCTAAAACCAAGTGAAGACCGAGGGGGAAAAGCCTCTTTATAGTTGTCCTTATTCTCCCTGAGTTTGCCATGATCCCTTAATTATCTGCTTCCCTACATCCTCTGCCCGCTTAAGTCTCCCTACAAGAGGAACTGGTATACTGGGTAAAGCTACAGCCTGAGGTGCCGCCATCCCATATGGGTACCTGTTTGAGTCCTGGCTGCTCTACTTCTGATTCAGCTTCCTGCTTATATGCCTGGGAAAGCAATGAAAGGTGACCCAAGTGCTTGGGCTCCTGTACCCACATGGGAGACCTGTATGAAGCTTTGGACTGGCCCAGCCTTGGCTATTGAACCCATTTGGGGAGTGAACCCGTGGATAGAAGATCTTTCTATCTCTCCCTCTCTCTAATTCTGACTTTCAAGTAAATAAATATTTAGAATACAAAACTAGGTGAAAATGGTAGAAAAGAGAGCAAGTGGGGAAGCTGCTACTTTTCTTTCTGGGTTGCTCTCAGGTCTTTGGCACTGGGTTCTGTGGTTGATGATTGCTATGCAGGCTTTACCGAAGTCCTTCTGCAGGACGTTTAAACTTTAACCCAGGTGATGGGCATGACGAAAATGGTGACCGTGATGTTCACAAGTGTGTGAGGTAGGGCCGTCAGCACCTGCAGGCCTGGTGCTGTTTCCCTATCAGGAGGACATCCAGAGACAAGAAAGGAACTTTATCCCAGGCAGCTACTAACTTGTCCGGTGCTTATGGATTCGGGTGGCTCCAAGTTCATGTCCTGGGTGATCTGTGCCAGCAGCAGGGAGAGCTGCGGGAATGAGGAGAGCAGAGGTCTCCACGGATGCTGGCTGTATCTGACTGCCAGGAGCCTGGGCTCAGGTTTAGAATTCACCCAGGGGCCTCAGCCCAGCCTGCTGGAGTGCATACCCTGTGTGTGAGACAGGAGGGAGGGGCTGGGTCAGGGGCCTTCTTGAGCCTCAGGGCCCACAGGATCCGGGCAGGTGGCAGGGCAGCGCCGGGGTGGAGGAACATTCCATGCGATCTCATCAAATGTCACTTGGAGGCCAGAGAGAGCATTTCACAGCACTGAGCCTCTTCCTGTGACTGACACTTGTTCTAACCCTCAGCGCAGCCCTGAAATATGTTATTCCTCCCATTTAAAATAATGTTTCATTTACATATTTTCATTTTTTTAAAATTTATTTTTATTGAAAAGGCAGATATACAGAGAGGAGAAGAGACAGGAAGATCTTCCTTCTGATGAATCATTCCCCAAATGGCTAAAATGGCCAGAGCTGAGCCAATCTGAATTCAGGAGCCTCTTCTGGGTCTCTCACACAGGTGCAGGGTACCAAGGCTTTGGTCTGTCCTCAAATGTTTTCCCAGGCCACAGGCAGGGAGTTGGATGGGAAGCGGGCTACTGGCACTCATATGGGATCCTGGCGCATATAAGACAAGGACTTTAGCTGCTAGGTTACCGTGCAGGGCCTCATATTTTCATTTTATGTGAAGGAAATAGAGACAGAGATCATTCATCTACTTTCTCACTCCCCAAATTCCCATAACAGCCAGGGCTGGGCTGGGCCTAAGCCGGGAACTACTAGAATGCCATTTAGGTTTCCCAGTGTGGGTGGCAGGGACCCAAGGACTTAAGCCATTCTGTAGTTCTGGGGTTGGGCATTAGTAGGGAGCTAAATGGGGAGCAGAACAGCTGGGACTTGAACTGGTACCCTGGGATTGGAATTAGGTGTCCCAAATTGTTTTTTCTCCTCACCCCTTTTTTTCCCATTGGATAGGTGAGAACACAGGGTCCCAGGGAACGGCAAGGTCAAGGTCAAACAGCTAGAAACGGTCAGTATATTCTGATGCCACACCTGTTGGTCAGCTGTTGTGTGGCACAGCACATTTTACATATTCGTATTCCTGAATATGCAGTAGGAGCCCTACACTGGCCTGTCAGGATTCTCACTCACACACGAGGGACTGAGTGCGACCAGAGTCTGCAGCAGGGAGTGCTGAAGCCAGGATCGAGCCCACATTACCAGGCCGCCTCCTGCACTTCCTGCTGAAGGAGTTCTTCCCTATACCTTGAGGAGCCAGGGGCAACTTTTCCAGGGGCCCTCCCAGCCAGAGCTGAAGGCCTCCCCACCTCCCTCTGTGTACAGTCAAGAAGCCACCTGCCTGGGTCTCTGCAGGGACATTGTTCCTGAGCTTGCATGTACGAGCTGGAGCTTGTCCTTGGGTCTACCGCATGTGAGCCTCTGGCAATGACCAGGACCACCTGGCGTTTGGCACGTTGCCGGAAACTTCTGCATCTCATTGGTTCTCCTTTGTGGCCAGATTTCTGTTCAGGTGGCCTTTATGCTTGACTCTCAGTCTCCAGCATACTCTGTTCTGTTAGCACTACTTTCTTTTTACCCAGATATCCATTTAAATTTATTTATCTCTTCCCACTAAGATTTAATCTCTGTGAGCGTAAGGAGCCCTGTTTTAGTCAAGGCTATAAGCACTGACTGCTGAATATTGGTTGTAACAAGTGGATGCTCACCAAGTAACTGTGATTGTTTATTATCGGTTGGGTGAACACTTTGTAGTCTCTGTTGCTGGGACTCTGCCTGGCGAGCCGACTAGCCGGTTGGTGCCTCCTTGCTTTAGAGTCCCAGAGGCTGAGGGAGGAGCTGTACTCTGACTCAGGTGTCCCCAAAGACTCCTCTCCAGTTCAGGGACCACGTGGCATCTTTGTTTACATCTTGTGCTGGCTTCCTTTTGTAGCTGAAAACAGACATTCTCTGTCTCCCTGGTCCTCAGTGGCTTCAGTGAGTGCCTATGGGTTGGCTTACCAGCTAGCCACTGGGAGAGTTTGCTTGCCCAGTGAGTTCCCAGAGCCCACAGACACTTGCATCAGCCAGAGGAGTCGCTGGCCGCACTCCCCACGGAGCTGGAGCTAAGCCGTGCCCCAGACAACAGTGCAATTTGCAGTTCTGGGATGTAACAGACTGGAAGGAACACTGACTCTGTGTAGCTGTCTTGTTTAACTAGGTTATCGCTGTGAGGCTGTAAACTGTGTGCCCATTTGACAGGAGGGGGTAATCGAGTTTCAGCATTGATGGAACCAAGACTCCCACAGACTTTCAGAGCATTAGGAAGCAATGAAAGGTGTAGTGCAGAGGTTGGCACTAACTGGGACATACCGGAGTACCTGGGTTCAAGTGCAGGTCTGGTCCAGCTCCAGCTTCCTGCCACAGTGCGCCCTGGGAAGCAGCAGATGATGGCTCCAGTACTTGAGTTCCTGGTTCAGCCCAGCCCCAGCTGTTATGGGTTTTTAGGGGTATAGATGAGTGATCTCAACCTGCTTCTCTGTCTCCACCTTTCAAATAAATAAAATATATAGATATTTTGTTTTTTAAAAAGGAGTACCTTGGAAAGGCTCTAGAAAAAATCCACAGCAGGCCCTGAAAGACTGTCAGTAGTTGGGCAACTGGGACAGTGTGGTGTCCAGCAGTGAGTGGCACAGATGGTTTGTAAGTGTGGCATGGCTTGGCTTTGAGACAACCTTTTTTTTTTTTTTTTAAAGATTTATTTTTATTATTTTTTATTGGAAAGGCGGATATACAGAGAGGAGAGACAGAGAGGAAGATCTTCCGTCCGATGATTCACTCCCCAAGTGAGCCGCAACGGGCCGATACTATGCCGATCCGAAGCCAGGAGCCTCTTCTGGGTCTCCCACGCGGGTGCAGGTTCCCAAAGCTTTGGGCCGTCCTCGACTGCTTTCCCAGGCCACAGGCAGGGAGCTGGAAGGGAAGCGGGGCTGCCGGGATTAGAACCGGCGCCCATATGGGATCCCGGGCGTGCAAGGCGAGGACTTAGCCACTTGCGCCACTGCGCCGGGCCCGAGACAACCTTTTGAATAAACAGGCATGTGGTACGTCTTTTGTCCATTAGTTAACTCAGAATGGGGCGAGGATGTCTTTACTGAAGTGAAGCCACCAGAGAACTCTGG
Organism: Ochotona curzoniae; assembly: GCF_017591425.1. NCBI lineage: Eukaryota > Metazoa > Chordata > Mammalia > Lagomorpha > Ochotonidae > Ochotona > Ochotona curzoniae. The sequence goes on from NW_024466454.1 coordinate 345,082, forward strand.
AGAGATCCTGCTGTCTCACTCCCCCATGTGGGACCTGTGCCATCTCAGTGTTACCAGGATCTTCCTGGCCACTGCTCAGCTAAGCATGCTCAGCTCAGCCCAGCTCCAGCAGCATCTTTAAGCAAACCTCCCCAGCTTTGGAGGTCTTATTGGTGCAGATGATGCGAAGGACCTGGGGATAGTGTTAGGGATAGTGCTGGCATGACTCAGTCTTGTCAGCCTTTTTGAGATGCATTGTTTCTGCTGCTCTCCAGCCCCTGATGGTGGCATTGGAGGTACTGAGAGAGGGGGAAGGTGGCCATCTTGCTCATGTACTTCTTTATCCATTACCTTGTATTTTCTGCCTCTCTTAGCCATGACAGATTGAGGCTACACAAACAAGGTCTTCAAGGCATTCACAGTCCAGGGCAGGGAGGTAAACCAAAGATGCTATTCCAGATGATAAAGATCTTGGTATAAGAAAACGGAGAGGGCTGGAGCATTGCTACCTAAGACCAGAGACTTGCGTTCACAGCTCATCCTGATTCAACCACTTTGACTTTGGGCAAGTTCCTGCTGTGGGCCAGGTACCTCAATATTTTGCCTCATTTATAGTTCAGAACAGTGTGATGAGGTCACAACTGTTTGCATTTTGTAGCTGAGAAACTTGGAACTTGAAGAGGAGGAATTTGTCCGTGGCTAATCAGCAAATGGCAGAAGGGGTGGAAGCCGTGTCTGTCTCCAGAGTCCTGCAGGCCTAGTATGGCAAGCTGAAGAGGAGGAGCTTTCTCTGTGGTCCTGCATGGTCAGGCCCCTCTGGGACAGAGGTGGTTGCTGGCCTGGGTTTGGTAGAATCAGCAGGATACTAGGACCACCCAAGATGTGAAGTTTTGTTTCATGTTGCAAAGTTACCAGAAGTGTGGGTCTTGTAACAAGGCCTCATGGTCATATTCTGGGACCACCCTTTTAAGGAGGTGGTCATTTGGAGCCCTTCTGAGAGGGTGTGTGTGACAGGCACACCTTTCTGAAGGAACAGAGGGCAGATTTCTCACAGGAAAGAGAAAAACCATAGAGACAAGGGTGCTGGCTGTAAGTACCTCAGGGGCTGTCACATAGGAGAGTCACATTCCCATAAAAGCCATGGAGAGAAAGGTTTCAGCTCCAGGTTTGCAGCAGAGCTGCCTGAAATAGCTTGGTATGTGGTGAGCTCCCTGACATCAGAGATAATCAAGCATGGGATGGAGGAGGAAGGAAACTCTGCCTAGGCTTTCTGACTCCAGCTGTCCTCTGCTGGGTGTGGCTGCCAGGGAGGGAGTCCCAAGGAGAAGTGTCTGCTTGTATCTGTTCATGCTCCTATCTCCACAGCCGGTTTGCAAGGTTGCATGAGCCCCCAGGAGTTGAGAGGAGAACACAAAATTAGAAGAGGTTCAATTAGAAGGCCTGGATTCAATTCCAGGCTTGACCCTTTTTCAGCTGTGTGACTTTGAGTAAGCCAGTTGCCCTCTCTGGAAGGGGGCTGAGTCCATCCTGGCCATATAGGACTTTTGTGGGATAGTGAGCAAGGAAGTGCTTTGTCAAGGAGACGGGATACAGACAGAGGTTATTAAGCACAGTGCTGGCATTTGGGACTGTAATCAACTTTGAGGAGCCTGGCCTGGAAAATATCACCGGGTGGTGACCCAGCACCTACTCTGTGCCAGGGGTGTGGTTCTAGCTTGCAGGGCTCTCTGCAATACTTTGCAATAAAATGAATTCCTTGACGGTCACAGTACATGAGATAATGCCCAGCCCTCATTGCCAGTTGCACGTAAGAGGCAGGAGGAGGGACTGATACGAGTGTTGAGAAGAGAGGGGCCCAGGAAGCCTTAGTGAGGGAAGAGACATTGGAGTTGAGCTTAGATAGGGACTTTGTCCTGCCAGACAGGTGGGCAGAGGTTGCAGCAGAAGCAGAGGCCTGGAGGAGGCTAGGGCATGTGGGGTGAGGATGACGTGGGGGAGAGGATTTACAGGAGATTGTCCGGAGGGAGTAGGGTGTCCCCATTGGGCTGGACGGCCTGTTAGCAGCTTTCATGAAACCTGTGACTGAGTACAGTTTGAGGGTGGAAATTCAGGTCATCATGGATCAGGGAAGAAACTCAGATGACAGTGAGGCCCAGAAATGGGCAGGGGGCTTCCCAGCAGGCGTGGGGGACAGGCTGAGGGTCGAACAGGTGCCCATGCTTCATTCAGGTCTTGTTCTACAGTGCCCGGCTCTTCCTGGTACTGCCACCTGCCAGGCTGGCCTGTCTGAAGGAGGAGAAGCAGGAGCGAGCAAAAGGTGTGTTTACCAAAGGGGCTGGCTGGGCAGGTCTCCCTCGAGAGAGAGGAGAGAGGAAGTGAGGCCAAGGTCTGCTCAGCTGGCTCAGGTGGGTGGAGTCAGGTCTGGGCCAGCCACTAGCTGGGGAGCTTTGGGGTTGAGGGAGCACCCTGGCCCTGGGGTTGAGGTTTCTCTAAGGCTCCAGGTGGGAAGGAAGGGGGTGGGGCGGGGAGTGAGAACTGGGGTTGAGCAGATTAGAGTCCACACATTCCTTCTTGGGAGATTAGGGCCAGGGAGATTATGGGAGGCTGTCAGAGGCCTGTGAATTTCCCATTTGGGGCAATTAATTTGATGGATTATAAAACAACTCACTACTTCCTCTTCCCACTCCAGGGTGCAGCTGGGCTGGGCTGGACTGGCAGTAGGATGGCCTGGAAAATGTGCCCAAGAATGTCTTCCCTGGTGCTCTGCACTACCTACCTGGGCTCCTTTGTTAAAACTTTGTTCAGGGCTGCGGCAGGACCCACCTCTTTCCTGCCTTCCTTCCTTCCTCGTGTGGGGAAGTACACACAGCCTCTCCAGGATGCTGTTTTGGGTACGGTGGGCAGGGTCAGGGCGGGGGAGGGCTGCCGGGTCCCCGAATGAGGTCATGTGCCTAAGGTTGCTCAGGTCACTGGGACTGCAGCCAGCTCTCCGCATGCCCAGGTCAGGGATGCTTCTTGCCCCGTCTAGGGTGTTCAAAGTGAAAGTGAAATAAATAGTGATCTTCCTGGCTCCTCTCCCCTGAAATCCTCCTACCTCCAGCCTGTCAAGGGGTCCCTGTTTTGATGAGGGTGTGTGAAGGGTGGCGTGGCTCTGCGGGTACCTCCCCTGGCAGACATGCAACATTCCCAGGGGAGTTCTCACCAGGCTACGCTTCTCCTGAGGCTGTTGAGTTGTGGACACTTCTTTATGTTCTGTGTGTGTGTGTGTTTAATAAACATAGCTAGAGAGAGGTCTTCCATATAATGGGTTCACTCCCCAAGTGACCACAACAGCTGATTCTGGGTCAGGTCAAAGCCAGGAGTCCGGGACTCCATCTGGGTCTCCTGCATGGCTGTTAGGGGTCCAAGTACTTGGGCCATCTTGCATTGCTTTCCCAGGCGTGTCAACAGAGAGCTGGTTGGAATGTGGAGCAGCTCAGTCTGTAACCAGTACCTGCATCTGTTGGTGGCATCACAGGTGGTGGTTTCTTCCACTGTGCCACAGTGCTAGCCCCTGAAGAGTGGCACTTCCCTGCTTGGTGGGTGTGTGCCCCAGCTTCCCCAGCTCACACCTCAGCTGGTGCTCCTGGCTGCCTACCATGACCCCACAGAGCCTCTGGGTGTTTCTGACTTGGGTTGCTCTTTACGCAGTCGGTGTCTTGTACAAACTCACCTCTGCCCTGGGCCCCAGCTCTCCTCCCACCCCCGTTTTGTCATGCTGAGTTGCTTGTAGGGGCCCTCGAGCTTCTGGGTCTGTTTGGACAGTTTCGACTCGCAGAAGCACCCCCTTTCCATGCTGGTAGCTTTGTGCATTCTTGAAGATTTCAACACCATTTTGAGTCTATCTGATCGTTCCTGCTGTGCCTTCGTGACGTGCCTTTCTTGTGCAAGGAGCAGCATTTCTGAGCCTGATGAGGTCCACGCCTAGAATGGCGGTAGCCATCTGCTCTGAGGTTTGTGGGCCAGCATCCGGTCTTGCTGCATCTCCCCTGTTTGCCCACCTGTGAATTAGCCAGAGAGTTACCCTCTAACCTCATCCCTACCTCTCAAATGAGTGTCTTGCAAAGAAAATCTGCATAGTTACTGTCAAGTGAATGAATGAATTAGCAGGTTCCCCCTGTCCCTTTAGACACCTCGAGGGTGTGATTGGCAAGTGCTGTGTCTCTTCCCTCCACACCCTCTCCCCACTTTAGTGCACCCGGGCATTAAATGGCTACTCAGCTGGCTCTCCTGTCTTGTACTGCTCTTTTTCTTTCTCTGTTTCTTTCTTTTTCTTAGGTTTATTTTATTTTTTTATTAGCAAGGCAGATTTATAGAGAGAAGAGCAGAGAGAGAGGTCTTCCATGTGCTGGTTCACTCCCCAAGTGGCCCCAACATCTAGAGCTGAGCCTATCTAAAGCCAAGAGCCTCTTCTGGGTCTCTCATGTGGGTGCAGGGTCCCAAGCTTTGGGCCGTCCTCCACTGCTTTCCCAGGCCACAAGCAGGGAGCTGGATGGGAAGTGGAGTAATTGGACATGAACCAGCACCCATATGGGATTCCAGCACATGCGTGGTGAGGATTTAGCCACTAGGCTACTGCACTGGGCCCTACACCTTCCCTCCCTCCCCCCACCCTTTTTACAAGTTCTCTTTCTCCTTCATGTGTTTATGAAATTTCTTCAAGACAGGGTCTTTCAAGTTTAGTTTGATGTACCTAGAATTTTTGTCCATCTTCACTCATGTTCCATATAAAGGAAGAACAAGACACTGAACTCTTTTTTTAAAAATTCTTCTAATTTGGTAATCTTTACATCTTTACGTAGTTGATTAAGGCACAAAGGGTCAAGGGCTACAGGAAAGTGGGTAAGACCATTGTTTCCACATTAATATTATTATTATTTTTTTCTGTATCCGCAGTAAGGGGAGAGATAAAGGCAAAAACCTCACCTAGCCTCCCACCCATCCCAGGTCCCCAACGTGGGGCATGCATGCAGAGCTGTTCTTGGTTACAGAGAAATCAACATCTCAGAACTGATCATTGTCTGTAAGTGGGCTAATGGATTCACCAACATCTGCTGGCCACCTGCTGCCTGCCCACCTGGGGCCAGGTACAGGACAAGTGAGTCAGCTTTTCTGAGCTTCAGTCCTCAGGAGCCAGCCAGAATCCCTATCCTGTAGGATTTTCTCTCTGGTTCACCCAGGAAGCAGTTACTGAGTTCTGGGTCACACATTGTTCTGAAGACTGGGACTCTATCTACCCTCAGGGAGTCCACATTTTAGTGCGAGATAAAGACCTCCACCAGCATGGCTTAAATATGTGCTCTTAGAGAAAAACAAGGGGCTGCAGGGATGGGCAGGGGCGGAGCCATCGGAGGAGGGTTATCTGCGGCATGTGAGTGGAGATGTCATCAAGCCAGAGTGGGCCTTCGGGGCCAGAACATTCCAAGAAGAGAACAGCAGACGCAGAAGCCTGCAGGCTGGCGTTGACGTGTTCCCAGACCCCTGAAGGAGCAGTAAGGAGGCCGGAGCTCGAGGAGGCTGGAGCGACTGGAGCTGTGGGAGTCGGAGCCATTCAGGACTCTGTGACTTTCACCCTGAGCCAGGTGGGTTCTCATCCAGGTCCTGGGTCTCTCTCGATTGATCAGGAGGATACTCGTGATGGTTGTACCAACGGACAGACCTGATCAAAGATGGCATGGGTGATAGGGTTAGTACAGGACCTGGCATGAAGTAGGCTCTCGCTAAATGGTAGTTTTGTTCTCTGTGATAATGCTAGGGGAAGGAGCTGGATATCAGCTGGCCTTGCAAGGCCTTGGCCCACAGCTCGGCCACCCTCTGCCCTCCCAGGAGCTCTAGCGTCTGGCATATTCTTCCTTTGTGAGCCGTCCATATGCTGGGCTAGGATATAAGACAGAGGCAGATGGCTTACCCTTGGCTCTTCCTTTCATAGTCTTCTATTCAGGGGTCCTGGTGAGGCCTGATGGTGGTGCAGGGGGAGTGCCACTGAGAGACCACAGTGCCAGGAAATCATCTTGCCCCTCTGGTGATGGCAGAGCAGCTGCCCCATGGAACTTCTCTCTCCTCTTCTGGTTGTCCGGTGGCCCCAAGAGGGGCTGGAGCAGGACCCCAGGACCCTTCTACCAGGGCTTTGGCTGGAGTGTGTGTCCTCCCTATCTCTGTCTTAGCCTTTATGTGAGGCTAGGTGGTCCTTGAACTGTCCATGATCCTGCTGACCCGCTTGCTTGGTGGAGACACAGCTGTCAGCAGTGCTGTCTAGACACATTGGGTAAGAGGAAACACCCCACTCCCTGACAAGGAAACCCCTCTTGTCACTGTGACATCCTTGGTAGAAACGTCCCTGCAGGTCTAAGTTGATTTCTCTGCTCTGACTCCTTGTCCCCTCCTCCCCCGAGCCCGTATTAGTTCCTTGTTCTAAAGTAGAGGCAGATGGAGTTCTCCTCCCTTGCCTTTCCCTAGTCTGCTCACTTGTTGCTGTGTTATTCAAGTTACTGCCTGGTTGGGGGTGCAGGAAAGCTCCACGGAATATAGGGGTCACGCAGGCTTGGTCATGAGCTGGGACTTCAAGAAGGGGAAAGAAAAAAACCAAACAGTAAAGAAGGCAGTGTCTTTCCATTAGTGGCTGGAACCCACTGAGTCAGGGTCAGTCCAGCAACGGTGGAGCAATTGTGAATGTGCTTCTGTGTGTGTGCAGAGGCAGAGAGAAAGGTGTAGAACCAAGGTACAACAGGTGGACTAGAGCCAGAGTATGTGCCGAGGGCCACTGGTGGCCTCCCCACAGTCGTGGATTTACCTAAGGTCAAAGCTACCTGGAAGAGTGGATTTTAAAAACTGTGGATTTTTTTTGGTGGGGGGCGGGAATGGGAGCGATGCAGCATCCTGGGGCTCATGTTTTCCTAAAACTGATGGATGACGCTTGCCTTCCTGCTCCCTGCTCAGGCCTGGAGTTATTATCCATGACTCTCCTTGGGACCTGTACAGACCAGAGCAAGGTCAAGGCATACTTCACACGTGCTGCCCACCCTGGACACAGTACCCCTGGGCTCCAACCCTTGCCTCCAGAGTACCCCTCTGCTGACTTGGAGTGCCCGCCGGGGGCTATAGCTGACTTTGACTTGCCCTGTCCCATAGGTAGCTGGACACATGGGTTCTGATTGGTGCAGGGGGTCTGCATTGCCAGCAGCCTGGACTCAAGCCCTGGGCCAAACACTCCAAATTCTTGGGGCATACAAATTTTCTAAAGGGGCTTGGGCTCCTTCCAGGACTGAACAGTTCCTGCCTCTGCCCCCACGCAGATGCTGTTTGTATCTGATTTTTATGTATTCACCAAGATACCCACCCGGCGTACTGGTGAGGGAGGGAAGGGTACCGGTCTTTTGGCCTGGCCCTATCACTGGTGATTTTTCAGGGAGAGCCGCTCTTACTGCTGGCATATGGGGTGTCCCTCCTCCGCCGTCTGTCTTTTCCTCGGGGTCTCATATGCTGAAGGGCCAGGCATGGAGCTGAAGGGCCAGGCATGGAGCTTTCTGTTTTGTCTTTAAAACAAGGCCAACGTGGGTAAACAGAGCGGGAGTTTCTGGTGCTATTGGGGAGGGCTGGGACCCTGCATTCCGGCTCCATGACAACAGGCTGCTCCATGCCCCTCGCTGGGCCGTGGGCAGTGGAGACAATGGGTGCTCTGTTGAAGTGCTGCTGCCGCCAGCCAGGGCAGAGTGTATTCTAATTGAACGTTTTCTACCCACTTCTTCTCTACCTCCTTCTCTTCCTCCTCATCTCTTCTCTTTACAGCCCCCTAGCCCACTCTGCGCAACCCCTTGTTGGGGCAGCCCATCCCTGTAGCCTGGTCTGCAGCATCACCTAAGGTGAAGGGTGGTGGCCTCAGCAGGAGGCTGTCCTCACTTGGACACCAGGTTGCCTGGGGCTTGGGAGCTTTGGCCCTCAGTGAGACCGGCTGGTTGGAATCCCATGAGAACTCTTCCAAGTGGAGCTGCTCCATGCCTCAGTCTGTCATCTGCGTATTGGGAATAATAACTGTCAACTCTTAGGATTGTTGTGAGTTTAAATGAACTTAGCAAATAGAAAGCACAGACAGAGTATGATACTGATGTGTGGGAAATACCCGATGAAGTCCATTTTCCATTTTATTCCATCATTTGAATGTTATGTCCTGATTCTCATCTGTATGCTGTTAGCCTGAAAGGGCTTCCTTTGACACTGCAAGAGAAATAATCCCTTCTCTCTCCCCACTAAAATACGACTTTATTATTCCCTGGCTCAGAAAGCCTCGATGAGAGTCCATTGACTCCTGAAGGAGAGAGGAAGTTGTGTTTATTGAAGCCCTACTGTGTGTTGAGTACTGAGCACTTGGTGCTCATTTAGATAAAGTGCCACGTGGCAGCTGATGTGTAAGACCCTTCTTTGACTGGCCTCATCTTTCAGGTCTCTGCCCTGCCACACACCTGCCTCCAAACCAAAGGAAACAAAAACATCACTGCCTCAAAGAATGACTTGTTCTCCTCGGGCGTCTTGTTGACTCATCCTCCTCCTGGTCTCTTTCTGTCCTGTGCCTTGGCCAGGTTTGGCCTGCAGGAGGGGGTTGTGAACCCCAGGAAGCAGACTCATCAGGAGCTGTTTGGGGCTTCCCTCACCTGTACCCCTGTGGTGCTAGCCTGAAAGGGAGATGCATGCCAGGCTCTCTCTTTGGCTTCGCTGCAGCACCCAGTGTGGTCCCAGGCACTCCCAGGTCACAGCACCTGTGTCACAGGCTTAATGAGAAGTTAATCCGCGTGAATCCTAGGGCACAGGGCCTGACACACTGGGAGGACTCAAGCTATGCCAGCTTTTCCTGTGTTGGGATCCTTCCTCCAGGTCTGCTGCGAGCAGCAGCATCTCTGTCTTGGCTCAATACTGGACTTCAGGGAAACAGGAATTGAAGAGAGTCTGTGGGTCAGAGAGGCTTAGATGGGGCCCCTGGGTTTAGCCTGGCACTTCCTGGGGCTGTTGGTCACTGTTGTAGCTCAGAGTCATTTCTAGAACCTCCTCTCATACTGTTTGTGGCAGGATCCCTTGCATATCAGCTGTTAAATGCACTCCCAGTGTGACACTTTTGGTGACAGCTGGGTAGCAGACACAGGGCAGCCTTGTGGAATGGGAACCCCTCCCTGTGTGCATACAGCTGCTTGCCTAGGGTGGACTTGCCTGCAGGTGGATGGGCTACTACATATGGAAAGAATGGGAAATATTCAAGCAGAGTTACTCTGACTAGACTAGCCTGAAAAACCAGTATCTACTTAAGAAGTGGGAAAAAAATTCTTCTTCCCCCCCATCTTCTGACATTGGGCCAAGCACTCAAAGATTTAGTATCTTTTAATGAGATTTCATTGAAATCAATTAAAAATAGTAAGAGGTCTTGGAAAAAAATAAATAAAGAAAAAAGAGTGGAAGGTTTTGGTTGTCATTTTATGGAGTGCTGATGATATCCCCTTAGCTGTCTCTTAATTGGCTTTAGGGAAACTGGGACAGCACCCGGACTGCGTGGTTCTGTCCCTGACCACATGACTTTGCACAAATTGGGCCTCAGCTTCCATTACTGTGAAATGGGAGTCATTATCTAACTGTACCAACCTCCCACAGCTGTTTTCAGGAGCTGAAGATGATGTGCTCTTGTGTGTTTAATGCATTCACTCATTCATTCATTCATTCAGTCGTTACAGTCAGCCTTTGCTGGATCTGCCTTGTCCTGCCCACGGATAGATAGAATGTGGTCTCTTTCATGCTGAAGCGCAGAGGTGGCAGTAAGGGCAGGGTGGCATGAGTGGAAGGACCTGAATCGACAGTGACAGGTGTTTCCTTAGAGGCACTTGTTGTCCTCTAATGTTCTTCTCTAATGTCCTTTGGGTTTTTGCTTCGGGGGACATAGGAGATGGGGCTGGAAATGTGCCCAGATGAGAAGGTGGGGTTGCAGAGCCTGGGGGGAGGGCCTGTCCAGTGGATCAGGCTGGGGTGGGTTAAGTTGTCGGGGTTGTGGCAGAATGACTTGAGTGGTATGCAGGATCAGGTTGGTACTTCACAGGTGAGGAAGGAGACCTAGCCAAGGGCAAGGAAACCCGGTGGAGGACTCCCAGGAAGGCCTGAGCTGTGGCGGGGTGTGAACATGGGGAAAGAGGAGGCACATTTTGTGTGTGTGGTTGTGTGCTCACTCAGGAGCATGTGTTGAGGAGACGGTGAGACTGTGGTGCACACAAAATTGCACTGTTAGTGAGGCATTCCAAAGTACAGGTTTCTAGCTGTGCCATCCTGTGACTCCCTCCTTTCTGGGTTCTAAGCAGACAAACTGCATAGGCGTGTGTCCAGGGATGTTCAGTGTAGCCTTGTTTATATTGCTAAGGAATAGCAAATGACCTAACTGGCCAGCAATTAGGAAGTAATTGACTAAACTATAGACACAGAACCGTCGAATGATGCTGCTCATCTGCTTTCCTGCGCACAGCATGACAGCTGGGTCTGCCAGGCGAAAGATTGGAAAATCCATGTGTGGCATCCAGCCTTCTACCCCCGGGCCATTCCTCTCTGACTCTGAAGGCCAGCAAGTTGGATGGCTAGGACTCGTGTCTTGTTTTGACCTGTGTGTGACTTTGTGTCCTGTGTTGCTTTCTAACTGTCCTGTGTCCGGCCTGTAAGAACAAGGGCCATGCCCTCTTCTTTCCTCCCTCATTTTCCTCAAGCAACAAGAGTGGGTAGTGGCTAATTACTGCAGAATTTAATGGAGGGACATGAACAAAAGGCCCTGTTATCAGCATCTAGGGATATTAGGCTGTAGTCTGATTCTCCCTCCCTCTTACACACAGGAACAGTGTATCTGCCTTTTAAACTGGAGTTGGGTGAACAAAGGCCTGTTCTAGAGACCTCCTGGCTGGAGGGGAGCAGGAGTGAAATCAGGCTTTGTTTCCTGTGCCTTTGGGAGCCAACCGGAGGTGAGGGGGGTAAGGTGTGCCCGCTGTCCGACCGGTTTTTATGCACCACAGTTTAGCCAGTGGGGTTTTGTTAAGGTTGCCTGGGGGAGGGGCAAACTTTGTCTTATGTCTCCTGGCTCCTGGACACTTTGTTTTTATCCTCACAGCTGACTGGAAACAGAGGAAACACAGATTTCTTTCCAACATTCATGGACTTAGGAAATTGAAAGATTATTTTGTTGCAAACATTTTTTTTGAATCTGTATTTTTTTTTAAGCAAGTTCATTTTCCATGAACTTTTCCAGTTGCCTTATATGCATGCATTTAAAATATTTGATGCCAAAACAAGTTTATCTTTTTACAAAAAGTGTGTTTGAGAGGCAGAGAGAGAGACTGAATGTTCCCGCCCGGTGGTTCATTCCCCAAATGCCCACAAAGCTTTGGGCTCTGCTCACCACACAATCCAGGCCTCCCACACGGTTAACAGGAACCCTGTGGAGTTGTCACCACTGCCTTCCAGGGTCAGTGTTAGCACAAAGGTGGAGTTGGGAGCAGGAGCGAGGAGATACACCCTGGTACCCTGATGTGGGAGGTATGTATTGAACTTCCTTCATGCAAGCTCTTAAATTCATTTTCCGTGAACTTGTCCTCTACCTCATTTTCCAGACAAGGGTCAGAGAAGCTGGCCTCCACTGCTCACCCAGCTAGGAATCAGTAGAGCCATGCTTTGGTCACAGGTCTTTTTAAAAATTTTTTTTATTTTTTATTTTTTCTTAAAGATTTACTTATTTTTCATTACAAAGTCAGATATACAGAGAAGAGGAGAGACAAAGAGGAAGATCTTCTGTCCAGTGATTCACTCCCCAAGTGAGTGCAACAGCTGGTACTGCGCCGATCCAAAGCTGGGAACCAGGAACCTCTTCCGGGTCTCCCACGTGGGTGCAGAGTCCCAAGGCTTTGGGCCATCCTTGACTGCTTTCCCAGGCCACAAGCAGGGAGCTGGATGGGAAGTGGAGCTGCCAGGATTAGAACTGGTGCCCATATGGGATCCCGGTGCGTTCAAGGCGAGGACTTTAGCTGCTAGGCCACGCCGCCAGGCCCCTGGTCACAGGTCTTAATTGTCTTCAAACCCATGTGCTTTGGTATAGTTGCCAGTCATGCCAGAACAGGGCTGAGCAAAGTTCCAGGCAGATAGGCACAGTTGCCCGTATGGACCTGATTTTGGGATGGTAGCACAGTAGGAATGGGGTAGTGGGGAATTATTATTTACTAACTGCTGTGTGTCCCACCTGACGTTAGACATGGAGGGAATGCAAAGAACTAGGGAGACACTGTCCTTGCTTGTGCAACCACCTGTTTGAAGTTGTTACCCGGGTATTTGCAGCCTGTAGGGAGGAGGCATGCATGGGGCCCAGCCAGCAGGAGGCCAGCAAGTCTGCAGAGGAACAGCTCTGGGCCTGTGGTGGGCTGGGCACGCTGTCTCCAGGAGGGACTGTGTGAACAGTGATGTGAAACTGGGGAGTCTGGGCTGCGGTTGGAAAGGGGGCATCTTGGAATTAGAGGTGGGTACTGATTGGAATGGAAAGCAGGCTGGTTGGTCGAGAGGCCTTGGACACCAGGCCTAAGAGTTGTGCTTCGCTTTCTGTCAGTGCACATGTAGGAGTTTTGAGAACAGAGTTGTTAAAGTGTGTGATTTGGTTTTGAGGTGACTCTTTGGGTGAGGCTACAGGGATGTGCTCCTTCCCAGCCCCACTAACCCCCTGAGTTGCAAGAGTGCGTAGCCCTGGGGCAGGTGGACCTGGGTGGTGGTGATACAGCCTCAGGTCGTGTTTTGGACCCTGTGATGGTCCTGCCAGGAGGAGCAGATTTAGCTCTGTGTGCTCGGTGACTCACGTGCATGAGTAACTGCATGTGACCAGGTGCATGGCTGTCCGTGCATGTTCCCAAGCCTGCATTGATCGAAATAGACACAATCTGCACCTCAAATCTGGCTTTGGAAGTATCTGTTATGCTGGGGAGGGAGGAGTGACAGAAGAAAACATCTCCAGTTGCGTAAAGAAAACTTTGGTCTATCGCCTGATTTACTCATTTATTTGAAAGGCAGAGTTGCAGAATCTTTCAACCACTGGTTCGTTGTCCAAATGGCTGCGATGGCCAGGACTGGTCCAGGGTGAAGGCAGGATCCAGGAGTTACGCTGAGGAAAAAAAGCCCATTGCAAAGGGTTACCTATTATATCATTCCATGTGTATAAAATTACTGAAATGACAAAATTATTGTAATGGAGAACAGATTCCTGGGCGGGGCGTCTCTGAAGTGATGAGACTGCTCTGTATCCTGGTTGTGGGGCAGATGTGTACGTGTGCTGAAATGTATGGCATGCATACACATCTGGGTGTCCACCACCCCACAACCAGGAATCTCCCTACCCTGGAAATAGTTTTAATTGTCATTTGAATCCAAAATTTCATCCCAAAACACCAAGTTGAAAACAAACAAATGGGCCTGGCGCAATAGCAAAGTGGTTAAGGTCCTCGCCTTGTATACCCAGGGTCACACATGGGTGCCGGGTCTAATCCCAGCAGCCCTACTTCCCATCCAGCTCCCTGCTTGTGGCCTGGGATGGCCCAAAGCTTTGCGACCCTGCACCCGCGTGGGAGACCCAGAACACACTCATGGCTTTTGGCTTTGGATTGGATCAGCTCCATCCATAGCGGTCACTTGGGGAGTAAACCATCGGATGGAAGACCTTCCTCTCTGTCTTTCCTCCTCCCTGTATATCTGACTTTCCAATAAAAATAAATAAATCTTTTTTAAAAAATGTGCAAATTAAAGTCACTGTGAGAATGTGATACTAGAGCAGGGACCTGTGAGTAGCCCTTTGATTGGTGGCAGCTGAAGGGGAGATCACAGCTGCCCCAGATGCTGAAGGATCTGACATCGGCAGGAGGGCCCCAGGGATGTTGGATGGTAAGGATGGTCCTGGGGGCAGGCATGGGAGATAAGGCAGAAGTGGGGAGTCACACAGGACCTTGCTGGTTTGATGGAGGGGACTGGAAAGAAGCCTGAGGTGAAGGAATGAGAGGGCGCAGTGGTGTGAAACCTGGAGACTGATGACGGCGTGGGCTCTGGACTAGGGTGTGGCCCAGGAAGCAGAAGTCCAACCTCAGGTCCTGACCCTTCCTCTGTGCTTGCCAGAGAACGATGTTTCCTTTTCACCCTGTACTCCAGCTACACATCAGGGCTGTTCACCATGATTCCTGTGCAGTTAACGGTAGTCCTCTCCCTTCCACTGAGTGAGAAACTCTGAGCTTCAGTCCTGGCAGTATTCAGTATTGGCTTCCGAACTCCTAGCAATTTTTTTTAAAAAAATTTATTTTTACTTGAAAGACAGATTTTACAAAGAGAGATGGGACACAGAGAGATCTTCCATCCAGTACCCAAATGGCTACAATAGCCAGAGCTGAGTGGATTCAAAGCTGGGAGCCAGGAGCTTCTTGCTGGTCACCCATGTGGGTGCAGGGACCCAAGGACTTGAGCCATCCTTCTCTGCTTTTCCTAGGCCATAAGCAGGGAGCTGGATGAGAAGTGGAGCAGCCAGGACATGAACTGGCATCCAAATGGGATGCTGGCTATGCAAACCAAAACATTAGCCTAGAGCACCACTGTGCTGGTCCCATGGGGCAAGTTCCCAGCAGTTTTAATCTGCAGGGCTGAGAACTATGTGTTTAATTCATGAACACTGAGGTTGGCTGTTTCATGCCATGGATCAGCATGAGTATAACCTTCAGAAGAGGCGCCACAGAACATGTATCTCACCTCTCTGTTTTCTCCCACGGCTGCTCTCAGAGGGGTGCTCAGGCTGGTGTCAGGCTGGTGGGCAGGTGGGGCATCAGAAAGCTGCCCTGCTGGGGTCTGACATCTCTGTACCGGAGGCCTTTAGTTGGGATTCTGACCCCCACGTCTCCTCTTTCTACAGGCCAACATGATTGCTAGTTTTGCTGTTGATAGCTTTCCAACAGCTCAAGTCCTGGCTCTCCAGAGGGAGTGGGGTTGGAAGGTAATATCAGAGCTGATTCCTGGTGTAACAAATGATCAGTGGAAGGTCCTGCTAATCTGCACGTAACCATAGCGTGATTTAGGTCCTAAAATGTTTCCAGACCTGAGCTTACCGTCTTTTCAGACCAAGCCTGTAAGGCACACAGCCCTGAAGGAAAGACTCTGAGATGGTCCTTGATGCAAGTAGGGATCCAGTCAGAGTGAACCTTTGTCCACTTTCTTTGCATAGAGCTGTCCAGGTTCATGCATCTACTCAAAAGCCTCGGGGCTTGCATTTCTTTAACAAAGCATTAATTTTGTTTTGGCAAGGCGTATGATCCTGACCTGGAGGTTTCTAGTTTGCCAGGCATTTACGAGGCTAGGCACAGACCAGGTATGCCTGGGTTGGTATGTTAATACCTGCGCAATAGAATGCTTGGAGGAATTTAGAAAACAAGAGGGAGGTAAGATTTCAACATATGCTAATATCTGCATTTTTGATCATGCTGATGCTTCAAGAATGTAGCTAGCCCTGACATCTTCCCTGAATGGCAGGGAAGTATTTTTCAAAGCCTGAAATACTTGAACTAAGTTGAATCTCTCACCGTAATTGGAGTGGTGGTAGTGGTACAGTGGTGTAGCTATAATAAGAGCTTAGCACACATGGAGTATGTCCTGTTGAGTCCTGGGAACTCACCTTAAGTGTTTGTTGCAGAGACAAACAAAAATTCCTACTGCTCATCGGTTGAATTAGTCGTGATGCCTATGTACAGTGGATTACTCTGCATCTATTTCTAAAAATGGTGCCTTAAAATATTAACCAAGGACATGGAAAATATCCCCCCAAACCATTAGTAGATAAAAGTATAAAGTGGGCTGTCATTTGAAAGTTCTCTATGAATGTTTAAATCCACACAAGTGCAAAGTACTATCACTCCCCCATGGTGAAATTGACTTGCCTAAGGATCACACAGAATTTTGAATGTGCGACCTCTCTAAAATGCTTATTTCTTTTATCTTTATGTATTTTAAAGAGCAACAGAGACACAGAGAGATATCTTCCTTTGCTGGTTACACCTCCTCCTGTTCTCCCATTGCCTGTGGTAACCAGGTTGCACCAGACTGATGCCCCCCTGGGTGGGAGAGACCCCAGTACTTGAGCCACTTTCTGCTGCAGAAGCAGAGCTAGGCCCTTTCCTGTGGATATGGGATACAGGAGTCCAACACACAGGCTTAGCCTACCTCATCACAATGCTCTGGGTTGTGGTCTTCTTAATTCTGGATCTTAATCCCTGGATCTAGGTCTTCTTAATTCTGAATCATCACCTTACTCTTCTGTTTTTGTTTATTAAAAATAGCAATTTAAAAAATAGCAATTAAGGCATCTTGTAGTTAAGGGCTGACTGCTGTGTTTAGACTGGAAAATACAAATGAGTCAGAGAGCCCTACTTGACACTCGTATTACTTTGTGCAACTCTTTACAGTTAGTAGAATTTTAAGGTATGTATAACTTTTTCATGAATTTATGAATACATATAAAGAGAAGACCTAAGAAGGACAAGAGTCTGCTGCTGTTTGTTTCATCTCTGTCCCATTGTTGTCAGTTTTGCCATGGGATCATCTTGCATATTTGGTTTGCTCCTGTAATTTGAGGTTTACCTTTTCCCAACTCTTCTACAGTGTGATTTCTAGTGGCCGTACAGTATCTGTTTATCATAATTGTTCTTCAATGTTTGGGCTTTGGAGTTTCGAGTTTTTTCCATCACTTTGAATGGTGTTGTTATAAACACTCTGATTCTTGTTGTTGGTAGAGTTTATTTATTTGAAAGGCAGAGTTCCAAATGGGAGGGCTAAATATCTTCCATCCACTGATTCACTCTCCAGATAGCTACCATGGCCAGGGGCTGGGCCAGACTAAAGCCAAGAGCCAGAAATTTCTTCCAGGTCTCCTGTGTGGGCAGCAGGGGCCCAAACTCTTGGGCCATCCTCTGCTGTTTTCCCAGACATATTAGAAGGGAGCTTGATTTGAAGTGGAGCAGATGATCTCAAATTGGTGCTAAGATGGGATGCTGGCATTGTAGGCTGCAGCTTAACCTGCTACAGCACAGCATCAGGACCCCAACACTCATCTTTGTGGACCCCTCTGGTTTTTCCTTCAGGATAGTCTTTGGAAGAGTCCTTAATGGATCCTGGATATCAGCATGTTGTAATGGACTCTCTACCTCTTTGTTTTGATACTTAAAATAGCACCTTGAAGCTGGTAAGGGGGTGATTATCTCAAAGCTGGTAAGGGGGTGTACAGATAGGAAGCTGGAACTTCTGGCAGTTACCATTTTTTCAAAATAAGACATTAGTAGTAGTGAAAAGAGATGCTTTAATCTAGAATCCGAGGGAGTGGTATGGGAGGTAGATTCTGATTGATTGGTGTTGATGTCTTAGTCAAAGTTCCTCGGAAATCTGTCTGTAACCTACACTGATGTCCTAGGTCTGCCATCTGGCCCCTCACAGAATGTGGTTTCTTTTTCCTCTTAAGTATTTTAAGAGTTTCCCATGTGGCTCTAAGTGTTCCCTTTTCCAAGTTAACTCATCTTTATTCTTCATGAAATGCAGTTTTTAGTTTATAATATTTTTTTCCCTCCTTAAGAGTTATTTATTTATTTATTTGATAGGCAGAGTGACAGGACGAGGTAGACAGAGATTGCCCATCTGCTGGTTTACTCCCCAAATGACCAACCAGGTAAAAACCAAGAGCCTGGAAACTCCATCTCTGTCTCCTGCATGATGGGCAGGGGACCAAGTACCTGTTTTATCTTTTACTGCCTTTTCAGACACATTGACGTAGAGCTGAAACAGAGCAACCGGGACTTAAACTGACACTCTGATATGGAATCCTGACATTAGAAGTGGCAACTTAATGTATTGTGCCACAACACTGGCCCCTACTCACTGTCTTTGACAAATTTTTCAATAATTCTTTAAAACGGTGTGTTTAGGTCCAGTAACCAGGAACATTGGGCAGTTCTTTTAAAAATTAACTCCCCTGCCTCAGCAGGCTTTAAACAACAGCTGGACGGATGGAAATCTTTTGTTTCTTTGAAGGGTAGAGAGAAAAAAAGGCAGAGCTAGAGAGAGATCCACCATCTGCTGGCTCACTCCTCAAATGCTCACAGTCATCGAGGCTGAGCCAGATTGAACTCTGTGTGGATCTCTGACAAAGGTGACAAGGACTCGGCCACTGGAGCTGTTACCTGCTGCCTTCCCAGGTTGCTGAGTAAGAGGCTGTGATCAGAAGCAGAGCTGAGACTCAAACCTAGGCCCTCCAGAATGGGATGTGGACATCCCAAGTGGTGTCTTAACTGTGATGCTCAGCCCAAGGTGGTGCTGAACTGGCCTTGGCCCTGTCAGATCCTAGTGCTCAAAGAGTGTGTTGAGGTGTTGCCTTCCTTCTTTCTCCCCGCCCCCCAGTTTTTCAGTTCTTCTAACCACCTTGTCAAGAGGAGAGACAGTCATTGACCCCAGATCTACACATCACTCCCCAGAGAAGGTTCTGATTGGCTCTGCTTAGGTCAGGAGCCCATCCTGGAGCTGGCCATGGTAAGTGATGGTTGCACTGTATGTGACAATATGAGCAAGGTATGGCTTCCCCTAGTGATGGGATGAGTGGTGTGTAGAAGTGAATACAATGTGCCAGGTAGTGACCGGCAAGCTCAGAAGTGTAGGAGCATCACCTCTCTGTTTCACTTATTAGAGTGCAACCCTGTACTACCAAGCATTGCCGCTCAACCTGACCTTTCCTTTTTGTTCTGCTTCTGTTGGGAGATTTTCAACTCAAGTTAGGATCTTTCAGCTCTATCCTGTTAGATTTCATACAGCTGCACTAGGCCTGGAGAATCAGCCTGTTGAGAACTTTCAGCCCTAATTCTGTCACCTGGCTTCCTGCCTCTCCCTCCTGGCTTGATGCCCTCTGCTGTCAGGTGATAGGAGGGCAATTCATGTTTAGGGTTGGGGTGGGGTGCAGTGGGATATGGAGGAGTAAGCCTGCTCTGGGCAGACAGCTACATTCCAAGAACCAGAACCTTCTCCCACTCTAAAACCCCTACAGCTCCCTTTGTATGGCCTACAGGGTCAGTCTTCTGGGTTCATGGTATATTGGAGGTGGCCAGGAAGGGCAGCAGGCAGTCTGTCAGTTGAGTCCCCGGACAGACTGAACTTGAAGCAGGAAGGATCCAGGTTAGTCATTAAGAACTTCTTGGCCTAGGTGGATCTGGGAGGAGGATTTGAGAAGGCCAGAGTAGATCCATTTCTGGAGGCTGCTGCATGCTAGCTTGTTCTGTGGGTATCCAGCAGGGCATTGAAGTCCCTCTGAGGCTTGTTGGGTTTGCAGGTCCTTGGCATGCAAGTGCTGAAAGTGGTGGTGGGAGGTAGGGGCTGGGCGGAGGAGGGGACTGCCAGTGGCTTTTGACCTGTGTTACTCTATTAAGGATCCAAACTGTGGTATTCAGCTGCAAAAACTGTTTTCTTCCTTTGTAAGCAAGAAACACAAAGCAGCCCTTCAGAGACGCGGGCAGGCGTGTGGCTGCTCTGGGTGTAGCACTGGGTGAGCCACCCCAGATGGCCTGGCTCAGCAGTGTCAGAGCTGTAGGGGGGCCTGGGGACCAGACCCCTGGAGGACAGAGGGGAAGCAAGAGGTCTGCCATGAAGGCCCAAGTGCACTGAGAAGACCCTGGAGGAGGCCTCGCCTAGACCTTGGCTTGCCTGTGAGTTGGACAAGGGTGAGGGATGGAGAGCAATCTTTTTCATGTGGCTCTGTGGGGATGGAGGGAGTCCCCTGTGTGCTTTGTGAGTCTGTGTCTGGATCTTATGGCCGCCTGTTAGGAGAGGGTGGCCTATGGCTGAATACCACAGTTTGGATCCTTAATAGAGTAACACGGGTCAAAAGCCACTGGCAGTCCCCTCCTCCGCCCAGCCCCCACCTCCCACCACCTTTTTCAGCACTTGCATGCCAAGGACCTGCAAACCCAACAAACCTCAGAGGGACTTCAATGTCCTGCTGGACATGGGGGGCTGTATGAGACCTCCCCTCACTTCATGACAACCTGCCTTGTCACCTAGATGCTTTCCCGTTAATACTGTCTTGTCTTTACCTGCACCTATATGCAGTAGGGTTTGGGTTTTGGCTTGGGCTAAGTTGCAGGGGAGGTGGGGGGATGTCTGTCCTCCCTCTCCTGCCCCTCCCCTGCCTATTGTCCCACTGTTCCTCTTTCCTGCATGCTTAAGAGAGGTTAGGGGCCAGGGTGGGGTGAGGCACAGGACAGGTGTGAGTGGCTTCCTCGTCTGCAAGAGCTTCTTGGCCTAGGTGGTTGGACCCTCTGTGGGTGGACCATCTTAGCAGTGGAGATCTCTCCAAGAAGATCTAGGGTCTTGTGCTGAGATTGGCACTGGTGAGGGGCAGGGTTAAGTAGCCAGCTGGCAAGTCTAGGTGTCAGATGAAGACACAGCATGAGTGCTTGTCTGGGCTCCCTGTGGCTCCTGCTCTGGAGAGCCATTTTGGTGTTTGGTGGAAGGCGGGGCAGAGGTGATGGGCTGTTCCTTCCTGGATTGAGGATGCAGAGGGCCCAAGGCTTCCTGACAGCAGGTGACTTGTGCCCATGCCACATCCTGGGTGGGGTTGGCCCAAGGAACTGAGGGCCTGGCAGCAAGTGGAACTGTCTTTCTTCATCGTCCACAGCACTGGCTATGCCTCAACAGCCCAGCTGAGGGTGGACTTGAACTATTGACAGCATGGCTCTTGGCTGCTGTGGGAGATCAGAGGCCACTCAGGAAAGATCCAAGCCACCGGGGCGGGGTGGGGCGGGGAGAAGAGTTGAAGGTTGCCCTCATGGAGTGCTTCCCGTGCCCATGCTGGGCTTGCCAGAGATGTTTTCATTTTAATGGGAATATTCTTTTCTAAACTTTAACCAGTGAAACCACAAAGCTTTGGCCAGTTAATACTGTACTTGTTGAGTTGCTGAGGTGAAACTAAACTGTCAATTTGAAAAACAAGGGAGAGGATTGAAAAATAAGACATTGGGAGCACATGTGTCCTAGAGCAATGTCCACAGTTCCTCTGGAATCAGTGATTTTTGTGCTGACAGGGAAAGTTTCACTGGCCCTGGCTCATCGGTGGGCCTTCTGGGCAGCCCCGGTGCCTGGCTTCTTGTCCCCAAGAAGTGACTTAATGAGTAAATAAGTCAGGGCTCTGTTCCATTTGCCACTTTGTGAAACCACACAGCTGGGACAGCTCTTCCCATGGTGGGGGTAGTCCAGGGACTGGCTACCTGAAGAAGAGAGCAGGGATGTATGATGCCGACTGATGCTGCAGGCTGGGACAGCCATAAAGCCTTCATGGCCACAGCAGAGCTGGGGCCCAGGGTGGGGGTCCAGTGGGGAGTGGAGTTTCTGTTCTGTTATCTGAGATGACAAAGTCCTTCTGCAGAGTTTGCTTTGGAAGGAGGGAAAGGTAAAAAAAAAAAAAAAAAATCTGTGAATGGAACATTTAAGGAGACTGAAACAAAGACTTCCTCTTGGATTTCCAGTGGTGTGTGTTACTGCCGGAGATTGGTCCCTTTCTGCTCAAGGTGCTGCTCAACCCCTTTCCAGTTCAGCTCCCAATTTCATTTGCACACCCTGGTCAGATGTCACTGACCTTAACTGCTCCGCCTGGGACCTGGTGAGCTTGTGGGTCACGGTGCAGGACCTGGAAATGAGCTCTTGAGGGCTGGCTGCAACCTGGCTCATTTACATATCCCACAAGGTGCCTGATGCTGGTACTTATGGAGTGCAAATGATGGGTTCTTAGAACTGAGAAACTGGTCCCAGCACTATAGCCTAATGGCTAAGTCCTAGCCTTGCATGTGCCAGGATCCCCTTCCAGCTCCCTGCTTGTGACATGGGAAAGCAATGGAGGACTGCCCGAGTTCTTGGGACTTCTCACCTGCGTGGGAGACCTGCAGGAAGCTCCTGACTCCTGGCATTGGGTTGGCTCAGCTTCAGCCGTTGCAGCTACATGGGGAGTGAACCAGCAGATGGAAGATCTTTCTCTGTTTCTCCTCCTGTCTGTAAATCTGACCTTCCAATAATTTATATAAATACATCTTTGAAAAAAGAAAAAGAACTTCAGGAAACCTGGAAACACACTCATGCATGCAGTGCACACACTCATACGCATACCTCTGTGGTCCTACCGAGTGTGTCCTTACTCTAACTCCACTCCTGCTCTTGTGCATGCTCATTCCTACCTGTTTCATTAAACAGGCACCTGAGCCGGTGGTTAAGATGTCAGCTGGGATTCCCACCTCCCATATTGGAATGCCTGTGTTTGAGTGTCAAGTCCAACTTCCTGCCAGTGGAGACCCTGGGAGGCAGCAGATGTCCTGGGGTTCTTGGGTCCCCAGCACCCACGTGGGAGAGCTGAACTGATTTCTTGGCTCTCAGTTTTTTGGCCCCATCCCATGCTGTTCCAGGCCTTTGAGGAGGAACCAGCAAATGGGAACTTGCTCTTTATCTGTGTGTCTTTCACTCCCTGACTCTCACATAAACATGTAATAGATTTCTGTAAGAAGAGCTAGTTCTCATATGTATCGGGCAACAAAATGCTGCCATCAGAGCCTACTTCTGGACTGGGATTTCCTCACAGCCACCCTGTGAAGTCGGTGTTGTACAGATGAGAAAATCAAAGGCTGAGACCGAAGAGCCTGGTGATGCCACTGCTCACCCCTAGGTGACTCGGATTCCAAAGTCAAGTTCTGAACTTTGGGGCATAAAATGTGTGACACCTCAGGAAAAAAAAAAAAAAACAACCCTTCATTCTCTTCTGTGCCCTGAATCTCTGCTTGTGGGCGGCTGCTTCTGATTTTCCCCAAGAGTAGGTAAGAGAGACCAGAGTAGGTCAGAGATCAGGGGTTAGGGAGGCAGGTTTTGTGTTTGTTTTCTCCAGGTTGCCTTGTCATTGACAACACAGTAAAGTCAGGAGGGAGAGAGAAAAAAAGAGGAATTGGTCAAGGTAGGAGGGTTTTTTTTTCCTTTCCCAATTTTTAAAGATTTGTTTATTTGAAAGGCCGAGGGACACAAGGAGATCTTCCATCTGCTGATGTACTCCCCCAGATGGTTGCAGTGACCAGGGCTGAGCCAAGCAGGAGCCAGGAGCTTTTGGGGCTCCCATGTGGGTTGAAGGGCCCAAGAACTTGGGTCATCTTTTGCTACTTTCTCAGCCATTATTGGGGAGTTGGGTTGGAATTAGAACAGCCAGGACTCAAACCAGGGCATATATGGGATGCTGATGTCACAGACAGTGGCTTTCCCGCTACACCACATGCTGGTCCCAAGGTAGGAATCTTAACTTTTTTGATTATGTATATCACATTAATAAATTCGTATAAGGGGCCAGCATGGTGGCAGAGCAAGATAAGCCACTGTGTATGGTGGCTTGTGCCAGCATCCCATATGGGCACTGGTTTGGATCCTGGCTGCTCCACTTTGATCTACCTCTCTACTAGTGTACCTAGGAAAACAGTGGAAGATGCCCCACATGCTTGGGTTCCTGTACTCATGTAGGAAACACGGATGAAGCACCTGGCTTCAGACCGGTTCCGCTCTGGCTATTGGAGCCATTTGGGGAGTGAACCACTACAAGGAAAGTATCTTTCTTTGTCTCTTTCTGTCTCTCCTTCTCATTCTGTAACTCTGACTTTCAAGTGAAAATAGATAAATCCTTAAAAAAGAAATAAATTTGCACATACTCTAACATATATGTGTATGTATTGATAAGCAATATACATAGACCTCTGTCAATGTGTCTATAAAATACATGCTTGCACATTTTAAACGTTTTTATTGAAAGGAAGATAGCTCCCATCTGTGGGTTCTCTCCGCACTGTCCACAATGGCCAGGGCTGGGCCAGGCCGAGTTGGGAGCTGTGACCTCCACCCAGGTCTCCCACACAGGCAACAGGGACACAAGGACTGAAGCCCTTGCCTGCTGCCTCCCAGGTACACATTAGCAGGCAGCTGGAATTGGGAGTGGCTATGTGATGTGAAGCCAGGCACTCTGGCACGGGATGCAGTTATCCCCAGTGCCATCTTGCCTGCCTCCACCCTCACGTGTTTCAAAGAATGAGATAGAAGACATGCATAGATCTTTTTCTGTTTCCTTTATCAACTGCAGTGAGCACCCTCGGGTCCTCAGGACTCAGTGCTCTGTTGGGTCCTGCGTGCTGGCTGCACCCTCCACTGGCAGGTGTTGAATCTCAGAAGCAGGCCCTCTCTGCCCTGCAAGCCTTCGTGTTCCTTGTCAGGCATTTGACATCTGTGATGTCCAAGGTCTAACTCTCCCAGCTGCTGCTGTGGCTGCCATCCTTACTGTTGCCTCTGAGCTCCGCTGTCCACTCCTGGGCTTGTGAATATCATGCAGAACATGGGAATGGTCTTTCCCTAGCTCAGGCACCACTCAAGAATGGACAGGCCTGGGGAGAAACTGGAGTTTTTTTTGCATTACTGGAGGAAATATAAAATAGTGCAGATGCTATGGAAAGCAGAGAAATTGTAAATCTAAACAGAATTACCACATGACCCAGCAATTCCATGTCTAGATATGTGCCCCTTAAAGGGGTTGAAAGCAGGGATGTTAGCAGGGATCTGTAACGACAGTGTTCACTGCATTGTTGTTCAGGTCAGTGAACAACAGAATGTAGTAAGAACATATAGTGAATAATATTTGATCCTGAAAATGCAGGAGATTCTGGCATATGTAATAATCTGAATGCCCTTGAAAAGAGTTATGCTGAGTGGAATAAGTGAGTTAATGTTAGAGGCTTCTATTCAAATGTGGAATCTAGAAATAGTCAAATACATAGAAACAGAAAGCAGATCGGAGGTCTCCAGGGGCTAGAGGCAAGGGAACTTCCTGTTAACTAATTATTACTGCAGTTCTGTTTGGGATAATGAAAAGTGCTAGAAATTGATGATGTTGATGATTGCACTGCATTGTCAATCTAATGAGAGAGAAAAAAAAAGAGAAACGAGAGAAGCTGGGCAGGGATGGTAGGACAGGTTGTCCATTCTTTTGCCCTCTGGTGCTGCCACCACAGATTGGGTAGCAGCCTGTCCCTGTCCTGCCAGACCCACATGCAACTGGAACAGAACACTGTGAGCACACCATAGCCATTCTGGCTGCCCACCCCCCAGGGCAATGGTCATCAAGATTTAGGCCACAAAGTAGGGCTACGTGTTCCTGGTCTTGTCCCAGTCCCCAGTCAGCTGGTGCCGTCTCTGGTACTGCCATCCTGCACCCTGTGATCAACCACACAGCTCCCCTGGCGCTCCTCTATCCGGCTTCTCAGAAGCTGTCGATGGTTTGATTCCAAGGACTGGAATCATGAAGTAGGGCAGACACGTTTCGTTAGAGTTAAATTTAGGGCTTAGAATCCAGAGGTGGCTGAAAAAAGCTGTATTTAATTTCTTGTCCAACATTAAAAGAAAGGAAAGAAAAAAATTCTAAGTTAAGCAAGGTGTGGGGAGCCTGCAGGTCCCTCATCAAACTGGAATGCATACCTCTAAAAATAAAAGATGCTGAAATTCAGAAAATACTCAATGTGGCTGTTTGAGCAGATGCTTGCTTCCATGCTTTTCTGGGTTTGTTGCCTCCATTCCTGCCTTTCACCCCTGTGTGGGAGCTGCACAAGGATGGGTGGATTATCCGTCTGCCCTCACACCCAGGGCTTCCCTGCATGCCAGTCCTTGTCTTGTGACACCTTGTCCCTGGGCACAGCATGGGAGACTGGACATGGGAAAGGCCCTGGTGACTGTCCCAGTGTCCATCCAGCTCTTTATTGTGTCCCCACCCCCTCCTTTTAAGGGTGGGCATCACTTTGATTATCCTAGGGTGGGGGGAGCCAGTATGCCATTGTGTGTTGTATTTTTTTTTAAGATTTATTTATTTTTATTGGAAAGGCAGATATACAGAGAGGAGGAGAAACATACAGAGTCCAATGATTCACTCCCCAAGTGACCACAACATTCGGTGCTATGCCGATCCGAAGCAAGGAGCCAGGAACTTCCTCCAGGTCTCCCATACGGGTGCAGAGTCCCAAGGCATTGGGCCATCCTTGGCTGCTTTCCCAGGCCATAATCAGGGAGCTGAATGGGAAGTGGAGCTTCTGGGATTTGAACCGGCACATTCAAGGTGAAGACTTAAGTTGCTAGGCCACACCACTGGACCCTGTTGTACTTTTGAGAACTTCGTCAGGGTCACCTAGTTACTAGTGCACCCATGGTCAAGTCCCTTGTCTTGGTCACTGATTTTTTTTTCTTGTTATTCCTGGGTGTTACACAGTTGAGGGTTCAGGAGAAAGTCTCAGGAATCCAAGTTCAAGGGTGGCTACCTAGGGCCACATGCAGGTGTCTGAGCTCCTAGGCCAAGTTTGCGTCTGTAAGGAGAGAGAGGTATTATGGCCTTTGGGGGGATGTTCTGTGGGACAGATAACCTCTACAGCTGAAAGATGAGACCATCCAGGCCTGCTGAAGTCTTGGCCACACCTTCAGGTGGGTGACACAAGCATTGCCTACCCATTTCCTAACTGATTAAGAGACCACCAATGGGGGACGTCTTACCTGTAGGTTCTCACCCAACAAGGAGTGGTCAGGGAACACTTAAAATCCCAAGACCCTTCCTCAAACCTTTGGTGTCTCTCCCTTCCTCCCTCCTATGAGAGGCACCCCCGATGCTTTCCCCTTCCCTCCCCTCCCTGCTCACCTGGTCCCTTCGCAAATAAACTTTTCTGTCTGCAACAGATTCCCGGCTTTTTATTTCTATAATCTGAGAAAAGAACCTACCAGGCTTTTCTGGTAACAAAGGATGCTGGGTACTTTTTGCACCTGCCTCCAAGAGCGTTTGTACAGCCTAACACAGCAAGCTTGTGAAGGGGTGCAGTGAAGATTTGAGTTAGATCAGGAAAACGTGGGCTTAGTGCCCCAGGTCCCATTGGCAGCAAGCAGTGCAGAGATCTGAACCCAGGCATCCTGCCTTCCAGCCCAAAGCTGTGCAGCTTCCTCTGCCTGAGATACAGCAAGGCCCATTGGGACTTGGGCTCTGCCGCACTTGCCAGTGCCTCTTGCTTTGGGGAAAAGGACAGAATAAAATTGCCCTTTGTCTTTCCACATCTTCCCCTTCTGCAATGGGGTGGATTGGGGGACCGCTAGTTCTATTTTGCAAATGCCTACTTACCCCTGGTGCCTTTTGGTCAAACCTAGCAAGAATGTGTCTGCCGGGGACCTGTTTATTGTGTGCCAGACTTTCCACAGCTGCTTTTACTTGTGTTTTCTCACAGCAGCCAATGGGGTCGGTATCACTGTTTCCAGTTTACAGGTGAGAAAACTGAACCGCAAGGGATACACAGCCAAGTCAAGTGGCTTAATCAGTGACAGAACCTCTCAATCCTCTCAATTTGATCTTGGGGGCAGGATCTATCTATACATCCCTAGAGGATGCAGTGGGGGAGGCTGGGGGTCTGAGGACCTAGGTTAAAACCACCTGTATCCTCCCATGGGGCAGGTGCACAGCCGACAAGGCTAACTACCTGGGATGGCTGCACCTTGGGTGTGGCCAGGGGCGGGTGCACGCTCTGGGGCCTCTTTTCTGGGCCACTTCTCCGGTTGCCTGTTGCCTGTGCCGGTAACTGTAAACTCTCCGGAAGCAGAGGGATACTCGGGGCCTTGGAGGGGCCCCGGCAGGTGTGAGAAGCAGGTGCTGTCCCATTGGAGGAGCCACGCTGAGCCTGTGCAGGAGCCCCTGAAGGATTCAGGGCTGCCCTTCCTGGCTGAATTGTGAAGATTCTGCGCTGCCTTTGAAGGGGCCATGATCTTCCTAGTGAGTGGCAGGGGAGCCAGCGGGGGATGGGGCGGTCCAGGCTGTCGTTGAGGAAACTGTGGGTGGGACTTGATTTTTCTAAAACTTGAGTTTGTGGTTGGGGTTTAGAGAAAGCCATGGCTATAAAAGGAGCAGGGATGGCTCAGAGCAGCAAGATCCTGAGGGCTCAAGGGAGGTGACCCTCCTAGAGGGATTCCTTTCTGGGTCCCAGGACTGGGTCCTTTACTTGGAGGAGGGATATGGGGACTGAGGCTCTAGGAGAAACCAGGAGTCTGAGGAGGAGTTGGGTTCAAGGAGTTGTCAGCCCCAGTGTGCCACAGAAGTATGGATTGCTGAGCTGGACGTGGAGTTTCCTCTCAGCATTGTTTCTGCCTGGAGGCTAGGCCTTGGGCTGGAGCTGTTACACAGTCCTTGTTGTCCTTATGTATTATTTAAGTACTATTCCTGCCAGCTCAGTAAGTGGCCTGCGGGTGTATATCACCTTGGGCTGCTTTCTTCTGGGTACTCTGCCTTCTCCTGTGTGCCCTTAGCACCTGCTGGCTTGCTGGGTACACTGGCCCAGACACTTCCATGCCAATCTCGTGTGACAGATGAGGCTTTCTGGAATCCCCCATTTCATGACCTCCTGCAGTGTCTGTCATTCCCATGTGTGCCCACCCCCTTTCCTGTCTTCCTTCCTGCTGCCATCAGTACTACAGCCTGCTTTCTTACTCCCACAGTGTCTGAGATCTCTGGAAACATGGAAGTATATACAGGTGGAGTTTGGAAATACAGATCTTCATCTCATCTCGTTCCTGTTTCCCCAGACCCCTGCCCCCTGACTCTCTGGCATTGGTACTTTCTGCTTGGCATGTGGACCCTTGAGGATGATAGCCCACGCTTCTAGGGCAAGTGGGGCTTGAGGCTGCTTTGGCTGTGGAAGTGGTGGTGGGCAGGCAGGGGGTGGGGGAAGGCACCACAGGCTGTACTGTGCACAGAAGGAAACGCATGCCAGTGTCCAAGAGTGAAAGGGCCCCAGGGTGGGCTGAAGAGCCCGTCAGAGCTTGGGAGGGAACGAGAGTGAGCTGGACGTGTGTCCCAGTGGTGACATGCAGGACATGAGCATGCGCAGTGTGTGTGGGAACGGAATGCACAGGCTTGTGTGAGTGGGAACAGGGTCTGTTCATCCTTGGTCTGTCAGGGGCTTCTTGCACGGACAGATGTCTGGTCTGAAAATCCAGCAGTCTGAGCTGGGCTCCACCTGTGGGCTGGGTCTCAGGAGACAGGCCGCTCCTCCCTGACCTGCAGGTGCAGTCCTCCCTAACTGCTTAGGGGAGCCCTCAGCCCCCTCTGTCCAGGAGCCCCACTGTACAGCAGAGCTCCAGCCAGCAACCACACACTGATAACCAAAGTGTTTTCTTCCTTGGGGGCGTTAATGAAGGCCGATTAGATTTCAACTGAGTGGGCCTTTTGTTGTGCAAGCCTTTCTAATCAAGGCAGTTTCAGCCTGGCTTTAGTTGAGCCCATTCAGGCTCAGGATTTGCTTCTGTTACTAGAGTGGGTATTCAGCCCTGAAGTCATTACTTATGGTCCTACTGGGTTTACTCAGCTTGGTGCCTCCCATGGACCTCACCCTTGTGGGGTGCTGAGCCTGGAAAGTGAAAACCCCAGCTTGTAGACACAGTCTCAACTCTGCACACTTTCTTCCGTATTCACAACATTTGCTGTCTTCTCCTGAGGTAATCTGGCACCAAGAAGACAGCTTTTTAAAAAATATGTTTTTATTTTATTTTACTTTTATTTTATTTTATTTTATTTGGAAGTCAGAGTTACAAAGAGATCTTCCATTAGCTGGTTTACTCTCCGAATGATCACAATAACTGGAGCTGGGCCAGTCTGAAGCTGGGAGCCTGGAACTTTTTCTGGACCTCCCACGTGGGGCCAGAGGTCCAAAGCCTTGCTTGAGTCACGCTCTGCTGCTTTCCTAGGCTGTTAGGAAGCTGGATCAGAAGTAGAGCAGCTGGGACTTGAACCAGCACTGATATGCTGGCACCACAGGCAGAGGATTAGCATTCTGTGCCAGCCCGAGGAAGACAGGCTGTGAATTTCCTTTTTCAGTTGTCATGTTTCTCAGGCATTTCAGTCATTCCGGCCCTTCCCACTATCTGGAGGGAGACTGAAACCGAATCAGCTCAGGTCAGGGAAGCCAGGCTTGAGAATGACTGAGGTGTGGCTGGGAGCCAGTCACCAACGTGAAGGATCCGGACTTTCCCCCAGCCCGAGCCTTGACACTTCCTGGATGGCAGCAAGTGCTGCTGGCACTTCAAGGTTAGAGCGTTCACGTCTCTTTTTCTTTTCCTGTGTTTTGTCAGGTTATATCTGCTGTGTAATTTAAGAATTAGAAGAAAATAAGGCAGACAGTAATCCCTACCCCAGTGATAGCTAAGTGATATTTCCTTTCAGATTTTTTAGGGGGTATTCAAAATGGTATTGAGGTCTTACTTGCTCTACACATAATTGTATATACCTTATACTTGCAAAATAGTTGTTTCCTTTTCATATAGAAATAGTGCATATTTGACTGCAGGAATTTGGAGGGTACAGTGGGAATGCACAGAGAAAAGCAAACATCAGACTCATTATCCTTTCAGCCAATGATAAGCCCTCTTTGTGGCTGTTTGTCTATTTACTCTGCTGGGTTCTTTTCTCATGCAGATGCCCACATAATTGCTCATGTAATTGGAATCAAGCATGAACATTTTTTGCTTAAAATTGCCCCTTAAGTATAGTGTTTTGATACAGTTTTCCTCAAACATGACGTTTAAAATATTTTTTGAGATTGAATTCATGCAGCATAAACCTAACTATAGTTTTGACAGCAGAGAGGGCACTTCTATCTCCTTGTTCACTCCCCGAGTGTCCAAGAACAGTTGGGATTGGATTGGACTGAAACTGAGAGCTGGGACACCATCCAGGTCTCCAAACTGGGTGGGTGGCACCCAAGAACTTGGACCTCACCTGCCGCTTCCTAGAGTCCGCATTAGCAGGAAGGTGTAATGGGGAGCTGGGGCTGGGGATGAAGCCAGGTGTGGACGTCAGATGCCTTCGTTGCTAATCCAAACTCCCACCCCAAAGCATCATTTTAAAGACTTATTTTTATTATTTTTTCATTGGAAAGGCGGATATACAGAGAGGAGAGACAGAGAGGAAGATCTTCCATTCGATGATTCACTCCCCAAGTGAGCGCAACGGGCCGATGCTATGCCGATCCAAAGCCAGGAGCCTCTTCCGGGTCTCCCACGCGGGTGCAGGTTCCCAAAGCTTTGGGCCGTCCTTGACTGCTTTCCCAGGCCACAGGCAGGGAGCTGGAAGGGAAGCAGGGCTGCCGGGATTAGAACCGGCGCCCATATGGGATCCCGGGCGTGCAAGGCGAGGACCTTTAACCTCTTGTGCCACCGCGCCTGGCCCCCAAAGCATCATTTTAAAGTGAACTGTTCAGTGGCACTGAGCACACTCACAGTGCAGTGTAACCTTGGCCCCTCCTAGTCCAACTTCCTCTACTCCAGGGTAACACCCCTCACCTGCAACCAGTCCACCTTCTGTCTCTTTTGATTCCTTTCTTGTCACTGTCTCAAATAACTGGAGTCCTGCTTGCAATAGGCTCTTCAGCGGTTGTATCTTGTGCCTTTGCTGAGTTAGCTAAACAGGTCTGTATGTTCAACACCAGGTCCCGCTGTCATGGAGCCGGTGACCTGTCCTACACATAGTGTGATTTAACTAGTCCCTGGCTGTAGACATGGTGTAGCTTCCAGTTTTTAAATGCCTGTACATAATAATGTATAGAACATCTTTGTGCCTAAGCCTCTTTTTGTATCTCAGATACTGAGAAAGTGTAGACTTGACCATCCCTATGTAATGGAGTTTGAATGTGCTTGTAAGGCATACTGTATTGTTACCTGAGTGAGAGTCTCTTACCTCCCTGTTGCTCCTTTGAAAGTCTTATCTCATGCATCAAGGCTCTGCCTCAGCAAGGGTGACTAATGCTGCTGCCTAACCCCAAAACGTGATAATGCCTCACACTACACAAAGGTAGCACTTAAACCCACCACTTCCGTTGAGATAGTCAGGATTGTCCAGGCAGTCTTTCCTGAATCCTTCTGTTCTCCTCACCTGCAGAGACTGGTTAAACTGCTTTCCAAGGCCTTGGCAGACCTGACCAGTGCTTACGGAACTCAGGCTGCCAGAATCTTGGGTCAGGGTGTCTCACTGTTTCCAGTCTCTCACCCAGGGCAGGTGAGCCCCAGGGTGGACCTGGCTGCCATGCCCTGTGGGGACAGATTGGTACATAGCAACCAGTAGGCTCCAGGCCTTCTGCAAACTCTTAAGACAGGCAGGATTTTCCTTTATTTATATCACAAACCTGGGTTAGGTGGACTTAAACCATGAGCTACCTCTGAGTCTTACTATGGCAGTGTGAGTATGGGACTGGGGGACACAGACACTGGACCAGCTGAACCAAGGTCTCCTCCTGGCTGGGTCCATCTGTGTGGCTGTGGACAAGGTGCTGCCTGCTCTGGGAATCTGAGCTCCACGCTCTACGTGGATGTTTCCCTGGTGGGATTTCCACTGCCTTTGCAAAGGATATCACTACTGACTTCCCTGTGGGTCTGTGGGCATACTCACACACATGCTATTCAGGGTGAATGTCCAGTGTGCATGAGTGTGACCCTCACTCCTTTTCTAAATGGTCTCTAACCATTTCCCATAATCTTAGATGCCTTGCATGGCCTGTGAGTTCAAACCCTACCTGAACTTCTGCTGGTTGTCTGGCAATATCCGCCTCGGACCCAGTACTCTGCTTATGACCTGGGAAAGCAACAGGAGATGGCCCAGGTCCTTGGGCCCCTGCACCCAAGTAGGGTACCTGGGCGGGAGCTCCTGGCTTCAGATCAGCTCAGCTCTGATCTTGGTGGCCATGTGGGCAATAAACCAGTAGATGGAAGATTTCTCTCTTTGTCTCTCCTTCTCTCTCTGTTTATCTGCCTTAAAAAAAAAAAACCTCAAAAATCGTTAGAAAAACTTATATTGAAGATTTCCTGTGACCTTTCAAATAATTTCAGTGTCCTTTGTTAGTAGCTTTATAAACTGCTCACTCCAGTTGTATTGGGTAAGAGAATATTTAGTAAGATAATATTTATGGTGATGTTTTATTTAATGATTTTTGTTATTATTTAGCAAAGTAATAAGACTGGAAACCCTACAAATCCCTCTTAGGCTGGGAAGTTTCCTTGGTCTTTGTGCTAAGTTTGCTGCTTCTCTATGAACTCCCTTGTTCCCTTTGGCTCCCCAAATCTGGTGGGCAACTGGTGGGTAGGGGGGGTCATTGTCTGAATTTTCAGTAAGATTCTATCCAAAGACAGAGATATCTCAAGCTCTGGTTCACTCCCCAAAGACCCATAACATTCAGGGGTGGGCCAGGGCAAAGTCGAGAGTCAGGAAACTCAATTCCAGAGACAGAGTTTGGGAAATGTGATGGTGGGTTGGGGATGGTAAGGGGATGTTTGATCTGGGGCTTAAAGGAGGAACTTAAGCCAGGGTTCTGCATCAGGGGAAGATATTTGGGAAAAGGTATTCCATGAGGAGTAGCCATGTGCACACTGGCCAGAGTTGTACAAGGCTCAGGCTGAGGGACCATGGCTAAGGTATAGGGCCAGGCTGCCTGCACAGGCATGGCAGCAGGTCATGGCACAGCCCTTGAGGACTGGGTTGGGAGGGCCCTCATCCACCGTGCTTAGGAGTTGGGGGCTCTTGTGTATTCTACATTGATTTTTTTTTTGTTGTTATGAAAAAAAAAGTTTGCCTTGTCTTTGCAAAGGAGAAAAGGGAAGTCTTTTCTTTGTGGATATGCACGCTGTGCTTGTCCATTTCTTTTCAACTCCCTCTTCTGCTTTGCCAGGCACATTATCAGAAGACTGGACTGGAAGTGGAGCAGCCAGGACTCAAACCAGTGGCCATATGAGGAAAGGGAGAAAGTGGGATTTGGGAGGAGGAACCAACAGGAACAGGGCTTGGAGGAGTGACAGGTGGAATGTGGGGACAGCAAGGGGTCAATGATAGCTGGGTGGACAGATAAGCAGTGGGCTTTGGTGAGGAGGGCTTGGAAGCCCAGCTGGGTGCTGAGGTCCTGCCTGCCTCCCCCAGGGTCTGTGGTGCTCTTGCTTCTTGTTGAGGGAACCCCAGGAGCTGGAGCAGGGCAGCAGGAAGGCTTCGTGGAGGAGGCTGGGGGAGTCAGAGCCCAGAGCCGGTTCTACAGCACTTCCCTGCGTCTCTTCTGGATGTGAGGAAGTGCTTCTTTGTTTTTCAAAACACCTCCAGTCCCTGTGAACTTGCTGGAGAGGCTAGGGGTTGTGTGCATGGTGCATGCGGGTGCTTATACAGATACTGTCTTAATCCATCCTCCTCCTTCTATTGCCACCGCCTTCCTGCTGGGAGGGACAGTCTGATGCGTTCCAATGCATGTTATTTCTAACTGACTAGAAAAAATTACAATTCAATGTGATGTGTTGATATATGTATGCACCACAGAATGGCTACATCAAGTCTTTAACATATGCAGTATCTTGCATAATTAGGTTCTTAGAACACTTAAAATTTAAAATTAGCAAATTCCTAAACATTCTAATATGTTGTCGTTGGATATGGTCTTTAAGATGTACAATTCTGGCCCAGCGTGATGGTTCAGTGGCTAAAACCTTTCCTTGTAAGTGCTGGGATCCCATATGGGTGCTGGTTCTTGTCCATTTGGGATGCTGTGACACAGGTGGTAGCTTTGCCCGCTGTGACACAGTGCTGGTCCCAGTACTACATTTCCTTTGTCCATTAGCCTCACTGAGTAACACTTTGGTTGATTCCACATCTTGGCTTTTGTGAACAGTGCTGCCATGTCAGACTCATTTCATGTCCTTTGCGGGTGTATCTGGTGGTAGATGGCTTGGACCCTATAGTTCTGTTCTGAATATTTTGCTGAATCTCCGTATCATTTTCCATAAAATCCCCACCAGCAGTGGGCAAAGG
Source organism: Ochotona curzoniae (assembly GCF_017591425.1). Classification (NCBI taxonomy): domain Eukaryota; kingdom Metazoa; phylum Chordata; class Mammalia; order Lagomorpha; family Ochotonidae; genus Ochotona; species Ochotona curzoniae. The sequence goes on from NW_024466454.1 coordinate 380,039, forward strand.
TTTCTTTTTCCTTGCATCCTGTCCAGCACTTGTCATCTTTGATTTTGTGGATGACATCTTTATAGACATGTGGAAAGCTCTTCAGAAATTTTACAGCCACTAGTTGAGAAAATAGTAGCCTCATCAGTGGTCATTGAGGACCTCTCAGATGACCCAGTGCACTCACCTCATCCCGGGTTATGAAGGGTTCAGAGAAAGCTGCTGTGGCTGCTCGTGGGACGAAACAGCTTAAATGACATTCTTGTCCTTTCCCCCAGGACTGGTAAACTCCTCACCTGGGGTGGTGTTTTAAAGGCAAGGCTGCGTACGTGTGTGTGTGTGTGTGTGTGTGTGTGTGTGTGTGTGTGTGTGTGTGTGTACAAGCACTTGAACCTGCTGTTAAGATTGGTGTTAAGATGCCTGTTGGGAGGCCAACATCTGGTATCAGAGTGCCTGGGATCAAGCCCTGTTTTGTTTTCAGTCTTCCTGTGAATTCACACGCTGGTAGATAGCAGGTAATTGCTCAAACACCTAGACTTCTGCCACCCATGCGCGAGACCCTGATGGAGTCCCTGGCTCCTGTTTTTAACCTGTCCCAACACTAGCTGGTGTGGGCATTTGAGACACAGACGAATGGATAAGGGATGTGTCTGGCTGTCTTTTTCTCCCTCTCTGCCAGTGTGCCTTTATAATAGAATTTTTAAAATAAATTTTTTCTTTTAAATTGCAAATAAGCTTGCTCTGCTCGGGTCAGCCGGGAGGGTACCTCAGAGCAGGCTCTGCCAGAACTTTTCTGTGTGCCCTGGGGAGGGTAGCTAAGCAGCCCGACCGAATGCTCATTAAGACCACCAGCAAGTTGGGGCCTGTCAGTGCTCTTACTGCTCTTAGGCTGTTCTCCATAGAAATTTCACTTCAAAACTCAGAGCCTTCAGATGTCCTGATTTACCAGTCTAATGAGGTGCTGAGCGGGGCTCTGAGGGCAGGTTTGTGGCACCCTCTGTGCATGCTGATTCTGTAAGCCTCTGGGGACACCCTACATGTGAAATAGCTTTGAACATGTCAGGAAAGTCAGCTGAAATACATCCACGTGCCAGTGACAGCTGAACCCCCAAAACACTGTGAGCAGGTCCAAAGCTCTCTCTCCTCTCGCTTTGTGCTTTGACATCCTGCCCTGACAAGTGTGCTGGTGAGTGCCTGTTTCCAATCAGCTCCCCAACATACCTGGTCTCTGCGTTTGGGGAGCTGGCCTACCGGGACAGGCTGAGTCCCTGCTAGGCAGCTTGTTTGAGAGAATTCACCAGGAGAAAATCAGACCTGGGCTGCTTGGGCACTGCCTGCCCTGGCCCTTGATGCCCACCTCTCTGTCTCTAGAAGGAAGAGGTGACAGGAGTCAGGAGCAGCCTGGGGGAAACAGAGCACGAGTGACTCCACAAACAAGCAAGGAACTTCCCTGCTGACGCAGGCTCCAACTCCCAACACGTGGGAGCAAACCACAGGCGAGCCTCCCAGCTGGATGTGGCTGAGCAGGCTGTGATTAGGAGGCAGGGAATGTGTTTTCCCTCAAAACAAAGAGCTCCAATTACCTAAATGAGAGGGCGCGGCACAGGCTGAAAGCACCAGACTCTAGAACTTTGACTCCTGACTGCCTCCCAATGCGGACCTCTTCCTGAGCACAGATCCCCAATTCCATTGGAACTCTTCTGCCTTTTGGCACAATGGCTTCTCTCCCTGCAAACCTGCTAACTGTAGGACTTTTCAACTGATGTGCTCCCCTTGTGCCCTTGTGCCCCCTGCCTCCAGAGGGTGCTAGGTCCTCTGAGGTCATTGTTTTTATCTGCTCCCTGATTAGGAACTTTATCTGTGTCTATCTGATGAGAGCCAGTGATCTAGACCCCTTTCTCGTCCTATTTGACATCACCCACCCACCCATCCACCTATCCACTCATCATCCATCCAGTGCTTACCAAGCACTGCAGGGCTTTGTGAAGTTCCCAGGTATGCAGCTACTTAAGACAACAAGAGATCCTCTCATGAAGAACCTATGGATGCTGCTGGGGAAGGCAGACAACAGCTGATTCCAAGGGCTGCAAGATTGTGGAGAAGGGGCAGCTGGGTAAGGGGTGGGCCGAATCCACCATGCTCATCTGCACCATCTGCGATGAGCAAAGATGCTGGGAAGAAAACTAGCAACTGACAGTGTTAGGAGGAATCCTAATAAATTTCCTGCTTTATGTAGACCTTCTCTAAGTCAATCTTGATTCAGCGTGTTACTTCTCAGCCTGAAAGTCCTCAGCTCCAAGTTGGGTAAGGTATAACAAAGACATCATCCTCCTAGGATTGTTTGTGTAATGTAGCGGATGAATGTTGACTATTGTAATTATCAAATCATCAGAGAGGACATTTTCTCCAGGCGCCTTGAAGGAAGGAAGGTTACTGAAACTGCAGAGAAAAGCATCTCCAACACTTTGGTCAAGGAGAACGTGGCCGTTCTTCCAAGCCTGTCCTCTGTGACAGGCCTCGGTGCATGTGAGAGGAATGACACCAGGCGCTTTAGTGAAAAGAACCCACTGACTGGAAGCAACACCCTGTTCGGTCATGTATGAAGTTTTACACATTGGACTTTTAAAAATTTTTCCTTTAAGAGAAGCATTTTAATTCTTGCAGGGGGACTTGATTCGGGCATTCTGGAAGACAGATATTGCCAGAATCACCAGGAAAATGTCTTAAGAATAAAAATCCTGGGGCTCTGCCAAACTCACTGGCTAGTTCTGGGAACCAGAACAGAACTCCATGGCCCAGGCGCAGGCCTAGTTTCTGCTGGTGCTTTTCCTGGAGGTGTCTGGGTGATCCCTAAGTCCGAAGGAGTGGGCATCTGATAAGGAGGTAAGTGTGCCCAGCTCTCTGTGTGTGGCCTCTTGTTTTGATAGCAATCCCTTCTCAGTCCCGCTCCCTCACCCAGTGATTTAGTAAGTCACTGCAGAACATTATCTTTCAAGCTTGACGTTGATTTGATAGGACTTGACTCTAAAATAAGAAGTAAGAGCTTGTGCTTTGGCTCAACAGCAAATTCTTGCTGTTCGAAAGCCTCGGGTTTTGAGCTCTTGGTATTTTTTCCTGATTCAGGCTGAAGGGAGATTGGCCAGATATTTCTAGTGGGGACTTGGGAGCTTTAGGTCTGTGCCACCACCAAAACATAGCCACTAGTCAGGTGTGGCCACTGAGCACTTGCAATGCAGGTGGTTTGGCTTAAGATGGGCTGTGAGTGTGAAATACAGCCCCAATTCCAGAGAATACTAGTACAATTTCTCAAGAACTTTTATATCAGTCATATACTGAAAAATGATGATATTTTGGGTATCTTGTATTAGAGAAAGTGTATGATTAAAAGCAATTGGGCAGATTTCTTTTTCAAATTGGCTAGAGGCAGATGTTGTAATGCAGCATGTTAAATCACCACTTGGGAGTCCTTGGATTAAGTCCTGGTTTCTCTACACTTTGATCCAGCCTCCTGCTAATGCGGCTGGGAGACAGTGAGACAGTGAGCTAATGATGGCCCAAGTACTTGGGTTCTTGCTACCCACTTGGGAGACCTGCATAGAGCCCCTGGCTCCTGCTTTCAGCATGGTTTAGCTCTGGCTGTTGTGGGCACTTGGGAGTTAACCAGAAGATGAATGATCTCTTTCTGACCTTAAATTCACTTTAACTTTCAAATGAATAAATGTTTCTTTTTAAAAATGAAGCTATTAGAAAATTTGGCTTATAATTTACATTTAACAAATAATTGTTTTGAAAGGCACAGAGATTGGCCCATATCTTCCATCTGCCCATTTTCTTCCCCAATGCCTGCAATACCAGGGTGGACCAGGCTGTAGCCAGGACCCTGGAACTCAATCCAGGACTCCCACACATGGCAAGAACTGAAGTATTTGAGCCATCACCTGTTGCCTCTCAGGGTTTGCATTTACAGGAAGCTAGAATTCAAAGTGGAAGAGCCAAAACTTAAACGAGGGCTTCCAATATGGGATGCAGGCATCCCAAGTGATGTCTGATACTCACACTGTTTGCATTGTATTTCATTGGACAGCATTAATTTGGATTTTAAGTCAATTTGGGGATTAAAAAAATTTTTATTTACTTTTGTATGAAAGGTAGATTTTTACAGAGAAAAGGAGAGACACAGAGAGGTCCATTCACTGGTTCACTCCCTAAATGGCCATAACAGCCAGAACTGGACTGGTCCAAAGCCAGGAAATGAGAATTTCTGGGTCTCCCCAATGGGTCTCAGGGTCTCAGGACTTGAGCAATCCTCTGCTGCTTTCTCAGACCATAAATAGAAAGCTATATGAGGAATGGAGCAGCTGGGACGTGAACCACCATCCATATGGGATGCCGACACTGCAAGTGGAGGATTAGTATGATACAGCACTGTACCAGCCCCGGCTTTAGGATCTTGATTTAACTGTTCGTTTTTATCTGTTTGAAAAACAAGAGCACAGGGGAAAGTGAGAGAACCAGTGATCCTGGCATTCCGTCCAGGTCTCCCAAGTGGATGGCAGAAGTCCAAGTGTTTGAGCCAAACTCCACTGCCTTCCAAGATGCATTAACAGGAAGATGGATTGGAAGCAGAATGATCCAGACTCTACTGGCACTTACATACGGGATGTGGGTATCAGATCATGGCGTCCCCTGCTCCCCCTCAGCACCTACCCAGCTCTGCTAGGTTGGAAAGGTTTACAATGTTGTTTGCAATTTCAAATGGAAGGCCTTGCATTTGAAACACACAACCAGAACAGTTGTTTTGAATCATTTATGTTGACCTTGAACAACAGCAATGTTGTTATGACCGGTCCTTTTCTTTTTATTTGTTTTTTGAAGTGTGAATTTTTTGAAATGTGATCTAAAGGATGCTTAATGGTTTATCTATGATTTTCCGAGATAGTCTTCTAACATCTTGGATGGGGAACGAGAAGGAAATTGCCTAAGTGGAGAAATCGCTCTGCTCAGATTGCGTTTTTATTGCAGCACCGTGAGGCGCAGAGATAGCAGTTTACCGTGGACCTACAATTCATTTATCAACCATCAGGCCACACTGTGAAACGCAATGAGGGTGCCGCTTGCACTGTTCTTTATTATTGTGGACCCTCTGTCTGGTACCCTCTTCCCTGGCACTCTGCCCTGGATGTTATTTCAGGTTTACAGTTGTGTCAGACCCAGGTGGTCATTCACACAGCACATTCAGCAATAAATGGCCAAATCGAAGTGGGGGCTGCCATTGCGTTTCTAAGTGGCCGCATTCCTGGGACTCTAGGGCCTTTACTCCTTATAATCTCGCAGTGAGGTAGACAGGAGGGCATTTTGCATCGCTGCCCTAGAAAGAACCTGCCCTGGAAAGCGTTTCTAGTAGCAGCCCATCTGAGGATCAGGTCCTCTGCCAGTAAGTGCTTGCATGGCCCCTGGAATTTTTCCTGCCATCTGGTTGATGGGCTGCATCCTGAAGGGGGGAGTAAGTGTGGCACAAAAGCTGAATCCTGCCATGCCCAACTTTGATTTTGGCCCTACAGGCTGTGTGATTTTGGGAAAGCTACTTGAGGGCTCTGTGCCTCAGTTGCCTCATCCATAGAATGGAGATAATAGAACCTGCTGAGTGTTAGCTGGGTCAATACTTGCAGGCGTTAGAACAGGGCCTGCAACTTAGTGAACACTTTCAGCACTGGACTCATTCACTCAGGGATGTTTATTGAGTGCCTCCTGTGTGCCAGGTGCTGCCCTGGGGCACAGTGGTGGACTTTTGGGAGAAGTTCTTTCAGGGGAAGCATTTGAGATAGGCTTATTGATCATAATAATCAGGGTTCGTGCCCTGCCTTCTGGGCCTTCAGGTGCACTGCTGTCTTATCTTAGGGATTTTGACAAGAGAGACTATTCTTAGGAGCTGTTACTGCAGAAGAAAACAAAAAGAAACCTGAAGCCTTGTATTCCTTTGCTAGCTCACCTCCTTCTTCCCTGTGGGCAGGCTGTGTCAACTCTCTGAGGCTTCACTGGCTCATGTATCAAAAAGCTAATAAATAAATGCTGCTCACAGGAGAGAGTGATAATTAAATGTTTTGAGCATTACCTGAGCTAACGGTCAGCTGTGGTGCGTGTGCTGGACATGACGGCTGCTGTTATTGTCACTTCCAGTCTAGAGTGTGTCAGGCTGCAAGTTCCAAAGCCTCCCTTCCCCTCTTACCCCACCCCCGCCCCGCTGGCCAGGCTGCTGGAGAAGTTGAGTGAAGGCCTCCTTCTGGTGCCCCTCTGTCCTTGGGTTAGATGCTTTTAAGTGCTTGGAAAGTGTTTCAGGAAAAGGCAGTAGAGATTCAGAGAGTCGGAGGAGCACTGGGTTGCTGGGAGATGCAATATGGTTCTCCTGGTTGGGGGTGTTCAGGCTTGAATGAGCCATGCATGAGCAGGGGTCACTATCAAGGATGGGTCTTGGGCATGCAGTTTTCCAGATGGCTTCCAGCTGTGAGATTATGGAGCCTTTGCTTGGGCACTGAGATTTGATTCATGAAGTCCTGAGGCATGATATTATATGGGCATCCTCGGGAGAGGGGGTTTCCCCATTTACGAAGGACACACTGGTGACCCAGGTGGGCAGCCTGCTGTTACATCTCCTCCAACCCTTTGCTTGGAGGCTGGGACTGGAGTTGACTTAGAGAGAGCTGCACCACTCCACTGAATTGTGGCGGGCACCTATGTCTTGGTGCCACACTTGGGTGTATATTTCTTTGTGGAGATGAGGTAGAAGGAAGCAAGTTCAGGACGAGGGGTAGGTGCAAGAGCAAGGTGTCCACAGCCTTGGGGAATGGGGAAGCCATGGCCAGCTTGTAAGTGTGATCTTGATCTTTGCTTTGCCATCCTGTACTTGAAAAAGCAGGGGCAATGAAAAGCAGAGGCAATGTTTGCTGTTTGCTGGATTTATTTGATTTTTTTTTTTAACAGTAACTATTTTTAAACACCGTTGGTTATCTTAAGCAATTTGTTTGCTTTTAGGAGAACCATCTTGAATTGTAACTCCTTATGAAGAGTTGTGACATTATGGGAAAAATCAATCGGGGGGAAGTGGAAAATAGGGGAGGGGAATCCCAGACTATATAGGATTGTACGATAAATTTCAAAAATAAAAATTAAAAATAAGGGGAAAAAAAAACTATCTCTTGGGGCCAACACAGTGGCTCAACAGGCTATTCCTTTGCCTGCAAGTGCCAGTGTGTCATGTGGGTGCTCATTCTAGTCCCAGTTGCTTCACTTCCCATCCATCTCCCTGCTTATGACCTGGGGAAGCAGTGGAGGATGGCCTTGGGCCCAGGCATCCCTGTGGAAAAGCTGGAAGAAGCTCCTGGTTTACATTGGCTTAGCTCTGGGCATGGCAGCCATTTGAGGAGTGAAGCAGAAAATGGAAGATATCTCTCTGTAAATCTGCCTTCCAAATAAGAAACATATATATATAATATATATTGTATATATTAAATAGATATTTATATATTAAATTATATAGAAAGATATTTATATAAGTAAATATACACATAAAATAAAAATATATTATCTATTTTATATTTATACTTATATTCATATAAATATATTTTGTATATTTTGTATATATTTTATATACAAAATATATTTATATGAATAAATATATAAAATATTTTTATATGAAACCATATTATATATAAATATATATATATATTTATATTTTAAGAGCCACCTCCTGAGCATCTGCCAGTCACCAGAAGGAGGATTGGAGCCCAGGTCCTTCTTGTCCTTTACCCTAATGGAGTCCTGTCTCCTGGTCCCTCGCGGCACCTGCTGAGTGCTGAGTGGGCACCTGCTGAGTGCTGAGTGCCAGACACTCCCCCCCCCCCCCCCCCCCCCGGGGCTGCAGGTACAGGGCTGAGAAGAAAACCAGGAGTTTTTCATTCCTGGTTGTAGAGGAAGAAGGTGACAAACGCACACACTCTCTGGAGGGTGGCCCCTTCCTCACGCCTTTTGCCTATGGCCCCAGTGGCTGGGGCTTTGGCTTTTACCAGTCTTGGGTCTCTTGACTCACCTCCTGCAGTGGAGTCTGGGTCCCATCAGATCTGGCTGTCAGTGAAATGCAGCTGTTCTTCGTTGCCCCACTGTTCTGAGTTACTGTGCCCGGACAGCTCAGGGGGTCCCCAGCCTCCAGGCCCCCACACAGCCCACCTAGGCCCTAAGCTAAGGCAGCCTTTTGTCCTTCCAGCTCTTTGTAGCCACCAGAAATCCCTCAGAAGGGAGACTTGGTGAGATAAGAGCGGGATCCCCTCTCTCTCTCACTCTTTCTTTGTAACTCTGCATTTCAAATAAATAAAATGAGTCTTAAATTGCTTACGGGCCCACCATGTCGGCCTAGTGACTAATACTCACCTTGTGTCTGTGCCAGGATCCTATATGGGCACCAGTTTCTTCATGAAGAGTAAAACTGGGAAAAAAGGAAAAAGAAGTGTGTGTATGTGGGCAGGTGACCATTCTAAACTATCTAGAAGGTAGATTCCCTCTAAGTGCAGTTCAACGGCTGTTGCAGAGCAAAAAATAACAGAGGGAAAGTCATTAGGGCAGACACATAATGCGGTCAGGTACCTTGGTGGAAAGCCCATATGTGCTAGAACACACGAGCCACGGGAATATGCTTGTGTGAAAATGGACCATGTCACATGTGTGTTTCTGCCTCAGGGTTGGCATGCCAGCCAGGGACACAGGCACCTAGTTCATCTTCCAGCTCAGCCCCTTACAATGACTGTTAGGAATCTTTGCATCCTGCCTCTATACCCTGAAGATCCAGGAACACTGGATGCAATAATAAAGTAGAAATGGGAATTTGAAATCAAGACTTGGGATAGGTAGGCATTTGGCCTAGCAATTAATATTGCAGTTGGAATAGCTGCATTGCATATGGCAATGCCAAAGTTTAATGTCCAGCTCTGGTTCCTGATTTCATTTTTCCTGATGATGCCTAGAAGGCAGAAGATGATGGCTCAAGTGGTTGGGTTCCCACCACTCTTGTGGAAGACCCCACGTGCAGTGCCTGCTCCCTGCTTCAGCCTCAGCCCAGCCCTGGCTGTTGTAGGGATTTGAGGGAGTGGACAAAAGAGAAGGGCTCTCTCAGTGTTGGTCTGTCTTTCTCTGCCTCTCAAAGAAAGAAGTTAGGAAGAAATTAAGACTAGGAAAATACAAGTAAGGAGAAGACAAACCACGGGTTGAGAAGTCTATAAAGATGTTTACATTAAGGGTCCTTGACATTGCTGAACCTCATATTTGAATTAGAACTTCTTGGCAGCCAAAAAAAAAAAAAAAAGGGAATGTTATGGATTGGATTGTCTGGATTTTACTGTTAGAGAAACATCCTTTTTTGTTAGGGGATACCCAAGTGTATTTTTAGTTAAGACCTTTTTATAAAAGGTTCTCTTGGGCCCAGCGCGGTGGCGCAGTGGTTAAGGTCCTCGCCTATGCACGTCCGCCCGGGATCCCATATGGGCGTTGGTTCTAATCCCAGCGGCCCCGCTTCCCATCCAGCTCCCTGCCTGTGGCCGAGGGCTTTGGGACCCTGCACCCGTGTGGGAGAGCCTGCCGTTGCTCTCACTTGGGGAGTTAATCATCGGATGGAAGATCTTCCTGTCTGTATATCCACCTTTCCAATAAAAATAAAATAAATCTTTAAAAAAAAAAAAAGAAAAAAAAAAGGTCCTCTTAAGCTTTCTTCTTTGTCTTGCTAACTCATCATGTGGCCCCTCAGGGCCATTCTGCATGTGGCTTTGTGCCTGACCATTGTCGCACTGACCACAGGTGTGCATTTGTGTCTACTTCTGTGGTTATTTTGAGGCTTGTATTTTCTGCTAGACTGTAAACCTCGTGAATGTAGGACCATGTTGTCCTCAGGCCTGGTGCAACTTTGGGACACTAGAAGTCCTTGGTAAATATGTTTGAACAATGAGTCTTGCCAAAGCAGCCAGGGATCTTATGTGACTGGTGCTTTCTCAGAAGATGCAGGCTGTTGCCAGGGTGCAAACCATCTCTTGTCCAGAGAGGCTGCCCTCCATCTGCAAGCTCGTTTTAATCCTTGGTACCCATTTGAGATTGTTCGGCACAGCTCCTGCATATCAGGAGGTGCCCAATATAGGCCCCATGCTTGGTAGGCACTTTCTGTGTGTTGTCAGTGGGTTTCATCAATGAGGGAGGCTCGGGGCACAGGTCAGGCCAACAGCTGGCCCAAGGTCGTGTTGCCGAGAGAGTCACAGCCGAGCCCACTCCAGGGCGCCTGCTCATTCCTCTGCGCCTGCTGTTTCTGAGTCGGAGCCACAAGTGTCCGTGTTGAGTTATGTGTTCTTATCACTTGGCAATGAGAGCAGCCCAGCAAGGGCATTTCTGGCACAGGCTGTTGCTGCCTTCTGACAGCTGCTGCATTCCAGTGTCTGTCAAGTTTGGGGCAAAGAAGGCCCACAGCAGGGGTTGGCAAAGGCAGCCTCGGGACTCATTTTCCCTGGTCTCTGCACACAGTGAATTGTGCTTATTGCTGTTGTCACACTGACTGCTGATGTGCAGGTGCATTATGCTTGGATCTTATTTTCATAAAAGCCACTGGGGAGAAAAGGAGTGCAGAGGCACAATCCAGGCATCTCCAGGAATAACTGGATCTGCCCACTGATTGAGGGGAATGACAGCCTGCCAGGAAGCACATCTGATGGTGCTTCCAATTCCAAATGTGTCAGGCATATGTTTTTAATTACTTTGTCTCTGTAGTCATTATCTTAATAGAGACCTGGGGTTCATTGTTAAAGCCGGTTTGGTAAGGTGGGCAAAATGTGGCCCAGTGTTGCCACCTAGTGTCTACCGTGTGGACCGTCAATGTTCAAAATAGTCAATGGCAATAAAACATGGTTCAAATCACAACATGCAAATCTTGATCTGCGTGTTCTCCCACAAGGTTGCATGGTCTCAAGCTGAGTACTAGGAACAGTTGGCCTCAGTATGTACCATAATATTACCGGTACTAGTGACTTCTGGGGAATTCAGAAATGCTGGAGGAAATGATATCCGCCCCCCCCCCCCGCCATCCGCAGCCCTTTGCTCCCCAAGAATCACCTGCCTCGAAAACACCTGCTGTCTGCACCGGGCTCTGAGTCATTGTACATCCAGGTTGATGTTGGTGAGCCCGCATGGTGGTGGTGCTGGCGGTGGCTGTGGCCGCGGTGTGTTCAGTTCAGTTCTTGGCCCTCCAGTCTCCGTGGATCTTGGCTCACAGCGGAGTCCTAGTTGTTGCCTGTCTGTGAACTCCCTGACAGCCGTCTGCCTCCTGCTTCTGTGTCTAGCACAGCAGAGAGGAACAGTGGGCTTCGACACACACCATCTCCCCACGCTGGGAAAGCCTTGTGTGCATGGCTTCAGAGTGAGTCTTACTCCACTTTCTCTACAGTGATCTTGACAATCAAGATGGAGTAACAGTTATCCAACCACATTCTGTGATTCCTTGCTTGAATGGGGAGAGCAACACCATCACTATGCAGAGTTCTCCCACTTTCCCCCAGAAATTATGGTTTAGGCAAACAGAAGGGAGCAGCATATGAAAAATGTAAGGTGCTAATTTTAACCAAACTCCCATTTTTATTTACATAAAGACATCAACATTTTGCACAAGTTCTTACCCATTTCTGAAAGCATTTCATCCCCTGAAATTTTTTTTAAAGATTTAATTATTTTTATTGGAAAGATAAATTTACCTTTCCAATAAAAAATATTGGAAAGACAGAGGAGAGACAGAGAAGAAGATCTTCTGTCTGTTGATTCACTCCCCAAGTGGCTGCAACAGCTGGAGCTATGCCAATCTGAAGCCAGGAACCAGGAGCCTTGATCCTCTTCCAGGTTTCCCACATGGGTGCAGAGTCTCAAGGCTTTGGGCCATCCTCGACTGCCTTCTCAGGCCACAAGCAGGGAGCTGGATGGGAAGCGGGGCCACCAGGATTAGAATCAGTGACCACATGGGATCCCGGCACTTGTAAGTGCTGAGGACTTTAGCCACTAGGCTACTGTGTTGGGTCCTATCTCCTTAACTTTTAAGTACTGCGCACAATCAACAACCTTTATTGGTTATAAGAATCTCAAAGTTTAGGATCCAGGATTGTGCACTGTCCGTCTCTCCAGTATTGCTTTATTTTGTTCCACAGTAGAGTAAATTCTAGGCAACGTATAGCAAAGGGGTAAACTACAAATAAAAGAAATATGGTAATCAGGATCAACACATAAGTATTGTATCAGGAGGTTGCACCTACAGGGGACAAGAACTGCTATTTCTGTTAAGCTGTTTGATTGGACAAGAATTTTTTTCTTTCTTTTTTAAAGCTGCTTGGAAGCTGTTCTCAGTTTTGGAAAGCTCTGTGTAAACATGGACTGTTTCATGTTCCTGACATTTCAGCTGAACTTTAAAAATTGCTTCCCTCCTCCCTCCAACCTCTACCTGACCTCCGGCACACCCACTTCCTCCTAGCCAAGGAGGTGTCAATACCCAAAGCATTTTATCAGGCAAAGCTGGTATCTTTCTGGAAACACCATAACCTGGGCATCAGCTGGGCTTTTGGGAAGCCTGGGTGTGCACACCTATTTTGGAAGCCCTCTCATTTTCATGGCACTTAGGCCCTTGGAGGTGGTTCCAGGGCCTCACACATGGATGGGGCTGTCATGATAGGAGGGCCAGAAGCAGGGGTGTTGACGTGGAGGTGGGATGCAGAAGTCCTCTTCTCCCATGTTGGCAGGTTGCCTGGTGGATTTCCTTCTATGGCCCCACTCCCAGTCTCTCCTCCAGGACCACGCGGGCTCATCCAGAAGTAAGGCCACTTGCACAGGTTCCAAGAATCTGGTCTGAGCACAGGAGGCCAACCCCGCTGCATTACAGAAGGTTAGAGGGCAGGCTGCTTTTGGTCTCGCCACTAAGTGTCACCAGCTGGGGGAGGCCAGTGGCCGGAGAGCTGCTCCTGGGCAGTTGTGGGATAGTGACTCCCCACTGGCTCCATTTCCTGATTTCTTCTCCTTAGTGGAGGCACCACAGCTCCCAGCCTTCGTGACTTCTCCCGGTGGACATCTGATAGAGAAGCCAAATGCATCCCTGCCAGCTGATTGGTTCTTTCTCCAGGCTTACTCAGCTCAGGAAATATCACTGGCATCCACTTAGTCGCTGAATCCAAAGCCCGGAAGTCACCTTTGTTTGCTCCATCATAAATCCCACCATCAGGTTCTGTTGCTTGGACCACCCAGATATTTGCAGAGCTGAATCCTTGTTAGCTTCTCACTGCTGCCACCACAGTCTTGGTCTTCTCACCGTGCTGCTGCAGGGTCTCCACACCTCCCTACTTCCTCCCACTTCTATTCCAAGGCATCCTGCTGGCATTGGAATCAGACTGGCTTTGCAGGCTGGATCCTTCCCTTACTGACTGTGATGGCCAAGTAGTCTAATCTTTCTTTGCCTTGGTTTTGTCATCTGTGAAATCAGAATAATTGCAGTGCTCAAACTTGAGGGTTTTCATGGGGATTCCAGGAAGTCCATATAAATTTCTTAGGGAAATTCAGAGCATGCAGTAAAATTTTAGGTTTTTATTGTTTTAGGTACTTATTATCCCTAATCCCTGACCTATTTCACATTAAGCCATCTTTTAAAAATCAAATCAAAGGGGATCTAATGCCCTGGCATAGGCTTAGCTTCTGCCTGTGGCACCAGCATCTCACATGGGTGCTGGTTTGTGTGTTGGGTTGCTCCAGTTTCAATCCCACTCCCTGCTTATTGCCTGCGAAGGCAGTGGGGAATGACTCAAGGCTTTGGACCTCAGAACACATGAGGGAGACCCTGAGAAGGGTTATGACTCTGGATCAGCTCAGCTCCGGACATGGTGGCATTTGGGGAGTGAACCAGCAAATGGAAGATCTCTGTTTCTGTGTAACTTTACCTTTCAAATAAAAATAAATCTTTTTAAAATTATCTTTTATCGGAAAGTCAGATTTACAGAGAGGAGGAGAGATAGAATGATCTTCCATCCGTTGGTTTACTCCTCAAGTGACTGCAAAGGCTGGAGCTGAGCCAGTCTGAAGCCAGGAGCTTCTTCCAGGTCTCCCACTTCGGTGTAGGTCTCAAGACTTTGGATTATCACCTGACTGCTTTCCCAGGCCACCAGAGGGAGCCGGAATGGAAGTGGAACAGCCTGGACATGAACTAGTGCTCATTCGGGATCCCAATGCATGCAAGGCAAGGACTTTAGCCACTAGGCTGTTGCACTGGCCCCAAAAATAATCTTAGGAGAAGCAAATCAAAGACAAGTTGGGATGCCCACAGCTTGTATCAGAGTGCCTGAGGCCGAGTTTGCTTCCAATTCCAGCTTACCACTAATGTGCCCAGGTAGTTGAGTTTCCACCACCTCCTTGGAGAATCCAAATTGGATTCTTGGTTACCAGCTCTGCCCCAGCTACGGGTCATTGTGGACATATTTGAGTGAACCTGTGGGGAAACACTAATTCTCTCTCATTCATCTCTTCCTCTTAAATAAAGGAAATAAAAACAATTTCACAAGGAAATCACAACATCTCTACTTTTGTTTAAATCCTTCCAACATCCTGTTTCTTTGCCAGTTGCCACCATGTGTTCCAGGGCTCCAGATAGCCTCTGCTAACCTGACTCCCAGCCCCATCTGTTACTGCCCTTCCCACTGGTCACCAAGTCCCAGCCTTTTGGGTCTTCCTCCTTGCCAGGCACACACTTGGCTTATTCCCACCTGTTCTTGTGCTGGCCTGCTCCTCCCCTGGGTGGTAGCTTAAAAGACACATCTTAAAGAGGTCTTTTCTGATGCCTACCCTTGACACCCATATAATTGCTCTTGTTTTCTTCCTTGCACACCTCAACAACTGAGATGATTTGTTGGCTTGTTGAACTACCTGCATTTCTGTTCTTCTGTCTCCTTGTCCATCTGCTCCATCTCCTGCACCAACAGGGCCTGCCTTAGAGAAAGCTCTAATAATATTCTTCAGTTAAATAGTGGTTGGTACTTCAAATTTAGTGTTTTCTGTGTCCCTTGCACCTACGTAATTCTGCTATTTAATCCTCATAAAAATACTGTAAGAGTTTTTAAAACTTTTCAATTGACATAATAAGTCTATATGTTTATGGGATATAGTATGGTGATTTGATATGAGAACAAGGAGGTTTTAAAAACTTCATGGGGGCCCGGCAGCATGGCCTAGTGGCTAAAGTTCTCGCCTTGAACGCCCCGGGGTCCCATATGGATGCTGGTTCTAATCCCGGCAGCTCTGCTTCCCATCCAGCTCCCTGCTTGTGGCCTGGGAAAGCAGTTGAGGATGGCCCAAGGCTTTGGGACCCTGCACCCGTATGGGATACCCTGAGGAAGTTCCTGGATGTTGGCTTCAGATCGTCATAGCATCGGCCATTGAGCTCACTTGGGGAGTGAACCATCAGACGGAAGATCTTCCTCTCTTTCTCTCCTCTCTGTATATCTGACTTTCCAATAAATAAATAAATCTTTAAAAAAAAAACCATGGAAAATTTGGGCTTTTAATTTTGTTTCCCCACAAATTTTTGGAAATTCCCTTATTCAATGTATAACAATAAAATCAGGGCAATTTGTTTTTTCAACCCCTTACACATTTATTTTTCTTATTGCAAACTTCTGTCTTAGGAATAGAGTTTTTGTTTGTTTGTTTGTTTGTTTTTTTAGTTTGTGTAGTTGAAAAGCAGAGTGAGGGGGAGAGAGATCTTTGACTCATTGATTGATTCCCCCAAATAGTTATAACTGCCAGGACTGGGCCAGGATGAAGCCAGGAGCTTCATCTGGGGTTCGCACCGTGGCAGGCAGAGGTCACTTAGAAATCCTCTGGGGCTAGATCAGAAGTGGGCGTAGGCCACAGACCTAGGCACTGTCATATGTTATATGGATGTGACAAGCACTGTGTCAACCCATTTTTTTTAAGTTAGCATACACTGTGTGTGTCCTTTTGACACTGCTCATCATGCCTTAGTCTTGTAATGTGGGATTTCACAAGAGCTACCAGCTGGATTATTCAAGCTTGCCGGCATGGATGTCACCTTAGTAAGGGCCCACAGGTGTGCTAGGCCTCCTTAGCCTTCTAGTTTAGGATTTTTCAAAGTGGATTGCCAACCACAAGCCACCACCTTACCTAAGGTGCTTGTTAGAATGCAGATTCCTGAGCTTACTTGCTAAGCCCAGGCAGTTGATTCCAGGGAGGTGGACCCCTTGAATGTGTATTTTTAACCCAGGATTACTCTGGTTAAGATGCAAGAATGAATATCACTGGTCATATGTGTGTTCCAGCTCATTAAATGTTTTATGATTAGGCTTTGCCCTTTGGTCCAAAAAAAATATATGCAGCTATTTATTTGCTTTGGTTGATTGATTTGATTAGTTGTGAAAACTCCTATTTGAATGGCTTTTGGAGTCCAACTTGAACACACGATTTATTTCCCCTTAATGATCCTTGGGCCCCAAGTCCCTGGTCTACATTGTTTTTTTGGGCAGTGTGTGTGGTGTCTCCAACTTGTATGAGCCAGAATACCTCATATCTGTTCCTGGGCTATTGCCTGGCTGTGTTTGCGTGTGTGTGTGTGTGAGTTTGTGTGAAGGGGGATGTCTGGTCAGCTCTCCTGATATGTGCTCCTGTTAGTTAATTATAAAATCCAGGCTTGTTTTTGCTCCTTCCTTCCTAGAAACAATTTAGTAGTAATAACATTCCCAGCAGCACTCCATGATTGTGTTTTCTCACACTGAAAAAAATGGGGGACCCCATGTTTGAAGACACAATAACAGTAAAGCCAGTTTGATTAGACTCTAGGTGGATTTTAAATGCAACCTGATGGCAGCTTTGTCTGGCTTGAAAGTCATGCATTCTATTTTGAGCACAGAATATGAGTATTTGCAATGCCTGGTAGGGAATTAAATGATTATTGCATTAACATGGCCAAATAATACAAGCATCCTTCATCTTTAGATCCTGTCCTGGTGGTTCTGCCTGTAGTGCTTAGAGAGGCCTGGGGCCCCAGTTTAGAGTTTAATTCCATCTGCTTTATGTCTTTGATTTAGGAATCACCGAGTTATGAACAAGAGAGATTCCACAGCTGTCTTTCCTATCTTTATCTTTGCTCCTTCCTTTAGTCTGTGAACTCTGTAGGTCTTTTTTTTTTTTAAGATTTATTTTACATATTTAAAAAACTGAATTACACAAAGAGGGAGAGACACACTGAGAGAAAATGCAGTTTTTAATTTTTAAAGATTTATTGTTATTTGAAGGGCAATGTTAAAGAGAAGGGCAGAGAAAAAGATCTTTTTGTCTGCTGGCACACTCCCCAAAGGCTGCAGTGGCTGAAGCTGAACTAATCTGAAGCCAGCAACTAGGAGCCTCTCCTGGGCCTTTCGGGGTCCCAAGAACTTGGGCCATCTTCCACTGGCTTTGGAGCTAGATCGGAAGTGGAGTATCTGAGTCATTCCCATAGGGAATCTTAGCCTACTATGCCATGGCACCAGTCCTGAAAGGGCAGTCTTTCATCCACTGATTTGTTCCATAAATGTTCTCAGGAGCTTTGTTGGGCCAGGCTGACTCCAGATGCCTAGAGTTGCATCCAGGTCTGCCATGTGGGTTGCAGGGGCCCAAGCGTGTTTTGCTTTCTCAGGCTCATTAGTAGGGGGCTGGTTGGGAAGTAGAGCAGCAGTGACTTCAACAGGAGTTCATAAGGGATGCTAGTGTCACAGGCAGCAGCTTAACCCATGGTGCCACATACTGTTCACCGCACCCATCAACAGTAGGATCTTGAGAAGCTCAAATTGTGAGACAAATCTTTTAGCAGTCTTGTGCTAAAGACCCATCACTAACCTTCTCTCCTCAAAAGTCCCAAGAGATACTTTCATAGCATGATAGTACTTTGCTTTGGGATGATGTTGTTCCCTTTGCTCAGGTGCTTTTCCATCAGCCATGCTATAAAGGGAACCGTGGTGAAGTCAAGGCACAGACCATTCTCCAAGCTGTTGGTTAGGCCCCACCTTACTGTGGCTCAGAGTCCTTGCCTGTATGCATGGTGGCCCCACAGAATTGGAGCAAGCAGGCTGAATGTTTTCTGGTCCTTTGGTTTATCTGCTGGCAGCTCTGTAAGAACCCGGAATATTTAGTAGAGAGTTTGGGGAGTACTGGGCAGAGCCATTAGCTAATGGTCATGGCTGCTTTGTTTTCAAACCTTTAAGCTTCTGAGCATATTGTCAGCACAGCCCAGGAGGTAAATGTAAAAATACTTTTCCTTCCAGTTTTTGCTGCATGGTATCCTAGCGACAGTATACTGACTGTCCTTGGTGTTGGGGTACCAACTAGGGCAGCATCAGAGCCTGCAGAGGGAGGGATATGAAGAGCCCGAGCAGAGGCACCCCTTTGAAGGCCAAGGTGTGCTTTCCTTTCAGCTTATCTTTGAGGAAGTTTTTGGCCCAGTTATTATGTTCTTGTTTTATTTGAAAAGCAGGGTGGGAGTGAGAGGCCCAGCAGGCCTGCAGCCTATGACGACAGCATCTACTTAAGTGCTGATTTGCATTTGGATGTTCAACTTCTGAGCCAGCTCCCTGCTAATGTACCTGGGAAAACAACACAGGATGGCACAAATCTTCGGGCCCCTGCCACCTATGTAGGAGACCTGGATGGGGTTCCAGGCTCCTGGATTTGGCCTGGTCTAGTCCCATTTTGGAAGTTAAGTGGTGGATGGATAAAAGAGCCGTCTCTGTCTCTCTAACTCTGCCTTTCAGATAAATAGACAAATACTTAAAAAAAAAACAAACAAACAACTTTTGATCTGGCACTGGCATTGCAGTATAGTAGGTTAAACCACCACCTGTGATATTAGCATCCCATATGGGCACCAATTCGAGTCCTGCTATTCCCCTTCCTATCCAGCTCCCTGCTAATGCACCCAGGAAAGTAGTGGAAAGTGATGCAAGTTGTTGAGTCCCTATCTTCATGTGGGGGACTCTGATGAAGTTCTTGGCTTTTGGCTTCAGCCTGGTCCAGCCCTGGCAGTTGTAGCCATATGGGGAGTGAGCCAGCAGAGGGATGATCTCTATCTCTCCTTCTCTCTGTCACTCTGCCACTCAGATAAAACAAATATTTGGGAGAAAAGAGACACAGAGCGTCTTCTGCTGTTTCATTCATCAACTAAGGAGGCTGCAACTAGGAACCAGAAACTCCAGCCAGGTCTCTCATGCAGATAGCAGGGACCCGGGTACTTAGACCACCCCCTGCCTCCCACCCCTCCAGGTGTGTGAGCAGGAAGCTGGTTGGAAGAGTAGAGTAGCGGGTCTCAGATCAGTCACTCTGATGTGGGATGCAGGCATCTCAAGCAGAGGCTTAGCTTGCACCACAGAGTCCATCCCTTAGCCCAGCTATTTTAAAGCAGTGTTTTATGTTCTGATTACCAGAGTAAAGTATGTTTATTGTCAGACAATCTGAAAAACAGAAAGCCCCAAGAAAGTAAAAAATCAACTCCTATTCCATCATTGTTAGCATGTTGGTAACTGTCCTTTTCATGGTTATTTTTACTGAGGTTTCATGATTAGGTTCTGAAGTCAGTCAAGGTGAAAACATCTCAAGGTCAAACGTATCCATAACCACCATGGAGGGTAATCCCTAGGAACTCTTAGGACGGAAAACAATTGCGCTAGACTCAAGGAAAAAACCAACAATTGAAAAACTTATGTGAAATTAAAAGGTCTTGAGGGCAAAACCATTTTACCTTAAAGATTACTATGAAATCCCTAATGATGAGGGGATGGTGGTAGAGACAGGAATTGTGTGCCTACTTGCCTGTAAAGTTTATTCTGTTCTATTTTAATATGAAGGGTCTATAACTTTAATATGGGTTAATACTTGTTGTGAGGTTGGTATGCCGTAATGATAACACACCTTGCTTCAGGAAGCAGGTCCTGAATCATCCAGTCAGAAATATGAACACCATGCAATTGCATCGAAGACACCTGTCAGTGTCTGTTCTCAGCCCCCCAGGCCTCCCCGCCTTGCTCCCCCACCCAACACTCACTCACTCTCTATTTCTCTCTCTCTCGATCATTGTAACCTGTTTATTAACCAATGTGCTATTGTATTTTTAGGTAATTTCCAATTATTCACTGTTACAAAAGTGGTGAAATGAACATGGTCATGGATAAATCCTTAAGCTGCTCCATAGACATCTTGTGGATAAATTCTTAGTTGTGGAATTGACAACTTGGAAGATAGGATTTTTTAAAGATTTATTTTTATTGGAAAGGCAGTTATAGAAAGGTGGAGAGACTTCCATGCACTGAGTCACTCCCCACCCAGATGACTGCAAGGGCTGAAGCCCAGATGATCCAAGATGATCCAAGGTTAGGAAGTGGATCTTTTCCCAGGTCTTCCATGGGTGCAGGGCTCAAGGACTTGAACCGGCCTTTGCCGCTTTCCCAGGCCATAAGCAGGAACTGAACCGGAAGTGGAGCAGATGAGAGAGCAACCAACGCCGGAAGAGGAGGCTTGGCCTGCTATACCAGACACCAGCTCCAGATAGAAACATATTTAAGACTTTAACCTCATGTTGCCAAATTGTCCCCAGGTACATTATGCTTCCTTCAAAGTGTCTATTTCCCAGCATTACTGGAAGTTATCATTCAAAAGTATGTCCTATGGCATATCTGATTTTTAAAAAAATGACCCAGGGCTTCTGCCAATTTATCCTGGAAAGAATAAAACAAGGGGGGCTGGTGCTGATAAATGCTGGGGGCTGGATTAGGTGGGAGATGAGGACAGGTAATAGAAGGGGTGAGCTTGGAGGCCGTTTGTGTACTGCAGGATCCAGCAATCTTCAACAGGCAGCATATGGCTTAATACTTAAAAGTCATATGCAATTTTAAAAAGCATCTTCAATAATATAATTCCTGATTTGGAAAATAATCTGGTGTCTTGTTATCATAGAAGCTGCAAAATGAGAATGACATTTGTATGATTATCCAGAAGGGAGTATGGGCTTTAAAAATCTATGGAGAAATACCGTCCTAATCCAACCTTCCTTCCTTTTACATTTTTAGAGTTTTGAAAGAGAGGATGTGGGACAGGCTGAAGCTGGGAACCAGCCCCTCAGTCTAGGTCTCCCAGGTGGGGGGCAGGAGCCCCAGTCATCTGACCCATAACCTGCTGCCTCCAATGGTGTGTGCTTGAAGAAAGCTGGACTTGGGGAGTGGAGCCGAAACTTGAACCCAGGCTCTCCAGCATGGGAGGCAGACATCGTAGGAGGCATCTTCGCCGCCCCCTCCAAATGCCTGTCCTCAACCCTTCACCGTGGCAAGGGACAGTGAAACCAGAGGGTAGGGTTTCTGTAGCGCCACATGGCATATCAGTGATGGGGCTGGAGCTAGAACTGGACATTTTGGACTGCATTTTCAGTGCTCTTTCAGGGAGGTGGGGTGGCCGTGGGACAGGGTGGGATGAGGTAACAGACATCAGAGCCCCTCTGGACACTCAGCGGTGTTCTCCTCCACAGCCCGGTGAAGCTCGGCTTCTGCTTGGTCCTCCCCACTTGGCAATGAGAGCCAGTTCACCGCTGGCTTAATAACACCTGGCTGCCTGAACGCTTCCTCAACATGCCTTGACAACTCTTGTCTCTTCCTCAGGGGAGCCACCTCCTACCGTTACTGCCCTTGTCCCTTGTCCCCAGGCTCTCCCTGACTGGTCTGTAGGCTCTCGGAGTGCAGAAACTGTACCTTCTAACTGCTGCTCCGGGCCCACACTGAGCCTTAGTAAGTGTCTGAATATCTGGATAGATGCTAATGAATGAACTACAAGTGTGTGGGGCTGCTGGGCAGCGTTGCTTCTGATTGCCTTCAGAACAAGGAGAGCCGAGAGAAGAAAGACACACCACTGAGGCTTTGCCTGGGTACAGCTAAGCCAGAGGGTATGATCTGCCTCTCAGGGTGCCAGAGAAAGGCCTCCTGGGTCTGGGGTCCGGAGCTACTACCCACCCAAGCCTGCCTTGCTGGCTTGTCATAGGCAGCTCCACGGTTTAGGAGATACTATTGCTCAAGAAGCCTCCTTGAGTCTCTGTGGATGAGAATTCAAGGTCAGGGTTCTTGTAGGACTCCTTGGAAAGGAGAGGACAGCAGCCCCCATCCCGGGGTCACCTACAGCCTGGGCGTCACAGTCGCTGGGGCATTTGCGGCAAGAGCTGTCAGGTCTGCTGGTGGCTGGCTGGGTGCCAGCACAGCGCCGCTGTGAGGCCGCAGGTTCCCGGCCCCCCCCCCCCCAGCTCCGCGGGTGTCCCTCCCCCTCCTCAGTCTTCAGCTGCCTGAGGCTCACAGCATCCTCGGCCAAGCAAAGGAATGTGCCGCTATCGGAGGAGGCGCCGGTCCAGCCCCGCTGCAGCACCTAGGGCACGCTCTGGGCTGCCGGGGTCCGCTGTCTGGCGCTGCGCCACGTGCTGTGGTCGGCGCTGATGTCAAGTGGGTGTGGGCTCTTGGCGAAGGCCCGGCGAGGACGAGGAGGGCGCGCGATGCGCCGCGGGCGCGCTGAGGCCCCGGCGCGCTCGGCTGCCCGGCGCCGCTGACCAGAGTGGCCGCATGGAGCCGCGGTGCTGTCCGCCGCGGGACGCTTGCCCCGCCGCCCGCGGGGGCTGGCCCAGGCCGTCGGCGGGGGCCTGCAGGTGTGTGTGTGCGCGGTAACTTTAGGGGACGCGGAGGGCACCGTGTGTGGGCGTGTGGTCGTGCGGGGGAGCTGGCTAGTGCCCAGCTGGCCGTTGGCGTGGGAGCCCCGCTTTCAGATGGAGTTTCAGCGAGGTAATGCACTGAGTCGGCACCCGGCTTGCAGGTGGGGGGTACTCATTGGGAAGGGCGCCCAGGGGAGCTACCTTGTTGTCTTCAGAATCGGGGCTCCAAGTGCAGTCTGCGTTCATGGTAACGGGATTCTCAGCGGACAACCCGTTTCCTGAACCCATTAAGGTTAAAGGGGTTCCTCGGCTTCGGAGGGCCGCCAGCCAGCACAGGAGGGGGCTGGGGAGCAGAAGGTGGGCAGAGGGGACCTCTCCACGCTTTCGGCCCGGCGCGGCAGGGTGCCTGCCTCTCCTCCTCCTCTACCTCCTCCTCCCCTCTGGAGCCTCTCCACCCACACTTGCCAGGAGCCGGCGAGGAGGAGGTTAAGAGGCCAGTCTTGTGCCCACGACAGCTCGGGTTTCACACACACCTTCCCGGAGGAATGCGGAGGCTTTGTTCCAGGCGACCGTCCCAGCCGCCCCGAGCCCCGAAGCCGGCGGGCATGGGGCCATTACTCATCTTTTACGGCCACGCTGGGGAGCTGCTGGGTAGGCAAGTTAATTATTAATGTCTAGGCTGGCAGGAGACAATCTGGAAATGAGACTGGTGGGCTGTATCCCCCTCCCCCCTTTCTTTTTGACTTTGGCAATCAAGGTTCCAGCCCATGCAGTCTGCCTTCTGGGAAGATTTAGGCGCTCGTCTGGGACCCGCCCTCTGCTGGAGGGACTCCCCATAACAGCCCCTCTCCCATCGTGGTGGGGGTCAGTAAGGGACAGTTTCATTGGGAAGCAACCTGTGCCTTTTCTCATTTGCTTTCCTAATCCAGTCTCATGCCGTCCTCTGTGCTGGGCAACCTCCTGTTGGTGCTTCCAGACCAGGTGTGTGAGAAACCTCAGCAGGTGTCTGAGAAACCCTGCCCAGGTGCTGCCCCGGCCTTGCCCCAGCCCCAGAGCCTGCTCCCAGCTCCACAGATGCTCCAGGAGTGCAAGGGAGTGGGGTCACCACATCTGGCTCTCCCAGGTCCGGGTGTGGGCCAGAGGGAGGTGTGAAGCCTCTCCCTCTGGCAGTTTCAGTTTCCCTCCCTCTGGCAGGGAGAGGGTGGATGCTGAGGCTGGTAGCATACAGGGGTTGGTGTGTGTGCTGGGGGTATTTCTAGGTGGGGCCTCCAGGACGGGTTTGGAAGGGCCCAGTCCTTCCTTGGAGAGCCAGGGAGGAGGCAGATGGGAGAGCTGCCCCATCCAGCCCTCCTGGGAGTCTTGGGGACATGTCTCTGCCAACTTGGGACAGAATACACCATCCTGTAGACTTAAGGGCCAAAGATTGTGCAAGGAGAATGTGTTGGGAAAAGGTGGATGGGCTCATCTTGGGAGCTGATATTCTTGAGAGTCCAGGAGGGCACCTGGCTTATAAATGGAGGGCTGAGCAGTATTTGGGGAGGGGACAGTCTTATGAGAGGTGAAGGGTACAGGGAAGGATGTGGGGCATGGGCTGTGTGTCCCATCTGAGAGGTTCTGAAGATGGGCTCCACCCGCATGCTCTGTACCATCCTACTTTTCTGGTTCCTTTCTCTATGACTTGGTTTGTTGAATTCACCTGCTTCCCCGTTCTGGTCTCCATGGGCTGGGGTGCTCCAAGACCACCCAGATATGTCCCATCCCAGGAGAAGTTGACGGGCAGAGAGCTTAGGTGCAGAGTTGCTATAGGTGGTTGAGAGCAAGCTGTTCCACCTGTCCTGACAGCTGGTCTTGTGGTGTATATACAGGGGGCTCTTGCTTTTAGAGTGTCACTTCCTCCAACCTGAGCTCTGGCACTCTGTGTGGAGGGTTTGGAGAGGGGCCTGGATGGAGACAAGTGTTTTCTATTATGGGAAGACTGCTCGCACCTGCCAGCTGATGTCTGCTCACCTTTTGGCCAGCTTGCTGTGACTGAATAGGCATTGATGGTGGCCAGCCTTCCTGGAGAAGCCACCCAAGTGACTGTAGGGAGGGAGTGGATGAGTTACAGTGTTTCTAGAGCACTGTAAATTAAGAAGGAGGATGGTAGGGATGGTGGGGAAGGGCAGTGAAGTAGTGAGATTGAGCAGGGGTGGGGGCATCAGAGACTGTGTGAGTTTTGGGTCAGAGGACTGAGCAAGGCTGGTCCGCGTAGATTCCTACTTGGGTTTTGCACTCCATTTCTGTGCAGGCTGTTGTTAAGTGGAGCCATCTGTCCCGGCGCCTGGCCCCTGGAAGCCTATCTCTGCAGCAGCTCCTCCCTCACCAAGGCACTGAGTTGCTGGTGGTGGTTCCTGGGTTCCCCAGAAGCAGCTGTATCTGGTGGCTTTTCCTGCATGGGCGACAGGAGAAGCCACTCAGGTTAAGAGAGGGTGCTCTGAAGGTTGGTTCCGATTCAGGAGGGATGCAGTCAGAAGGGATGCAAAATGGGGACCCTGGCAGCCTTGGTTCTCAAAAGCACAAAGTTGCCCCTGAGGTTTGCACTGTTTGATGAGGGGTAAAGAGGCCAGCTGGTATAGCTGACCTGTGTACGTAGACAGCCAAGAATGAGGGAGAGAGGAGGTATTATATGAGGCACTGCTGTGTTCTTGAGTCTCTCAAAGTCTTCTTTGGGCTGTTAACTGAGGATAAGAAATCCCCTCTCCCCTCCCTCTCTCCCCCTTCCCTGGGATAATTGTGAGAATTTCATGAGATGCTTGCAAAATATTTAGTCCAGTGCTTACTAATTGGCAGTGGTTTTATTATTATTATTAGTGGTAGTATTAGTTAATGTAGCCAGGGGACTTAGATCATCAACTGAGAGAGTTGTGTTAGTAGAAAATGTCAGGAATGTCCTTTTGTGTTGCCATTAGAGGCCAGGTCCAGGCTCCAAGGGTCAGATGTGACAACTGTGCCAGAAGGGCATCATCTGACGTTCACATCAAACCTGTTTTCCAGGCGCTAATTGTTCAGAGAGGTCTGGAGACCTGTGACTGCGTGGCTGCAGGCAGCCAGCACAGCTAAGCTGGAAAGGTGGTCGGCTGTGGTCCAGCCAAGGCTAGGGCATGCTGGGCCTAAGTGTGCCGGGCACCTGCCACTGTTAGCAGTGTCTCTTCACTCGTTCTTTTCTCTCCCTGAGCCAGTGTCCCGGGAGAATAACAAGCCTTGCCTCACACAGTTGTTCTCACGACCAAATGGATAATGTATGCAAAACTGTACTGCAGTATTCTGTGTTCCTGATGGCTTCTCATGTACCAGACCCTGTTCCCAGTGCTCTGCCATGTTATTTCACTGAAGTCTTAGAACAGTGTATGACGCAGTTAATTAATTCCCACATTTTACTGATGAGGAAGTTGAGCTGTTAGGAACTATAACTTTTTTAAAAAAAGATTTATTTATTTATTTATTAGAAAGTCAGATATAGAGAGAAGAGGAGAGACAGAGAGGAAGATCTTCCATCCAATGATTCACTCCCCAAGTAAGCGCAACAGCCGATGCTATGCTGATCCGAAGCCAGGATCCAGGAACTTCTTCCAGCTATCCCACACAGGTGCAGGGTCCCAAAGCTTTGGGCCGTCCTCGACTGCTTTCCCAGGCCACAAGCAGGGAGTTGGATGGGAAGTGGAGCTGCCGGGATTAGAACCGGTGCCCATATGGGATCCCGGAGCATTCAAGGCGAGGACTTTAGCTGCTAGGCCACGCCACCCGGCCCAGGAACTGTAACTTTTTTAAAAAAGATTTTTATTTATTTGACTGGAAAGGCAGATCAAATTTATGAAGAGGGGAGACAGTGAGAAAGAGCTTTCATCTGGTTCATTTCCCAAATGGCCGCAATGGCCAGAGCTGAGCCAATCCAAGGCCAGGAACCAGGAGCTGCTGGGATTCTCACACAGGTGCAGGGTTCCAAGGCTTTGGGCCATGGTTTACTGCTTTTCCAGGCCATCAGCAGGGAGCTAGATGGGAAGTGGAGCAACTGGGACACGAACTGGCATCTATATGGGATCCTGGTGATTGCAAGGTAAGGATTTAGCCATTGAGCTTATCATGTTGGGCCCAGAAGCTGTAATTTGAATACTGCCTATGGAAATCATGCAGCTGAAGATGTATGTGGGCTAGAGTGGGTCTCAGCTGTGGTTGCTGCAAGGGTGTTTGAGCACTGCCTTTCTTCTGGGGCCCAGAATATGAGTTACCACAACGAGTCCAAAAGGTTCTGCTTGGTTAATCTGTCCTTTTGGTGCCGCCTCTGGTCCTGTTGCCATGGGCTCTGTGGGGTACAGGACACAGCAATCGAGCCCATGACCTTCAAGTGTCATGTGCATGGAGCTGTAACTTCCTTGCATTTGCCCTCACTAGTGGTTCCTGTTAAGACACAGCTTACTTCTCTGAGTTGACTTCAGACAGGGGGTTGGGAGAGGTAGGGATGGGAGGAGGGGTGGTCAGGGCAGGGAATGTTTGGTCTAGAGGCAGCCATCACACCCGGAGTTTTCAAGGTCCCGTATTTTTCTGTTGCTTCCAGTTAGCTGTTTTGCCTTTCTCCCTCTGCCCTAAGTGATCTGCCAGTGAGCACTGAGGGCTAAAGTTTGCAATATATTAGAAAAACATCCAAACAGGAAGACAGACACAAAGCACCCGGCAAAAATAATGGCTCACAGCTCGTGGCATCTCAAACTTAGGTGGTGCTTGTTAACAGTTACTGTCACAGCCCCAAATTCATTCTCACTGCTTTTGTAGGTGTTTATGAGAGAGAACAAGAGAAGGCTGAAGCATTGCAGGTTACTTTTTGTTTAGAATAAAATAATACTTAGGAGTGACACAAATAAAGGCTTAAAGGCAGGGTGTGGAATAAACAGTGAAAAGCAACTGGTGGGGCTGCAGGCATCCTCTGGAGGTGTCCTGGCTCTGGTCATTGCAGCAGGACTTTCTGTGGTTTGCGCCTGCACCTGCAGCAGCCTGGTACGGATGGACAGAGCAGGCATCCAGAGAGCCTGTCCTCTTACTGGAAAGTGGAGTGAGCTGCTTGAGGTCAGATAGCCAGATATGTAATCACTTGCCTGTTGTGTTACTGTGTGGGACAATGAGAAGATTTCAGAGGTGGGTAGCAAAGGAGATTGTGGGCCAAATGCCAGAGACAACCACTGTTTGTGTTTCAATAGGCTTCTAAAGACTTTCTCCTTTAAAAAATTATTTAATTGGAAGGCAGAGTGGGAGCCAGAGATCACCTGCTGATTTACTCCCCAAATGGCCACAGCAACTGGTGCTGAGCCAGGCCAGGCGCAAGCCAGGAGCCAGAAACTCCATCCAGGTCTCTCACAGGGATGGCAGGGGCTCAAGTACTTGGGCCATCATGTGCTGCTTTCCAGGTACATGATCAGGGAGCTGGTTTGGAATTGCAGTAGCCAAGACTTGGAACCTGTAGTCGCAAGGATGCTGGCTTTCCAAGCAATGGCTTAACCCTTTTTTGTCTTTGTCACAACACCATCTCTAAAGACTTTTTTTTCTTTTAAGGAAGTAGGGATGTTTGTTTTTGTCAGGGGAGATTTACTTGTTATTTATACATCTCCAAGCATATCAAGTTTCCTGTCTTGCAAGAAGCCTTTTTCTATAAGCTTTGTGTCCCTACAAATTCAGGCCAAGATTTTTATTTAGGTGAAACACTGAGCTAGAGGCTTTGGTGAAAGAAAAACAACGAGCAAGACGCTCCTGCCTTCAGAGTTTACAGTGAAGAGGCAGATTGTGTTCAACCAATTAGTCACTGGCAGAGTTGTGATCGCAAAAACACCAGTTGTAGCCAGCTCTGCTCCAGGTGCGTTATGCACATTACTCATGCTTAAACCCCATCAGTCTGCAAGGGAGATATTGCCCACTTTATAATTGTAGAGACTAGCAGGTTCGATGGCTTGCGCAAGGTGATACAATTAACAAGACACCCAAGCTGAGATTTCAATTCAGATGGTCCCATTACAAAATGCAGAGCCCTGTCTTAGGAAAATCTGCAGACACAGCAGTCCTATCAAAGGGCCACACACATTCAGTCTCTGAGATGAAGAAAGTGATGGTGCTCGGTGCCCCAATTCATCTCTCCCTTACCCTTTTCTCTCTTAGCATTCAGATAAAATGATTCTAATTATATTGTGGGGTATTCACTGTCTTCTTGCAAAGTTCCCTCCTATGATTCTTTCTCTTAGTTGAGTCACTTGATAATAAATCTGACTATGAGGACTGGAAGGAAATGGAAAAATTGTCTATCCATCTCGAGAAAGCAAGAGACCTGGGCAAACAGAAAAAAATTTAGTGGAGTCAGAGCCCAGCTTTTTTCCCCTAGGATTTCTGTATCAGTGTGTTTTGTGTTACTAAAATGAAGTAACTTTGTAAAGTTGGGTAGCTTTATAAAGAAAGGGGGTTTATTTTGGTGCTTGGTTCTGGTAGTCCAGGTAAAGGGCACACATCTGGTAGTGCCTTCTTGCTGGCAGTCTTGAAGCAGAATAGTCAAATGGCAGGGATAGGAACTCTGTGCATAAATTCTCTGCTGTCTTAAGAGGATATTTCGGAAAATTTCTGGAAAACTGAACTTAAAAACAAGCTTATCTTGGTGAAAAAGATTTTGAAATTGATCCAATTTTTTTAATAGTATATATTTTCATGAACTTTTGAAGTTCGCATGTAGGATTCAATCATGAGGGCTCCACTGTAGTGACCCGCACTGATGCTAATCCCCCCACAAACCCTCCCCTCTAAGCACCATCGTCAGATCGTTTCCTCTTGTTCCTACTTCACGATGGCATTAAATTTCCACACATGAACCTTGGTGGGGGTGGACCCTTAAACCACATGCAAACTGTTGCAGTCTCCCAAGGTGTAACATGATACAGGACAATAAAAGTGATTTTTTTTTTTTAATTGTAAAAGTCTTGTACTTAAGTATACATTTTTTCATGTGTGTTTGAAGAAAAACCAGACCCATGTAGAACAGCAGACCCATCATTTGGCAGCTGTTATTACTTAGGATGTGTCTGGAGTCTGAGCAGTTTGAAGCATAGGAGTAGACATGCAGGCTGGGCAGGTCATGGCAGCAGTGTTAGGCAGTGTGTGGGCAGTGTTGGTTTGCTTTAGGAAATCAGTGCATGCTTCCCGGTTTGTATGCTCTCCAGTGAGCTGGCCTGCACAGCCGGCTTTGTTAGTTTCAGGGAGAGGAAGAAGGGGTCATTAACAGTGACTTCATTTTGTACACATGAGGATGTCTCAGAAGTTTATGGAAAAACACTTAAATAAGTATATTTTGGTGCAAAAAACTGATATATGTGCATATTTTTTTTCATGATAAGCTTTTTCAAGACCTCCCCCAAAATATAGGTTTGATTTATTTAATTATTGATTGATTGATTGATTGCTGCAAAGTAAGTATATGTTTTAGCTCCATTCTCCATGAACTTCTTGAAGGGCCCTCTTATTCAAAAAGTTCTAAGAGGCCGGTTCACCAACCCTGGGTAACAGAGGACAGGTTGGAGAGTCCAGCTTCAGGCCCCAGCGTGGGCTCCTGCTCTTGTTCCCATGGGCCGCTGGCCACGTTCCCAGGTCAGTGAGTGCTGGACTCAGCCTGCAACTTCCCTCTGGGCTCCAACTCCCGTTGCAGTCTCACTCAGGTACCAGGCGCAAGTGGAGATGAGTGTGGTTCGGTTGCTAGGTTGCCAGTGTAGCTTGCTTGAGTTGAGAATTTCAAAGAATCTGTGGTATTTGTCAAATCTGACTCATGCTCTTAAGTGATGGCACCCCGTCCTGATGCCATGTAGCTTCTGTGTCCGTTGTGATGGCTCAGGGAGGTGTGGGGGACAGTGTATGAGGTTGGGAGGAGCCATTGGGGGTGGCTGAGGAGCTCCAGGAAGTCTAGTCTGTGTCCATCAGTCTCTCTGAAAGATGATTTTTGGGCTATTTTCAAGACTGACTCATCTATTCATACTTCAGGAGTTCAGAGAATCAAAATGGAGGTATTTTTCCAGAATTGAGGTATGGCTGTGAGGGTGTGGGCTGCTTCTGGGTTAGCTGAAGAAACCTCGGAGCTGCAGGATATGCAGAGAAAACCTTCAGGCCCTGACTTGGCAGGCTTAGGCTGGAACATGGTGTCTGGGCTTTGACTTCCCCCTAAGTTAGCCCAGCAGTTCCTGCCTCCACATGGGCCACTGGGAGCATAACCCCTTACTTTAGGAAGTCACGTGCATCTGCCAGGTGTTAGGTGCTGGGATCAGGGCTGTGCCGAACAATGGCACCCACACCAAGCAGGTACACGTTCTAACCCTGAAACCTGTAGACCTTCAAACGTGATTAAAGGAAACATATGCGGGTGTAGAGATGCTTTTGAATTTTTTCAAAAAGATTTATTTATTTTTATTGGAAAGGCAGATACACAGAGAGGAGAGACAGGGAGGAAGATCTTCTGTCTGATGTTTTACTCCCCAAGCAGCTGCAACGGCTAGAGCTGAGCCAATCCAAGGCCAGGAGCCTGATGTCCCATTTGGGTGCAGGGTCTCTAGGCTTTGGGCTGTCCTCCACTGCTTTCCCAGGCCACAAGCAGGGAGCTGGATGGGAAGTGGAGCTGCCGGGATTAGAACCTGTGCCCATACGGGATCTCAGCACATGGAAGGCAAGGACTTTGGCCACTAGGCCATGGCACCAGTGAGGCTTTGAAGGACTGGGCCCAGCACCCCACAGCTGGTGAATGGTGGGGTTTCAGTGCAGGCCCTCAGGCCTCAGGGTGGGAGCTCTCAGTGTGCCTTTCTAAAGGCATATAACCACTCTAGAAATCGGAGGCCCTGAGTCCTGATCCTTAGTTTCTTGCTTCCTACAGTTGGCGCAGTCCAGCTGCCCTTCAGCCTCAGTTTCCACCTGTGCCGAAGGGTAAGAGGCCTGGCAGTTTCAGAGAGGCTGTACTCTCCTGAGGCACAAGCACCTCCTTCACTTTCCAGACTGACTCCTCCAGAGAGGCCTTCCAGAGTGAACCTCACTTCTCCGTGCAGGTCACCCTCCCTGTCATGTAGGCAGGTTAGGGAGTTTGGCCATGGTGGGGCACAGAGATGTCCACACGGAGTGGTCTCCATCTTCACGCCATGGTGAAGATCTGGTGGCCACAGCAGGCGTGAGCTGTCCATCTGAGTGGTCTGGGCCTGGAATTGACTATAGTACTGTTCCTGCCTTCAACTGGTTCTCACTCTAAGGGGCAGGGCAGGCAGGTCAACAGCCAGTGTGATCATAGTGGTCCCCACGACTTTCTCCCTACACATGAGCACCAGTCGTGAGCACCAGACGAGCTTTTCTCTGACATCAGGGTGACAGTGGTGCTGCCACTTGCTCTGTGTGATCTGCGGCAAGCCAACTCAGGCTTTGAAGCTGCAGTGTCTTCATGTATCAGCCAGGACTGAGTTCTGCTTTCCCAGGTCTGGGAGGGCAGGCCACCTGGCACGGAGTGGCTCCACGGAGCCCATTCTTTGCAGAGTTCAGCATATCTCTCTTGCCCTCTGAGGCTGGCAGAGGTACATTAGAATTGGATGTGAAGGAGGGTCTGGCCACAGCGTGACAATCCCATGACTTCCTGAGGGGCAAGACTTTGCTTCGAGACAGGAGGTGGTAATCACTGGCTTTCAGGTGGCTGCCGTGGCTGTGCTGGGCCATGTTGGAAGCAAGAGGGTATCTGTCTTGCCAAGTACAAGATTGAGTGTCATCTCTCTGCTTTCTGGGGATAATGGCCGTGCAGATGAAGTGGATTCATGACGCTTTAGTACATCAGAGAACAGACTACTCTTTCTTTTCTCATGAAATGTTTACATTTTCTGGCTATTAGGGTAATGTGCTTATTTGGGACATCCTAAACAAGAAGGAAAAAAGTTTATATCTAGAGATGCTTACTGATAACATTTTTTAAAGTATTTATTTATTTTTTATTTGAAAAGCAGATTTTCAGAGAGAAGGAGAATCATAGAAGGAAGGATCTTCCACTCTTTGGCCCACTCCCCAGATGGCCGCAATGGTCAGAGCCATAACCAGGAGCCAGGAACTTCTTCCTGGCCTCTCACAAGGGTGCAGGGGCCCAAGGACTTGGGCCGTCCTCTGTTGCTTTTCCAGGCCATGAGTGGGGAGCTGAATTGGAAATGGAGAAGCTGGGGCTAAAACTGGTACCCATATGGGATGCTGGTGCTTGCAGGTAGAAGATTAGCCATTTGAGGCACTGTACTGGCCCCTACTGCTAACATTTTTAATGTATGTCCCTCCATGTTTTTTGAAAAGCATCTGTAATTTTTAAAAAATCAGTTTCATGTGTGTTACTCACGGGTGTTATCACATGACCTCTCAGAGTATAGTCTTGTTCTTACAACAATTTCATCTGCTACCATAATTGTCCATATGTTCATGTACCACCGTCTTATTCGTGACTATCGGTGCAATAGTTAGGCATTTAGATTGCTTCCACTTGCTTCCTCAAACACATGAAGCTATGTAACTGTGTGTTCTTTTGCTGTTGGATTCTTGCACCCGGAAGGCCCACATCAAAGAATAAGCTCATTTAAAAGTGCTCACTGGGACAGGCATTGTGGTGCCGTAGGGCAAGCGGCTGTTGGATGGCCCACGTCTCACATGGGAATGCCTGCCTACTACACACTTCTGATCTGGCTTCCTAGTAACGTGCCTGGGCAGCAGCAGATGAAGGCCCTTAGCTCCTGCCACCCACAGTGGGAGACCCAGAGAGAGTTCCTGGCCCCTAGCTTCATCCTGGTGTAGCTCTAGCTATTGTGGACATTTTGGGAGCCAACCAGTAGATGGATGTTCCCTGTCTCTCCCGACCCTTCTCTGGGACCCAACCTTCAAATAAATAAATCTTGCAAAAGTGTGCATCAATGTGCTGTTCTACTTAGCTTTCATGAAGGAGCCAGAAAGTTGGGGTTGTGGTGGCGTTAGGCAGCCATCGGCCAGCCCGAGGCCCTGTCCATTGTACACGCTGCTACCTCCTTGCCGCTCACTCTCACTTGCATCCTGGCTGACAGTACAATCAGCCTCTTGTGGCTCACCGGTGAAATTTAAGTAATGGGTCAGCCTTTCCAGTGCTTCCCTTACTGTCAGGAAGTTCGCCTGTGAATCTAACCTAAATCTTACCTGCTGCATTTTAAATCCCATCTGCTGCCGGTTCCTCTCAGTGGAGCGCAGCAGAGCCAAGCAGAGCTGTGCGCTGTCTGCAGGCGGCCCTGCCCGACCCTCGCCACCAGCCTTATGTTACCCTGGAGGAAACTTGAGGGTCTCTGGCTCCTGCTGTCGCGACTAGGAGGGCGGTCCCTGCATCGAGTTGCTGCCGATAACGCCAGGTAGGGTTTCTGAATCCCAGAGTGCCCGTGCCATGGAGACCCGCATTCCGGCCTCTCCCGTGCCCTCTGCAGACCTCACCGGGCAATTAGCATTCAGAGCATGCTCTCCTGTTGACACTGCAGGTCTATCAGATTCTTTCTCTGGGACCAAAAAAAAAAAAAAAAAAGCTGGCACAGGGATTAATTGTGCTTGGGTCCCAAGCACATTGGCCCCATGGTGAATGTGAAGGAGCACGGCCAGGCCAGGAGGACAGCTGAGTGCATTCTGGTACTGCGAAGGGCAGCTGTCAGTGTGGCAGGGGGTGGTCCCTTCCTGGACCTCAGGCCACAGCTGGACCTTCTAGTGGCGCTGCCTTAACTACCTTTTTTAGCCAGGTTCTTTCTTGGACACTGACAGCTTTATTATAGGGCAGTGGGGATGTTAATTTAGAAGGGAAATGAATAGAGCTGCAACCTCACTGGCAGCAGGAGGCCCCTTGCGTCCATCCCTCAGGCATTTGAGAGCTGCCTGGCAGGGTAGAGCCAGTCACACAGGAAAGAGACTGGAATTGAGTCCTCGCTGCACCTGTGGGAGTATCTGGCCCTGGGGTGGAGCGTGAAGTTTCCCTGGGCCTCAGCCCAGCCTGGCTGATCTCCCCTCCATTCACAGCGGTGAGTAGGGGGGGGGTTTCTGACCCAAAAGTAGCTGCTTGGTACCACCAGGGTGACCCACTAGGGAGGTGCCTCGCTGGATACATTGCTACTCTTGCCTTTAGTGCCTAGCACACTGCAGTCCTTGAATGCATTGAGGCAGTGGTTTTATGCACTCCGTAAAGCAGAGTTTCCTGCTCTTTAGCTGGTGTTTAACTGATCTGTGTCAGGGTGCTCTCTGTCCTTTGAGGGAAGCCTGGTCTGCCTCTTTGTTGACAGCCCCTGTTCTCTTTAGTGCTGAATGGCACTGGCAACTTCTAGCTTCCTGAAATGGGATCAGAGCCTAGGGTCCCCACTACAAGGCCTCAGCCCAGTGGATGCCATCCCTGGCTGCACGTTAGAATCCTCTGGGGAGCTTTAAAATAAAACAAAAAATCTATACCAAAGACCCAGTATCAGTGATCCTGATTAATTTGCTCTGGACCGGGGCTCTGACATCAGTTTAAAAACATTTACACCTGGACCCGATGTAATAGTGTAATGGTTAAGGTCCTTGCCTTGAACGCACCGGGATCCCATATGGGTACCGGTTTTAATCCCAGTAGCTCCACTTCTCATCCAGCTCCCTGCTTATGGCCTGGAAAAGCAGTCGAGGATGGTCCAAAGCCTTGGGATCCTGCACCCACTTAGGAGACCCAGAAAGAAGTTCCTGGCTCCTGGCTTCGGATTGGCACAGCACTGGCCGTTGCAGCCACTTGGGGAGTGAATCATTGGACAGAAGATCTTCCTCTCTGTCTCTCCTCCTCTCTGTATATCTGCCTTTTCAATAAAAATAATTATTAATAAAAAATTTACACCTGACTCTAATGTTCAGTGGTTCTACAACCAGGAGTAAGATGTATCTGCTGTGTCCCATCGGATTTGTTTGGAGCCCGTGTAGCTGTAGCAGGAGCTTGCTCCACATCCCTCTTGCAGGCAGAAAAGGTGAAGTGCAAGTGAGAGCAGTCCTCATGCCAGGCCTTCCCGGAGAGGTCTTGGCTCCAGGGCAAGTGCCAGCAGCCTCTGCAGGTGTACCATGCACTGCTTCCGTTACCAGGGTATGAGCTGGCTGTGCGCTCTACCTAGCCATTAAGCAGATGGGACAGGATGAGGATGCTATAGTTACGATGAAAGATAAAAAGGAAAAAACAGGATATGAGGCTGCTTAATTTGACCCATCAGCCAGGGCTTGGTGTCTCTTCTCTGCAGCAAGGTGGGAGACCTGGGGACAGGAGTGTGAGCAGGTGTCAGGAGATGGCTTTTCATGTACACCTGGTGGTCAGGTAGGTCAAAGTACAAACTTGTGTGCTTTTGTTACCCCAAGCTGGGGTCCCCGAGGCTTCCCTTTGGCAGTTTGCTCATCAGTGCTTTTTCCCAGAGTAGCTAATAAGACACGAGTTCCCACCACGGTTGGCCCATCCCCTGGTCCCTGTGTTTGAGTTTACATGTGTGTTCCTTTTCATAATTCAAGAATGCTTGTGCTCCCTGGCCAGTGCACCTAAGACCCACCTGATGCTCTTACTCTCCAGGAGTGATTGTGGGTGCTGCTTGGTTTAGCAGCATGAGTGGTCTTTCAGCTGTTTTGGTAGTTGCACCTGCTCCTAGCTGGGCTAGGAAGTTCAGTCTTCCTTGAGAGATTCTGTGGCCTCTTGGGCAGCCCCTTGGATGCTGGTGATACCATTGTCCAGACTTTAAAATGCTGCTTGCAAAAAGCTATGTGGGTGTTATTAACAACAACATTTTTTTAAAAAAGATTTGTTTAGGCAGAGTTTCAGATAGAGGAAGAGATAGCTCTTCTATGCACTGGTTCACTCCCCAGATGGCTACCATGGCTGAGGCTGGGTTGAGCTGAAGCCAGTAGTTTCTTCTAGGTATTCCACATGGATATAGGGACCTGAGGACTTGGGCTGTCCTTCAGTGCTTTGCTATGTGCATTATCAGGGAACTGAATCAGAACTGGAGCTTGAACCTGTGCCCATGTGGGATGCTGGCACCACAGATGGCAGCTTAACCCATTGTGCCGCAACACTGTTCATGCTGTCAGCACTTCCCACCCCCTAATGCCACAATGTAGAAATGGAACACAGAGCGGTTATGAGACTCACCCAGGGTCACATGGTAAGTTGGAGCTGGGGCAAAGCCTGGAAAAACCTGGATTCAAGTCCTGAAAGTTACTCCTCCCGTGCCTCCCACCCTACCACTTGTATAGAACTTTGTTGTGCTAAGGTGGAAAGTGTCATCAAGGATGTTGAATCAGATTCTTCTTTCCTGTGGGGGTAGGGGCTTGGGTGCTGCCCTGTGTCTCATGGCCTGTCTAGTAGCATGTTTGGCTCTGTCCTCTGCATACCGACCAGCACCTTCCAGGTGTGACAATCAGAAGTGTCCTCACGCACTGCCCAGTGTGCCTGAGGGTGAGGCTGAGGGGCCAGAAGGGCCCAGCTGAGACTCCCTACTTAGAGAGAGAGAGAAGCTGAATTATTTCAAGAGTGTTCCCTCCTGGCATCCTGCATTTGTATTTTTATTTTTGGGGACTTCCCTCTTAACATTTGCATAGCTGGCTTCTTCCCAGCTTGGCTAGTATGCTGGATCACACATACTTATAAATGAAGTCCCACTAAATATAAGCCCTGTCTTCATCTCTGATTGGCCTGCACAGAGAAAGCATCAATAAGCTGGGGAGACCATGGATGTTGACCCCCCCAGGCCACGTCGGCTTGCCAGGCCCCCTGCTTCCCAGCTCTATGGTCTTAGGTGGAACGCTTCCCTCTCTCCTGCTCCTTTCCTCATGTGAACACGACAGAGATGTTTGTTGTGAGAATTAAGTGACACCTTGCATGTGGAAGTGTTTATAAAACATTGCTCATGTATTAAGTGGTGATGATAAGACACAGGTCTAATTACCAGCACTTGAGATTTCTCAAATTCCAAGTGCAGAACTCAGCACAGCCATCCTAGAATTGTGTTGAGCCAAGTAGATTGCCTCTGTCATCTTGCTGCCCATAAAGTTAATCTTCCCCTCTCTCACTTTAAATTTAATGTCCCGCTTCTTGGTGGCCATAGCAATATTTCTTCTGGTCCATTCCCTCTGCACGATTGGTTGTTAGGTCATCAGCTCTGACTAGCAAGAGCCAGTTTTTTTCTATGGTGAGCTTTCTGAAAGACTGTCAGATAGCTTATGTAAAGCAAAGTCACACCTTCCTTTGCCTCACTCCCGGCATCCAGGAAGGTGTTGAGGGTTTCAATTCTGGTCGTGGAGCCGAAAGAAACACACAGGTGAATTTGGAGAAGCAAGAAAACTCTGAGCTCATTGCCATAGCATGACTTGGGATATGAGAAGCTTTGGTGTGCTGTTGGGGAAACTGAGTCAAGAGAGGGCTCACGTCGGGATGCTGCCCATGAGAGTGAGAGTAAGCATGGCCTTGCCCACACTGCACCCTTTGGCCTGCTCTCTGTGCCTGTCCAAGCTGCCACCTGGGCGTGTGGAGCAGGCCCCACTGTGACCAGGGTGCTGCCTTCCCTTTCCTGGAGGTGTGTGTGTAGGCCTTGAGAAATGCTCTCTGTTAGGTAGTTTATGGATGACATCCTCCCAGACTCCCACAGTTCAGAGCATGATTGTCAATGGATCCCACAAGCATCTTAGCTTCAGGTTCTGCCTGAACAGAATGCTTGCAATCAAAGCAGTTTAACTCTTGAATTCAGGTGGGTTCTGAGACTAATAATGACTCCATGCCTAATCCATCAGCCTCATGATTGCAGGGAAGAGCGAGGAGAGCCTGGGGAACAAGCTGCAGACAGCTGCAAGAAGAAAACAAGCTCATCTCCCTTGCCAGTATTTGTCAAGGCCTTCTCGCCCCTGGGCTCACCTTCCTGTGCTGTGTGGGGATGAGTTTCTGTCCCCCACCCTCTTGCCCCTGCCACCCTGTGGAGGAAATACTCCACGTATGGATGGGGAGGACAGAGGTTCCCACAGGTCCCGTCCTGCAGGTCTTCAGCAGCTAGCTCCACCCTACTGTTCCGTGGAGCTGTGTGTTGGAGAAGGCAGCTCAGTGTTGGGGAGTGATGTGGCTCAGGTGGCTAACAGGGAAATTGCTGGGTCTGTTTTCTAGGTTACTGTGATCTTTACGGAGGCACAGACTTTTTCCAAATTATTTCCCTTACCATGAAGGTAGTACAACTGCATTACATCAAAGGGTGATAGAAAACAGGGGGTACCTGTATTTATTGCACCTTAATTAATTTTTTGAATATTTTTGAGGCAGCAGGGAATAATTTATGTTTATTTTAGATAAGTGTGCATAACTCAACACAAATTGAACAGGGTCCAAAACAGTGATAAATCTTTTAATCTTTAGTGCTTTTAGTCGTATTGTATACATAATCTTAACTTGGAGGGAAGAAGGAAGGGGAGAGAGAGAGAAAGAGAGGAAAAGAGAAAGAGAGAGAGAATGAAAGAGACAATGTCTTCCATTCACCAGTTCATTCCCCAAATGGCCACAACTGCTGGAGTTGGGACAATTCGAAGCCAGTAGCTTCATGGATCTCACTCTTGTGGATGAGGGGCCCAAGGATTGACCATTCTCTGTTGTTTTCCCAGGTGCATTAGCAGGAAACTGATCAGAAGTGGAGCAGTTGAGACTCAAATTGGTACCCATTTGGCATGCTGGCATCAGAAGACAATGGCTTGCCTGCTACACCACAATGCCAGCCCTGATTTTAACTTTCTCAGTAAAATTGCATTATCTTTACATGTCTAGACATGTATATGTTGTTTCAGAAGGTTTAAAAGTTTTTTGCAAGCATTATATGTAAAATAGATTTATGAATTTTGAGCCCTATATAAGGGAGAGCAAAATATGAAATTAGTGATAATTGTAACATATAACAGATGATTTTTATTTTATATGCTTTTCTTTAACTTCTAAATTTTCTTCAAATGAGAACTGCTTGGGGAAATTTCCCGAAAAAAAT
Source organism: Ochotona curzoniae (assembly GCF_017591425.1). NCBI lineage: Eukaryota > Metazoa > Chordata > Mammalia > Lagomorpha > Ochotonidae > Ochotona > Ochotona curzoniae. The sequence continues at coordinate 419,825 of NW_024466454.1, forward strand.
CTGAAATGTTAAAATTAGCACTTATTTTTTTCTTAAGTGTTGCATTCCTTGGCATTTTACAAACATCGTTGAGATTCTGTTATCTATACAAAGGGGCGCTTGCCTGGTTTCCATGCAACACAAGCTTTCATTAAGCTCAGACTCTTTGGAAGCTCCATTCTTAAGGGCTGTGCAATATTCAATCAAGCAGAAATACCGTATTTTGCTTAACCATTCCCTGATAGTTAGACAATTAGGTAATTTCCAGTTTTTCACTGTAAAAATAATGCCGTGATGAACAATTTAGAAAATAACATTTTAGTGTCTATCTTGGGGGGGAAAAAAAGCAAACCAGAGTTTAAAGACACTGTATTTCCCAGGAATGAGTACAGTGTAGGCACTCAGCAGTTGTTTGTGGTCAGTGAGTGGAAGGATGTGAGTAAAGAGGTGATTTCAGTAAGTGGTGACATGAAAGAAAAAGGAACATTTCAAGGCAGCAAAGACCTGTTGAGAGACCCCAAAATGAGTTACACAGTCCAAACGTGTTTTGGAGGGTTCTGTCATTTTGGCTGAGAAAGCTGGACAGCAGGGATGTAGCAACACCCCATCTTTGTCCCAGCGTGAGGCTTAGAACAGCAGCAGTATCTTTCTAGGCCCTGAATGCCGGAGCAGGAAGGGCAAAATCCTGAAGCACTGGTTGTGTGTTGGCTGATGCTGCGCCGCCCAAGTAAATGGATGCCAAAACCAATTTAATTGGTGGAAGGCTGGAGGGGTGTGCTTGGCTTGATTCTCTGTTTCCACCTGGACCTTTTCAGAACAGCCTGTCTTTGAATTTGAAGTTGTTGACGTCCCCATTCCTTCCGCTGTGAACTATTTATGTGACAAGAAGCACAAACCCAGGCCTTTCTACCTTCTCACCCACAGCCTACACAGAAAGAAAGGAAAGCAGCATTTTTTCAGAGGCACTAATCCTTGAGCGTTGGCAACAGAAAAATGAAAAATGTTCTCATGCTGATGTCTGTGTGGTGTCGATGGGTTGTGAAGAGTCACCAAACTGCTGAGCTGCCAGGCCCAGTCTGGCTTTCGGTTCTTAGCAGGGCGCTCTGGGGAAGAGGTCCCTCACTCAGTGCCTGTGGCATACATCCCAAACGTGTCCTTTGTCCGTTTGTTCATTGTATTCACTCTTTCATGCATTCATTCCATTTGACTCACTTCAACTATTGATCCCCTAACATTCCGTGCCCTGCAGTGTTCAGTCTACAGTAATAGAGTGAGACTGAGCCCCACTTCATTCCTGTTTAGGCTGCAGTTGTAGTCGTGAACAGTTAGCCAATCTGAAAATAGAGGGGTCTAACCCCATGAATTAGTGGCTTACATCAGTATTGGAAAAGTAGAGCAGCAGGCTTTAGGCTTTCATTCATTCGTTCATGTATGATAGAGACACAGGGCTCCCATTCACTGGTTCACTCCCGAATGCCTACAGCCACTGGGTCTGCACTAAACTGCATCTGGAAACTCAATCCCGGGTCTCCTGTGTGGGTTACAGGGAGACAACTACTTGAGCTATCACCTACTACTTCCCAGGGTTTGTGTTAGTAGGAAGCCTGATTGGAAACAGATGGAACTCCAATCCAGCCACTCCCAGATGGGATGCAGGCTCCCCAAGTGGCATCTTAACCACTGTGGCAAATGTCTGCTCTTCCAATGCTGGAATACTCCCAGACACTCTGATAGAAGGCAGGGACTTTTCAATCAGGGTCTTAACCACTATGTCAATTCCCTGAACCTAAGCTGGCTTTTGACAAAGACAGCTAAAACAAGACTGTGAAACTAATAGCTTTTTTCTTTTTTTCATTTTCCTACCTCTGTTTTGAACTCTTCTTACCCCTGCTCCCAACTTCTCAATTCTAAATATTAGATTCTCATCTTATGGGAATAATAATGTCAGTGAATTCAGGGACTATGAAGTGTTAATCATCAAAGTCCAGCTAATTGTTTACTTTGAGTTCAGATATTTATATGACTTATCTCGATTCTCACTTCCTCTAATAGGTAGTATAATTATCTCCATATTGCAGATAAGAGAACTAAAGCTGGTAAAGGTTAAGTGACTTGCCCAGACAGTTCAGCTCATAAACCACATTTAAATTCAGGTGGTGTCCATTCAGGGTTGACTGTGGTTTACAAGACAAGCTGGTCCAAACAAGATGCACACACATGGTCACTACAGCTCAAAGAAATGCACATTGGAGGCATGATGAGGTGCAGCATCACACACATTACAAGATCTATGTAGAACCCAGCAGGTGCATAAAGTCCTATAGATCCTTTTGGTTCTTGGATGTCTGGAGGGATTCCTCCAAGTACCAGAACTGTTCCATTCTATGTTCAAAGCACCAGGGCATAGAACATAAGCACTATAATGACAGGACAGTCCAACTGATGACTGAAATGGCTGCTCAGTGACTAATGGACCCACAATGTGGATGCACTGCTCATAGGAATGATTCGCAGTGTGGTGGAGCAGCATGGTGCTGTGGCTCATCTCACTGTCTACAACAGGACACATACACTTAGCAGCTGTTTGAAACTTACCACTTAGTGTTTTTCAGACTGTGGTTGATAGTGAGTGTCTGAAATTGCAGAAAACAAAATCGTGGCTAAGGAGGAAAAAGCTGGAATGAACAAGGGCCAGTGTGGATGTGATGAAGTCACAACACTAACTGATTACATTTAGGAATACAAACTAGTAGAGCCACTTTGAAAACTAGTTTGTGAGTTTTCAAAGTTTTAAACAGAATTACCATATTACTCATGAATTTCACTTCTAGGCACAAATGCATGAGAGCAGAAAACATATGTCCACACAGAAACTTGCATAGAAATGGCCATAGCAATTTTCATAATATACCTGAAGAGCAAATAACTTTCACACAACGGAACATCGTCTGGCAATAAAGAAGAAAGCATTATTGACATGTGGTATAACAAGGATGTGCATTGAAAACATGCTAAGGGCTGGCACAGTCACAGAGCAGGCCAATCTTCTCCCTGTGATCCTGGCATCCCAAATGGGTGCTGATTCTACTCCCAGCTGCTCCTCTTCTGATCCACCTCTCTGCTAATTGCCTAGGAAAGCAGCAGAAGATGGTTCAAGTCCTTGGGCCCTTGCACCTATGTGGGAGATGAAGCTCCTGACTGGTGGCTCAAACCAACCAAGCTCTGGCCGTTATGGCCATTTGGGGGAGTGAACCGGTGGACGGAGATCTTTCTTTATCACTCTCTCTGTAATTCTTTAACTGTTTCAAGTAGAATAAATAGATCTACCAAAAAAGAAAGAAAGAAAACATGCTAAGTGAAACGAGCCAGTTCGAATGTGATGTTCCAATGATGTGGAGTGTCCAGAATAGGAAAATCTGTGGAGATAGAAGGCTGGCTTGGGGTGTGGGAGGTGATGACTGAAGGGTATGGAGTTGCTTTTTTAGGGCAATGAAAGTGTTCTGGAATTTGTTGGAATGATAATTAACTCTGAATATCCCAAAGATCACTGCATTATGCACTTTAAATGGGTAAATTGTTTGGAAGTTCTGTTTCAATAAAGCTATTACCACCTTTTCCCTCCCTGCAAAACACATGCTGGGAGGGCCTTGTTTACTCAAAGAAATGAATTGCTAATGGTAGAATTTAGAGGAGAATAGATTAACCCCATATAGGTTTTGTACACTTTTGGCTTATATTAGCTTGTTCTCACTCAAATTAAATGGATTAAATTTAGCACAAAATTAAATATTTAGTTCCCAGTTGATTGGTTGGTGGAGCTGGAAGTGATTTCTGGAAGTGATTTTTTCCCATCAGCTGTCTGCTCTCCACCCCCTCCCCCCATATGTCACTGAGGGATATGCATTGCTTTTGGTATAAGTAGGGAGCCAAAAATAAACTATTTCATAAAATATGTATTCTGATGGGTTATGTGCAATAACCATCATCATGTGCATGTGTTATGCCACTTGTTAGAAAAACAGTGTGTGGGGCTGGGAAGTGAGTTAGGTTACAGGTGTTTGTCCATGGACTGAGCTAATGTCAAAACCGAGCCAATCCTTGAAGCCTCCTGCTGTTAGCCTCTTGCTTCTTTCTTGCCACCTGGGACTGTCCCAGGACCACCAGGTTATTGATGATCACAGTGGTATGTGCAACTTTATTTACTAAGGCAAGGTGATTTGGGATGGTGAGATGTAGTTGTGTCAAGTCAAATAGGAGTGGAAAGAAGCCATGCGGTGGAATGTCTGTGTTCTTAGGTAATGTGTTCCATTTTATTGTCCAGATATAATTGCTTATGTCAGCATTTCATAGTTCGCTTGAAACCTAGTAAAACACCTCATGAAAGTTACAGACCTTAGCAAAATGAGATCTCACTCTAACTCCCTTCTTCTACCTGTGCTAAGAGCACTCTGGACCATGCATATGTTTTTTCTAACAGCATTTAAACATCAGCAAAGTGAAATTTATTGAGATCCAGCTGCATGCTTCAAGGCAGAATTGGCTGTCGTGCAATCAGAAGAAAGCTGAGGATTTACAACCTGTGAGCGGCTTAAACTAAGCGAGTTTTTTTTTTTTCCCCATTATACATTAAGTTGGCAACTCAGAGTGTGGCCTGGATTTCACTGGGCTGGCAGGTGGCTTCAAGCCCTGCCTGTGTACTCTCAGGGAGTGTGTTTGCCTGCAAGGAGGGTCCGGGTCCCTCCCCACTGCAGGGGCCAGTGGGGAGTGAAGGAAGGAGCAGCCCCACTAAGTTCCTGCCCCACCTCAAGAGCTTACATGCCATCTCCCTACTATCACCTGGGACTGATAAGAGCAGGCCTGGAGCAGCCTGGTAACCATGGTAGAGAGAGGAATCCCAGAGAGCAGGGTTCACTGCCTGCTCTTCTCACAAGGGCTCTACCTTTGGGGAGCACTGAGCCCTCTTAGGAGTTTCCTAGGGATCAACACTCTGGCCTGTTGGATTAAGCCACTATGTATAGTGCCCAGCATCTCGTATGGGTGCTGGCAAGGCTCAGGTGCTCCATTTTCAATCCAGCTCCCTGCTAATGTGCCTGGGAAATCAGCATAATACCGCCCATGTGCTTGGATCCCTGCACACATGTCCAAGACTGGGATGGGATTCCAGGCTTCTGGCTTCAGCCTGGCCCAGGCCTAGCCATTGCAACTATTTGGGGAGTGAAAGTGGATGGAACATTCTCTTTCTTGTCTCTCTTTCTGTTATGTTGCCTGTCAAGTAAAGTTAAACATCTTCGAAGGTGTCCTAATCCACAACACAAATGTTACTATCTTTACACGCTACTGATGACCATAGATTGAAAGGCCTACAGAAAGTACGGAGCTTGAGACTTCTCCAGCCCTTGGCAAAAGTCATCACTCTTCCCTAGGCCTCTTTTCCCCTTTGTGGCCCCTCTCCTAGACCTGATTCCTATACTGGGTTAGCTGGGGAAATCATCCAGCTTTTCCTACTCCCAGTCAGAAACCACCTGTTTGTATTTTTATTCAAATATTTTTCCTCCACCTATTTTTATGCTGAATAAAGAATTCTGGATTGAGCAAAACCCTCTGAAACAAACAAAAAAATCATCTACTCCAGATGAACACTGCGATAGAAATTCGTGCACTGGTGAAAGTTTCTTGGCTGTTCTCGTCCTTTTGTTCCTCCGTTTAGAAATTCATATCAGTTCACAAAGACCGAGGTCGTGATTGGCTTCACAATGCGTTTAGAGATTCAGAGTTGACGGCTTTACAAGTTGGTGCTTTCTAGCTCTTCTTCTGTGTTGGCCTTTAAAAGTGCTGGAGTTTTGTATATTTTTTTCCCCTGGAGGAGTTCATGCAGGTCAGGGCCTAGCAAAGCTTAGACATTAGGATATCCTTTGGGTGATCCTGACGACTGTGACAGGCAGAGCTGAATCAGGAAGCAAGGAGGCCAGCTGGAGGTGGGGAGGGAGAGGAGCCAGTGTGTGCCCGACACATTTCATGGGCAGGTAGACAGGGCCTTGTTATTTCTTGTTTTTCCATTTGTGTTTAATTTATTTAAAAGTCAAAAGAGAGACAGACACTGTCATTTTCACTGGTTGAGTCTTCAAATGCCTAAAATGACTGGGGCTGGGCCAGACCCAAGCCAGGAGCCAGACTCCATCCAGATCGCCCACATGAGGGACAGGGACCCAAGTACTTGAGCCATCACCTGCTACTTCTCTAGGTGTGAGTTTGCAGGAAGCTAAAATTAGAAAGGGAACAGGGACTGGTACCAGGCATGCCAGTATTGGGTGCAGATGTCCCAAGTGACATCTTAACTGCTGCTCCAAACATCTGCTCCTTCCATCCTTAATTCTTTTTTTTTTTTTTTAAGTTTTATTTATTTCTATTGCCAGATGTTTAGAGAGGAGGAGAGACATAGAAGAAGATCTTCTGTCCTCTGGTTCACTCCCTTAAGTGGCCACAATGGCCAGAGCTGAGCCGATCTGAAACCAGGAGCCCAGAGCCTCTTCCAGGTCTCCCATGTGAGGGTGCAGGGTCCCAAGGCTTTGATCTGTCCTCGACTGCTTTCCCAGGCCACAGGCAGGGAGCTGGATGGGAAGCGGGGCTGCCGGGATTAAAACTGGTGCCCATATGGGATCCTGGCACTTTCAGGGTGAGGACTTTAGGTGCTAGACTGTCACGCCAGGACTCCGCTTAATTCTTTCAGTGAAAAGTAAGGCAGAGTAATAATACTCGCTGCTGTTATTGATGGCTTTGCTGTAGCTATGTTACAGCCATCATTGCTGCTCAGAATGCTCCCAAAGTAGGCCTTGTGACTTCTGTTCCCAAGTGAGGAAACGAAATCTGAGAGGTTGAGTCACTAACGCAAAGTCACACAGGAGTACAAAGACCACGGTAGACGCAAGTCTGAACTTACGCCATCCTGGAGTTTGTTAAAAGCACTTGATGAAAATGAATCTGACTTTTTGAATTTTATGACCGAAATAAAAATGACTAAAATCCTGTTCTTGATCACAGTCAAAATCGACTTGGCATCTTTACCTAGTTCTGTGCTGCTTGATGAAAGCTCCAGAGGAGTGTGTGGCATTGATGAGAGGCCGCAAGGGTGGGCTTTGAGAGTATCAGGACAGATCTCATGGCTCCACGGAATGGAGCCAAAATATTGGTGAGCTCTGAAAGTGGTCCTCACGTATGATTTTTGGGTAACATTTCATGGGTGTTTTCCTTTCATTGGTCAGGGGGAAGAAATGAATGATCCTAATCAAAATTTCTATTGTCTTTGCCAGAGAGGAAGGAAGTCTTTGGGTCGTTGTCATGGTGACGTCTGAACACACATAGAAGTGGGTAGTGATTGGCACCCCAGCCTTGAAATGAGCATTTATCATCTTTCTCCTCCCTGTACTCCCCATGAGGCTTGCCGCACTCAACTGCACGTTTCCTTAAATGCCTTAAAACGTGCATTTGAGCCAAATGTGCTTGCGCACAGGAACGCACGGGCAAGAGTCATAAAGCCTGAAACCTGTTTCTAATGGCTTTGTGTTCTCCAATCACAATGGCATCTGTGAGGTGCTTGTGAAAACTCTTGGAAAGTAATTAGGAACTATCAGCCTTTCACCGGGCACAGTGTGACTGCGTGCCAGCGCCTCCCGTTCACAGGCACACCAGAGCTTTGCCTGATCCACCTTCTCTGGGGGCGGCCCATTGAAAGCTGCAGTGTGTACTTAATGCGTGGCAACCGTGGATGCCACCGTTCACCCCCAGCCCTCCCCCTGCACCCCACCAGTGTGCTGGAGCCAAGCATGCCTGCTTCCATGACAGCACAGCCAACCAGGCTCTGTGCCTGGCTTCGGGGTTTCTGCATGGCATGATTGGGGGCAGAGAGAATGATGTTGCGTTCCTGGGTGATGTGCTTTGGATTTTCAGAGCTCTGTCTGCTGGTGAGTCGAGAGATGACAGGATGATGGCTGCCACCCCCACCCTGGATGATTGTTCTATGACCTTTCATGTAGAGTGACGTAGTGACAAATAGTGACACATTTGCCATCTGAGAACCCGGCTGTGCTCCTTCCTACTCCCCTTTAACCCGAGTGAGAGATTTGGCTTCTGCCATCAAATGACAGTAATAATGTTGATCTCTTTAGGCCATTGTGTGGTGTGAGATGATGCTTTGCCAGATGTCAGTGCTTTATAAGCTTTAATTTGAATTCATTTGGCTCTTCATTGAGTCCTTCTGGTGTACCAGGCCCTGTACTGGAGAATCAGAGCCCATGGTGAGGCAAGACAGCACATCTATCAGAATGAAGCAATCAGTGTTGTGATGCCAGTGGGCATGAGCAAACTCAGCCCTGTGTCAAGGAAGGCTTCTAGGAGGAGGCAACACTTCTCGTAAAGGATAATTAGAAATTAGCCGAAGAGAGTCATAGCCTTCAGGAAGAGAGGACAACGTGCAAGGGTGCTGAGACACACTTGGAGCATGGGGGTGCTGTGGGGCTGGTGTACCCTGAGTCGAGGTGGATAAAAGGCAGTGTTTGCAGTGCTTTGCTTAGTCGTTATCCAGCAGATGTGGGCAGCTTGTGGAGGATTTTAAGGCAAGGAGCAGCAGAATTTGTAAGTTTGTGACTTACAGGTGGCTGTGGGGTGGGTGGGATTGTGGAAAATGAATTGGGAATGTCTGGCTAGGTTCGGGGATGGTAGAATGATCTTGGGGACAAATGTTGGTATCCCATTGAGAGTGGCTATGGGGTGAAAAGATGGGATTGACTGTGACATGAGAAGTATACTGGATCAGGTCCCATGGGGAGTGGGGTAAAGAGGTAGGATGACTATCAGCATTGCAAATGGGATTGCTGTTGGCATTTTGGGAGGGACAGGGTTTCCTCAGGCAGCACAGTGTTATTAAGTCTCCTGGGCTTGGCGCTCAGTCATGGCCTGTCCCCTTCAGCTGTTGTAACAACAGAAATTCTACTGCCACTTTTCTATATGCCCCTGATTTAAAACTGCTATGTGGGGGCTACTGAGATGGGAGGGTAGAAAGAGTTTCATCTTGGAAGGCGCTGATTCAATGGTACTTGGAGGATGATGTCCTACAGGTTGTTGGAGTTAGGGCCTCAGGGAGTGGGGCAGCACTGGAGAGGCAGCCCTGGGCGTGAGCTTCCCCCAACGAGCATGTCTGCGTGTTTGCAAGAAAAGGTCCAAGAGGCTGCAGAACCTTGGGGACTGGCCAGTGTCCTGTTTGATCTTGTAAACTCGGGAAGGGCTGGTCAGAGTGCAGAGCAGGAAGGGGGAACTGCTGCTTGCCAAGGGCAAATGATGTTTCCAAGTTTCTCTGTTAATTCTTTTTGGCCCAGCCGGAGTTCCATATGAGGCTGAGGAGAAGTGGATTTTGCTCCTTTTGAGGTAAAGGCCCTTTGAATATCTTCCTTTGTGTTCAGTGAACCTAGAGTCTCAGTGACCGGGTTTGTTACTCCTGCTGCCTTGTTGCGTTCCTAAGGAGGCCGTACCCAGTTTGATTTCTTCCCCCCCTGCACTGGCAGTTTTTCCCCTGGTGCCCTCTGCGCTCCTGGTTCACTGATTAATGGACGCTTGAGGAATTGCAGGGAGGCATTTAGCATGCATCAGATACCATCACATGCAGAGAAAAGGACTCACTGAGCACGCTCCCTGCTGCCTGCGTGTCTCCCCACTGACATGATTTGGTGCTGGGGAATTGAGTGTGAATCAAGAATAGCAGTTTCAGTGTGTAATTTGGAGCCAATGGTGTGCAGCCATCTCCAGAGCAGGAGGAGCTGGAGAGAGGTGGCTGGTGCATGGTCAGGAGGCTTTACCCCCTCCCCCTTTTTCCCTTCATGACCTTCTACAAAGGTAGGAGGCGTTCTGGGGTAAAGATAACAAGCAGCGTGCTGGTTTCCAGCCAATGCCCATGCCAGAGTCCTGAGCCTTGAGAGGAGAACTGCTGACTTACTTTTAGAGGATGGAGACCCTAATAAAAATAGCCTGTACTCTTAAGCTCTCATCCTCTGTCCCAAGTTTTCTTCTTGCCTTGGAAATGTAAAGAATTGATTTGGGCATGTTGTCTTCAGGGAGAATGATCTAACCTTTTCTTTTTAAAGATTTATTTGAAAAGCAGAGTTAGAGATTTCCCATCTTCTAGTTTATTTCTCAAAATGACCACAACAGCCATGGCTGAGCCAGGTGGAACCCATGATGCAGGAGCTTCAGCTCCGCCTCCCACGTGAGTGCAGGGATCCAAGGACTTGGATCATCCTCCACTGCTTTCCCAGGAGCATTAGCATGGAGCCAAATTGGAAGTAGGGCAGCCAGAAACCAAGCCAGTGCCAATATGGGATGTTCGTGTTGCTGAGAGTGGCTTTACTCACTATACTACATTGCCTGCTCCATGATCCAGCCTTTGATTCCATCCATACCCAGCTTGTAGCCTTAATTTACCTAAGCCCCTATGTAAAGTGAAAATAATAATACCTGCTGGGACTGTAATAAGGTATGAGCTAATGTCTGCAGAGTGCCTGCAATGTCATGTGACATGATGTGATGTGTCGTCAGTTCGTCAGCGTTCATGTTATGGATGCCTCCCCTTTATGTGGCTCACTACCCACTTCCCAGCTTTGCAGAAGTCTGGCAGCTGGTACAGGGGGTCCCTTTATTGGGGAGGCGAGGAGCTGCATGGTTTCTTGAGAGAAGGAAGCTGAATCAAAGCATCTGCCCCATTTACCCACCCCCATGACATTGGCACCATGCAGAAGGCATTTGATAGAGCCACACTGCCAGTGTTCGATTGACACCCAGTCTGACTCCCAACTCAACACTCTTCTTGCTGAGGTTGCTGTGGCCTTTCTCTGTCTCCTCCTCTCTCCTGTCTTACTGTGCTTGCACCGAACTGAAGAGGACAATGCTAGAGTAAAGGCAGACCCTGCAGTCAGTGATGTACTTACTGGAAAGCCCAGGCCTGGGGCACCGGGGTCAGGTACATTCTTCCTGTCTGGTCCCTGCACTGGCCTCCCTTCCTGAATGGGCATTGCGAGGAAATTGAAGAGGAAGCTTGTTTGGGTGGAGGTTCCCAAAGCCATGCCAGGTTGCCCTATTCTAGAGATGAGGTAGGCAGAGAGCCCCACCCTGACTGAGTGTCCCGAGTCCTGTCCGCAGCAAGGTGGTGATGTGGTTCCCTGATCTGGGCTGTGGAGGGTGCTGGGCTGGGGAAGAACTGAGTCCATCGGGCCCCTGGCAGCCTCTGCATCACTGAGCTGTTGGGCCCCGGAATCCCTGGGTTCTTAGGCCTATGGCCAGAGGACTCAAGGAAGGGGAGGGCCATCAAGGGGCTTTGCTCTTCGGGAGACCCTGGTGGGGTACGGTTGAAGGGAGGCCCCTCCCTTTGGAATGTGACTGAGCCACTCAACTGCCCTCCCTCATGCTTGGATACCCCTGGCCTCTGGGCACAGCAGGCATGTCTCAGGTTATGGAGTAAAATGCTAAGTCAAGTATATGTTGGCCACTCACCCCTCACCGCACACCTGTGAATGAGCTCATGTGCCAATCTTGGTCCTGCTCTTGGCTTCCTCCTTTGGCATTTCCTACCTTGTACTGTGGCAAAGTTACCAGCTGTGTCATCCCTGTGCTGAGACTAGAGAGTCCCCAGCCTCCCTGCTTACCACTTGTTTGTGTGGAGGGTGATACTGAGAACAAAGGATCTAGTAACCTCCATCTGTGGGATGTCAGAGCTGGAATGATGTCAGCTTCAACCTTTCTCCATTTCACAGATGCAGTTGTTGAGGCTCAGAGAGGAATCCTGCATCTCTCTGTAATGCATGGATTTGGACAAACCTTTCCTAGGATTCAGTTTCCTACGATGATAGTACCTTGTGTTGATGGTATAGCAATGTTAGAGGTCCTGCTGGTACCTGCAAACATCTTGAGCAGTTACAGCAGGAGAAAGGCAGGAAATGATGACTGTGTTTTTCCTAGAGTCCAATGGTGTGTTAAGGGACACTGGCCTCAGTGGACATTATGTTGAGGGGAGGAAGCTTGAGGAGCAGAGTCTTCCTGGGTAGGGCAGTGTCCTCATGAAAGAGGCTTGAGGGTGCTTATTTGCCCCTCCCATCGTGTGAGGATGCAGCTTGGTGGTGTCACCTGAGAGAATCAGCCCTCAGCAAACATCAGGTCTGCCAGTGTCTTGCTCCTGGACTTCCAAGGTGTCTAACTGAGGAGTGCATGTGTTACTTAATAATTATAAAAACAGACCCAGCCCCGTAGCTTAATTGGCTAATCCTCTCTTCGCAAGCTCTGGGATCTCATAGGCCACCAATTTGTGTCCTGGCTACTCCTTTTCCACCCAGCTGCCTGCTTGTGACCTGGGAAAGCAGTGGAGGATGGCCCAAAGCCTTGGGACTCTGTGTGCATGTGGGAGACCCAAAGAGGCTCCTACCTCCTGGTTTTGGATCGGCTCAGCTCTGGCTGTTGTAACCATTTGGGGAGTGAATCAGCAGATGGAAGCTCTTTCTCTCTGGCCGTCCTCTCTGTAAATCTGCCTTTCCAATAAATATAAATAAGTCCTTAATAATTAAAAAAAACAATAAAAGAAAACACAAGTTTATGAAAAATGCTTGATATGGAAAAGACTGTATGGCTTTCAAATTTTTTGCACCAAAATAAACTTTAAAATAATTTTGATAGGCAAAAATATATGAGGGTGAGAAAGAGAAAAACAGACAGGTATACAGATAGAGAGGAACTCGCTTCTGCTGGATTACTCTCTGAATGCTTACTGCAGTAGGGCCCGAGTCAGGAGCTTGGAGTTGAGTCTGGATATTCCACGTGGGTGTCAAGCACCACTACCTCCCTGGGCTGTACTGGGAAGCAGTGGGCTAGAGCTGTGGAGGGAACCGGGCACTCTGATGTGGGATGTGTGTCTTCACTGCTAGGGTAAGCATCCACTCTAAGCTTTACCGCTTCACTCATATAAAGGTCTTTTAGGACCTAAACCAGCCTCATTTTGTGCCAGGTACTAGGGAGACAGCCACAGGCTCTCAGTCACGCATTTATATAATTATCATAGCCAGCAGTCACGCTGGTCAGGGCCTTGGTCCAGGAGCTGTTCATCCTACCCAAGTAACCCAGGCCTCTTTTGACTCGCATAGTCGCTAAATGGTGTTTCATGGATCTCCAGGCTGGCAGAGTTAGAGAGCAGCATACAGTTGTTATCTTGGCAGATTGCTGGCCTTGCCTTTGCATTTTTTTATTACCTGGATTCCTGCCAGATGTTTTTCTTTTGACCCAAGCCTGAGGATTTGTACCAACAGGAAACATCCAACCAGGTTGACGTCGTCACAGACCCTTCTGTGACCTTGTTCATGCTTGGTTCCACGAAACACGTGCCTCCACCACTGAACTTAGCCCATCCTGGCCCTCCGGGGACAAGTGAGATCCCTCTGCTTCTTGGTAGTCCTTCAGGGATGAATGCGCTGGTTGCCTGGAGTCTCCCCAGCCTGCAGCATTCTGGTTCCTCTAGTGATATGGCTTGGTGCCTGAGAAATGTTTGGCTGGGCTGGCCTGCCTCTCTTAGGCTTTGCCCAGCCTTCTGCTTTGGCCTGCAGGGCTGGTTCCCAGAAGTGGTCACAATATCTTGATGGGCACTGATAGGCCCAAAATTGAAAATTATTTTACCTCCCTTGTCTTGGGCTCTCTGCTACTGAGGCTTAAGTACCCAGCAGTCTCTAGAGCTTCCTCACCCTATTGACTAATTGGCTTGGTAGTCAGCCAAAGCTGCTAAACTAACAGGATTTTTCTGGAGTTATCATAACAAAATTTAATGGTTTAAAATTAAAGAAACTTATTCTCTCAAAATTCTGGCAGTCTGAAGTCCAAAATCAGGATGTCAGCAGGGTTGTTTCCATTCTATGTCTTCCCCATTTTTTCCTTTCTGGTGGCTGCCAGCAGCTCTACTTGTTTGATTTTTTTTTTTTAATAAAGATATCATACATTTTCTATGAACTTATTTTTATATATTTAAAAGGCCAAATGAGAGAAAGATCTATCTTTTATCACTGGTTCATAACCCAAATGCCCAGACAGCTAGGCTGGACCAGGAGCCAGGAATTCCCATCATCTGGGTTTCTCAAATAGATGACATGGACCCAAGTAACTAGAACCATCATTTGCTGCCTCCAAGGGTGTGCATTAGCAGGAAGCTGAGTTGGAAGCAGAGGTAGGAACTCCAAGGAATTCCAGTAGAGGATGCTGGCACCCCAGCAGTAACTCCACCAGCTGCATCACCACACTTGCCTGTGCCAGCAGTTTTGGGTATAGGTGGCCTTCAGGTGCATCACTGGCTCTCCAGCTCAGTATGAATCTTCACATGGCCTCTTCTCCTATGTGGATTTTCATACACTACTCAAGCCCAGGCTAATATTACTGGATTATTTTGTAATGTCTTTTGACAGCACACAGGAATTCCCATGTTTTCATGTTTGTGAAATTAGTCACGTGGGAAGATGGATTTTGTTTAAGACAGGAAATATAAGTTAAAACAATATGAGTTTTTTTCATTTTTTAATCTTTGTTTTCAGGAACCTAGTGTTAATTCATGTTTCAATGACTTTAAGCAATTCTCTTAACTCTTTAACTTCTCTTAGGTCTCAGTTGTCTCATCTTTCAGCCCTGAGACTTTAAAAAAAAATTCATTTTATTGATTTGAAACGCAGAGTGATAGAGAGATGAGAGACAGCAGAAAGAAGGAGAGAGAGAGAGAGAGAGAGAGAGAGAGAGAATCTCCATCTGCTTGCTTGCTAATTCACTCCCCAAATGTCTGCAATAACTGGGCTTGGGCTAGAATGAAAGCAAGAGACAAGAATTCCATCTAGGGTGTCAAGAACTCAAGCATTGGACGTCTTCTGCTGCTTCTTCAGTTGACTTGGTAGGGAGCTAGATCAGGAGTGGAACAACCAAAACTCAACCTGGTGCTCCGATCTGGGGTGTTGTTGTTACAAGCAACAGCTTACCTCACTGCGTCATGACACTGGCTCTGGTTCCAACCCTAGAACTCTTTTTAAAATAAGTATTTATTCTTGTTTATTTGAAAGGGAGATAGAGAAGCTTAGGCGAACAGAGATACCTTCAGTCCACTGGTTCACTCCCCAAATGTTGGCAACAGTTGGGACTAGGACAGGCTGAAGCCAGCAGCTTAGAACTCGGTTCAAATCCCCTGTGTGGGTGGCAAAGACCAAGTACTTGAGCTGTCCTTTCAGGGAGCGCATTAGTGGGAAACGGGGTCAGAAGCAGCACCGGGACTTGAACACAGGCTCTCTGTGGAGGATGTAGTGTTCCAATGACTTTTAACAGTCACATCACATGGCCACCCTTAAAACTTCATGCTGTGATTTCTGGAAAGCAAAAGTTATCCTCGGTGTTAAAACAGATCTCAAGCTGACATAATAGATTGAGACAAAATAGATATGACTCTTGCTTCAAAGAATCGCTGCCATTCACAGATCTCAAAATCTGAAAAAAAAAAACCCTGTCCTGTCGTTTACCTTTGAGGGGTACAGACTAAGCTGCTGCACATCTCTCCCTCTTCCTGGTTTCTCACCTTCCAGGTGTGAGACGCTGTGGGCTTGGCATGCAGTTAGCTCTCAAATATTTACTACATGAGTGAGCAAGTACTAATGTCATGCACTCTCTTTCAATCATTCTCTTAATTTAAAACAAAAAAATCTTCCAAAAGATAGGTCTTCTCCAGAATAGTGGTGTTGGTACAAGACCAGGGCTGCAGCCTCAGATGTCTGCAGATACTTACCAGATAGCAAGAAAGCAGCCTGTGTTTACGCTCTCTGATGTGTTTTTTGAAACAGCCAGACTCCTCTGTTTATCTTTTGTTTTCACTATCCTGGCTGAAACATGGATACAAAGGGATTTCTCTAATGTAAAAAAAAAAAAAAATTAGAAACGTGGGGGTGCTGACAAATACCATCAGACATTCCCTCTCAACTCTGGGAATCAGTAGGGAGTGGTGGGGACTAGGGGGCCTAGTGCTGCCGCATAGTTTGTGTTTCTAAGATGAACTGGATTTTTAAAATGATTTTTTTTTTCTATTTGTAAATGTTAACTGAATTTCTAAAATCTGTGTAGCACAAATAAATTTAGTTTTTGAGACACAATGGTTTCCAAGTCATTCATTTAAAATCTCAGGTACAGATTAGGGCAATTGGCATATTGGCACAGGGCATGGACTTCTGGGTTATCTCAAAGGGCTGGTCTAGGAATTTTAGGGGGAGTTGTGTATGGAACAGGCTGCCTCTGTCATACTTGCCTGTAAATATGGAGAAGACCAAGACATGTAAATGTAGATTACACATGCAATTTCATTGTATTTAAAATTTTTCCAAAGTGATATGTGCATTGGCTCGACATGGTAAGCTAGTGGCTAAAGTCTTCATCTTGCACACGCTGGGATTCCATTTGGGCACTGGTTCTAATCCCAGAGCCCCATATCCCATCCAGCTCCCTGCTTGTGACCTGGGAAAGCAGTCGAGAATGGCTCAAAGCCTTGAAACCCTGCACCCACATGGGAGACCCAGAAGAAGCTCCTGGCTCCTGGCTTCAGATTGGTTCAGCTCTGGCCATTGTGGTCACTTGGGGAGTGAATCAGCGGACAGAAGGTCTTCCTCTCTGTATATCTGACTTTCCAATAAAAATACATACATCTTTAAATAAAAAGATGTGTGCATACTTTAAAACATTTTTTTTGGAAGATTTATTTTATTTTTATTTGAAAGGCCCAATTACCAAGAGAGGAGACACAAAGATTTTTCATCCACTGATTCACTCCCCAAATGGCCACAGTGGTGGAGCTGGACCAATACAAAGTCAGGAGCTTCCTCCAGGTTTCCCACATGGGCTTAGGGGCCCAAGCACTTGGGCCATTCTTTGCTACACTCCTCAGTGCATTAGTAGGGAGCTGGATCAGAGCAGCTAGGACTTAAACCCAGTACTCCATGGGCCCAGCACGGTGGCCTGGTGCCTAAGTCCTTGCCTTGAACGCACCAGGATCCCATATGTGCGCCGGTTCTAATCCCGGTGGCCCCACTTCCCATCCAGCTCCTTGCTTGTGGCCTGGGAAAGCAGTCGAGGATGGCCCAAAGCCTTGGGACCCTGCACCTGTGTGGGAGACCTAGAAGAAGTTCCTGGCTCCTGGCTTCAGATTGACTCAGCTCCAGCCATTGCAGCCTCTTGGGGAGTGAACCATTGATGGAGGATCTTCCTCTGTCGCTCCTCGTCTCTGTATATCTGCCTTTACAATAAAGGTTAATAAATCTTAAAATAAGTAAATAAATAACACAGTACTCCTGTATGGAATGCCACCCGGTGTACCACAGTGTCATCTTCTGCATGAAATAACATAAATGCAGACACCAGAAAGGGTGTACAGGAAACTGCTCAAGTGGCCTCTGGTATTGATGCTGCATTGGAGGAGATGAACTGGCTTTTGGTTTGTATTGTTCCATAACACTGCAACACTTCAGTGATTTTTGCAAAAGATGCAAAGACATGTTGGGAAGTGTCATTGCTATAAGAGAAGTATGAGTCTTCAGTGATGAGAGAATTGAGACAAGAAGAACCAAGTGACCAGCTGTGGTCAGCGCGGGCTGCTTAGAAGAGAAAGGGCATTGAAAGGTGGGCACATAGGGAGGAGGACAGCCGGAGCCCTAAGTCCAGGGATAGGAAAGGAGCAGGTGGACGGGTGAGCATTGTACATGTCAAGAGTATTGGGAAGTGTTGAGCAATAAGGAAGCATCAGCACTGAGGAGCCAAGGAGGGTGTGTAGAGGAAGACAGTGAAAGGAGAGCTGGGCTTCCGCGAGATGATGTAGCAACAAGGAAGGGATCTGGAGGCAGGGCCAAAGGGCTGCAGCCTCTCTGTGGCCTCTGTTCACTCCCAGAGAGTTGTCATCGAGCCTTGTTAGGGTGTGTCTTGGTGAGCCAATGATATACTCTGCTCCTCGTGAGTAAGCTGTGGCACTTCCCGTTCCTCCACGCCCCTTTGCAGCGTGAGCTGACCTCTGCCTGTGTCTCGAGTGGTTCCCACTTTCAGGTGAGCATTTTCCACAGCTGTTTTAGAGGGTCTGGAGAACCTCTGACTACTGATTGAAGCATGGCCACTGAGGACAGGCCCACACTTCGGACTTAGGCACATGTGGGTTTGAAGATTGACCTTGCCTCTTACTGTTTATGTGAACTGGAAGGGCCGTTGACTCCTTGAGGTCTCACTGGCGAGATGGAGAGAGGTCAGTTTACCTTCTAGGATTGTTGTACCTGACGGGTGGGTACCTAAGTAGGTGTGCATTACATTTCTCTTTTAGGGAACCAATGGTGACTTGTGTCTGTGTGGTATAATGTGGATATCTATTTCTGACAACCTGTTTGTTCTGTGCGATGTAAGCGTCTATTCAGTGGAGGTAATAATGGTGAAATCATTGTGGGTTTTTTTATTTCTCTCCTAAAGCAGAGTGCCAAGCACAAATTCGGGCTAAGTACCCAATGAATGAAGTTTGTGCTCTTTAACCTAATCCAATTTTTGCAGCTGCTAAATTGTGATTGATTAGAATGAAAACAATTTTAGTCAAAGCCAGGACTCCTGTTAGGATGATTGGTGAAGATGGCTTGTGAATTGTTCTTTTTCCTTTTTTAAAAGACAGAGTGACCGAGAAGGAGAGACAGAGATCTTCCATCCATTGGTTCACTCCCCAGATGATTACAGTGGTCAGGCTGAAGCCAGGAGCTTCTTCTGGAGCTCCCATGTGGGTAGGAGAGGCCCAAGCACATGGGCCATCTTCCGCTGCTTTCCCAGGCCGTTAGGAGGGAGCTAGATCAGAAGTGGAACAGCCAGAACTCAGACTGATGCCAAGATGGGATGTCAGCCCTATAGGCAGCAGTGTAACACACCATTACTTCTTTTTACTAGGGCAAGATAATATTTATATAGTTTGTGCAGCCTTTAAAAATACACGAGATTGCAGAAAAACATGTAAACACATTGATAGAGCTCTTTCTAGGGGCTTGGAGGGGATTTGTGAAAGTGAGAGGCCTACAGCTTGAGCTTTGGCAGTTTCACAATAATCTCCCCTTACCAAGATTTATAGAGCATTGACTAGAGGCTGTATGAGAAAAGAAGAGTATGGAGATTTCTTTTTAAAAAGCTTTTTGTGGGCCCGGCGCGGTGGCGCAAGTGGTTAAGGTCCTCGTCTAGCACGCCCGGGATCCCATATGGGTGCCGGTTCTAATCCCGGCAGCCCAACTTCCCTTCCAGCTCCCTGCCTGTGGCCCGGGAAGGCAGTCGAGGACAGCCCAAAGCTTTGGGACCCTGCACCCGCATGGGAGACCCGGAAGAGGCTCCTGGCTTCGCATCGACTGTTGTGCTCACTTGGGGAGTGAATCATCGGACGGAAGATCTTCCTCTCTGTCTCTCCTCTCTGTATATCCGCCTTTCCAATAAAAAAAAAAAATAATAAAATAAATCTTTAAAAAAAAAAAAAGCTTTTTGTTTGAGAGGGGCTGGCCGTTGTGGCATAGCACATGAAGTTAACACTTGCAGTGCTGGTATCCCATATCGGAGCACCCATTCATGTCCAGGTCACTCTGCTTCTGGTCTAGCTTCCTGCTGATATATCTGCGAAAGCAGAGGCTGACAACCCAAGTACTTGGACCCCTGCCACCCACTGTGGAAACTCAGGTGAATTCCTGGCTTCTGGTTTCAGCCTGGCCCAACTTGATCATTGCAACCTTTCAAATAAGACAAAAATAAATAAAAATACTTGAAAAGTGGTACTTAGCAGATGAGGAAAGAGTGGAGGCGGTGGCTGCCTGGCTGTTGCCTGCCTGGGGTGAGACATGGACACCAGTGCTCTGGTTCCTCTGCCAAAGATGGGCTCTGTTCTCGGACTGATTTCAGGGCAAAATGCAGTGAGCGATTTCTTCTAACACCAGCTAGTGGGGAGGGAGGGAGGGCGGTGTTTCTGGCTTCCTGGCTGGAGAGAGGCAAACAGTCCCACAGTTCCAAAAGAACAGATGAGTTGGGTTCCAGAGGCACGAGGTGCCCGCCTCCGTGTTTACGCCACCCAGTGCTGTCCCTGGCCTCGGTGACTCAGCTGCAGCTCTGTTCCTGCCTGACTGCCCGAGGTGGGTGGAGAGGAAGGAGAATGAATGAGCAGGAGCAAGTGGCTGCTGGATTTGTAACACCTTGGGGGAGGCAGCCGCTCAAGATCCAAGATTCTGCAGGCGAGCTGGGCGGCGCTTCCTCCCTGCGTGACCCAAGCCGAGGGCCAGGGAAGACAGTTCCGAGCATGGAGCCTGAAGAGAGAGTGAGTGTGTATCCAGCTTTTCCAGCAAGGTCGAGAACGCAGGTTAGTCCTGTAGTGGTTTCCCTAGGGTTCCATTTGCTGTGATTAATTCTGATTCATGAAAGCTTCGTAATGAGTGAGAGGAATTATCAACGGTTGGGAGTGCTGGCGGTTCAATTAAAAAAAAAAAAAAGACCCAGTTTCATCGGGAATACACAGGGCGCAAGTGTCGTTGTCTGCACCTCTCTGATGCTATTACAGAGAATTTTCTCTTGGCGAGTGCAGCCACGGCCGGCTTCTCTACTTCCTGAGCCTGGGTTTCCCTGGTGTGTGGTGATGTTACATTTCGGTCTGTCACGGTGTGTATGGAGGTGGCTTGTTGCTCTGTGGATGACCGTAGCTTGAGATGAACCTCAGGACCTTACAGTGGGGTGCGGAGGGGGAGAAGTGGGAGGGGGAAGTTGTCTAAGACACCTGGCTCAGTCGTCTCATTTGACACCTGGGGAAGCTGATTTAAAAGCGCTACACAGAAACATCAGACTGGGTGTTCTGAGGTTGGCAGTGTTTCTCCAAAGTTTCTAAACTTCTGTAGGATGAGTGTCCTGCTGGGGAGGCAAGATGTTCTTGAGCTATACATAGGTCCTAGCCCTGTAAGGGACACAAGTGCCACTGAATAAGAAAGCACCTGTTGATCTTAAACCACCTTGCCTGGTAGGCGGGCTCTTTAAATAGAAACCGAAGGAAAAGCTGGTGCTGTGCCTTCACTCCGAGGGAAGAAAAGCGTGTGCTGGCCTCCAGGCAATGGCAGACTCTGGTCTCTGGAGTCTGGGACACAGAAAAAGAGAAAAAGACTTGGAGCGTAGTTTAGAGCAAACAAGAAAAAGCCGTAACAAGTCGCTGCAGGTGGGACATGCTAGTGCCACTCCACACTCTGGCAGGGCTGGAGTTATCTTCCTTCCTTAAGGTCACTAACTCATTCACAGTCTGCTTGGTACCAAGCCTTGCACAGGGCAGAGCTGGGATTTAGAACCCCAGCTGGGACTCATGCAAGCCTCTTGTGGTTTCTGCAAGTAGAGACTCTGACCTGCCCGTTTTGCAGATGAGGAAATTGAGGCCCAGACAGGTTAAGTAGTTGGCTTGGGCTGTGGAGCTGGTTAGGGGCAGCAGTGTCGTTAGCACAGCTCCTATTGGGTTGTCTCTCTGTCCACTTACTGTAAAGAAGAGAAGTTAGGGGAGGGCTCCCTGGATTTGATTCTCTCGTTTTAGAAGGAGGTGGGCTTCAAGACTTTCATAGTCATTGAGATCCTGTGAAGCCAGGCTGAAAAATCTTCCACTCACCAGTTAGCAACAACCTGTGTGTGAAGAGTTGCAAGCAGAGAGGTTTGCAGGGTGGGCTCCTGGGTCAGAGGTGACACTTGGCGATGTGTGTTGGCTGGGGGTCTGGGGTGAATGGGAAAGCTCTAGTGAGCTTCGCAGATTGTGCTGGAGGCTTCATGTCTGTTAAGAGCAAAACCTGCAAAGGATGGTCTGTCTGACTTCCATCTTTGCAGGTCTGAGAACTTCATTTACCCTGTTGGTTGTATGCTTTAGGCCCAGCTCTGTCTCTTTTATACCTTTGGGCGGGGAGAGCCATGACTGTTGCTCCGGTGTTGGGTCTGGGGGACTGCTTTTCCTGCTGCTGCCTAGGCTGGTGTGAAGCACCTGCTGGGTGGGCCAGAGTAGGTGTGGGGAAGGCTCTGCTGTGGTTTACCCTGTGCTCCCCAGGCTGGCGAGTCTCCCAGCCCCCAATATCAGATGCTTCGGCAGGGGCCCTGGAACCTGCCTGCTCTGCTTCCTTGGCTCTGCGATGCAGTAAGCTGCTGAGATTGGCTCTACAGACCTCTGTCTGAGGCCAATGGATGAGTGCTGGGGTGTTCAGGCTCTCCAGCTGGAGCTCAAGTCTATGGCCCTTCCCATGCCTCCACTTTAAGAACTTAAAGCCTGACCTGAATATAAAGAGAACAGGGAGGAGTCTAAACACACGTGAAATACATAGGGAGGAATTCTTGGAGTAGACTAGTCACCAGGTTGTAGGTTTCGCTCCACATACCAATCCCATTCACCCCCCTGTATGTTTTTAACGATTCAGCAACTTCCTCTTGGGTGTTTGTGGTCCATTCTCTGGCTCTCTCTGTTGAGTGTTTTAACCCTTCCTTCACAGGAGTTGGGGGCTGTTGCAGGGATGGGGTTCATTTCTTCAAATTACTTTGTCATGCTATTCTGAGAGAGCATTTGTGGCATGTTGGTGGCTCACTCTTTCGGGCTCTGGTAATAAACATAGAAAGCAAATCGCCTTCTGATGGCTGTTGGTGATTAGGTTCTTATCTCCTTGTTACCCAAGTATGCATTTCTGTAGGGTTACCCAGCTCATTGGTGGGCACAGCCTCTAACCCAAGAACCTCCTTAGCCATCACTCATTCATTCGTTCTTCAGCAGGTGTAGTCTGAGTACTTCTTATGCATAATAGTGTGTATAGTAGCAGGTGCAGTAGTGAACAGACAAGCAGGGTGTTTGCTCACATGGAGTTCACATGCTAGTCAGACTGACAATTGTCAAACACATCCACAGAAAGGACATGATGGCTGGGGAGGATGAACATAGGATGACTGTTGGGAAGAGCTGACAATGTCTGAGTGACAAGGACCAGCTGAGGGGTAGGAGAAAGAGCACACAGAGGACAGCAAGGATAAGCCTGTTAGGTGGGCAGGAAGAACAGCAAGGAGGCCAGTGGAGCTGGTCAAGGGGAGAAAAGTGCATGCTGAAGATGGAGCCAAGCAGAGACTGAGCTACCCAGGTGAGGGGCTCATTTTTATTCTGCATGTGATGCTATAAGGTTTGCTGGGGAATCATAACATGGCCTAATTTGTATTTGAAAAGACCCCGTAGGTTCCAAGGAAGGAGAAGAGGTGGTACAGGGGTCACACTTGATGCAGAAGGGCTGTGAGCAGGCTGTTGCTGTATCTAGGCGAGAGATGAGGGTGTCAGCCGAAGGGATGGGAAGTAGGGAATGAATTCAGAGTGTGTTTATGTCTAGAAGCATAAGACTTGCTAGTGGTAATTGGAGTTAAAGAAAAGAGAGGGTTGTTGTATTCCCTAGGTTACTGCATGGAATGCCCGCTTTCCATATGGGAATGTCTGGATTTGAGTGCTGCCTCTGTTCCCAATTTCAGCTCCCTACTACTGTGCACGCTGGGAGGCAGTGGGGGAATAGCTTTGATATTTGGATCCTTGGCACTCATGTGTAAGACCAAGACTGGGTTCCCAGTTACTGCTTTCAGCCAGCCCTGGCTGTTGCATATATGTTTTTTCTTTTTTTAGAGTCCTTTTTATATGCCAGGCCTCATGCAAGGCTCTTATTCTCACAACAACCTTTTGAAGGGACATTTTCATCTACCCTTTGCAGATGGAAATAAAGAACTAACACTCGAAGAAGGGAAGGTGGCATGCTCTGATTTGAGCATCTCCTGACCCAGGCTCCTCTGAGCCGACTCGTGGCTGAGGTTGATGTTGGGAAGCTGCTCAGTGCTGTGATGACAGCTTCTGCTGGTAGGGGGAAGGGAGCCAGACGTAGGCTCTTCAAGGCCTGATCCTCTTGTGCCTGGCAAGAGGGCCAGTTTGAGGAATGCCTGTGTGCATTGAACTGCTGTAAATCTTGATGTTTTCAACATAGCACAAGCTCAAAAGACCATTGCAGAAAGTCTGTCAGCTTTCTTGAAAGACCACATAAGGTCGCACTAGGCCTGGTGTGATAGCCTAGTAGCTAAATGCTTATCTTGTATGTGCCAAGATCCCATTAGGATACCAGTCTGTGTCCTGGGTGCTCCACTTCCCATTCAGCTCCCTGCTTGGAGCCTGGGGAAGCAGTAGAGGACAGCCCAAAGCCTTGGGACCCTGCACCCATGTGGGAAACCCAGAAGAAGCTCCTGGCTTTGGATCAGCTCAGCTCTGGCCATTGTGACCACTTGGAGAATGAACCAGCAGATGGAAGATCTTTCTATCTCTCCTTCTCTCTATAAATCTCACTTTCCAATGAAAATAAATAAATCTTAAAAAAAAAAATCAGTGACTCTGCACTAAATGAGCAATGTTGCAAAAAGTGCTAAGTAAAATAAACCTAAAGGAGTTTAAGAAAAAGTGAGGAAATACAGAGGCACTGCTTCAGCTCTTGATTATCATTGCTTTATTGGGGAAACTTAAATGAGCAGGGCGATCTCTTCTGTCCTTGGAATTTGGGGACTTAGAGCATTATCAGGTGACCCAGCATCCTGAGGCATTGAGACTTAGAATAAAGATAGCCTGGTGCCTTAGCAAGCTCTGAGACTGTGCTGAGCGTGGCTTTAGCCTGCAGGGCCTCCTCGGACAGTGTTCTGGGAGCCAGACATCCAGGAAGCCAGATACTGCCTGGCATACTGATGGGTAGGTCCTTGAGAGAGAGCCCTGGGCTGGCTACTTTTTTTTTTTAACCCTGCAAACTGCTGCTACTTCTTTTTTGGTCAGGACAGGATAAGCACTGGTGCTGATGGAGTGTGTCTGTCACCCGCTCAGCACACCAGTGCCCGTACTAACAGAGCACAGTGCAGCAGGACTCTCAGAGCTCCCCAGTTCGTCCTCACTCACATAACCGCAGCACTTGTGTCTGAGACCAGAAACATGCTTTGCTGAACCATGGGCAACTTAGGTTCGGCAGCCAT
Source organism: Ochotona curzoniae (assembly GCF_017591425.1). Classification (NCBI taxonomy): domain Eukaryota; kingdom Metazoa; phylum Chordata; class Mammalia; order Lagomorpha; family Ochotonidae; genus Ochotona; species Ochotona curzoniae. Next base: position 444,896 of record NW_024466454.1, read on the forward strand.
AGTTACTGTTGGCATGACAGTCAGAATCTTTGAGTGGGAAATTAATCTTGCAAAAATGTTGCGAAGAACTGTGGGGTCTGATTTTTGTCTATTGTGGTCTGGGGGTTCTATCCCCTTGGTTCTCACTTCATTGTCTTGTGTGTTTGCTGTCGCATGTCTGGGGGCCTGCCACACATCCTTCCTGGCCTCTGGTGCATGTGGAGACACGTTGTTGACATGGATGGCTACCCCAGACTTGCCTTCACAGCTGCCATCCTGCCCCGCCACCTTCGACCTGTGCTCCCTGGCTCTCTCCCACGTGAGACTGGCTGCCATCCAGCTTCCAGGAGTGAGCATGGGGACTGAACACGACCACAAGACTGTGTTTTACTCATTTATCGCACAACCCTCCCAGTGGCCCAGAGAGACACAGCAGTCCCTGTGTGCAGGATTGTTTCTGTACTCTCTCGCCTACCAAGGAGCCAGGTGGCAATTCAGGTTCAAGAACAGGTCTTTCAGGGGATGTGCCTGTGCGTGCTAAATGCTTCTTAAGACAGGGTGAGCTGAATAAGGTTCTGCAGGCTTTAGAAACAGAAAACAGAGCAGACTCCAGGGATTCAGGGCTTCAGGACTTCAGGGTCAGGGTCAGCTGGAAAGCTCAGAGGACCTCATCTTCAGGATGAGAAGGCAGGTTGAAGAGGCAACCTTCAATCAGTGGAGATGAATCCAGAGGCATGGAAGGGAGCCAGGCTGGAGCAAACAGGAGAGGACTGTGGTTGTGCATAAACCCTAGACTCTTTCTGGGCCTCACTTTCCTCACCTGTGGCCTGGTGTGGTGATGCATAACCCATACTATTGGATATGTGGAGAGACTGAGTGGACCAGCCCTGGATTCACATCCCGTGGCCCTAAGAGGGCTAAACCAGAGGCTCTGCCACGCACATGGTCCACAACAATGACACATTAATCTGGTTCGTCTCCTCCCAACATATCAATCCTTCTTTCTTCTTCTTTTTAAAAAGATTTATTTATTTATTATTGCAAGTGAGATTATAGAGAGAAGGAGGGACAGAAAGACCTTCCATCCACTGTCTCATTCCCCAAGTGGCCGCAACAGCCAAAGCTGAGCTGATCCAAAGCCAGGAGTCAGGAACTTCTTTCCAGGTCCTCTTGAGCCATTCTTTACTGCTTTCCCAGGCCACAGGCAGGGAGATAGATGGGGAAGTGGTGCAGCCAGTACACAAATCAGCATCCATATGGGATCCTGGCACCTGAAGGAGGAGGACCAGCCAACTGAGCCATTGCCCTGACCCAGTCCTTCTTTTTTTGTTTTAAATTTAGTGTTGAATAACATTCTGTAATGTAGAGCCTCAGTTTCCTTATGTGTAACTTGGGGATATAAATATTTGTGCTTCCTGCCTCAGCAGCTAGTTGGGAGGGTCAAAGCTGCAAATGTGAGAGCACACTTACAGCTTTGAGCCTGAAGAGTGGGAAGTGGTGGTGGGGCTGCTGTAGCCAGAAACATTGAGTGAAGAGAGCAGTCCTCACTTTTGGGGAGAGAGTTAGAGAGTTTGGGGGAAGTGCCTCTGGCTCTAATGGCTAATTTTTGTCAACTTTTAAAAATTACCTTTCTTTGGCCCGGCGGTGTGGCCTAGTGGCTAAAGTCCTTGCCTTGAACACGCCAAGATCCCATATGAGTGCCAGTTCTAATCCCGGCAGCTCCACTTCCCATCTAGCTCCCTGCCTGTGGCCTGGGAAGGCAGTCGAGGACGGCCCAAAGCTTTGGGACCCTGCAGCCGTGTGGGAGACCTGGAAGAAGTTCCTGGCTCCTGGCTTCGGATTGGCGCAGCACTGGCCGTTGCGGGAAGTGAATCATCGGACTGAAGATCTTCCTCTCTGTATATCTGACTTTAATACAAATAAATAATAAATAATAAAAAAATGACCTTTCTTCCAGTGTTAAAATGCAAAATTCATCCAATTCAAGATGCTTTAAGTTGGTCCAGCTGGGGTTGGGGTTCCAGGAGCTGCTCTTAAGGTTGTACATCGTGTGTGAAGTGCTGGCGGCTGGATCTGCCCCAGGCATGCAGACTATTTGCTCTTTGCCCTCATCTGTCAGAGACTGCTAGCTGGTCTTGTGAGAACAAAGGCTACTTGGCAGCCTCTCACTGCCACCTGAGGATTATCATTCATAACTTTGGCCCTGGACACAAGGAATGGGAGTGTGGGAGCAATGGTGGGTGGTGCTGTGTTTCTGATGCCTTGTCTTTAGGGCTCTCATCACTGCCAAGGAGCTGCCAGTCCACAGACCCTTAAGGGAAGGAGCCAGTAGGTCATCACATGGAGGTTATAGAATTTGGAGAGGGCCTGAATTTGTGACCAGTGTTATCTTTCATTGACTAGGTCATCTTACACCAATCACTGAACCTCTAGAGCCAGTTTCCTCATTCATAAACAGATCTATGTTGTTAATAGCAGAGGTGTGTGGGAAGGCTTTGTGGACCGTAAAGCCCTTGCAAGGCAGTGGTGGGTAGTGGTGGTATGGTGTGTTGTCACGCTGATCGTGAGCAGGGTATGGTTTTTCTCCAGGTGGGAATGAGATAGCCTGAGATTACAGTTTGTGCTTTTGAATTTCTTCTCTGGAAAGAGAGCTGCCTGCAAACAGAGCCTGGCGTTTGAGTGTGGTGCAGGATTTGGAAACAGATGCTAAGGAGTCCTGTTGCTTCTTATCTTTGGTGCTTATTCCTGAACTTGGCCTTGTCGGGAAGACAGGACTGCTGCCTGCCAGATGAGGTCATAGAATTCCACGGGCTGCCTGGGAGCTGGGGAGTGAGGGGCTGGCTGTGGTTAGGAAGGGTGAGGTGTGGTAAGTGTACCGTGTGGGGAGCAGCCTACCTAATGGTTGTGCTTGCTTCACATTTGGCTATAAACATTTAGGCTGTTCTCATCTCAGTGCCCAGCTCATGCTGCGCACCAGGACCCCTGCGGCCTTGACCAGGCCCCAGAGAAGAGTAAGGAAAGCTTGCTAAGCCTTAGGTAGCTTTTGTTTTGCTTCTGCTCTGTTGATTCAGACTTTCTCATCCCCAGGGAGTCTCAGGACTCCATTTTGGGGATGGGGCGGATACCAAATGGAGAAGATCTGTCAACTCTGACAGTGAAAGTATTTTCATCATCTATATTAAAAGTCTTTAAAGATGACCATACCCTTTGACTAGATAATTTTACCTCGGGGGCTTTATGCCAAGGAAATAGTTTGAATTGTAGATAAATATATATTGACTGTAATAGTGGGGTGGGGGCAGGAAGCATCTAAAATGACCATTGATCTTTCTAGCATGTCGGCTCCATGGGGCAAGTGTTTCTTTGTTCACTGTATTCTCCAGCTCCTAAAGCAATGTCTGGCACCAGGTACCTAGGAAACCGTTTTTGAACAGTTACATGGGAAGAGCCTACATACATATGATGAGGCTATTTTTAGTATTTTAGGTGAAAATGTCATAATGACATAGGATAACATTGTCTACGTAAATAGGGTATTAAAACAAGTAGACTATTTGTATATGCAGTAAAATCACATATTTAGAAAAGTAAAAAAAAAAGAAAAAAGGCCCAATGCAATAGTGGATAAAGTCCTCGCCTTGCATATAGGGTCCCATATGGATGCCAGTTCGTGTCCCAACTGCTCCACTTCCCATCCAGCTTCCTGCTTGTGGCCTGGGAAAGCAGTCGAGGATGGCCCAAAGCCTTGGGACCCTGCACCTGCATGGGAGACCCAGAGGAGACTCCTGGTTCTGGGCTTCAGATTAGATCAGCTCTGGCTGTTGTAGCCACTAGGAAAGTAAACCAGCAGAAGGAAAATCTTTTCTCTCTGTATCTTCTTCTCTCGGTAAATCTAACTTTCCAATGAAAAGAAATACATCTTTAAAAAACAAGACTAAGAAAAAAGAAAAAGACTAGAGAAAAAAATTGGAAGAAGAAAGATATCTTGGTGGTAAAATCGTGGGTGATGGTTTTTCTTCTCTTTTTTCTGATTTGTTTATTGAGTTATTTGAAAGCATTAGACAGAGAGAATCTTCTATCTGCTGGTTCACTCCCCAGATGACCGTAATGGGCAGGGCTGTGCCAGAGCAATCCAGGAGCAAGGAGCTTCATCCAGGTGTTCTGCGTGAATACAGAGGCCCACATCTGCTGCTGTCTCAGGTTGTTAGCAGGGAGCTGGCTTGGGAGTGGAGCAGTCGGCATCTGCACCTGTGCCCACAGGGATGCTGGTGTCACAGGTGCAGTGATCTTACTCGCTATACTACAACACCAGCCCCCTTTTTTGTTTTCTAAAATGTAAAAAATTATAATGATTTTATGATTGGGAAAATTTTTCAGCAAATCTTATTGTTTTAGAAAGAATTCAGCAGGGGTGGAAGAGTGGGACGTGGCTGTTTTGCCTAGCAGTTAGGAAGCCTGTGTCTGAATTTGACACATGGCTCTGGCTCTTGATTCCAGTTCTATGCCAACACAGGAGGTGCCCGGCCCAGCCTGGCTTTAGCAGCCATCTGGGGAGTGAACCTGTGGATGAGAACTCTGTCTCTATACATATCTTTTTCTCCCTTTAAAAAATTAATAAGATGGCCAGTCATTTAGTTTATTTGTGGAGAAAGCCAGCAGGCTCCGGAGCCTGCTCCTCCTCCTTTTTCAAGAGCTTGGCTGCTGTGTCACTACACAGAACACCTACACACTGGGATTGTGTCAGCGTGATGTGGAGGCTGAGCCCTCCAGACTTCAAAAGGGTGATAGAAACTCTGCTGTGTTGAGGTGCTGTCGGTCCTGTTGCAGAGACATGCCCATACGCTTACATCCCATCCCCAGAGTGAAGACATCTGGTAGTAAGGGAGCAGATTTGGAAGAAGAGAGACTTTTCTAGGTGGGTGGTTAATTCTTAGAATTCTTTCCCTGGTTCTTGGTTTTTGAGGTGGTGTGGAGAGTGGCTTCTGCGTTTCTTTACTCTTATGTTATCCTGGGTCATCTTACAGTGAGAACTTCATGCTATGCATCTTGAGATTCAGAATTCTCCTGAGTCATGACCTCATGACAGTGGAAGTGCCTGCCTGTTAGCTGGACTTTGGCACCTGAACTGGAAATTCTTGGTTTTCTGATGCAGCTGGGCATTTCTTGGAGGAAAACTCCTTCTGACCTTCCTCACCCTGGGAGACTCTCGGGGCTCAGGAGGCCCAGGCACTGCTGGCCTGTGGTAATATGTGCAAATCCTCTCCACTCACAGGATTTTCTCATCTAACCCCCCCCCCTTTTTTTTTCCAGCCATAACCAGCAGACTACAGCGTTCAGGCATCCTGTGACTGGGCAGTTTTCTCCTGAAAATAGTGAATTCATTCTTCAAGAAGAGTAAGTATTTTCGTACCTTCTTCTTGTCCAAGTAGTCTGGAAGGCTTAAACTGAAGCTTGCTGGACTGTTTTCTCCATCAGGCACGGGGACTCGCCATGCCTGGCTGATTCACGGTGAAATGCAGGGGGAACTGCGTTTGGCAACAGCCAGCCTCCTGTCCGTGGGAAGATGTGCAAGCAGAGAGGTGGTACAGGGAGGTGCTGTGGTTGGGATCGTCAGAGCCTCTTCAGAGCTCCCTTGTCGCTGTATGATCCCCGTGGCCCAAGACATCTGCTACTATGCTAGCTGTGCTCTCGGGGGGCCTGCTTACTGAGGTGAAAACAGTTGGGGTGCAGGTGTGATTCCCTCACCTCCTGCGCCAAGCCCCTGAACTCTTGGTTTCTTTCTCCACTTAGCCCAACATGGGGACTTGCCTGCCACCCAACCCAGTGTCAGCAGGGGTGGCTGCTGCCACGCAGGACCTTTTTTATTGTTGTTGAATACTGCACATGCAGTCCAGGCCGGGTGTCTGCTCCTCCCAACAGTGAAGGCAACATGTGAGCATGTGACTGTGCTCAGCGGAGTGGGTTCTGTTTGAAGAAAAGTCACGGGATATCAGCTTCAAGTTTTCTTGAAGTCATTTTCCCTCTGTTCAGTCACTTAGACTAAATAGGATCTTAAGTGATCAGCAGTTATATTTTTATAGCACTTCCCTCCCTCAGCCCTTGTAAAAGTAGACAGATACAGTAATAAATCCAAAGTACTCGTCATCGCCTATTTTCAATGATTTCCAAAACACGTTAATTTTGTTTTGCTTATACCCTCCCCGTCACCCCTTGGGTTATTTTGAAATAAATTCCAAGTGTATCATTTCATCTCTGTAATATTTTCAGCTGAGAATCACTATCATGCAGAACTTTGAAAACTGGAGATTCGTAATGATGGTAACTCTGCCACATCTTGCACATGTACTCTGCACCAGGGGCTTTGCATGTGTATCTCCATACAGTAACCTGTGCAATAGGTCAGCTGTGGCATGTTCAGGGCAGAGAAGCTGTGGCTCAGAATCACTTGCCTCAAGTCATGTGGCCCAAAGCAGAGTGCTAAGAGGCCATCCCAGGGTGGCCGAGCTTTGGGAGCTGGGCTGCCTTTGTGTTGTGTTCTTTCTGCTCAAGTCCAAGCCCACTCTAGTCAGAGGCTGCTGCTGCTGCATTCTGAGGCTAATGGTCCTTCAGATAGGACTGAGGGTCTGATTTCAGAACCATTACTGCTGGCAGAGAGAGACAGTAATAGAAGTTAAAGATTGTCTTGTCTCCTAGATTGAAAAAAGAAGTGCTGTGAGCTGGAATGTGGATTCTCCAAATTCCCCATCGTGAGTTTGTTTATAGCACCCTGAAGGTCAGAGCTCTTGGGGGTCAGCTAGTTCCATCCCGTTTGAAACAGAGCCGCCTGTCCTTGTTGAGGTTCTTGAATTCATTGGGACCTTTAGCGTGGGAAATTACAGACTTAAATACAGGTTTTCCATCACTGAACTCTTGTGTCACACATACTTCTTTTCTTTCTTTCAATTTTATTTATTTAAAAGGCAGAGTTACAGGGAGGTGGAAGAGACAGATATTCTATCTCCTGTTCACTCCCCAATGGGTTCAATGGCCAGGGCTGCTCTAGGCGAAAGCTAGAGGCTTCTTCCAGGTTTCCCATGTGGGTGGCAGAGGTCCAATCACTTGGGCCGTCTTCCAGTGCTTTCCCAGGCACGTTAACAGGGAGCTGGATCAGAAGTAGAGCAGTCAGGACTCAAACTGGCCCTGATGAAATGTCAGCGTTGCAAGTGGCAGCTAACCCATTATGGCAGCTTGCCAGCCCCTTGGCTCTCATTCTTAACAGAAGACCATCCTCAGACTACTTTGGAGAAGGTAACATATTTTCTTTTACTTGAATGTACTAACCTCAGCTCCATTCACTTCCCAGATAAAAGTTGCTGCTTGTTTTCACGAGTCTCTTTCGCCAGCCCCCACCCCCAAGAGAAAGCCATTTCCTGGGTGTCATGGAACGGTTTGCTTGTCTCCGTTGGTGGTGGCACTGTGTAGTCAGAGATTACACAGAATGTTTTGTAGGCATTAAGGGGAAGGGAAGAGCGCTAGTACCTAGGGAGTGCCTCCTGTGTCCAGGACCAGGCTGGACTCTGCAGGTACAGCAGCAAATAAGATGCCTAGGAACCTGTGGGTGAGGAGCGACAGATGAGCAGGGAGAGCAGATGATGCAAAAGGCCACAAATTTGGTGAGTGGTCTTGAAAGGGGAAGCCAAGGGTTCAGGGCAAGTTGATGACGAAGGGCTGTCCCTTGGGTTAGGGCCACAGACAGCCTCCCCATCCCAGGAAGGGTTAGGTATTTCAGCTGAATTCTATCCAATGGAACTGAATCTCCTGGACGAGAACCAGGGGACAATGAGTAAAGCATCCGGTTGTGCTGGAGCAAAAAACAAAGAGCATCAGATGGATTCTGGAGATCCTTGAGGGAAGTGAAGTGGACAGCATTGGGTGACTAGTTGACTCTTATGAAATGAAAGAAAGGAAAGACTTTCTTGAAGTGTCTATACCCTCTGCAGGAGAGTAGGTGAAGGAGGATACAGCAAAAAAATTCCACAGGCACTGGCAGCTTGTTGGGGTATGTGTTTCATGTTGTCATGAGGCTCCCAAAGGCGGTATGAGTTCAGTGAGTGAAAATGGGTGGGAAAATGTCGTCTTCATCCATAATTTTCTGGGAAAGACATTTTCTAGCACCTATTATGTTAGAATTTACATCGTAATCTTCTAAAAAGGAGGCTTATTTTATTTGAAAGATAGAGTTAAAGAAATCAGTCTTCATCCTCTAGTTCATTTTGCAAATGACCTCAGTGACTAGGGCTGGGCCGGAGAGAAGTCAGGAGCTTCTTCGGGACCATTCACTTGTGTGCAGGTGCCCAGGACTTGGGCCATCCTCCACTGCTTTCCCAAGAACATTAGCAGGGAGCTGGATCAGAAGTGGAGCAACCAGATCTCTGAGAAGTGCCTGTATGGAATTCTGGCTCCGCTGCTAATGGCTTAACTTTCTGTGCCACATCTCTGACCCCATAGAATTTCATCTTTAACCTAAGACATCATAATATAATGATATCTTTAATATCTACCTCTTAGAGTAAGAATTGACTTTTCCCCTTAATAATAATCATTTATTATTTGTTACATTTTATTACCGAATATTTTTCAAAGTGATATGTTTATACACACATACACAAATTTACTTTACAAAACAGTCCTGTACAAGGAAGATGCTGTTGTTATTATGGACACTAAATCTTAAACCACAGAGAGGTTAAGAGTCTTGTTAGAGGACAAACAGCTAGTAAGTGACCGATTTCAGGATTTGAATCCAGGTAATTTAGCTCCAGATGTTGTGTTTGTAAATACAATGCCCTGCTCCTCAGGGGCCAATCTTCTCCGTTGGCCATACTCAAGCAGTGTGCCAATTGAGTAAGCATCTAGTGCATGGAGATTTCTCAAGAAAATGTTCCCAATTTTCAAATTTATTAAAATTTTTTGCAAGATAGAAAGAGAAAGGGGGTACAGAGAGTGAGAGACAGAGACATTTCCATCTTCTGCTTCAATCCCCAAATGCCCGTCAGCTTGGGCTGGATTGTGCAAAAACCAGGAGCCAGGAACTTCATGCAGGTCTCTTTACATGACTGGCAGGCTCCCAAGTTACTTGAGCCATCACCATTGCATCCTTCATCTGCATTAGCAGGAAGTTAGAATTACAGCTGGAACTCACACCAGACATGAGATGCAGAGTTCTTGGTTTCTGGCATTGTTTGGTTGTTTCTTTGCTTGTTCTAACATTTATTTGTTTGAAAGGTAGAATGACAGAGGAGGAGATCTTCCATTCCATTTGGGTTCACATCCCTAATGGTGGCAATATCCAGGGCTAGGCCAGGCCAAAGCCAGGGGCCAGACACTATCCTAGCTTCCTGTGTGGGTAGCACAGGCTCAAGTAGTTAAGCCAACTTCTGCTGCCTTGCTAGGCACATTAGCAGGGAGCTGGGTCACGATGGAGCAGCAGGGCTAGCATTGTAATGTATCAGGTAAAGCTGCTATCTGCAACACCTGCATTCCTTATGGGCAGTGATTTGTATCCCAGCTGTTCCATTTCCCAACCAGCTCCCTCCTCACATGCCTGGGAAAGCAGTGAATGATAACACAGTTGTTTATACCCCTGCCCCTATACGGAGACCAGGATGAAGTTTTGGGCTCCTAGCTTTGGCCTGGCTCAGCCCTGGCTGTTGCCACTTGAGGGAATGAACTAGTAGATAGATAATCTACCTCTCTCTGTGTAGGTGTGTGTATGTCTCCCTCTCTAACTCTTTCAAACAAATAAATAAATTTTCAAAACAAACAAATGGAACTTGAGCAGCCAGGACTTGAATTTTTGCTGTAATATGGGAACGCACATAGCAGCCTAACCAGATGCACCACAGCCCTGCCTCTACAACCAGCATCTTAATTCTTGCACCTAAAACCAGCACCTACTCACCCTCTGTCTGGTCCCCAGGGTTTTTTTTGGTAATATTATTATTATTATTATTATTATTATTATATAGCCTGGTTTCTAGTGGTTGGATCATGTGTACTCTTGTCAAGCCTCTTTCCTGTTTCTCAGTGACTTTCTGGAATTATGAGCTTGAAGCCAGGTTCTTTGTACCTCAAAGAAGGGCCCTGCTCCGGAGCAGACCTTGGTACAGGGAACTTCCAGAGGTGTGGCTTTGCTGTTTGGTGCTCATGTACACAAGTGTTTTCCCCTCTGTGCTGGGCTACCTAGGAAGTTGCTAGCAGCCGCCTCTGCAGCTCCGGGGAAGACAAGAGAAGCATTCCTGAGCAGTGACGCTGGCAGCTGACTGACAGCAGGCTGTGTCCACTGATCCCCAGGCTCTGTCAAGCATTTCACTCTGTGGTGGGGCCTATGATGAGAGAGACCGCACTTTGCAAGTTTAGAAGCCACTGTTGTGCTGAGAAGGCAGCTGCAAGCCGTGCAGCGTCACCTTGGAGGTTTCCAACTGGGGAAGTACTCCATCTGGCTGGTCTGCCCTTCTGGGCATCCTATTGGGTTTGGCTGGTTCCTTGTATTGGGATTTGGGCCACCTTAAGCTTTTCCTTTGGATTATTGGGGGGGAAAATACAAGTTGGGATTGCCTAGAGTGTGATGAGTGGCTTTTGGAAAATAGGATTTAAGAAGATACTGTTTTGCTGAAGGTAAGTGTCATCCCATTCCTGGCCCTTGACCACCAGGCTCAGGGAGATTTGTTCTGCAGATCGCAGGGCCAGGCTCCCCTAAGGCAGGTGCCCAGGATAGGTCCACAGGTGGAGTATCTCCTGCTCCTCCTGCAGCTGCAAGTTGCTGAAAGCTGAAAGGGAGGTGTCCTGAGCTCCTAAGGGAGTCTGTCATGTTGTCCATCTGCTGAGGCTGGAGCTTGGAGGCTGTCGTGTGTCTCTGCCATTCATGCGGCCAGCACCTTGTCTCTAGACACTGGCAGTCTTGGGCTAGCTTTGCCTGTTGCATTTGGTTGCCATGGCAGCAGAAGAAATGGGGGGAAATGGAAACACCTGACAAGCGGATGCAGAAACTTGATTGTCCAGTTTTTTTCCTCCCTAGACCAGGAGACGGCTTGTGTGACCATTCTCAGGTAGGGGAAGAGCTAGGTGGTGATGAGGCCTTTAGTTTATTTGTACACATAGGTGCTGGCTTGGCTGTGCTGCAGACCTTTCGCAGTGCATTGGCACTGCCACCCAGCACCCATGGCCTCGGCTTTGTGCTTGGGGAGGTGGGGAGGAGATGATGCAGTGGAGGCTTTGCTGTATGAGGGAGGGAGGAGGGAGGCTGCTGCTTGCAGACTGCAATTTTCTGTTGTCCTGTGACATCCCCTCTCTTCCCCTGACTTGGAAGCACTCAGGTCTCTGAGAAAATGACGTTGTCAAATGAGATGGTGCTTGGCTGGGCAGGAGGAGCAGGTAGGCTAGAAAGAGGCTCCCTGGTGGTGAGATCAGGATCGTAGCATCCTGGAGATGGAACACAGCAGCGACAGAAGGAGCAGTGGAGATAAGGTTCTCCCTCTACACAGACAGAAGCACGGAACCTGGACGGAGGGAGGTAGTGGCCCAGGGTCATCCACAGAGCTGAGCGTCTGCTAAGTTCAGGGCTCCGGTGCTGGCTGGGAAGTCTCAAGTCTTATTAGGATTTTCTCCTTCCAGGTAATGGGATGCTGTTGGGGATGGGTGAGGCCCGGAGCCTGTGTGTAAGAGAGGCATTGAGGGGGAGGGAGAGGAACGCAGAAAGCCACTGTTGAGTAATGAGGCCTCAGCAGCTGAATGGAAGCCGGTGTCAGACGGCCTCCCCCCAGGGTGTTGGGAGTTAACCGCACGCGTTGGCAGTCTGTGTGTGTCTCTTTTTCTGGGAAGACGGGCTGTGGAGGTGGCTGCTTGTTGGCAACAAAAGCTTCTTTTTTCTTTCTTTCTTTCTTTCTTTTTTTTCTTTTCTCACTTTTGTTGTGCATGGCTTTTCCCTACCTCTTGGTCAGTGGGTGCCGGCTCTTGGAAGAGTCTGCAGTTGGAAGCAAGGCTATCCTGTTGCCCCAGCCTCCTACCACAGGTGTTAGCTGAGCTCGTTAGCTCTCTGTTAAATACTCAAGGGCAGAGCATGGATTGTGGCCTCCTTTTTTCCCAGAAATCTACAGGGTATGGTTGTGGTTTAATGAAGTCTTTGCAGCACAAGAGTCCTGTTTCCCCAGCTTTCTAACACCCTCCTCCTAGCCTTGACATCGCTGTGGTCCTGGAGAGAGAAGACCCTTGTCATGGTCATGAGGGTCACCTTTGAAAAGTGCCAGGTGAAACCTTTGTAGGAGTGTTGATATGAAACGATGGTTCTTAGAGGTCAATGGGTTGGCATCTGAAGGATTCTGGAGAGGAGTGCCTCTGATGCAAAGTGCAGCTGGGATTTAAATGTTGGGGGTCTCTGCTGGTAGCAGGCACACATAATGCATTTCACTTTATGGTTTTCTCAATGTCCTTTCAAACCACCTACCTACCTTGTAAGATGAGAAGCAGTTTTCATTCCATTTTGCAAAAATGGAAGCTAAGATCCAGAGAACCCCTGGGACTTGACGGCGTGTGACCCACACCCAGTTATTGTAGACCCTAGTCCTTTCCTCCACCCCAAGATCTCCTGGACTCAGGGTACACCTTGGGGTTAAGAATAACTCATTTCTTTCTCAGACCTGGGGGACTTGCTGTGAGCAGATTTCTTGATGGCAGAGCCCAGGTTGGGGAGTGCAGCTTTGGAGTGGAGGCAAATTGTTACTTCCACTTCCCTCTCAATGTCTGTGAAACAGAGATGAAGTCTACAGGGCTGAGATGGTGCAGGCACAGTGCCTAGCCCAGTGTGTGTGTGTGTGTCCAGCAGATGCAGCTCAGTCTCTCTGCTCACTTAACCTTGTGTACCTATCCCTGACTGTTGACAACCCTTGGCTGGTGACCTACTTATTGTGACCTACAGGATAGAGAATGGTCTGGCTGTATTCTGACTTCAGTCTGTTCTAGCTGTCACTGTGGATAGAGAGAAGGCCATGGATACCATGAATCAGACTTAGGCAGAATGGCTTCTGTGTTTATAACCTCACTTTCTTTTCTGCACCTGACAGTGTCATAAGCACTGCACTCTGGGTATGCAGGAAGCAAGTCCAGCTCCTCTTATTGATAAGGAAATGGAGGGATGGACAAAGTGACTTCCTGGCCAGTCTCATCTGACACCTCCACGCTGGAGTTCAGGGTGGAATCCAGTGGTTTCACAGCCAGTTGTGTCTAGTGCTAATCCCTCCCTTTGTTTCAGATGGGAAGCTGGCAAGTTGAAGCTCTAGCTCACTGTGTTGAACTTCAGCCCACACCCCTCCAGCAAAATAGTCAGCATTCATGAAGCCCAAGCCAAGGAGAGGGAGGTCTTTGTTCCAATCATCCCACTGTTCTTGGGGAATCCAGATAGCACAGAAACCTGGCTCCTAGGCATTTGAGTTAATGGATTTTGTTAAACAGCACTAAGAGTCTGCTGTGCAGGTTCCTTGTCCCACCCATTCCTTGGGATCTGAGTGAGTCAGCGTGCCTGGGGGTCTGCTGGTAGGGAGCCCAGCCTTTTACAGTCATTCAACTTGGAGTAGGGAAGGCTTGGATCTTCTCTAGGGTGGGGCGTGGTTAACGGGGAAACTGTCAGGAGAGCACACTCAGTCTGAGAAATTAAGAAACCAGTGTGTAGGGCTCATGCTCAGAAGTACTGAGACATGGGAACCACAATGTCTGTGTCCAGGCTTTCGTGCATTCTCTTAAGGAGGCTGCCTACTTGTTGCTCACACGACTGGGTCAACTACCCCCTAGAAATTTCTTTTGGAGCCAGCTTCTCAGCCAAGTGAGAAAATTGTTCATAAGACATTTTTGTATCCTTATTTTTTGACAGCTAGTGGTATTTCCAAGTGTCACCATCATGTTTTTTTTAAACCAGTTGTAATTCTGGGTCACTTCCCAAGGTTGTACTTGCCTCAGAAGTCCTGAGAGATGGTGACCCAGGTTGGGCAGATTCAGAGTTGCATCCCATGAAGGCAGATCTTATTACTTGGACAAACGGACAGTGTAGTGTGCCTTGCTCTTTCAAAACGCCAGGTCAGGGCTGGGCCAGGTAATAGTTGAGTGTTGCTTTAGTTGGGTGTTGTTCCAGCGGTCCATGGTGTACTTGTCAAGGGCATGCTCCTTATTTGTGAAGACAGCACAGCCCCCTTGCTGTGGCAGATTCAGTTAATGCTTTAGGTGCATCTTTTGACCAGCTTGCTAGAGGTGAAGCTAAGCAGTGCAGGGCATGAGGAATGCACTTGCCTTTGTTCCTTGCTTTTCTTGCCTACCTGCTCACCATCATCCTTTTCCAATGTCCCCTGCTGAGGACACAGCCATTCCTTCTCTAGCCAAAATCTGTTCACAGTAGTCTCCCAGGTGGTCATGGGACCCCAAGGATACAGGACAGTCATCTTTCTTTCCATGCTCTTGGCTAGGAGGGGCTCCTTGGCTAAGCACTGAGGTAGAGCTAGGGGACATGAGCTTGGAATGCAGAAGTTAAGGGGAAACAAAGTTATGGGCCTTGTGACTGCAACATGCCATAATGTCCTTTTTCTAGGACATCATGGGCCAATCACAAATTCAATCTTTGTCCTGCAGAGAAGGAATGAAGTATCTAACGATGGGATAGTATGTAGTTATTTCAAATGATGTGCATGAATTTAAAATAACAGGAAAAATGTTCATGATGTTTCATTTACTTTTTGAAAGGCAGAGTTAGAGAGAGAGAGATGGATCTTCCATCTATTGGTTGATTCACCCCTCCCCCCCCCAAATAGCCACAGCAGCTAGGACTGGGACAGGTCAAAGCTAGGAGCCCATGTCTACTTCTGGGTCTCCTACATGGATCTAGTTCCTAAGCTTGGGAGCTTGGGTCATCTGCTGCTGGTGGCCTAGGCACAGTGTTAGGGAGCTAGGTCAGAAGTGGAACACCTGACTCTTGAGCCAGTTCCCATATGAAATGCCAATGTCACAGGCAGACGTAACCTACTATGCCAATGCCAGTCCCTTATGATATATTTTAAAAATCAAGATGTTAGGTGAAATGGATGAAAATAGTGTGAATCACAATTATATAGGAATAAAAATACTGGACCAAGAGTAATTTTTTTCTCCCCTTTCAACTTTTTCTGATGTTTCTCAAAAACTCTATAATAAAACTCTTTTAGTAGTTTAAGCGGAACCAATTAAGTTTGATGAAATCCCAAACAAACGTTTTCTTCTGGTTGGACTGCATGTCCTGAATGTTAGCATAGGGATGAAATTATTCCAAGTGGGCCATTCAAGAACTCTTCTCCCTCAAAATTCCTCTGTTTTGGATGTTCCCTTGCCTAGAGGCAGGGAACGGAAAAGGCAGCCTCTCCGGGCGCCTTCCCACCTCCGGGTGAGCTGCACACAGCCTGTGCCAGCAATGAGCGGGCACACATGACATTCTTCCTTCCAAGGAGAAGCGGCCTCAGAAATCTGGCTGGGGTGGAGGCAAGCCAGGGTGGGAGATCTGGAGCAAGTGCCTGGGCTGATAAGAGGCCAGCCATCTTCCTGGCTGGTGAGGCTTGCACCTCCAGTTGCTGAGCATCCTGCTTAAGCCCTGCCCCTCAGTGAGCTGGTACTTGCTTTTTAGGTCCCGTTGTTGGCACTGCTCAGAGCTCAGCAGTGAACTTCCTCCTTGGGTGAGCTGTCGCACCAAGGCCGAGGGCACAGAAAGGATCCCTCAGTCTTTTGAAGGACACAAATTTTCTCCGTTGTACGTCTCTGAAAGTGAATCTGGAGACCGACACCTGGTGTGCTGAGTCCTCAGCCGTGGACTGCTGGAACTCCCCAGTTCCATCTCCTCTGGCTCCTGCCCTCGCCTCCCAAAGCGGGTGTTCTCTGCTCCCAAGGCAAACAGCCTCACCTTACTGCAGTCAGCCAAGTCTTCTGGGGTTCTGTTTGTCAGAAAAGCAGGCGGAATTCAGCTTCTGAAGTGTGAGACTTGGACTTCAAGAAAAGCTTGCCGATCCCAGAGCTGGCAGAGGCTTGGGGTCAGGCCTTGAGCTGTTTGGGGACAGGTGTTGAGTTTGTGTGAAGAGATTGGCCACTGTTGCTTTGAAAGATACATGAATGCTGGGACTCAGCGGAGGAAGGTGAGGCCATGGGGCCATGTCTTTTATGTTGCTACCAAGATGTTCCCAGAGTGCTAGCTGTCCTGGGGTAGCTCCTTGGTGGGCAGCTCTGGAATGCTGTTAGGGAAGTCCCGGGATCCTCCTGGGAACCTAATGCTTGCTTTGTTTCTTTCTTCTCACTCTCCAAACTTAGCACAAGGGGTTAATATCTCAGATGCCTCTATTTTGGGGCAACTGGAGTGTTCCCAGAATAGGATTCTTTGTTGAGTAGTCTATTTTGGGAGGCAAGCCCCACTGGTGTTTATGTAAGCATTCTCTGTGTATCTGTGGGTGTGGATGTGTGTGCAAGTGGTTTCTTGCTACTAATTATAAGCAGCTTCTTTAGGGAGCCATGGGAATGGAGGGGTGTGTGAGTGTGTCGTGCGAAGGTCTGCATTACTCTCGTTGTGTAGAGTGTTTTGACTGTGATTGCCCATTCTGTCATGGAGCAGTTGTCACAGGACTCAAGTGGCAGAGTGAGCATAAGGACCTTAGGAAAACAGGCGAGAACAAGAGCCAGACCTGTTAGTGGGCATGTCCCCGCATGGAGTCCTGGAAGCACAGGGGCTGCACTCTGGGTCGTGGGTG
This sequence comes from Ochotona curzoniae, assembly GCF_017591425.1. NCBI lineage: Eukaryota > Metazoa > Chordata > Mammalia > Lagomorpha > Ochotonidae > Ochotona > Ochotona curzoniae. The sequence goes on from NW_024466454.1 coordinate 461,653, forward strand.
GTCTCCAGAAGATTGCACCTGGTTTGTTCTAAGGGCCCAAACTGGTTCCAACATGGCACAACTGTCAGATTCCGCTTCCCACCCTACTGCTTGGCACTTGCTCTCAGGATTCCCCTTTCTCTCCTCACAGGCCAAACCCACACATGTCAAAGCAAGAGAGAAACCAAAGACCGTCCAGCATGGTCAGCGAGACATCCACGGCTGGGACCACGTCCACCCTGGAGGCCAAGCCTGGACCCAAGGTAAGCTGCTGACTGCTCTTTCTGTCTACGCCCTCATTTCTGTTTTTGTCAGATCCCCTTTCTAGCCAGAAACCCATTTGATCTCCACCATAGCTTTGTGGGAGAGACCTGTAAGAGGTGTTCTCCCCAAATGACAGATGAGAAAATTAAGACCAAGAAGGACTCTTCCCTTGCTCCAGAAAACAGATGGCTGTTGGCAGAATCAGGACTGGTGTGTAGGTCCTTTGGCAAGTTCTCCCCTTTCCTGGCTTGCATTGTGGATGATTGTTAGAGAATCAGGGGAGGAGGGTACTGAGGAATAAACCCAGAGAGAAGGGATCTATACCTGGAAATACGCAGTGGCTTTACTCCAGAAAGTTATCTAGTAGGTGGTAGAAGTCAATTGAAAAATGCTTTCAATATTTTTTCCCTTGTGACCAGACCAGGAGACTTGCCAAGTCTCGGACTTGCCTTTTAATTAGAGTGCTATGGCCATGAGCCCATCATTCTCTGTCTCTCTGCTGTGCTTCTGATCAGAGGGTGCTTATAGCAAAGCAGAGCAGCTAGCATCCCTCCTCATGTACCAGTGCTTTGTGTGTGTTCCCCTCCCTGCCGCTGCTGAAGTTGAAGTCTGCTTCTTCCTAGATCATAAAGTCCAGCAATAAAGTACACAGCTTCGGGAAGAGAGAACAGGCCATTCGAAGAAACCTCAGTGTTCCAGTGGTGGTGCGGGGCTGGCTGCACAAACAGGTGAGGAGGCTGAGGGGACTGGCCCTGTTGAGGCTGTTCTTTGCCCCTTCCACTTAGGCTGGGACCAGGCATGCAAGCCTTGCTGCTGAGTTTGCCTTAGGCATGTGGATTCTGCCCTGTGTGCTCAGGGGTCTGCTGTTTGTAGTTCTAAGTAGATGGTGTGCTCAATTATTACAGTTTCTATCCCCAAACCCACTTGACCCTCTTAGCTTCTGATGCTGTCAGTGGCACAGGCCTCAGTGGGTAGATAGTATAAATCCAGCCTTACTGCTAGTTCTCTGCCAGCTCTTGCCTTTCTGATGAAAAAGAGTCTTTGTTGTCACTGGGCTGAAAAAATGCTGTCCTTTCCTCTGGCCTTTGTCTTGCACACGCATCTAGCTCCACAGCACCTCACATACCAGGCTGGCCAGACTCAGATCATTGTCTCCCCTCCTCCGTGGTCTTCCCCTTTCCCCACCCCCCATGCAGCTTGTTCTTCATCGGAGTAATGGAGGCTCCTCAGCACCATGGCCAGCTCCTCCTATGTCCTTACCCACCCAGGACCACCTTCTCTGTCCTGGGGCCAGTGGCACCTCCAGTTGATGCCTTTGGTCATCTGGCCATAGCCAAGATGTTAGCTCCCTATGCCGGAGACCTCATCTCTTGTTGCCTTCCTTCTTCCCTTGCTATCCATTTATCCCTTCCCCAAGTGTCTGCCCTGTCCTCAGTGCTCCCACAGCAGGTTTAAAGAGATGAATAGTATATGGTTTCCACCCTCCCTTCCTGTCACAAAGTCACTCAACCCAGAAACCAAAATGTTATAAAATCCCTACCCTCACAAATACACATCATAATAAATCAAGAGCAATGATATCAGTGTTAGTAAGGTCCTTATGGAAAGGCAGAGAAGGGCATTAACACAAATACCCACACCACTCTTCTGCTCCCCGTGGTACCTCCCACAACCCTTGTTCTCATCTATCAGGTGTTTCTTGGGCAACACCCTCTCTTGCGCTACTGATTTCCTTCATGGCTCTTTTATTCTCCTTTCCTCTCTGCTCATCTCACATAATTTCATTTACTTCTTCCATTTGCACCCCTGTCCCATGAAGGATGTTCCTTTGAACTGTGAAGGGAGAGGCTAGAGATTGCAAAGAACTCTCTCCCACCAGCCCAGGCCCTTCTGTGTGCTGTAACTGGGGGCTGTGTGGAATAGGGTGCTGCAGGCACACGGTGGGGTGTGGCTGTGCCTGGGAAGCCCAGAGAGACTCCCCACAGGAAGTGATGTCTGAACCAGATGTGGCAGGTGGATATGGGTTCTCTGAATGATGCAAATAACATATGCCAAGACCATAGAAATCATCTGGTCGGTTTGCATTCAATAAGATTGATGAATGAATAAAATCATTTTAGTGAAATGAAGTATAAATAAACTTCATGTGTCAGTTTAGAAATTTTCCTTTCTTATTTTCTTTTTTTCTTTTTTTTAAAAACTCAAGCTATGTCAAAAACTTCTGTAGAAGGGAGACCATTTTTAGCAGCTATCTCTGCTGGTTCAGAACATCTAGGTTTGGGACAACACTGACCTCATTTTGTTACTGTTTTCCCACCTTGGCCTTGGTGTTTGAATTTTCACAGTTATTTAAAATGTTATTTTTAAAGAAGTTTATTTATGTATGTATTTGAAAGGCAGGACAAGATAATGGGAGAGAAATAGACACATCTTCTATCTACTGTTTCAGTACCCAAATGCCTACAATAGCTATAGATGGACCAGGAACTTCAATCTAGTTTTCCCATGTGGATGGCAGGGACCCAAGCTCTTAAGCCACTGGGCTGTCTCTAAGAATGTGCATTAGCAAGAAGCTGGATCAAAAGTGGAAACCCAATCCCAGCCATTCCAATATGGAATGTGGATATATCTCAAGGGGTGGCTCAAACTGCTGTGCCACCATACCTGCCTAGAATATTATTCAGAAACATGAAGATGTCCTTTGCAGGTGAATAAATACGGATTATTGTTATGAGACAATTTAGAGGGCCTGACCTGATGGTTCAGTTGACTAATCCTCCACTGCACAAGGGCTGGGATCCCTTGTGGGCAGCAGTTTGTGTCCCAGCTGCTCCACTTTCCTTCTGCCTCCCTGCTTGTGGCCTGGGAAAACTGTAGAGGATGGCTCAAAGTCTTAGGACTCTGCACCCATGTGGGAGACCCGGAAGAGGCTCCTGGCTTCAGATTGGCTCAGCTCCAGCTGTTGAGGCCACTGCAGGGGTGAGCCAGCAAATGGAAGGTCTTTCTGTCTCTCCTTCTCTTCATAAATCTGATCTTCCTTTCCAATAAAAATAAATAAATAATTTTTTTTTAAAAAATTCAGAGCAGAAGATCTCTTCACAGGTTGTTGCAAGAAAACACAGTAAAGTCCCTGATGGAAGAGAACGAGGTTCAGTGAAATGAGAACTTTGTCTTACTTAATTAGCCAGTTTAAAATGTGTTCAGTAGCACATAACTTCAGTGTTTCTATCTGCAATAATGAAGAAACGGTATAGCACAACACCTTTGTTTCTTTAAAAACAAACAAACAAGCAAACAAACTCTGCCAAGCTCCTGGCTCCTGGCTTTATCCTAGCCCAACTTTGGCTGTTGTAGCCATTTTGGTTTGGTCAGTGAATCAATGGGTTCTCTCTCTCCTTCTTTCTCTTGCTGACTTTCAAATAAATAAATAAATCTTTAAAACAATAACTCTTTTAGTTAAGAATTGATTCCTTTTTCAATGAGTTTTTTTTTTTAGCTCACATTTTCCTTTCTAACAGAAGGTATATTATATTAATTTGCTTCTAGGAGACAAAAACCAAAAAAAGGAAAAACTAACCAAAAAAACTTTCATCATTGAATAGATATCAATAAAACATTCACTGATGTTTAAGAGGAAGACTCAGTAAATAAAAATATGAGCAAGTTTGTTGCCTAGGTCCGGTTGGCATGTTACGGGGGTGGTGGAGCAGTCTATTCTGAAATGGTCCTAAGCAGTTTTCTTTACTTTGCAGGACAGTTCTGGGATGAGGCTGTGGAAAAGGAGGTGGTTTGTGCTTGCTGATTACTGCTTATTTTACTATAAAGGTGAGTTGAGGCTCAGGCTACCAAGGGTTCCTTATGCTGGAGAGGGTGGTAAAGGGACACAAATAATGGTCTTCTTAGATCCAGTCATTGGACCAATAGCCTATTTCCTTGTCAAAATAGTCACCTTAATACATGTGGACAGTTGGGGACTTGTGTTTTATTGGTCCTGGCATTGAATGCTTAATCCGCTGAGTTAGAATCCAGTTCACTCACTACTTAGAGTCCTATGATTCATAGTCGACTCAGCTTCTGACACACTTGTAGGCACTCACCTTTGAGGCAATTTAGAGAAGCAGGAAGTGTGGGCAAATCATTGCAACCTGTAATCTGTCTTTTGGATTTATCCCTGTATGGGTCTGGAAGGGCAGCTGATTTTATGAAGCCCAGTAGTAAAGCTAGGGCCTTGCACTGGTTAGAAGATATCTCAGACATTGAGAGAGTCAGATGACTTGCTCTTAAGACAAGGCTAGACAGTTATAGGGATTTTAGAAGACATTCAAAATGCTTACAGAGTTCATGGAGAGGAAGAAGTGAATCCCATTCTGAGAAATCTAGGGAGACTTCTTAGAAGAGAGAGGGTTTGGCTTGGCCTTTTAAGCATGAATTAGTTTTGCCAGTGTGGATGTTAGTTAAGTTCTACAGGCGAAAGATGGAATGGCAGGTGGGTCTTGCATGGAGGATTTTTTTCCTAGGAGATAAGGCTTGGGAGGTGAGAGAGCTGAAATGAAAGGGCTGCCACAGATAAGCAGGAGAATTTACACTTTGTTTTGTGTCCAGTGAAGAAATCAGCAAGCACTGCCTTTGTATATTAAGTGGTTACTGTCATGAGAATGGCTTTGAGGATGGACAGAAGTACAAAGTAGGAGTCGCTTTTTAGATTTGCCCCACCCAGAATTTCTTTCTCCATCCCATTACCTCCTTTACTTTTAAAAATTATTTATTAATGTGTTTCTTTTACTTTGCAGACAGAAAGACAGACAGATGGAGGGAGCCTCCATCAGTTGGTTCAGTTCCAAAATATCCACAATGGACAGGGCCAAGATAGGTTGAAGCCAGGAGTTGGGAACTCAGTCTGGGTCCATCATGTGGGTGATGGGGACCCAACCACTTGGGCTATCACCTGCTGCCTCCCACAGTGCACAGCAATAGAAACCTGGAATCAGGACAGGAGCTCAATCCCAGGTGGTTCCAAGGTGGGATGTGAGTGTCTCACCTGCTGTCTTAACCACTACCCCAAGTGTCCACCTCCTCTGCAGCCTTCTTGACTTGCCCAGGCTGTGTGCCACTCTTGCCTGTGTGTGCCCTCAGCACTTGCTGAGTCAGCGGCTAAGTGTGTTGACATGCCAGCACGTGTCCTCTGGGAGATGGTCCCCCCCGAAACACCCTTGTAATTCCAGCATTGGCATGAAGATGCCCAGAGAGCACTAAGTGATTGGTGAAGAGGGAGCTGCTGTAGTGCTGGGTGGACAGAGGGAGCCTGATGCTGGTTCTAATGTGCTTTTCCACTCAAAGATAGCCGAGAAGAAGCTGTCCTGGGGAGCATCCCTCTGCCCAGCTATGTGATCTCACCTGTGGCACCTGAGGATCGCATCAGTCGCAAGTACTCCTTTAAGGTACCACCCCTTCTCTGAAGTTCCACCTCTTCCTTCAAAACCTCGAGTTCTCAAAAATGTCTCCATAAAAGATAGTGCTTTGCAATAGGGCTGTGGGGAAGTGGGAGAGAAGTTACAAGGCAAGAGTTTCAGACTCGGGTTCATAAAGGTCAAATTATGTAAACAATAATGTCGTATCAATACCTTCTTTTGGATCTGGGCTTTGTGAAGTCCCCCAGCTCTGTTCAAGCATCAAGATTCCTGCTTTGCTGTCGCTATTGGTCTTGCGATGATGTATCTGATAGGAGTATGGCCTTTGTTGGGCTTTTTAATCACCAATTGAGTAATCTAAGTACTACCCAACCACCTGGTACAATTGAAGAGCCCTCAGGGCAGGTTCATAGTAACTGTTTATGAAAACTCATATTGAGGGTGGGTAGTGCAAGTGGGGTGCTGGTTTGTCTACACTGGCTTAATGTTGTTAAAAAGCAATTACAATGAAAGTTGATTTATTTTATGGATTGTTGAAGATTCCCACAAGTAAAACTCCTACTTCCTTGGTGCCATCCCATTTACAGTGAACAGAAGTCGTTGCTAAATGATGACACCTAGGAGGTCAGGTAGGAAGACTCTGGGAATTGGTTTGGGCCAACTTGGGGAATCCTTGTTGACCTCCATGGATTCCTTCCCTTCCAGTAGTGGTGAGGGTGAGGTGGGCTGGTGGTTGCAAGCCTACCTTACAGACAGAGTGGAAGGTCCCAGAGAGCCTGGCAGCATGTGGCTGTTGGTGCCAGGAGCCAAGGGCACAGACTGACGGCTGCTGAGAACGCAGGGCAATGCTGTGCACTTCCAGCTGGGGTTTGGGACCCCTTCTCCACTACCTCTGCTGCTTGGGGATACAAGATGAGGACGAGACAGGAAGTAGATGAAGCAGGCTGAGCAGTCATATTTTCCAGCTGTAAGCAGAGGAACATTGATAAGTAAAGGCTAAGATGCCCACTGCTCGCTGGAAGGGTTGAGGGAAAGTGCCCTGTATGTCTGTGGTGTTTGCAGTTGGTCCTCAGTGTGTGAAGGCTTTCACAAGGTGACAGTCCTGGCCAACCTCTTGACCTGGAGTCTGTGGGTCAGGGCAGAGTCAGTCGTATTGTCTTCCTGCTTCAACTTTGGAGCCGAGCTGGTGCTTCAGTTCTGTTCATTGGCCAGTCTGAGCCATCCTTGTGTGTCCCTCGGTACTCCCCAGCATTTCTCCACTGTTTCTGTGTGAAATAAGTTGATACATGTCACCTCACTGAGTGGTCATAGTTAGCCTGTAAGGTCAGTATTACTAGTGTTATTTCATTGAAAAGAGATGTGAGGATCTTAGGAGTTTAAGAACTGCCCAGAGTCATTGAGGTGGAGACCTACATCCTGGGCCTGAATTCTGTCTTCTTCCCATTGAATTACAAGCAGTGGGGATGAATTCTTTCTCTTCCTTTCTCTTCTTCCATGTCTTCTCTGGGTCATCTGCCTGCACGTTGCAGCAGGTGGGAGGCAGTTTGTGTTGACCTTCATTGTATCATTTTGGGAACACTCTTGGAAGATAGTGTGTCATTGACTTTCAGACCAGCCTTTTGCAGCCTACCAGGCTTTGTTGGAAATCCCTCCTTGCTGGGGTTGAACATTTCCCACTGGGCATTTAGGTTATATAGTGTTGTGTGTGAGTTTGGGGTGAGGGCTGGGGGAAGAGGGAGAGCATTTGAAACTTTCACAAAGTAACTTATGGTAACTATATTTCCTCTTGATACTTTACTGGGAGGTGTGAAAAGAGATTCTAGGAAAACATATTTTATGTCTCAGATTTTTTTTTTCCTTTTCTTTTTTTAGCATTCCTTAGAAATACTTCATCAAGAATGTTCCCTAAATCTTTGGGAAGCAGATAGCATCATGTGCTTGCTGGGTCATTAAGAGTTGTGAGAGCCAAGGGGAGTTTCTGCAGCCAGATGTGGCAGGCGACTGAGCTGGTTCTGTAAAAGGTGGGAGGCATTGCTGAGTCTAGAAGTCCTCCTTTCCTTTGGACTATAGCATTATTCTGTTAGGACCGGAGCATGGGCCCGGGGCACAGCCCTGAGCCTTGTCTTTGGGTCTGTCAGAGATGGCAGTGTTTTGTGTCTTGAGCATTGTAACTGCCTCTGGGGTTGGTTCTTCTCTGAATCCAGGGTGGAAGCTCTCCCTTACCCAGCACCCTGGTTACTCTTGCACCTTGTGTGCAAGCGCTCCAAGTGCTTGTGACGATCAGCACAGCCCGAAGGGTAGTGCAGACCTCTCCTTACACTCTTTTTCCACTGCCATTGTGAGAGAGGCTGGTGGGAAGTGGGCCCAGATCTCTCTAGGACCATGGCAGCAGCCAAGCAAGGCTGGAGGTGAAAGCAGCTATTCTGCACTGACCAGCTGGCCTTCTGTGATCTGTGGGCTCACCTGGGACTCAGGCCATTTCTTGCCACAGGTCTTTGCTTGTGCTTCAGACACAGCCTGGAAGCCTTTTCCTCAGCTTGTCCTTCAGGTTGCCCTGTAGGGTCACTTCTGGACATATGTTATGTACCTTTGTTCTGTACTTCCAGAGATGTGAGTCACTGATGTCAAGTAGGGACTTTATTTACCCAGAGTGGATAAATACTCAACATGAGCAGAAGTGCCGGCCCACTGACTGGTTTCCAGGTGGCATTCTGTAGCCCTTCATAAAAGAGGCCGTGGAAAATGACAGTGCTTACACAGTTCAAGGTCCAGTGGGCTCCGGCTTGCTTGCATTCTGTACGTAGTCACCTGTCGGTCAGCATTGGGGAAGGGAGGAGAAGAGTTGTAAAGTAAACTGCAAGCTGTTCAGCCAACTCCCTTGGTCATTCAAGTGACTACTCCTGTCTACCTCAGCCTTGCAAGTGCCAGGCTGTGAGATGCTGCACACATAAACTCAACAGCTTTTCATGCCATGCCACCTTACAGGGCTCCTATCACAGAGGCACTTTAAAGATGAGGAAACAGAGGCATGAGGAAGCTGAATTATTTGTCAAGTTGGTGAGAGGCAGAGCCAACTTTGGACTTCTCACTGACTCTGAATGCCCAGGTTCTTACCCCTGCCACTTTGCTGTTTGCTGTCTGCCCACAAGCTAGATGCAAAAGGTTCCTTTTCTTAACTTTAACAAATAAGCACCTCTATCTTTGCAAAAAAAATTTAAAAAGCTGAGATTTTTTTTGTTAAATATTTATTTTATTTATTTGAAAAACAGACTGGCAGAAACAGAGAGCGATCTTGAGCTGCTGGTTGATTCCCCACATGGCTGCAATGACTGGGACAGGGCCGTGCTAGAGTCAGGAAGCTGGAACTTCACTAAGATCTCCCGCATGGATGGCAGGGCCCAAGCACCTGGGCCCTCCTCATTGCTTTCCCAGGCACAGCAGCAGGGAGATGAGTCAGAAGTGGAGCATCTCGGACTGAAACTGGTGCTCCAGCATAGGATGCTGGCACCGCAGGAGACAGCTTAATCCGTTAACCATAATGTCAGCCCAAACCTGAAAACCCTGACCTTGACACCTGTCGTTCCTTCACCTCCTGAGCGTGAACTCTGCTGACCTCATGTAATAGTTCCGTGCATGCTCAGTTTACACCCACATTGTGATTTCTTACCTGTAGTCCTGCAGTAGCCTACCAACCTCTCTCCCCTCAGCTGCTTCTGCCATCACAGCCAGCTCGAGTCTGATCACATTACCTCTCTGTGAACACTTTTCATAGCTTCTCACAGAGTTTTTCAAATGAAGACAAAAAGCTAACATGTCCTGTAAGGCTCTGCTGGTCGGTCACTTGCTGCCCATTTCAGAAAACTCACTTCATGTCACCGTCCTTTCTCTTTCTCCCATGCTGGCCTCATCTTGAGGCACCCTGTGCTTTTGTCTATCTCGGGGCCTTACCTGCCTCTTCACCACTCCTGCTTAAGTAACTGTATGTATGGCAGCTCAGCTGAGTGCCTCTCCAGGTTAGGCCATGTGACCACTGTCACCTCCTATGACAGCCTGCCTTTCCTGAAAACACCTGCAGTGGCTTATCCATGGCCTTTCTCATGCACCTGGTTATCAACAGGCATGCTCCTGTCTGAAGTCTCTGCACCTCCCTGTGCAATGCCTCTCACGCAGTAAACAGTCAATAAGCGATGCAGTGTTATAGAAGGAGTAAGTTGGAGAATGAATCAGTTCATGGGCCCTGGCTTTTGGGTGCTCCTGTATTTTTCCGTTTTGGTTTCTTCGTTCTTATGGCTGACTTTGGAGGTAAGAAGAGTCTGGCTGCCTTCAGTGGTGGTGTTATCGGAAACTGAGCTCTCAGAGTCACCAGAACAGTCGAATCCTAGGGCTGCTGTGTTTTCCAGGTAAATTCTTCCTTGCTCACAACCTCGTTTCCTTTAGGCATAGGCTGCTTTCTATTCAAAGTCCACGTCAAGTTACCCAGGGGGATTGTGTTAACTGGAGAACAGAGTACGGGGTGGAAGGGGCCATCTCTGACATGAGACTGTGGCTGCAGTGTCTTGCTAGGGTTCAGGGCACCTTAGACTTGTTTCATGTGGCTAGATGAAAAGGGAACTCCTTGCCTTCTCACTTGATATGTCTTCTATGACCAAGCACAGGCACAATGGACATGGAGCCCTGTTCTTCAGAGGCCTGAGTGAGTGAGCACATGGCACTTGCCAGCAGTCCATTGCATGATTCAGAAGTCAATCCCAAAAGGACAAATACCATATGTTCTAATATAAGGAAGCCATCATGCAAATTGGAATGTATAGTGATAGCTTAGTAGAGACTACTGTATCCACATATGAAGATACAACCAATGTACATCCCTGCTTTGAAATTGAATGGATTCCCAATGAAGCTGTTGGACATATCTAGACAATGGGATGCTGGACTGTCTGACATTGTCTGTACCAGCAATATCAGGGCACACTTAAATAGCATAATAATATGGGGAAAATCTGTCAGGGGTGAGAATTTGAGGAAGGGGGAATCCCAGACCCTGTGGAATTGTGCCATAAAATTAAAAAAAAGAAGAAGAAGAAGAAGAAAAAATAAATAAATTTGCAACAATGGGTAATTTTTTTAAAGGATTTTAAAAAAAGATTTATTTATTTTTATTGGAAAGTCAGATATATACAGAGAGGAGGAGAGACAGAGAGGAAGACCTTCCATCTGATTATTCACTCTTCAAGTGAGCGCAATGGCTGGAGCTGAGCCAGTCTGAAGCCAGCAGCTCCTACCAGGTCTCCCACACGGGTGCAGGGTCCCAAGGCTTTGGGCTGTCCTTGACTGCTTTCCCAGGCCACAAGCAGGGAGCTGGATGAGAAGAGGAGCTGCTGGGATTAGAACTGGCACCCGTATGGGATCCCAGTGCATTCAAAGCGAGGACTTTAACTACTACACTGTCGCGCCGGGCCGTGGGAAATCAGATTTTACAGAGAGTAAGATGCCCCGTCTGCTGGCTCACTCCCCAAAGTGGCTGCAATGGCCAGAGCTGAGCTGATCCAAAGCCCAGGGTGCAGAAGCTTCTTCTGGGTCTCCCACGAGGATCTTTTAAATTAGTTAGACCAAAAGGTTACCTAAATTAATAATATTTGATGGTAATAAAACATTGAATTTATTCTGTCTTCTAAGAACCAAGGTTTTCTCCATGTGAATTACAATTTAATGTCCATGTAATTTTAAAGCATACTAATGTATATATTGATCCATCCAAATTGAAGCCATTATTCTCTTTTAAGTACTTGCTATTATAGCAATAACTTGGTTTCAATTTTTAAAATAAAAATTACCCTTTTTGTAAATAAAAGGATTTTTTAAAAAAGATTTAATTATTTTTATTGGAAAGCCAGTTATCTAGAGAGAAGGAAAAACAGAGAGAAAGAGCTTCTATCTGCCCGTTCACTCCCCAAGTGGCTATAAAGGCTGTAGCTGTCTGATCTGAAGCCAGGAGCCAGGAGCTTCTTCTAGGTCTCCCACACAAGTACAGGGCCATCCTCTACTGCTCTCCCAGGTCACAAGCAGGGAGCCAGCTGGGAGGTGGAGCAGCCAGGATATGAACCGGTGCCCATATGGGATTCTGGTTTATACAAAGTGAGGATTTTAGGCCCGGCATGGTGGCCTAGCAGCTAAAGTCCTTGCCTTGAATGTGCCGAGAACTCTTATGGGCACCGGTTCTAATCCCGGCAGCTCCACTTCCTGTCCAGCTCCCTGCTTGTGGCCTGGGAAAGCATCAAGGACGGCCCTAGCCCTTGGGACTTTATACGCATGTGGGGGAGACCCGTAAGAAGTTCCTGCATCCTGATTTTGGATTGGCGTAACTCCAGCCATTGCGGTCACTTGAGGGATGAATAATCAGATGGAAGACCTTCCTCTCTGTCTTTCCTTCTCTCTGTATATCTGCCTTTCCAATAAAAAAAAAAAAGTGAGGATTTTAGCTACTAGACACTGGGCCCTGTTGGTAACTTTTATAACAGTGGTTATCTCCCAGACTCATTTGGAGACAGAATTGCAAACCTGGGCCTGAAGGTTGAGGTATGTACCATGATGATGGCTGGACCAGTTTGGCTCCACAAGTTCTTACACAGTAGAGACTTTCTTGGTTGCAAATTAAAGGGCTCCTTGTGTTTATATCTGATGGGTCAACACTTGTTCCAGAACCCTCTGCAACTGAGCAGAACAGGCTAAGAGTGTGTTAGAAATCTTAACGGAAATCATTGTGGAAGGGAACATTTCCAAGAATTTCTGATGATGCATAAGATGTGCACAGTCCCTTCGCTTTCTGTTCATATTACCACATCTCCATGTAACTAAAATAGGAGGAATCTGTCCTGGGACGCTGACTGAACCCCCTTCCATGGTGAGAAGGAAATTCTGTTTGCACTGGCTTCTGTTAGAAATCTTTGCAGGCAAAATTTGGTTAGTTTCCCTTGGCACTGGGCTGGATGGACTCATGTTTGTAAATGTGGGAAGACGGCCATTCTTACTGTGCATTTGGACCTGGGTGGTAGGAGTGTGGGGAGCAGGGGTAAATGCTGAAGCATCAGCTGAGAGCTTTTCAGCCATCCGTTATGAAAGCATGTCATTTTCCAGCTTTCAATTGTTTCTTACTTTGCTTCCTCTGGCCCTTGCATGGGACCTACCTTTCTTTCTGGTTCTAGCTTAGGGGGTCAGTGAATGCCCTGTTGCATCACTCTCACTTCTGGGTAGGAACTGGAAGCACTGCACAGAGGAGTCTGCACGCAGTGTCAGGCCTGGGCTCCAATACTTCATTCATTCAACAGATAGTTATGGAACATCTACTATGTGCCATGTACTGCTCCTGGGGTTACACTTTAGAACAAAACAAGTACCTGTTCTTGTAAACTTGAGAGAAGGCACAGAGAGGACAAGTGTGTAAAAGAAATGGCGTTAGGTAAATGTGAGCGCCGTGGTGAATCTGTTGCCAGATGTAGAAACCTGGGAGTTACTTAACCTCTCAGAGATCGTATCTCTAGAGCTAATTTCTCAACGCTGTTGGGATTAAAATGAAATTTGAGATGTGGAAGTACCCAGGAGACATATTATGGTAGGCCTTTAATAAATTTTCCTCTTTATACATCAGCATCTATGTAGATTTATTTATTTATTTATTTATTTATTTTGCAAATTTAGACAGACCTCAGCTGTTCTGTGTTGCCTCCAGTTTACAAACCATCCTGGTTTGTCTTCAGTAGTCATCCCTCCTACCCCATTCCCAGCTTCTTTGTAAGGTTATGCATGAAAGCACTTTGAAACAGAAGCCCACACGAGATGCACAAGAAATCTTAGTCAACTGGGCCCAACACGATGATTCAGTGGCTAAATCCTCCTCTTGCACGTGCCCAGAACTCTGATAGATGCTGGTTCATGCTCAACTGTATCACTTCCCATCCACCTCCCTGTGGCCTGGGAAAGCAGTCAAGGATGGCCCAAAGCCTGCATGGGAGACTCAGAAGTAGCTCCTAGCTTCGGATTGACTCAACTCTGGCCATTGTGACCACTTGGGAAGTGGACCTGCACATGGAAGATTTTTCTCTCTGTATCTCCTCTCTGTAAACCTACCTTTCTAATTAAAACAAAAATTCTTAATCAAATGTCAATCAGCTCCGTTGAATTTCATCATACCTCTTGTGGAGAGACATCAGCTGCCTCAATGGACATAAATCACATGCCATGTCCAAACAGTGATACTAGGCAACACCTGCACCAAGGTGCCTGATGTCCAGCTGGTTTTGACTCAGTTCTTTTTCCTCTTAAAAAAAAAAAGTTTTATTTACGAGAGAGCAAAAGAGAAAGATTTTTCATCTGCTGGTTAATACCCAGATGGCAGAATTGACCAGTTCTGGGCCATTGATATTCACCCAGGAACCCAAGTAGTTGGGCCATCCTTCAGTGCATTCCCAGACCATTAGTAGGGAGTTGGATCAGAAGTGGAACAGCTAGGAAACACAGCCATGTCCATATGACATGTCAGTATTAGAGAGGGTGATTTAAACTGGTACACCACAATGCTGGCTCATTTCTTTCTTAAACAATGTTGCTTTATTTATTTGAAAGACAAAGAAAAGGGGAGCCATAGAGAAAATTCACAGCAGCTGGGACTGGGCCAGGGTAAATCTGGAGCCAGGAATTCAATCTGAGTCTCCCATACTGGCTGCCCCCAGGAGGCAGGAGGCATGAGGCAGCAGGGGAGCTGCAACTTGAACCCAGGTGCTTGGTTTGTCATCTTAACCAAGCACTACGTCCCACTCCAATTCAGTTCTTCTCTGAACTAGCCAAAGCAGGGATTACAGGCTACAGAAGGATCGAATTGTCGATTCCCAAGAGTGCATCTAGAGAAAGTGAGAAACCTTGGCCCCTCGCTAAGCAGGAGAAGGTAAATAGGAGCAGGCATAGCTACATGGCCTCCACAGTGAGGAGTGGGAAGAGGAATATAGCCTGCGCATTTCCCAGGTTGTGGGGGACCAGCTGGTGTTACGCAAGCTTTTCGGCTGTGCACAGAGAGGATGCCAGTCAGAGTGCCTCCTCATTTAGGCCCTGAGCCAACCTGCGCTAACCTGGATTTCCATCTCTGTGTTCCCAGGCGGTGCACACAGGGATGCGAGCACTCATCTACAACAGCTCCGCAGGGGGCTCGCAGGCCGAGCAGTCGGGCATGAGGACCTACTACTTCAGTGCCGACACCCAGGAGGACATGAACGCGTGGGTCCGGGCCATGAACCAGGCTGCGCAGGTGCTGTCCCGATCATCATTAAAGAGGTCAGTCTCAATGGAGGGTTCCTTCCAGGACCCTTCTTACACAAGGAAATCCTCTGGCGCCTGAAATTTCACCATCAGCTCATTTATATTGTCCTTTTTGAAATGATTTATTTTATGAAGATGTTAACTTTTAAAAAAATACTTATTTATTTCTATTGTAAAGGCAGATTCACAAAGAGAAGGAAGGACAGAGGGAAAGATCTTCCATACCCTGGCTTCCTCCCCAAGTGGCCGCAACAACCAGAGCTCAGCCAATCTGAAGCCAGGAGCCAAGAGCTTCTTTCGGGTCTCCCACAGGGATGCAGAGTCCCAAGGCTCTGGGCTGTCCTCCACTGCTTTCTGAGGCCACAAGCAGGGAGCTGGAAGAGAAGTGCAGCGTTGATATGAACCAGCTCCCATATGGGATCCCAGTGCATGCAAGGCGAGGGCTTAGCCACTAAGCTACCATATCGGACCCAGATGTTCACTTTTTTATGATTGATTGATCTGAATGGCAGAGTGATAGATCTTCTATGTGCTGGTTTGCTCCTCAGATGTCCATAATATCCAGGCCTTCCATGAGGAAGCCTGGAAATCTATCTGAGTCTTCCCTACGGGTGGCAGGGGCCCAAGATTTTGGGCTGTTATCTCATGCCTTCTCAGGTGCATTAGCAGGGAGGTGGATGGAAAGTGGAGCAGTCAGGACTTGAACCAACACTTCAGTATGGGGTCCTGCCATCCTAAGAGTTGGCTTAAACTGCTGTGTTGCAATGCTAATTCCTTGAAATCCCTTTTAACAGTGCACACTCTCAGGAGGAACATGCACACACAGCTAACATGTGTCACCTGTCAAAGCTGGAAGATCTTTTGGAATTTATCTAGTCTCTTTGTTCATTAATCAGAGTAGAACACTGAGTGAAACATCTGCCCGGGTCACACAGTCACAAGGACTGGGAGACCTATGCATCTCGGTTTTTCTCCTGGGTGACGACGAGAGCCTTGGGGTACCCACTGGGGACAGGGAGAGAGCAGGCCTGAAAGGTCTTGTCAGCTGAGAACAGGAAACCAACTGGCCACCTGCCTCTGGCAGCTCACCTAGGAGGGATCTTCCATCTGGCCCTTCCCTTGAGTGGTTCTGCCAAGGTTACCTTCAGGAATCTTGAGCTTCCCATGTCCTTTGGCTGCAGACAGCTGTCTGAGAGAAAGCAGAGGGAAGGGTATAAGTGAGGTTGGAGGCTCAGGGAGAGAGCAGGGTTGCCCTGGAAAAGCAGAGAATGGCTTTTGCTGGGCATCTTCAGGTGTGGGCCCCACTTTTCTTATCCTGACTCCTGGTTCTGGCTAGAGGCCTCTTTGGCAAAGTTCTTCAGTGAGACTCAAAACTGAAGGTTCTTCTCCAGCAACCCAAGGGTGGGATGTTTTAGTAATTGGAAGTGGATTTCCATGGCTTCGTTACAGCCTACCAGAGTTTTCTAGCTCTTGTTTCTGATTTCCCTACTGTGGTAGTACCTAGCTTCATGCTGTGCTCTCAAGGTGACAGGCCATGGGTACAGAGAGTAACCACCTTGAAGAGGACAGATGGGGTCAGGTCCCTCTCCCAAGCTTCCCTAACACCTGGATCAGGGCGTCTGTCACAGTGCATTTTTCTCTTTTCTGCCTAGAGCAATTTGGATGTCAGGCAGGAACCATGTTTATGTCTTCTGTACAATATCTGATGCATAATAAATAGTTGTCTGTTGAGTGAGTGAGGGAGAGATTCAGTGAATAAGTGAATGAATGAATATGTTGAACAGGACACATCACATGTTGTTCAACAGTTTCCCCTGGGTCCTGAGTCAGTAACTCCAGACTATAGGCTTTTAGTCTATTTCAACTCTCCCTCCCGGCAATATCATCCTGCCTCAGTGTGCCTTTGTGCCCAGGATGACAACATGGCCACCCCTCAAATGCCTGCAACAACCAGGACTGGGCCAGGTGATGCCAAGAATCTGGAACTCAATTTGGATCTCCACATGTGGGTGACCCAACTGCTTGGGCCATCACTTGCTGCCTCCCTCAGTGTATATTAGCAGGAAGCTAGAATCAGGGACAGAGCTGGGCCTGGAACCCAGGTGCTCCAAAATGAAATCTGGGCATCCCAGATGGCATCTTTTTTTTTTTAAAGACTTATTTATTTTTATTGCAAAGTCAGATATACAGAGGGGAGGAGAGACAGAGAGGAAGATCTTCTATCCAATGATTCTCTCCCCAAGTGACCTCAATGGCCAGTGCTGCTCCAATCTGAAGCCAGGAGCCAGGAACCTCCTCCGGGTCCCCCACGTGGGTGCAGCTTTGGGCCGTCCTCAACTGCTTTCCCAGGCCACAAGCAGGGAGCTGGATGGGAAGTGGAGTTGCTGGGATTAGAACCGGCGCCCATATGGGATCCTGGCACATTTAAGGCAAGGACTTCAGCTGCCAGGCCATGCTGCCGGGCACCCCAGATAGCATCTTAACGGTTGCACTACATGCCCACTCCAATGCTTGCTTGCTTGCTTGCTTGCTTTCTTTCTTTCTTTCTTTCTTTCTTTCTTTCTTTCTTTCTTTCTTTCTTTCTTTTTTAAAAGATTTATTTATTTATTGGAAAGTCAGATATAGAGAGAGGAGGAGAGAAGAGAGGAAGATCTTCCGTCCGATGATTTGCTCCCCAAATGCATGCAACGGGCCAATGCTATGCCGATCTGAAGCCAGGATCCAGGAACTTCTTCTGGGTATCCCACACAGGTGCAGGGTCCCAAAGCTTTGGCCGTCCTCGACTGCTTTCCCAGGCCACAAACAGGGAGCTGGAAGGGAAGTGGGGCTGCCAGGATTAGAACTGGCACCCATATGGGATCCCGGCGCGTTCAAGACAAGGACTTTAGTTGCTAGGCCATGCTGCCGGGCCCTCCAATGCTTTCTTAAAGCATAGATATTAACATCTTAATCATTCAATATAGCATGTGAATATGGATTCTCTTTAATTTTATCCATGGTTTAGTGTTGCACAGTGTCAGTGTGTCAGAATGCGCAAGGGATCTTCAACAAGTTCATAAAAAATGCATATTGTGGGTGCTGGCATTGTGGCCTAGGAGGTTAAACCATGCCTGTAGTGCCAGCATCCCATATGGGTGCCAGTTCAAGCCTTCACTGTTCTACTTCCGATCCAGCTCCCTGCTAATGTGCTGGGAAAGCAGTGGAGGATGGGCCAACTCAAGTAGGAAACCTGGACGAAGTTCCTAGCTCCTGGCTGGGTCCTGTTGAGTCCCAGCTATTGCGGCCATAGTCACAGATGGAAGATCTCTCTCTCTTTGCTTTTCAAATAAATAAATCTTAGAAAAGAAAGTACATATGTGTGTATGTGTATATACATATGTGTGTATGTATGAATTTCAAAATTGTTTTTCACCAAAATTATCTTTTTAAAATTTTTGGTATATTTTAATTTTCTTTGAAAGAGAGACAAATGGAAAGATTTCCCATCTGCTGCTTCACTCCCCAAATACCCGCAACAGCTGGGTCTAGGCCAGGTGGAAGCCAGGAGCCTCAAGTTGTGGAGCCGTCATCCCAAGGTGTGCATAGGCACAAGCGGGAAGCGGAGCGGCCAGCAGAGCCAGGACTTGCCCGGGCCCTCGCACGTGGGGTGTGGGTGTCCCAAGCAGCATCTTTCCTGCTGTGCAGAATGTCTGCTCTCCTTGCTCATCTCTCATTCCACTTTTTCATGAACCTTTTGAAGTATCTTCATGTTTCAGCATGTGACAAATCATGCACAGATAAAAACAATGTTTTCTTCATCTTTACTATTATAGAGTCTTTTATTGCGAAACTTTCTATAAGCTGGGGTGTGTGTGTGTGTGTCACATCACTGGGACAAAATACAATATGTTTTTTATTTTAATTGGTACCACCAAATCGCTCTTTAAGAAAAGCTGTAAATTCACTAGTGGAGTGTCATTTCCCCACATCTTGGCTAATAATTGATACCAGTCTTTTGGTTTTTACTGATCTTCTGTGTTAATAGTTGTATCCAGTTATCTTTACTGAGTGGACACTTCTGTTATGGAGGCCGGGTGGCCTTTGTATTTCCTGGCTGGTTGTGTCTGCTTTTCACTTAATTGTTCTGTCCTCCGCTGGGTTATTTGCCTTCTCTCTGAGCTGCTTTTCCTATATGTTCTGACATCTGCCTGACGGCCACTGCAGCTCCGTTTCTTACTCAGGCTGCTCTCTAGTCTCATGGTGAGTGGAACTGGCTTTTCTCCTCTTTAAAAGTCAGGCTGCTGTTGCTCATTCTCTAATATTCTGGCTGGTCTTCTTCCTGTTCTCTCTGGCTGCTCTGAGCTCACCTGAGGGTTCAGTAAACCATCTGCAAGTTCCCTGGCAGCCCCAAGGTGCTAGTGCCTGGGTCTGGATCTCAGCCACAGACTGCCTTCGGTTCCTCATATTGTTAAAGTGGACCTTTATTTAACTCACTTTTATTTATTTGAAAAATAGATCGAAAGCTAGGGAAGTGAAAGATCTTCCTTCTGCTGGTTCATTCCCCCAAACCCGTGCAACATCCACAACTGGGCCAGGCCAGAGGTGGAGGCAGTCTGGTCTGCCACATGGTTGGCAGCAATCCAGCTCCGTAGGCTGTGACCCGTTGCTTCCCATTGGGTGGGAAGCTGGAGCCAGGCATGGAGCCAGGATCCAGTCACAGGCGCTCCAATTTGGGATGGAAGTATCCCGAGTGACAAGGTCACCCCTGGCTGGAGCTTTACATCCCTCCTCCCCCGTCTTGGAATCAGCCTCTCTAGCTGAGATGGTTTTGCTCTTACCAGTCAAGAACCCTTTTCTTGATAATGATGCAGAACTCAGCCCAGGGGTTGAAGTTTAGCTTTCTCTACTTAATGCTACATCCTCATCTTCCTTGAATGGACAAACCTATGTTTCTGCTCTGAAGCCTTTCCCTCTTTTATCTCAATACTCAGATGAACAGACATTTTGTTTTGCTTTAAAAATGAAATGTGCTTGCAGAAACACTTCAGCTGCTTCCAGACTTCACCTTGTGCCATCTGTCGTGTCGCTCCCGTTCCTCTAGGTGTCTTACACTGGATTTTGTGCCCTGGCTTCCATTCCTTTTTCCTGGCCTGTATGATCCAAGCTCCCCCACTTCTCTGGGCTGTTACACCAGAGCTGGCAGTTGCATCCCTTCTCACGTCCCAGTTTCACTCAGTTCCTTGTGGCTGCTTAGGGTCCTGATAAAAGAATTTGAGGATGGAGTTGGGCTTCCCAGGAGGAGGTGCTGTGATTGATAAAGGGTGACTGCCCGTAAACTTGAGGATGAATTTATTAGCTAAGATCTGGGTTATTGTTTTATTTGCTTGTTTGTTTGCTTTATGGGGTCTTTTTGGAATTTTTTTTGTTACTTTTTATACCCCAAAAATGTGTAACTAGCCCTCAGCTGCTGCTTTTGAAAGCATTCTTTTCCTTTAAAGGTTGTTGTATTGTCTCTAGTTTTCTCGAACTTAGTAAAATTTATTCTTATTGTGTTCTTCATAGACTCTAAAAAATGTGTGGTCATGTTGTGGGGAGTCAGATGGGATAATGGGTAGTTAAGGTCTCTGATCCCTGGTGAAGCTACCTTTTAAAACACAAAATTATGCTTCTCCCCATCTCTTATTCTTCCAAGAGCATGGTCTCCTCTTGAGGGAGAAATGAAAGACAGAATCAACATATCACTTTCCATCTCTTAGAGTTTTTATCACAACAAAGCAAGAAGACATAGCCCATGCTAATCCCATCTCTGGGATACTGTCAAAGAAATGGTGCCTGGGTTTTCAGCTCATCAGAACTGTTGAAGGAAGCCACCAGTGACACTCTTCTGATGGCCTTTGGTTCTGGATCAGGTGCATCTTCGCTGCCTGTTGTGAATGATTTGTTTCATCTCTACCCTTTGTCACCTCCTCCCCCAGCCCCATCTGAAGTGGTGCATAAAAAGACACCACTTCCACGGGTCTTTTTCCCTTGGAGCTCCCTCCTGTGTCTGTGACCGGAGCCCTCCTTTTGTCTTTTCTTAAATAAATCTTGCCTTGCAAGATTTATCTTTCCTGTGAGACAAGAAACGATTTGGGTCGAATTTCCAGCAACAATATATACCCAAGGTCCTTTCTGTAAAAACAGAAAACAAAACCATGACCACTTCTACTGAGCCAGAAGATAGACATAATAGTGTTATCCTTCAACTTTCTGAGACATAAAATTGTCAGCCACAGCCAGGCACAGACTTATTACATGTCTGTTTTTCCAAAAGATGTGCAGACATTTGGTTAGTTAAAATTATTCATCACACAGTCTTGAATCTTTCTCTTTTAGTCGTGTTCTGCATTGGACAACCTCCTTGTAGCTCCAGTCTAGCAGTTTCCCCTCTCCCTCTCTGATTTTTACCCAGATGCTCCTGTTCATATTCACGCACGCAGATGCTCTTGTTGTGGATGGAGATGGAGGGTTGTAACTCTCCATCACAGGTGACAGAAGATGCGAAGTTACCTCACAGGCTAGAGGAGGGGAGTGCTGGTGGCGGATATCACTGAAAAATTCAGGATAGAACTGGCTTCAGAAACAGCTGTGTCCAGGGCTCAGGCGTCATTACAAGTCCTTCAGTCCCTGCCCAACTCTGCCCTGGATTCAGAATCGAGCTCTTTGTTAGGTCTCTGGTACATCTGGGAACTGTCAGCCAGGTAGTTATAGTGGTGGGGGACAAGAAGATGGTTAGCAAGTACAGGGATGTGGTTGGATAGGAAGAACAAAGAATGTCTAATGTCTATGCCACAGTGGGCTAATTGTTACTGATAATAATTAATTAAATATATCAAGCTAGCTAGTAGAGAGGGTTTCACATGGTTCGCCAACCCAGAGAAGGAGTAAGTGAGGTGATGTATACACCTGTTGCCCAGATCTGATCATCTGACATTGTACTTGTCATGCTGTGGCCCTCACCTATGTACAATTTTTTTTTAAAGATTTATTTTTATTATTTTTTTATTGGAAAGGCAGATATATAGAGAGGAGAGACAGAGAAGAAGATCTTCCGTCCGATGATTCACTCCCCAAGAGAGCGCAACGGCCTATACTATGCCGGTCCGAAGCCAGGAGCCTCTTCCGGGTCTCCCACGCGGGTGCAGAGTCCCAAAGCTTTGGGCTGTCCTCCACTGCTTTCCAGGGCCACAGGCAAGGAGCTGGAAGGGAAGCGGGGCTGCCGGGATTAGAACCGGCGCCCATATGGGATCCCGGGCGTGCAAGACGAGGACCTTAACCACTGTGCCACCGCACCGGGCCCACCTATGTACAATTTTTAAGTGTCTGTTAATAGATGTGTTTTTGTTAAAAGATGTGTTTATTAATTTGAAAGGCAGAGTTAGAGAGGAGAAGGGAGAAGGAAGGAAGGAAAGAGCTCTTCTCTCTGCTGATTTGTTTCCTAGGTGGCTGTAATAGCCAGGGCTGGGCGAGGCTCAAGCCAGAAGCTTCATCCAGGTCTCCCACATGGGTAGCAGGGGCCCATACACCAGTACCATCTTCTGCTGCCTTCTGCAGGCCATTTTCAGGAAGCTGGATCAGAAGCGAAGGAGCTGGGACACACAAAGCATTGCCCACATGGGATGGCAGGCAGTGATTTTATCTGCCATGGCATGATGACAGTCCCCCCGCCCCCCCCATTCATTTATAAAAAAAAAAAAAAGATTTGTTTGTGCCTAGCACAGTATCCTAATGGCTAAAGTCTTCACTTTGCATGTGTCTGGATTCCATATAGTCACTGGTTAATACACCAGGGGCTCTGCTTCCCATCCAGCTCTCTGCTTGTGGCCTGGGAAAACAGTTGAGAACAGCCCAAAGCATTGGAACCATGCAGTTGTGTGGGAGACCCCATGGAAGCTCTAGGCTCCTGGCTTCAGATGGACCCAGCTCCACTGTTGCAGCCACCTGAGGAGTGAGTCATTGGACAGAAGATCTTCCTCTCTGTCTCTCCTCTCTGTGTTTCTGACATTCTAATTAAAAATAATAATAAGTGTTTAAAAAAAGATTTATTTATTTTTATTGGAAATGCAGATCAGATTTATGGAGAGGAGAGACAAAGAGAAAAATATTCCATTTACTGGTTCACTCCCCAAATGGCCACGATGGCTGGAGCTAAGCTCATCTGAAGCCAGGAGCCAGAAGCTGCTTCTGGTCGCCCACGTGATTGCAGGGTCCCAAGGCCTTGGGCCATCCTCTGCTGCTTTCCCAGGCCATTAGCAGAGAGCTGGAAGGTAAGTGGAGCAGCCAGGTCATGAACTAGCACCCATATGGCGTCCCAGCGCTTGCAAGGTGAGGATTTAGCTATTGAGTCATTGCACCAGGCCCTCTTCCCATTCACGTTTTAAATGTCCTGTAGCATGCTTACATAGCACACTGACATGCAGTAAATACTGTATGTCAGGAATACTGGTTTCCAGAGTCTGGGGGATAATTTTATTGGCCTCTTTTTCTTCACTCCCTTCCAGTGTCGTCATTAATGCTCTAGACCCCTTAATAAAAAGGCTCCTGTGAGCAGCAGGTGCCTTCTTGCTTGCTGGGACGTGCCCTGTCCCTAGAGTGGGAGCTCTGGTTGGCAGCCCGGACTCTCTGCGGCACTGTCTATACGCCTGTTCATCAGCTCCTCTCTCATCTAGCCTCATCTGACCTCATTCCTCTGGCCCAGGAGCCAAGCTGAGAGCCCGCTGCCCTTGCTGTCTCTGTCCTCTTGTTTCCAGCACATGGTTCAGCATCACTTGCTGGAGACCCCGCCTACTACTGTGCACTGTAGGGGACACTGAGTGCTGTGGCTGAGCCTGCTGTGTCCCTTCTTCCCTGAATAATTCAGAATTCTCCTGCCTGTTCTTGTTCTGCCACCTGCCTGACTGACCGACCCTGGACTCCTGTAAGCCTGGCTTCTCCACTTGCCTTGTTGGATTGCCTCTGCTGTCCTAAGGACACTTTGTCCTCTGTGACAGGCCTGAGCACTGCCCACGGGGGTCAGTTTGCACTTGGGACTCGCAAAGCTGCCCCACGGTTACTCAGGCAAGAGGGTGTATCAGATGACAGCTTGTCTCGTTTCTCAGCTTCCAAGCCTCTCTGGTCTTTCTTCAGTGTACCTGTAATGCTGGCAGGGCTGAATTAACACACAAACTTATCAGCTTTGGAGAAAAATCTCATTTTCTTAGCCTAACTTTTGAACTCCTGTGTTGGCCTGCCCCTACATATACCTTTAATTCATCTCTTGCTACTCCTGATTTCCCTTCCTTTAAAAAAAATTTATTGATTGATTGATTTTGAAAAGCAAATGAGATTGAAAGAGAGATCTTCCATCTGCTGCTTTACTCCTCAAATGGCAGCAACAGCAAAGGCTGGGCCAGGCTAAAGCAGGAGCTTGGAACTCTATCTGTGTCTCCTGTGCAGGGGCCCGAGCACTTGAGTCATCTGCTGCTTTCCCAGGCCATTAGGGAGCCAGATGGGAAGTGCAGTAGCCAGGTCTCAAATCGGTGCCCATATAGGATGCTGGCCTTGCAGGCAGTAGCTTAATCCACTGTGCCACAGTCTAGCTTGTTTCTGATTGTTATTATTTATTTACTTATTTTTATTTAAAAGAGGGATGGACAGAGAGTTTCCATCTACTGCTTTCACTCCCCAGAGGGCTGCCATGGCCGAGGCTGGGCCAGTCTGAAGCCAAGAAACAGGAGCTTCGTCTGAGTTAGCCACATAGGTTGCAGGGGCCCAAGCTCTTGAGTTATTTTCTGTTCATGGGCCCTGGATCAAAGTGGAGCAGCCAGGACACAAACCAGGGCCTGTACAGACTGTAGCTTTGCCTGTTACATCACACCAGTCCTGTTTATGATTTTCTATGCCTCAGTACTACTGAACTTCTTTTAACAACTTGAATTGATGCATTTGTTCTTGCATTCACTTATTTCATCTGCTATTCTACAAATACTTTTGAAATCATATTGTGAGTCAGTCAGTGTTAAAGAAGCTGAAAATGTAACAGTGTTCAGAGAAAGAAGCAAAACCTTATGCATCTTCATGCTGGAAAAGGGAGACAAAACAGCTCCACAAATAGATGAATGATGGGTCCATAAGTTTAACCAACATGCATCAAAGCAATAAAACAGAGTACTGAGATAGGGAGGGACCAGGGTCTAGATTAGAGTCACTTTTGTCTGGGAGGCATGGGAAGGCCTCTTTTAGGGCCTGATATGGAGGCGGGACCTGGTCGACCCTAGAAAGTCAGATATGCAGATCTTCTAGGAAGAGTATTCTGGGCAAGGAATGGTATGCACAGATGCTCCGAGGCAAAGTGAGCATGAGAAGACTGTGATGGTTCCTGGGGCTCCAGCCTCCCTCTGGCCTTGCTCCTCTGCTCCATCCCTTTCCCTCTACCAGGACTACTCCACCATGGCTTGCAGGTCTTAGCACTCCTTAGCACTCCTTCCCTTTATCCTATATCCTTCATGCTAAAGCTATGTTGCCGTGCTTCCTCATTGTCATCCCCACCAGCCTTTACACTTCAGTGCCTAGCACAGAGTAAGTGCTCAGGTAATGGATAGGTGGGTGGGAGTTTGGCTGGCTGGGAAGGAAGGGAGCTGTTTGGATAAACAAAGCAACTGTGAGATGTTCTGTAGTGATTTGGGACGACCAGGACTGATGTGAACACTGTTGTGGGACTCGTGTGGGGCAATCAGCCCCAAACAGCCCCCACATTTTGAGCTATCTGCACTGTTTTTGGAGAACTAAATCTTTGGGCTTCCAAACTCTGACCACCTGAAAGTGTGAAGTGTAGCTGCACCAGCCTCTGGGGCCCTCAGCAGAGGTAATTTGTGGATGCGTTTTTCAGTCCAGTGCAAGGCTCTGCAGTAGCAGGGTCAGTTACGGTCTGAGTCTAGCTTCTGAACTGATGGCATGACTCAGGCCCAGTGGGTTCCTGTCTTTGAATTCCTGTACCATGACCCATAAGGAAGACGTTGTTGTTAGTTCTGTGGGGTTGTGCGATCAGAAGAGGTAATACAGGGCTTAGCTCACAGTTTTGCATTCATTAAGTGCTGAGCTAACAGTGACTGCTGCTACCATTGTTGATGACCCAGTCCTTCATCAGAGACAGGTTATTGTAACTAATCTGTTACTCGTGAGTGCCCTAGCCTCTCTGTGCTGGACAATCTGCTTCTTGCAACAATTGTTTTAAGAGCTAAAAACTGGCCTATGTCAAATTCCTGGTGCAAAGTAAGGCCCAGCCCATGGCAACAATAACAAAGCAATAACCATTAAACAAACGCGGACGACCCAGTCTATAATGCTATAGAGAGATGGAAAGTCAGTATGCATCACAAGTGCCAGAGCTTCAGACAAGCCTAGCTGAGCCGTGACGGGGTCCAGCTTGCCCAGGTAAAGAGAAGGCAGGATTCTCCAAGCAGGCAGGAACAAAAGGGGGAGACCCAGGAGCCACTGAGCATCTCTCTCCACTTGGTCCAATTTGTCAATCCTTTCAGCCCAGAAAGAGTTTTTCTAACAGTCACTCCAGTGAAGCAAGACGCAGCTCAGCTTGACAGCCTGGTGACTTCATTGATTCTGCAGCCAAACTCTTTTCAGGGGGAAAGCAGCTGGGAGGACTGTGGAGTGCACCGTCAGAGCTGTCAGGCCCTGCATTGTTAATGTGGGCCAAGCAGACAGAGCATGAAAGGAAGCGGATATCTTCCCTGTCCCAGGGGAGCTGCCCTATTTAACTCTGGGGAGAAGATGAAACCGACCCCTGGTCCTTTCTCCCTAGCTGTCTCCTTCTCGGAGGCTAGGAACCAATCCTGGCTGCTCTGGTCCCCTTTACCTTCAGGCTTTCATACAAGTCTATTGACTGTTTCCAGGATGGATTTGGGGTCTTGAGCCCCACCCTACCCCAAGAAGTCAGTACTTAGGAGGACTTGGGCCTTGTCCACACAGGCTGAGCTGACAGGACTTCTGCCACATGGACCAGCTCAGGTCAAATTTGCCAAAAATGTCAGTGATCTGACCCTTGTTCATGGGCAATTGATTGAGTCATGCAGGTAAAGAGATCAAGGAAGGATTCTTCCAGGGAGGGGTGTCAACAGAGGATCCATATCTGCCAGTGTGACCAAGTCCCCTTGTCTTTGAGTGAGATTTAATGTGGTTTAAGTAGGAGAAAAACATGATTCTTTGGAGTCTGGTAACATTGAGTTTGAAGGCAGAATTAAGTAATAATTGGTGCAGAGTTTCTTGGCAAGATCTTTTTGCTTCCTTATTCTTACAACAAAAAGGAATGAGAAAAAAAAAAAAACACATTTTCCCAATACCAGAGAGAAGCAAGAATGTTCTGTAAGCAGGCACATAGCATCCCTGTGGTGAGCTGAAAATAGAGAAGCCCAATTCCAGCGATGAAGGGCTCAGCCCCTTGTGTCAATCAGGGACTGCATTTGTTGCTGGTTACATAAAATAACTCAACTTCAGGTGGCCTGGGGAAGGAGGACTTTAGCTTTTTCACAGAACAGGTCTGGAGTAGAGAGTCCATGCCGGTGCAGTGACTCCGTGCTGCCATCAGAGAGCCGAACTGTTTCTGGCCATTTACCCAGATGTTAGCACGTGGCATTCATTCAGTCTCACTTTTGTCACCTTACGGTTCAAGGCAAGAGAAAGGGAAGGAGGGGTCCAAACACTTCTGCCATTTTTCATTGCTTTCCCAGTGCAATAGCAGGGATTGGCAGTGGAGCAGCCAGGACTCAAAACAACAGTCATATGAGATGCAGGCAGTGCAGGTAGAAGCTTAGCTTACTGTACTACAACAGTGGCCCCCCATCTCCCTGAAAACGTAAATTTTTGCAGGCTGTGTTTCTGCTTTAATAATGTTGGGGCAAAGAAAGCCAAGACTAAATAGTGAACAGTCAAAGCATTTTTTGCATTGGTGGGTATCCTGTATGCCAGACAGTGTATTGTGTTATTTGTGGGCCTTGCCTCCTTTAATCTTCACAATACCCCAAGAGAGGTAGCAGCTGCTGTTGCATTTCACAGATGAGGAACCTGAGATTAAAGGTTAGTTGTCCAGGGTCATCAAGCTCGGTTATAACAGAGCCAGCTCTTGAATCTAGATCTTTCTGGTCTGAAGCCCTGAATTTGTAGTTTACAAAAAGTGATGCCTGTGGCCAAAATGGTCCTTATACGTCAGCAGTTCTCTGTGTTTTTGACCAGTCGTTGATTCCAGGTGTCCTCTGTGACAACGATGACCTGCTTGGGAAAGGCTTGTGTCACCTTAGCTAAACATTTCTGCTTTGCATGGCCAGGTTCTCTGAATGACATAGTCGTGACGGCCTGGGGTGCTTTATTCTTTCATTGTGCTAAATCGAGCATCTTAGATCTCCTCTGTGACAAGTCTCCTGATTTGAAAAGCTGTGTGTTGAATTGTGAGGGATGCAGGACAGGACAAGAGCTAGGAAATGTTGATGTCCTTAAGTCTCATAATGTCAGGAGTTAAACGTTTAATCCAGATGAGGTGGAAGACCAGGGACCTCAACTCCAGCTGTTGCAGCCACTTGGGGAGTGAATCAGTGGATAGGAGGCAAGATCTCTGTCTGCTTCTCTCTGGAAATCTGATCCACCTTTCCAATAAAAATAAATAAATCTAAAAGAGAGAGAAAAGAAAAAGGTTTGTCAAACCCTTTTAAACATATTTCCAGGAAGTACTGGCATGGGTGGGACTGTGTATACCAAATATATGCAGGGCAAGGACTAAGATTTATGAATCTGACTATAAAGATAGCTTTTAGGTTAGGAAACAGTGACAGTTGCTGTAACTGGGGATCAGTTGGTCAGGATGACATTAAATAGTGCTACCATCATCAAATTAGGATTTGGAGTTGCCTGGGGTTGAAAGCAGAGGCAGTTTTCTCTGCCATTTTCTTAAGCCCCAAATGCCCATCCCCGTGGGGAATATGTGGGCTGAGTAAATGCACTGTAATTAATTAGATAAGAAGGAACAGTCAACTTGCGGTTGCTTGAGCTGAGACACTCTCCTTCTTGGGTTGTGGAGTTCAAGAAGCTCTCTGTTCCCTCCCATTCCCTTATTATACGTGTCAGGGGCATATTTGTGGCCACCAGCAAGTATTTCTGACAAAGTGCTGTTTCTCTTTGGGGTGTGAATAACAAGAGGATGGAGTTACTTGACTATCATGGTTGGAGTAACCATTTGGAAATTTCAGAGCAAGGGAAAGCAAAGCAGTGTGCCAGGTTCTAAAGCTTCCACAACTCGAGCAGAGACCCAGAGCTTCGGTCAAAACAACATCAGCCTTAACACAACTCCCATGAGGAATTTCTTTTTTAAGAATTATTCTATTTTTATTGGAAAGTCAGATATACAGAGAGAAGGAGAGACAGAGAGGAAGATCTTCTGTCCATTGATTCACCCCCTGAATCAATGGCTGGAGCTACACTGATCTGAAGCTAGGGGCCTGGAGCCTCTTCCAGGTCTCCCATGTGGGTGCAGGGTCCCAAGACTTTGGGCCATCCTCAACTGCTTTCCTTGCCCTCAAGCAGGGATTTGTATGGGAAGCAGGGCTGCCAGATTAGAACTGGTGTCCATATGGGATCCCAGCATGTGCAAGGCGAGGACTTTAGCTGCTAGGCTACTGCACTGGGCCCTGTGAGGGACTTCTTGAACTTGAGGAATGGTAAAGATAAATGGCCTGGGTAACTTTGAAGACTATTGGTTGGGGTTATGGAAGATTAAACACAGAATGGAAGGACAGTTAAAATACCTATCGTGGGCACACTGTGGCCCCGAGAACTGTGTCCTTATAACCTTACAGCAACACTGCTTTTCCTAATGTAAGTCTATGTCCCTGAATGCTTTGGTAGATCCCTACTGAATATTAGTCAAGGAAGCCCTCAGAGCTCAACATTCTGATGTGCCATTACAAAGCGATGTGTGATGGGATTCCTTCCAACAACAATAACAGAAATCAGACTCAAGCTACCTGAAGTGAGATAGGAAATTTGTTGGATCACAATCATAAAGTCCGAGGATGTGTCTGGTTCAAGTGTGACTGGGTCTAGGTGCTCAGGCCAAGGGCTTAGGACTCTTTCTCTGCTGCTTATTTCACCCTCAAGCAGCATCTGCCCACATAGTTGCATCACTTCAAGGCTAGCTCCAATCCAAGTCCCCAGGCTAATTCTAATTCGTCTGGATTGGCTCATGTGTCAAACCTTGAAGCAATCACCGAGGGTCTGGAGCCTCAACTCGATGGGGAGTAGCAGAGTAAGCTGCACCAGAACCACAAAGCCAGAGAATGAGGCACGGTGATCCTTACGGGAAAGTTGAAATGCTGCTGTTAGCGTGGCAGTGGATTTGGGGTGGGTGTGGGGAGGAAGAATGCCCAAAGAAGTGTCGCACACCCTTACCCCCTACATAGACAAAGCTTAGTGTTTCCATGGTACTTGGACAGTGAGAAATGGGATTGCTTTCTCAGTTGCCCATGTATTTAGTTAAGGCCGGGAGATAGGCCTGCACACCTGAAGAAGCACAGCTCGCATGGGCATTCATATTTTTATTCACTCAGCTAACCTTCAGACTGTCTGATTCACCTGAGTCTGTACTACTAGTTGGTGGTTGAAGTTCTGAGGTTATTGCAAGGACATCTGGGACATGGCCAGAGAGGGAAATTTGTATCTTTTCTGTTATATACTCCCTTGTTGAAATGGACACCTCAGGCTTGGCCTATTTAAGCTGTGGTGGAACTTAAGGCCAGAAGACTTTTACCAAGAAGTAAAACTAGACTGATGGCCCCATCTCCGGGTCCCTGGTAATGTTTCTGGCCTGCCTGGGATGCAGCATGCTCCCCCTGCCTGTCCACCATAGATTCTGCAAAGGTTATGGAGCTGCTGCTATACCACTGATCCAAGAGATAAACTTGGATCCTGTCCTAAGTGAGAGAGGCAACTTACAATGGGACAGTCATGAATGAGAAGGCCTCTACTATGTCCCCTGAAGCTCCCCTTCTAGCTTCAGTTCACATCCTGACCTATGACCCCGCCTCCTTCTCTTAAGTTTCCAGATTTGCATGTGCATAGGTCAAACACACCAGTGCAGAAAAGCAGACACACGTGGGCCCTGGAGTCTGCCTGGGGTGAAGCCCTGGCTTGCTCTGCCCCAGACGGATGCTCATTGATCATCTCTGGGCCTTCATGTCCTTCCCTCTAGCATCTGACTAACAGTAACACTACCTGAAGTAGGTAAGTGTGCTCTGCTTCAGCTGTTCCCTGATGCTGTAGACACGCAGTTATATAAAGAGATGCTGTTCTCTGAAGATCTGACGTGCTGCCAGCTGCACTAGATTCTAGCAGAAGAGATCCATGGCTCAGGAGCCTTCTGTCCAAGCCCCAGAAAGACAGCGGGACAAATAGCAAAGGAAGCAGGAACAGTGAGATGACAGCTCAGGCATGGCCTTCTTGAGAATGTCTCACGGATTCATTGTTTCATTCAGTAGTGTTCATAGAGGACACACTGATACTCCTGACTGGTCATCATGGTAGGCATGCTGGCCTACTGCAATCTGCCAGATGAACTTTAGCAGAACTAGAACTTGTCTAGTTGGGAGTTGCAAGAGCAGACATACATGGCCCCATGGTGTTTCCTAGAGGAGATGACACTTAAGCCAGAGCCCCAAGGCAGAAGCAGGTAGGCACACAGAGCAAGGGGGTAGGCATGACAGGGGTTCCTAGCAGAGGTGAGTGCTGGGAAGAACCTAACATGTGCTCTTCTTTGCAGGGATATGGAGAAGGAGCGACAGGCAGTCCCCCAGGCCAACCACATAGAGTCCTGTCGAGAGTGTGGTCGTGCAGGCCCTGGACACGCAAGGGATTGCCCCCACCGGGGCCACGACGACTCCTTCGGCTTTGAGAGGCGGGAGCAGGAGGAAGAACGGTACCGTTCCCAGAGGGAGCCGCTGGAGGGCAAGCGAGACCGGAGCAAGGCCAGGTCCCCGTACTCACCTGCTGAAGAGGATGCCTTGTTTATGGATCTACCCAGTGGTCCCAGAGGCCAGCAGGCACAGCCCCAGCGTGCAGAGAAGAATGGCCTGCTGCCTGCTTCCTACGGCCCTGGAGAGCAGAATGGGACTGGCCCTTACCAGCGGACCTATCCTTCCAGGACCAACCCTGAGAAGCCCAGCCAGAGAAAGGAGTCCTGGGCGAAGGCGCAGAAGGCGGAAAGCAGAAGGTCAGTAACAGACCAAGCTCACTGTTAATACTATGCTTAATAAGCTAGTGATAGAGGCTGTCATTTCCCTGGCACCTGCTGGGTAAACGTTGGCTTTGAACTCATTCCCTCTGTAACCTCTGGAAATCCCTGGAACTTCCGTTTAAGGAGGGAATGATAGTCCTCATTTACAGACAGGGAACCTGGGGTGTGGGCAAGCAGAAAAGAACCTGCCTGGGGCACACAGAAAAGTGGCAAGGCAGAGTCCAGGCCCAGAACCCACAGGAGATGCCATGGAGAGAATGCGTGAGGCACTCTGTAGGAGCTAGAGCTGACCTCCTCCTCTTGCTGCTTCTGTGCATCCTACAAATGCTTCTGCAAACTAGGATTATCCCGCTCCATTTGTTAGTCCCAGAAGCACAGAGGAATGAGCTTGGCCACACCCATCCTTTCAAGAAGTGGTGTCTGCTTATTTGCCAGGCATACATCTCTTACTGGTTTGCAAAGCCCTGCCTGTGTCTTAGAGTCAACCTCAGACTCCTTAGGGCATGTTTATGAACTGGAGTCCACAGCAGCCACCATGCTGCCTCTTGATCATGAAGACACAGCAGATTCTTCTCTCCATCCTTGGGCAGCTAAAACAAGCCACTGACCAGAGGAGACAGCAGAGCCTGTTGCATCCAGGCTTTGCAGGGGCTGACCCAGCCATGGCGCCACAGCCTGATAAATACCACACTTTGTCCTCTATGTTGGCAAGGCCCAGACTTTTAGCTTGTGGGCTTGAGTGGCAGCAACGCTTCTCAGGGAGTAGCCTGGGCTGGATTCTGGGCATCTGGCAGGGGCGGGGTGTGCACAGGAGGGTTGCTATAACTACTTCAGTGTGGCCCAGGTGGGCAGAGGTAAAGTCACGTTGAAAACATCCTACCCAACTAATGAACATCGCTGTGCAGCAGGCCAGGAGAACTGGAAGGCCTTCTGTGTTGTAGGTGCGGGCAAGCCAGGAGAGGCATGATACCTCCTTGGCCCCACCTGGCATTAACCAGGCAGCAGCTCTGTTTGTTCAAATGTTGTATGTTTTTGGAAACAGAATCATGTGCCCAAATACAGGGGAATGAGGCTGCTATTGTGTGGATCAAGGTAGGCCCCTGGCAAGCGGTGCTAAAATGACCTTCCTGCTGAGCAAAGGCAGCGGAGTTTGTGTTATGCAGCTTCTCATACTCCCTGTTAAGGGACGTGAATCCTGTGGGGAAAAGTATAGGGAGCCACTGGTGAGTGATACAGTCTGACTCATATTTCACAAAGAGGCTAGGACCCAACAGGAGAGGCCCCTGTGATGGTGCAGGATTTGGAGGCTGAAGCTATATAAGAAGTTCAGCAGGATGAGGGAAAAGGGGGATAAGGAAGAGTCATGGGAAGGCTCAGGAAGGAACAGGTGAAGGGGGATTGCATTCCTGACTTCTGAGAAAGGCATCAGGTGGGGCTGCCTCTCAGGCTTGGCTTGGTGAGTAGGGAGGTGTGGTACTGGGCACCGGAGGGAAGCCGTAGGGAGGAGCAGGCTGCCTGAGGAGTGTGGTGCCTGTGATGTGTCTGGGTAAAGGTGTCCCATAGGCTGCACAAAACAAGCTGGAGGGAAATTTGAAAAGCTCTGCTCTAACTGTGGCTACAGTGGATGCCCTGAGAACTATGATTTTTAAAAATTACTTAGTTAATCTGAGAGAAAGTAAACTGTCATCCACATCATCTACAGGGTGCCAGGGTAGTGTGTGCAGCTCGGAGCTCAGAAAGATGAGCTGCTGTCAGAAGCTGGTGCTGGTGTCAAGCCTGCCACTCTGATGTGAGATGTGTACATCTTAACCACTAAACTGAGTACCCACTCCAAAGGCATGATTTTTAAAAACCGTTATTTATGTATTTGGAAGGCAGATAGAGATAGAGAAAGCTATAGATAGATAGATAGATAGATAGATAGATAGATAGATAGATAGATAGATAGATAGATAGATAGATGTATTCTGTCCATTAATTCACTCCCCCAATACCTACAAACCCACAACAGCTAGGGCTGAGCCAGGCTGAAGTCTGGAGCCAGGAACTCCATCTGGGTCTCTTGCATGTGTGGCAGAAATCCAGGTCCTTGGGCCATCATTTGTGCTTCCCAGGTATATTAGCTGGAAGTGGGATCAGAAAGGCAGAGTAAGCTGGGACTCATACCAGAATGTGCAAATGCAGGTGTTCCAAGGCAGTTAACCTGCTGTGCCACAACACACACCAGTGGAGCCGTGATTCTTACCCATGACTACAGTTTGGCCATTTGAGGTCCTAACCCAAAGCCTTTAGGTGACGTCATGAAATCTATCTGTGTGTTTGACAAACCTCCCTGGGTGATATTCTGTATAATGAGAAACTGTGGCTCTACTGCATGCTGGAATCACCTGCTGAGATTGAGCATTGACTAAGCTCTAAATCCCATTCCCAGTTCCATTGGTCTGTGCTGCAACCAGGTATCAGAGCTCTTAAAAAGCACATCCTTCATCCACCCTTCTCCCTTGATGCTTCTCATGTGATCAGGGTTGAGAATCTTCAGCTCAGAGTAGACAGTAGCCAAAGACCAAGACAGGACCAGGGAATGTTCAGCCCAAGTGTTAGGCAGAAGTCTAATCTCCATAAAGGATGCTGAGCAGGAGATGAAGGAGGAAAAACTGGCATGTTCTGTGGGGAGATGCAGTTAGGAGGATTTCAGTCAACAGCACAAGGGGCTACAAATGAGGACTTCTCCCACTGATGCACCTGCCGAGTTTAGGTGCTAAGATGTGCACCTAAAACAGAAAATCCAGAACATCAAAATCTCTTCTAGTCTTTGGGTCTTTGGTTCAATGGCAGAAACCTTTTCTTACCCTGAGTTTCTTGCTGGGCTGACATGGACAGCCCAGAATAGAACTAGAAAGTTGAAGTTAGGTCAGGAGGCAGAGGGACGAGAAAGATCATGAAGATAACATGGCTGATGAGAAACGCAGTGTGGCCAGGGTGCAGAAGAGACTGGTAAAACTGAGCAGATGCTACGCAGTTTTACATTGTTTGGTTGTTAAATGTGTCTACACAACAGTTTCTGGCAGCCTACAAACCTGTTATTCATAATGGCTCGAACGTGGGCGTTTGGTCAGTGCATCAGGGAGGTCTGGGAGGAGCTGGGGAGGGTGTTAGATGTTATGGGGTGGAGGTGGGAGTTCCAGTCATTTGGGATTGCTGACATCAAGTCTGCAGGATGGGGTGGGAGTCATTGAATACACAGTGAGAGAATTTCCAGTTTGGGGGTAGAAGTAGATCTCAATGGGCTAAAAAGTCGATAAAAATGAAGAATCAGTGGCAGAATATAAAGAAAGTGCTGTCAGTGTCTGAGTGAGCAAGTGTTGCCCTCTCTCTAATCTTTCATTTGTATCTTATTTTTTACTCATTTGTACCTTAAAAGAGCTGCATCTTTCATTCCCAGTCTTTTCTTAAAGATAATGTTTGTAATCTCTGACAGTAAATAATCAACAGTGTGGCTACTTAATAAAGGGGCATCCCCCCATTTTTAATCTGAAAATGTAGAAGATGGAGAACTGTGCTAATCCCATTACACAGAACTTATGAAGGAAATGTTGAAAGGACAGTGATTCGGAATGCAGTATGGCCCTGTATTCTTCTCAGCTCAGGGAATTCTTCCTTAAGTTCTTAAAAAAAAACTTTTTTTTTTCATTTTATTTTGAAGCCAGACAGAGAGATCTTTCCTTTACTGGTTGATGTCTCAAATGCCCACAACAGCCAGAGTTGGGTCAGGCAGAAACCAGGAGGCTAGAACATGATGGCCAAGTTCCCAAGCTATCACCCGTTGTCTCCCCTTGTGCATCGACAGGAAACTGGGGTGGAAATGGAGGCAGGACTCTGTAGCAAGAACTCCAATATGTGATGTCGGCATCCCAAGGAGTCTCTTAATTGTGGCATCAAGTAATTTCACTGTAGGGAATCAGTCTTTCAATATTTGGAAATGTGTGTTACACTTCATATCCTTAACCCCTTGCAGAATATGATCTTTGCAGAATATGATCTGTAGCATTGACTGATATGTACTTAGACTGTTAACACATTCTGGGTACTTCTCTTGAAACTCTAGCCTTCCAGTTCTCCTTGTGTTCCAAAGTAAAGCATATGATGGTATTTCAAAAAGTTAATGGAAAAAAAATAAAACTAAAAGTTTATTTTGATGCAAGCATGTCTGGAATCCACATGTAGTTTTCTTCACAATTCATGATTTTAAAAAATTTTATTTTATTTTTATTGCAAAGTCAGATATATAGAGAGCAGGAGAAACAGAGAGGAAGATCTCCCATCCGATGATTCACTCCCCAAATGACCACAATGGCCAGTGCTGTGCCGATTCGAAGCCAGGATCCAGGAATTTCTTCCATGTCTCCCACTCAGGTGCAGGGTCCTAAGGCTTTGGGCTGTCCTCTACTATTTTCCCAGGCCACAAGCAGGGAGCTGGATGGGAAGTGGAGCTGCTGGGATTAGAACTGGCACCCGTATGGGATCCTGGTGTGTTCAAGGCAAAGTCTTTAGCCATTAGGCTATCATGACAGGCCCCATAATTTTTTGTGACCTTGACCCTTCATCCTTGCCAGATAAAAAGACATGGGGACAGGGAGTTGGGGGTGGAGGAGAGGACTTGAAGATTACAATGAAGACCACAGTGGAAAGTGGCAATCTGATGGAGAATCAAGATGGCAGAATAGGGTAAGGACACATTTAAACGGACAGAAAAACATTTAATCAGGATGAAGCAGAGAGGACATATTCAAGGAAATAGGAGAGGACAGAACAACAGCAGAGTGGCACCTGGAGACTGACAGACACAGGAATGCAGCAGACACAGCAGTGTGGTGTTGCAGTGACTGATACTCCAGCGGCATTCAGCAATCAGCAATCTGAAGTCCACCAGCAGCCAGAACTCCACCAGCAACCAGGTGGGAAGGGACTTTCACTGGGAGCTTGGGAGGTGAACCCAGACAAGGAACTGTCCGTCCTGCTGGTCTGTTTGATTTGACCAGGAGCAGAAACAGAGCAGTAGATCACAGACAGGCAGTGTGAGAACAGGATGGATTTCATAGCCCAGTCAACCCCCTAGAGCTGAATTGGGCGCCAGTTTGCATAAGGAGGAAAGGGCAAGGGAAAGGACTGAGCATGCGCTGAGCTGGGAGTGAACTCATTTCTGACTCAGTGAACTGCATCAACGTGGCATTCTACAGGTTCCACCCAAGACAGGTCTGGGTAGCCCACAGACCTGATGGCCAGCAGATCAAGAATTCTAGTAGTGGTACGTCAGGGGCCCTTTTGTACAAGGTGGAAAAGTTTAGGACTGCAGGGGACAACAGTCAATTGCGCATGTGCTGATCTCGTGAGAACTCACTGACTTCAGCGAATTGCACTGGTCCCAAAGAAAAATAATACCGACTGTGGCATCGTACAGGTCAAAATAGGTCCATGTGGCACCCAGACCTAACGTCCAACAGGTTCCAACAAGATCTGCACCACGAACAACCTAATTATATAGGACACCTGGTGTCTCTCTAATATCCTGGGACCTGCTCCAACTGAAAGTGGGAGAAAGGTTGCAGAGATGACAGTGCAGCCTCAGCATGGTATCACAGGAGGAGGAGAGTGGTAAGCCAGGAGCTGGGGCTGTGGAGACCACGGCGGAAATCTAACATAAGAACCCAGACCTGGAACTCGCTGGAGGTTGTGGCACAAGTGGCTACCAGCAAAAAGCTGTGTGCCAACTGCAATAAGTAAAATCGCACTGTAGACCTGTGGGTGACACATCTTAGAAACCTGCCCCAAGGAGAAGACTCTGCTAACCAGAAGTACAATGACCAAGAACAAAAGAAGAGACAAAGGCACAATGAATATTACTGAAAACTACCCTGCAAAGTAGCAAAATCCTATGTCAATCTCAGAGTTAACTGAGGAAGACATCAAGAAAATGGGGGACACAGAATTCATAAAACTCATTTTAAAGCTTCTGATCAAAAATGAGAAACACATACAAGAGTTCAAAGAATTTAAGCAAGCAACAAAGCAAATCAAGGCTGATATATCAGAAATTAAGAACACAGTAGAGCACATTAAAAGTACAGTGGAGAGTCTCCAAAATAGAATGAAGCAAGCAGAAGAACGAATTTCAGAATTGGAAGATATTTCCCGTCTTCAGAGGGAAGCAAACAAAAAGCTGGAAGCAGAGCTGGATCAGGCCAAAAAAAGTATTCAAGAATTGAAAGACTATTAAGAGGCCAAATGTAAGAGTTATGGGAGTCCCAGAAGGTGCAGAAAGAGAAGCTGAGTTTGCAAATGTATTTAATGAACTAATAAAGGAAATTTTTCCTAATCTGGAGAAAGAATTGGGAAACACAATCCAGGATGGGCATAGAACTCCCAACAGGCTTGATCAAAAGCGGTCTTCGCCAAGACACATGGTCATCAAGCTCTCTTCAATTGAACATTAGGAAAAGATCCTTAAGTGTGCACGTGAAAAAAGTCAGATGACATATAAAGGAATGTCAGTTAAACCACAGGAGATCTCTCACAGGAAACTCTACAGGCAAAAAGAGAATAGAGTGACATATTCCAGATTCTAAAAGAAAAAAAATTGTCGGCCTAGGATAACATATCCAGCAAAGCTTTCTTTTGTCTTTGAAAATGAAATAAAATTCTTCCACAGTCAAGAAATTTAAAAGAACTTGCCTCTTTCAAACCTGCCCCACAAATAATACTTCAAGATGTTCTCTTGACAGAGAAGAGGAATAGCACCTACCAAAACCCAAGGCAAATGGGAAGAACATCCCAGTAAAATGACAACAGAAGACTAAATCAATGAACAACCCATTCCTAAAATGACAGGACCAAATTACCATCCATACATGTTAAACTCTGAATGTAAATGGCTTAAGCTCAATCAAATGTCATAGATTAATAGACTGGATTGGGCCCGGCGCGGTGGCGCAAGTGGTTAAGTCCTCGCCTTGCACGCCCGGGATCCCATATGGGCGCCGGTTCTAATCCCGGCAGCCCCGCTTCCCTTCCAGCTCCCTGCCTGTGGCCTGGGAAAGCAGTTGAGGACGGCCCAAAGCTTTGGGACCCTGCACCCGCGTGGGAGACCCGGAGGAGGCTCCTGGCTTCGGATCGGCATAGTATCGGCCCGTTGCGGCTCACTTGGGGAGTGAATCATCGGATGGAAGATCTTCCTCTCTGTCTCTCCTCTCTGTATATCCGCCTTTCCAATAAAAAATAATAAAAAAATAAATCTTTAAAAAAAAAAAAAAAAAAATAGACTGGATTAAAAAACAAAACAACATCTATTTATTGTCTAGAAGAGACACACTTCAACAAAAATCAGCAAAAACTATATCACATGGATTTTGTTGTTTTCTGTTGGTTTCATCTCTTCAAAACACTTTCTTCTGATTAAATCATTCAATGACTCATAGTTCATGCAGCAGCATCATTTTCTTCAAGAAGGTTCTTGATTTTCATTTCTTCAGCTACACGTTAGGCATTTTGTAGCATGTTATTTAACTTCATGGTGTTGTCAATTTCTTTTTTCTCGCTGATGTTGATTTTGTTTGGGGGCTCTTCATTTAAGGAGATGTATAGTAGCTGTGTAATGGAGACTGTCATATCTAGTAACATGTCATTTAACTTCATGGCATTGTAAATTTCTATTTTTCTTTTTATTGTTGATTTTGTATTACGACTTTTCATTTAAGGGGATATAAGCTGTAAAATGGAGACTAACATCCAAATGTGAGGATACAATG
The DNA here is from genome assembly GCF_017591425.1 of Ochotona curzoniae. Classification (NCBI taxonomy): domain Eukaryota; kingdom Metazoa; phylum Chordata; class Mammalia; order Lagomorpha; family Ochotonidae; genus Ochotona; species Ochotona curzoniae. Next base: position 501,696 of record NW_024466454.1, read on the forward strand.
TAGTATGCATTTCTACTTCCAGACCAAAGATGGACTTGCAATGAAACTGTGTGCTGTATCTTGACAACAGGATGCTGGATTCTCTGTCATTGTCCATGCCCACAATGATGGACATATGTCTGTGTATGAAGAACTATATTTTAGTAATGATATAGAGGAACTAGGTGAGGGTGGGGGGAAGGGAATTGGGGAGGGGATAAGGGAAATGCCAGGAGCCTATGAAACTGTATCATAAAATGATACTAATAATAAAATGTTAAAAAAAAAAAGTGGCAATCCTACTCAGTGGATCTAAAGTTGGGGGTGGGCTTCCGTTGTGTAAATGAATGACTGAAGTAGCTATATCAGAATGTCCTTTTACAACAGAAGCCCGAGGCCAGTGAGCAGGGGTGTGAAGGTAAACTTAGAACCCCTTTTGGATAAGACTGGGTGGGGGTAACCAATGGATTGGCTGTCCTGCAAAGCTGCCCTGGGAGCTCCCACCTTCTGCAGGTGCAGGCGGGGTATATGATGGTGGGACCCTGAGCGGGGTGCGGTGAGAAAGTCCCTCAGCCCTCTCGTGGTCCCTGCTCCAGCATTGGTTGGTAGCTCTGCTCAGCCTCTGCAGCCAGGGTTCACCATTGCCCTCGTTTTTCTGAGGCAGGCTGTGCACAGGTGGAGGACCCAGGTTAGAGGTGAGCTCAGGGTTTCAGGGCATGTCCGTGGGGTCCCCTGACCATCTAGACAGTGCGTGCAGGCATCAGGAGTGGGCTGCAGATGAGACAGAGGAGCAGAGGGTTGAAGGTGCAGCTCAGACGTGCCTTGCACGGCTTGCCCCATGCTGCTGCAGAATGAGCAAGAACTTGGAAAGGCCTGACCTTATGCCTGATCCAGTAGCAAGGGTTCAGATGCTGCCTCTGCCTCAGACATGCACTCAGTAACTTAGGAAAACCACTGGCAAAGCCTGCCCTCTGGTGGCAAGCCAACCTGCTTGCCAGACAGGAGGAGTAAGGCTTGAGATCTTTTTTGTTGTTGTTGTTTAATTATTCATTCATTTTATTATTTCATGATACAGTTCCATAGGCTCCGGAATTTCCCTTCTTCCTTCTCCAAATCCCCACACCCCTCCCCCCCAGTTTCCCCCATGTTGTTACAGTAGCGTAGTCCTTCACAATCAGTCCTAATGCATTATTCTATTTAATTGTATCCTGACTTTGTAAGCATGTAATGGCAGAGTCCAGCATCCTATTGTCAAGACACATTCAACAGTTTCATTAGGAGTCCATCTTTGATTTGGAAGTAGAGATGCACACTGCATTGTATCTTCACATCTGTATGTGGTAATCTATGCTGCACAGTTACTATACACCCCCTTAAATGAAAAGCCATAAAATAAAATCAGTAACAGAGAGAAAAATAGAAAATTTACAGCAACCTGAAGTTAAAATAACATGTTACTGAATGACCAATGTGTCCCTGAAGAAATGAGAATCAAAGACCTTCCTGAAACAGATGCTATTGTATGACCTAGGAGTCAGTGCAAAATTTAGTAAAAAAAACAAAACAAAACAAAAACTTTTACTAGTGAGTGAAAATAAAAGCAAAAATATCAAACCTCCTAAGATGTAGACAAACGGGATTGACGGGGCTATTGATCTCATATTTTGCATGAAGGTTGCCCTATATCAGAGAGGAATTATGATATTTGTCCTTTTGGGATTGCCTTGTTTCACTGAACATAATGGTCTCTAGTGGGGACCATTTGGTTGTAAATGGTGGAATTTCATTCTTTGTAATGACGGAGTAGTGTTCCATGGAGTTTCTTTATCCATACCTCTTTGGACGGGCATAAGGGGGTGTTTCCATCTCTTTGCTATTGAAGGTTGTGCTGCTGTAAGGATAGGATTGCAGATCCCTTTCTTGTATTCAGATTTCATTTCCTTTGGATGTATTGCCGGAAGTGGAATAGCTGGGTCTTATCGCAGGTACTCCTGTAATTGCAAAGGTTATGATATATGAGTGACAGATGTTTCTAATCCTCACCACAACTTTTAAGTGGTTGTTCCTCTCTCCATAATATATGTAAGGAGAATAAGACTCGGGATGTAAATGACGCTCCCTAGGTCTGAGAGCCACAGTGTTGGAACCATACAAAGGGCTTTGTTAAAGCTCTGCATGTCTACCCTGAGACCAACAACCTGCATCTCAAGAATGTGATCTCTCACTGATAAGTCATTTTCTTATTTAAGGGGTAAATGTGGTATATTCTGGTATATGCATGTAAGCTAATTAACATATCTACCGCTTAAACTACTTTAAGAATGCTTAAAACTATTTTGATTTTGTTTTAAAGGCAGAGACAGACACACACATACAATCCACCATCCTCTGATTCACTCCCGAAGTGCCTACAATAGCCAGAGGTGTGCTGGGCTGAAGCTAGGAGCCCAGAACTCGTGCAGGTTTGCCATGTGGGTGGCAAGGGCCTGAGTACTTTAGCCATTTGCCTGCTTCCTCCCAGGGTGCACATTAGCAGGAAGCTGGTTTGGATGCAGAGCAACTCCAATTTGAATGAGGCACTCCATTTTGCCATGTAGGCATCTTATATAGCATCTTAAACATAATACCAAATGACCACCCCTTCTTTTCTTTTGTATTAAGAGCATTTAAAGTTGGGCCTGGCATGATGATGTAATGGTTAAGGTCCTCACCTTGCATGTGCCAGGATCCCATATGGGCGCTGGTTCTAATCCCAGCAGCCCCACTTCCCATCCAGCTCCCTGCCTGTGGCCGGGGGAAGCAGTCAAGGACGGCCCAAAGCCTTGGGACCCTGCACCAGCGTGGGAGACCTGGAAGAGGCTCCTGGCTTCAGATTGGCTCAGCTCCAGCCGTTGTGGCCACTTAGGGAGTGAATCATCGCATGGAAGATCTTCCTCTCTGTCCCTCCTCCTCTCTATATATCTGCCTTTCCAATAAAAACAAAATAAATCTTTAAAAAAAAAAGAGCATTTAAAGTCAAGTGGCTATATACAATGCATTTAACTACAGTCACCACATTATGGGACAGCCTCTTAAAACTTATTCCTGGGCCCTGTGCAATTGGCTATTTGGCTTTGGATTGGCTAGTTCAGGCTGGTGTGACCACTTGGCGAATTAACAAGCAGATGGAAAATCTTTCTGTTTGTAAATATGCCTTTCCAATAAAAATAAATAAATCATTAAAATTTATTCCTCTTTTCTCATCTGACCTTTGCACCTTGGACCGCTAGTGTCCCCATCCTCCACTCTGCAGCCTCTGGTAACCGCTGTGCGGAGTTCTGCTTACATAGGTTTTCCTTTCTCAGATTGCATGTACCTGCCAAGATCAGAGAGTACCTGTCTTTCTGTGGAAGGCCTGATCTCAGTAGCTTGCCTTTTATTTATGTATGTTATTTTATTTTAAAATATTTATCTTTATTGGAAAGGCAGATTAGATTTGTGAAGAGGAAGAGAGGCAGGCAGAAAGATCTCCGTGGATGTGAGCTTTTCATGCTTGTGAGACACCTTTTCCTCCCAGGATGGGGACACCCTTGGATTTGGAGCCCTGGGTGCCTGGCTTGCCCCAGCTTAGTCCTGGACCTCATAGGCCAGAGCAGCAAGAGAACAGCAGAGGGCACTGCGGGCTGAGGGTGAGTGCTGAGAAACCTGCTAGGTTAAGGAGCTGAGGTTTCATTCTGTGAACAGCTGGAAGGCATGAAATATTTGGGGCAAAGGACTGAATGAATGGAGGGTCTCAGAGTTGTCTGAGGGGAGAAAGTTGGTTAAACTCTGAACCAATGCAGTAAAGATCTGTAGGAACCTCCAGCACTTGGAGCTGGGAGTCCAGGCAGAGGGGCATGGAGGTAACATGCAGAACTGGCAGCTCTTTCCCAGCTGTGTGATCGTCTGTTGGAAGAGCTGACAGCTGGCAGGAGACAAAGGGAGAGTAAGCAGGTGGAGTCACTTGGCCTGGGAGAGGATGGGGCTGGCCTGGGAGAGGATGGGGCTGGCACAGAAAAGGGTTTTGGAGTTCTACCGAGAGGAGATGCGGTCGTAGCCCTGAATGTCCACCAAATTCATTTAGGGCTTTTCCAGGGTTCCCCATATACCCAGACCTGTGTGTTCACCTTGCTGTGTTCCTATAGCCTGCCTGAGCCCTGGCTTGATTGCCTGACCCGTCCTTCCTCTCTCTCCTCAGCCTGACTTTGGACCAGACTTTTCCTCGCCAGGGTCCCAGCCAGTCCCTGTCCTTCCCAGAAAGCTACCAGACTCTCCCCAAGAGCACCCACCACCCCTCGGGGAGCTCCTCGCCTCCTCCCCGCAACCTGCCCAGTGACTACAAGTATGCCCAGGACCGAGCCAGCCACCTGAAGATGTCGAGCGAGGAGCGCCGGGCACACCGGGATGGCACCGTGTGGCAGCTGTATGAGTGGCAGCAGCGCCAGCAGTTCCGCCACGGCAGCCCCACAGCACCCATCTGTGCCGGCTCCCCGGAGTTCGCTGACCAGGGCCGGAGCAGAAGCATGCTGGAGGTGCCCCGCTCCATCTCCGTCCCTCCTTCACCCTCGGACATCCCACCCCCGGGGCCACCCAAGGCCTTCCCGTCCCGGCGGCCACACACACCAGCGGAGAGGGTCACTGTGAAGCCGCCGGACCAGAGAAGGAGCGTGGACATCTCGCTCGGCAGTTCTCCCAGGAAGGCCCGGGGCCACACCAGCAAGGTGAGCTTTGGGAAGCACCACCCAGGCTACCGGCTCATGTGCCAGGCTGAGCCTCATCTTGTTTGAACATGCATTTGAACAATCTGGGGTCATAGTGATTGGTCATATTTCAGCAGTGCTTTTAGGTATAAGGTGCAGTCCTAAAGATTGGACTTTTTCCCCCAACCCTTTGAGATAGCTCCAGATTATACCCATTTCACAGATTGGAACTCTGAGGTATTGATAAGCCAAGTGCCTCACACAAGTTCACACAACTACAAATCAGCTTCCTTACAGCTTGGGAGGCAGGAAAAGATCCAGTCAGTCAATTTAAGTCTTTTTTTTTTTTTTAATGATTTTATTTACTTGATTTAAAATGCCAATTTGTAAGACAGGTCTTCTACTTGCTGGTTAATTTCCAAAATAGCTGCAATCGCCCATGCTGGGCTGGGCTGAAGCTAGAAGCCAGAAGCTTATTCCAGATCTCCCATGTGGATACAGAGGCCCTAATACTTGGGCCATCCCCTCCACTGCCTTCCCAGGCCACAAGCAGGGAGAGAAATTAGAAGTAGAGCAGCTGGGACCTGAACACTCATTTATGTGGGATGCAGGCACTGCAAGGGGTGGGCTCACTTACTATGCCATGGTGCCAGCCTCTCTCAGTTTAGATTTTAACTCTCCAAGGGGGCTTCTGCAGTTGATCTTGGTTTGACCCAGAGAGGCAGGGTGGGTTCCCATGCTACAGATGGGGAGCAGTCCGAGAGGTGATGTGGCACATGGTGGAGGCTCCCTGGGTGTGGGTGGCAGAGCGTGTGGTCCCAACCTGGTGCTCCGTGTGACCTGTTATGTCCCTGCTTGCAGAACTCCTCTCACATGGACCGCCGCTCCATGCCCTCCGTGGGTTACATGACCCATACCGTCAGCGCCCCAAGTTTGCATGGCAAATCGGTAAGCAGTTCCTCATCTTCTCCTTCAGGCAGCAGACATGGGGCAGCTTACATGGAAGGGCCTTTCTCTCCCCCTGTCAGACGCAGTCCACAGGGCAGCCGTGAACCTGTTGACACCGCAGGACACTAATGCCCACAGATGTCCCATGGTGTGTAGGGTCCCCAGGCTGACACAGGGTCTGTCCCAGATTCTAGAAGGGCTTGGGCGTGGAGAGCAGGATCGTTGAGGAGTACTGGGCCTGTGTTCCCTTTCCAAGTAGTATTTTCCCGGAAGCCTCTGTGTCTCCCTCCTCTTAGTGCTTCCCTTTTCTGCTTCAGTGGTTGGATCTTGGATTGATTAACTCTGCATTCAAGGCCTGCAGCCCACTTGAGGCTGCACTGCTGGCCACTGCCTCCCTGACCAAAATGGCCTCCCACCAGCCCCGTTACTTGCCCCCATGACGGGGTGAATATGTGCAGGGTGAGCAGTGTGCTTGTGCCGGTGGTGTGACCCCATGGTGACCGACTTCCTCCCCGTGTGTCTGCGCACTCGCAGCTGGAGGAGCTCTCGCTGCTTCTCGCCCGGCTGCGGCGGCACCAGGCCAAGCTGGCCAGTGTGCGGAATTTCGCCGTGGGCCAATTACTGCAACACCAGCTGACCCTGCCCTCCTGCCAGGTCAGCGCCAGTGGGCTTACAGGACCGGGTCGGGGAGCCCTGTGGTCCCTTGTTCTTGTGCTCTGGTCTACACTCGCTTCCTTGTTGTCGTCTTCCTCCCCTGCCTGTCTGCTTCTGGCTGCTGTTGCCAGATGCTGTGGAGCTGGGGAGGGGCTGCATGGGGCTGGGAGCCCTGGCCTGTGGCTTGTGTGTGTGTGTGTGTGTGTGTGTGTGTGTGTGTGTGTGTGTGTGTGTGTGTGTGTGTGACTGCCAGGTTGGCTGTGCGGTCATGTCTAGAGGGCTATGGCAGCTGTTACGCCTGTGGCCACTATGGCCTCCCTGGGGATGCTGAGGACATGGGAAATGTTGAGCAGACTGGATGGACAAAGCAGGATATTCTCTCTTTTCCAGACAGTGCTCTGCTAGTTCATGGGAACCTGGGCAGAGTTAGGTAGGGATGGAACCATGATCACATGCAGGGCACACATCTGAAGCCTACAGACTGGAGCCAGAGTCAGGGCCTGCCTGCCTGCCTGGTGTTCTCGGTCATGACTAGGACCTTGGGCTGGGGAGAGCAGGTTTTAGGGAGGCTGGGAGACCTTGGGCAGTGTAGACTGATGTCCCAGTGGGTTTGTTGTCCTCAGGCAGGGAAGGTCCCTGTTGGTGACAAGGGTGACAGGACCGCCACTTCCTTCACTGTCTGTCCTGTGTTAGTGAGACCCAGGACACTCGGGAAGAGTGGACTGGTGCATGCCCATAAGGCATAAAGTTGGGTGATTTCTTGTAGTGTTCCTCGGCTCTGTGCTTCTTACTGTCGTGCAAAGAGTGGAGGGGCTGGGCCGGCTGAGTACATAGGCATGGGTTAGGGTATCCTTTAGAGACAGAAGTAAGTCCTTGCAAGCTACCAGGTGTCCCTGACAGTGGGCCACAGGCTTTCTGATGCCTAAAACCCTGCCTGCACTCCTGCTCCCAGAGTACATTTATGGGATTAGTTTGCATCAGAGCTGCAAGCACGCCCCCTGCCCTGCCCAGCCCCTTTGTCCACTGAGGGTGTGCTGCCTGGGCTGTCCTTATACTTCGGCAGCCCCTTCCTGTGCCCACTGGGTCTGTAACCTGCTCCACGAGGGAGCAGGGTTCTAGGAAATCTGGCTTTTCTTAGTTTTTGCTGTTGCTGGTGATGGCACAGAACTTGATGGACTGGCTGGGCTGTGCAGTGGATAGAGCTGATCCCAAACCTTTCTGCAGTAGCTCCTGAAATGGTCACTCTGGCACCATGCTAACCAAAAAAAAAAAAAAACAGCCAAAAGTCCAGGAACCCTCCAGCAACTGCTGGAACCCATTGTCACACTAGGACCTTTTGGGGCCCCCCCAACTCACCTTCCTGGGCTTTTCAAGCACCATCCATACCAATCGAGGCGTCCACCTTCATGCACATGAAGGGTGCCCCTCTCAAGGTGGAGCAGATATGAGGGCTGTTTCCAAGTGTACCTACTCATTCCATCTTCTGAGCCCAGCTGCATGGCTGCTACAGCTCCTCATAATTACCTGCCCTCCCCCTGCCCTGCCCAACTGATGCGAGGCCCAGCTGGCTTCCCCCACAGTGACCTGCAGGGTCTGCCATGCTGCCAAGGGCGCTAAGCTGTGCCAAGATAAGTGTGTCACCTCCGTGGCCCCGGTGATGTGTTGGTCTGCTGTCCCCAAGGCTGTGCAGTGTCGCTGAATCACACACAGAGCTCTGACTTCTGCAAACCCTGTGTGTTCCTAACAGTTTCCTGCCCTCCCCACTCTGCTTCTTTTAAAGGCTGATGATACCTACCTCCAGCTGAAGAAAGACCTGGAGTACCTGGATCTAAAGGTAAGTGAGGCCAGGGATCCTGCTTCCCCAGGGCACGTGCCCCTGGAGGGTGCTGCCCAAGGCCAGGCAGGGCAGGTGGATCCAGCTACCAGGTGAAGGCGTCTGCATTCTGAGCCAGAGCCATGCACTCTCTCACAGCCTCAAACTCTGACCTTTGCGGTGGCTCATGGATTACAATGCACCATCTCAAGTTCCTTCTTCTTGGGGTTGGAATCAGAAGTGACCAGTCCCATCGTAGGGGCCTCCAGTGGGGGTGGGGTATGTGGCTGGTTCAGCGTGTTGGACCACAATGACTTGGTGGACTCTGGTGCTGTTGCTCAGGGAGCAAAGTCCACTTGGGATGGCGTGGCTTTGAGCCTTGTCAGTAGCTTCTCACCTCCCCTTCCCATTAGGTCACAGCAAATGAACCCTGGGTCACCCCTGTAGCCGATAAGGCCCAAGATCCAAATCAGCCTTGGAAGCAGAGAGGGTCCAAGAAGCCTCATGTAGCAGCAAGAGGCTTTTTGCCTCAGAGAGCCACTGCCATTCCCTGATTGCAGCCGTCTGCAGACACCCACTGTGAGAAGGCTTCCCTGTGAGCTGGCCCAAAGGAAGTGGCTGTGAGCAGGGGTGAGGGGCCGAGAGGCCTTCCTGCATCCCCAGGGATACGGATGGGCAGCAGGGCTCTGAGCTTTCTGCCCCAAGGCAGCAGCAGATGGAGAAGCTCCAGTCAGCCAGCTCAGTTAGGGAACTGTGGGACACTTGCATTGTCCCCAGCTCTACAGAAGCCATGGGCTGGGAGTTGGGAATGCCAGAGGAACACCAAGGCTCCCTAGTCTTTAGAAAGTTCCTTAAATAGTGCAGGCCGGGAAAGGAAGCAGCCCCAAATGACAGACATGCATGTTTATGCCAAGTCGGCTCAGCTCCCAGAGCTGTGATGATGGGAGGCAGTGTTGGTGAGAGCACCGGGATGGCTTCTGGGAGGAGGGGGCATGAGTGTCCAGCCTGGAAGAGCCGGAGGTCTGAGTTCAGTTGAAACTAAAGGGGGAGGGGAGGAACCCTGGGAGGCAAGGAGAGTCCAGACATGGCAGTGTAACTAGGGCCTTGGAGAGAAGGTGGAGGTGGGTCACGGAGGCCCCAATTCTACTTTAGGGATCAGGAAGGGAGCAAAACGGCACACCTGGCTTTAGCATGTGAGGTAGATGAAGAGGTTATCTCAGGGTCTAGATGTCTTCCAGCTTGCTTGTTAGCCAAGTAACACAGCTTAAGTGGATAATGGGAGGTAATGAGACTGCAGGACTCGGGACTCCCCCATGGCTGGGTGGCCCAGTCCGCCCTGCTGCATCCTACAGGGACAGGCAAGTCCTCTTCACCCCCCCATGGAGAGAAGAAACCCATGCTCTTCAAGACCTTGGAATATTGCTTTCTCTGCTGCAGACCCCAAGCCGTGTACTTCCTGGGGGCGTGCTTGGGTGGGCTGGAGACAGGCTGGAGACAGGCTGCATCTGACCAGCGAGGTGCTGTGTGTGCACTCAGAATTTTTTTTTTGTGGAATTAGTCGCTGTGTCTCATGGAAAATAGCTATGTCGGCTGCAAAATGTCACTGCTACTTAAGCCATGCTTGCAGGCTGGTCTCCCGCACAGGCTAGGCACACCTGCATCACACAGGAGCATAGGTGTTGCACTGTATGTGTGTGTATGTGTGTGTCACAGTTCTGATACACCTGCCAGCAGTGAGGAGGCCTGCTCTGCCCTGCTTGGACCCAGCTGAGATGCAGGCTTCCCTCATGGGTGTCCTACTTCAGGGTCCAAAACAGGGGTGGGCTGGAACCAGCTCAGGTGTGTTGGAGGCTGGTAGACCCATGGCTTACATGTATCCACTACCCAAATCTACCTGCTAAATCAAAGGAGAGCAGGCCGCTTTCCAGTGCCAGAAGCTACATTCTTGGGGCTCAGGCCACATGGTCACTATTCTACTTCCCTGGATGTGCCACCTTCTGCTGCTGCCTTTCCTGCAGAACAAACATTGTCCCCTATTCTCCCCAGCATCCCTGTGCCAGGAGGGAAGAGTCCCCTAGTGAGGAGCAGGTTGCAGGGAGTAAAGAAACCCAAACCAGGTAATGAAGCTCCATGAGAGAAGATTGAAGGAGCCAAGGACAGGTCAGGAGAGGCGGAGACTGTCCAGCTGTGGTGTGTGGCCCACAGGGAGGGTAAGGCAGGTGGATGGCTGTCTCAAGCAGAGAGCTTTCAGTGTAGTGCAAGAAACACAACCCTTCCTTCTCCCCTTCCTTCCTTCCTTCCTTTTGTTTATTTGAAAGTTAGAGACAGAGATATCTTCCATTGGCTGGTTCATTCACTAAATGGTCACAGTGACCAATGCTGGTTGTTTCAAAGCCAAGGGCCTCTTCCAGGTCTCCTATCTCTCCCTTGGGTGCAGGAGTTGAAGTACTTGAGCCATTCTCCACTGCTTTTCCAGGTGCCTCAGTAGAGAGCTGGATCAGATGTGGAGCAGTCAGGGATAGAACTGGTATCCATAAAGATGCCAGTGTTACTTGCTACGCCACCGAGCTGGACCCAAAGGCTTTTCTGGTAGGACCCCAGGTGTGGTAAACTGCCTGTCTCAGTGTACCAGTGAGGCAAATGATAGTGATCTGAAAAGAGGGCCTCTGGACATGATTGAGTGCAGATCTAGATCCTGTGGACCACTGTGGGAGTAGAAGCAGAGCCAAGCATAATCCCTCTGGGGCCACCTGCTGGCAAGAGTTCACTTCTGAGTCCTTGCATCTGAAGATGGAACATGTCCTCACCTGGCATCTGATCTGCTGACCCCTGCCATGTTGACTTGGGGTTCTCCATGTCCCTGTCCCAAGGGCCAAGGGCTTAAGGATCCAGAGCCCATCTTCCCATCTGATCAACTGGCTCAGCTTCCAGAATCAGTGAAGATTACTTCCCAATGTGGAACTTTTTCTCTGTGAGGAAGCATTCCTTCCTTGGTTCCCAGCAATCATACCCAGGCGCCTGTCAGTCTCTTAGAAATTGCCTTGCCTAATGTGTATTTGGGAAACAAGTTTGCTTCTCTGGAGTTTTCCTTGGTGGTGCCAGAGTACAAAGGGTTCCATGTGGATTCAGCTTCTGTTCCTGCCTGGAAGCACCTGGGCACTTGACGTGCATTTGTCTCCTTCGACCCTCCCAGCAACCCCGAGCAGTAGAAACTATTTTCCCTGACTTAGAGACCAGGTACCCAAGAATCAGAGAAGTGACCTCTGCAATGTTACTCACCTGGGATTTGAACCAGAGACCACCTTCACACCTGCCTTGCTCCACATACCAGTGCTTTGCCCTACCCTGAACTTGTGTTCATGGTGTCGCGTTCCCCGGCGTGGAAGCTGCACGCCAGCAGACTCAGAAGGGTGGGGTGTGGAGTTTACTGCTGCTGACCACCTGAGCTGTGTTTATATAGCTGGGGAGCATACCTGGGGGCATGAGGTGGACGAGGGCATCTGTGATGCCAAGGCTCAGGTGATGTCTTGGGAGATGGAGAAGGCAGTGGTCATCTCTGGAGAATCACGTGGCAGCTCTAGGTCCATGGAGCTCTGAATCTTGCTGATTATTTGAATCTAAAGTCAGGGATTCTGTGTCCATTGTCAGTTTCCTAAGTCAGCTTCTGGAGCTGGGACTGACAGTTTGTGACCTGGGAACCCACATCCTATAGGATCACATAGGAATTTTTTTTTAATGCAGATCTGGAGTTCCCTATTGAGTTAGAATCTGTGGTGCCCAGAATTTTGCCTCTTTGTCAAGCAATAAGGTAATTTTTGTGCAAAATTTGAGGTCTGTGAATTGGAGATGAACCCTGAACTACTGGGGAACTTTTAAAATAAATATAGATGCTTATTTTTTTTTTAGCACTTAGAAGCTGTGATTCAATTGGTCATATTCAGGTATTATTCTTAAAGCAACAAGAGCAAGGGCCTTGGACGTTCCCAGTCTGCAACCAGGTTTAGAAACATTGTTTTGGGGATTGGTGTGATGGCACAGCCAGTTAAGCCACCCTATGCAGTTCCAGCATCCTATATGGGTGCTGGTTCAGATACTGACCACTCCACTTCTGATACAGCTTCTTGCTAATGTACCTAGGAAAGCAGCAGAAGATGGCCCGAGTGGGCTGCTGCCACCCGTGTGGGAGATAGGATGGAATTTCTGGCTTCTGGCTAGTGCCTGGCCAGCCCCAGCCTTTGTAGCCATCTGGAAAGGTGAACCAGCAAATAAAAGGTTCATTCTTTGTGTCTCTCTACCTCTTTCTCCTTCTTTTCTCCTCTTCCTTTCACCCTCACCCTGCCTTTCAAATAAATATTTTTGTAAGAATTATTTTGATTCTCAGATGTGGTCCCCAGACCAGGAACATCTGCAAAAGCAAGAAATTTGTTAGAAATGCAAAATCTTGGGTCTCACACCAGACCTGTTCAGTGGGAACTTTGAGAGGTAGATCCCATTTTGTTAATCCTGATACCTGCTACAGTGTGAGACCCTCTGTGTGGAGCAGCTGTTCACCTTCCTGGCACCTGTTAGAATCACCCATTGGGGCTTTAAAACACTAATGCCCATCCCAGGCCAATTACAGCAGAATCTCTTTGAGTGGGACTCGGGCATACCAGATGACTCAGGTATCCAGCCAAGGGTTAACTCTGCTGTCCTAGAGGGTGGAGGCTGTGGTCCCTGAAGGAGTTGGAAGCATCTGAAACCAGTGCTAAGATGTCATCATTGAGGTACACTGCAGGTGTTGGAGATGCAGAGAACCTGGGGTGAAAGAGACGGTGGGCAGGAGTGAGGAGGGGCATGGCCCCACTCTGCACTCAAGAGAGCACCAACCAGGAAGCAAAGCTCTCCTCTGTGATGCCGCCTGGGCCCCTGAAGCAGAGCCAGGAAAGAAGCAGGTACTGAGGTTGGCACCCGCACAAAAGCCAGCCTGTGCATAGTGCCCATGGGACCTAGGAGGGCAGTGAAGGTCATGAAGGTGCTGGCCACTGCGAGGCAGCATCACCAGGTTTCAGACGGGTTGTCTGAAGTGCTCATTCCATGTTTTCCTCCTGGCACCCCCCATCCCCTGTCCCCCATCAGTTACCCAGATTCTGGCTGCTTCAAGTGTCGTTTACTGTCTCACCTGTTACATTTTGTTGTATCTGCCTTTTTTGTCTGGAACAGATTAAAAATAATGAGCCTTTGATCAACGTGCTTTACAAAGTGCTGAAGAAGTCAGCACGGGGCTGTCGGCCCAGGAGGAGCGTAAGATGATCTGATCCGGGTCTCGGAGCGGGCCATTCCATTGCTTCTGGCTCAGTGCCGACTCCATCACTTGCTTAACCAGTCGCTCTCCTGACCGTCCCAGGCTTCCCGCAAGTCATTTTGATTTTTTTTCCTTCCACTGATGCTCTCCCTGGCATTCCAGCCAATGCAGCAGGCCAAGCCCCTCATCTGTGGCATCCTGTGACTCCATCTCTCTGTGCTGCCAAGGGGTGGGAGCGCTTGCCTGGCTTGCCAACGGCTCATGTCGTGTGTCCATTGTGCTTGTCTGCTTCCATGACCAGGAATTACCAGACAGAGCTGAGCGTGAGCTGGGAAGGGGTGGCTGTTACTAGTTACCTTGAATCCCACTAGGGTTCTGGGATTCAGGTGGCTTTGTCTTGGGACAGGATGTGGATGTCTCTGGACTAGACCAAAACAGTCCCCTCCCCAAATCAATGGATGTCCCCCACCTCCACCCCGCCTTGTGACAGAGATGTTGGGGGCAACTCACCCACCATGTTTTAAACATTGCTATCCAAAGAGCACAATTCTGAAAGGAAATTTTGGTGGCGTCATCTTGCTGGAGCTACTTGAAGTCACAGGAGCCTCAGCTCTCTGGAGCTCAGCAGCTACATGAACAGCATCCCACAGTCTGGTCCTAACACCTGAGGCCTTCACTCTGTGGGAAACAGAGCCAAGCCCCCTTAGTCTCAACTGCTCACAAACTGCTGGGGCAAGTATTTGCCAAACAGCCTCAAGGTGCAAGGCCCTGGCCAGGCTGGGAGGTCGTTATTGTCTGTCCACTGTCCCTGAGGGAGGTGACTGCTGGGGGTGAGCGGAGTAGATGACACACATGACCTTTCTGAGCCCACGGCTGACTTACACGTGGGAGGAACATGCTGATGGGCAGTTCAAGAGAGCTAAGTCAGCATCTGGTCTCGGAACTCTCAGTGCTTCTGATGCCCAACAGCACATTGAAGGGAACCAGAGGAAGTCTTAGAAGAGAGGGAGTGATAATATCCTTGGGAAGAGAGAGAGGAGGGGTGTACATGCAGTATCCTACGGAGGCAGTGAAGGGCGTAATTTAGAAAGCTTGCCACCAGAACAGTTCAGTGATTCAGTTTTCTCCAATGGAGCTTTTTTGTCTTTATGCATGGAGTATGGAGCATCTCACTTCTTTTCTGATGTTGCTGGATAAATGGGGCATTGCTCAAGTAGATTTCCGGCTTTATTGTTTAAGTATCAAAGAGATAATCGGCTATAAAAAGCTTTAGTGAACTGCAGGGAACATTTCACTGACAGACAAAATCCTTAAAGCATATCTTAGTTTGTAAGCAGTTCTATCCAAGCAGTGAGTCCAGGATCAGCCCTCCTGCAGAGGGGACGAGCGCCTTGTTCTCCCCTTGGATGTGAGCACCACGAGGGCTTCACTGCTTTTCCCTGCCTTCTCCTCTGGGTTGCCCTGAGTTGAAAGCCCAGGTCCCACCTGGGCAGCTCAGCTGTGTGTGGTTCACCAGGGTGAATTCCATGCTCTTTCCTCACCTCCCTCATCTCTCGTGGTATGGGACAGCACAGAAGTGTCCGTGGATTGTCGTGGGAGCCCGTGTGTCCTGTACTGTGTGTATGCTTATGTGTACACATCACCTGCTGGTTGGAAGAGCAGAATTTGGCTGGAGTTCTGATTTCTTCGGGAACCCTCCTCCCCAGACCCAAGGGTGTTTCCCCTTGACCCATGGGCAGTTCAGTAAACATTTATGGAATGCCTTCCCTTATGCAGGCCTTGGGTTCAGGACCAAGATCAGTAAGACCGTGACCCCAGCCCTCTACTGTGGGACCACAGGAAGTATGGGGAGTGGTGGGGCATGTCTGAAGCCCCAAATCAGTCATCAGCCCAGGTGTGGAGAGGCCATACTCCCTGACCTTTGGCCTTTGGTTTTGCTCATGTGCTGATTCACAAAGAGAAGGAATATGAGCATATGGTTGGTTTGAGCTGTGAGGTGGATGTCTGCCAATAGCCTTTCGTCCCAGATTCATGTTCACAGATGTGCGGGGCCTTCTAAATGGAGTAAGGGAGGGAGTGCACAGACTCTGGCTGCGCCTCTTAGACCCTCTGCAGAGCATGGACACCACCTGTCTTGGCTATGGAGGTCAGGGAAATGGAGTGCCCTATAGACCTGGCCACGCCTGACCTTCACTCGGCCATTAGGGTGAGCTGTTAAAAAGTGACCTCCCTTTACCTCCACACAGCTTTTAGTAAGAGGCAGATTTAGGGGAAGTGAGCCTATAGAATGGACAGTTTGGTTTAGCCACTTAGGAGTCAGTGTGAGATGGACAAATTGTCCACCCTGGTCAGGTGAAGGATGGGAAATGTGAAGTTCATTGGCCCCTAAGTTTGGATGACTTGTCTGTTGCTTTGTGGTTTTTTTTTCTTGAGAAGACACAGTAACTTATGACTTACGTAAGTACGTACCGGCTTCAGCAATTTAAGAATCCAGTAAAAACCCTGCAAGTCTTCTCCCCTTGGTCAGGACCTCTCCCTAGAAGGGTGGGGGGAGGGAGGAGGGCTCCTCCAGGGAAAGTGGGCTGCTCGGAGTTGGCCTGCAGGTCCACCCGCTCCCCCTGGGCAGCAGTGATGGACTTCTGTGATCTGTGCTTGTCCCCAGGTTCAGGAGCTCACCTCTATCCTATCAGCGGCAAATCTCCCAAGATTCATGCTGGTTTCTCACACTCACTCTGAGTAAATAACATTCTTCCCAAACTGATGGCCCTGTAGATTGAACGTCTGCATTTTCTTTAACTCGAGACACTTACAAGTGCTCCTAGGATCACAGAAAGGTATCGGTTTTACCTTGAAATGGAAATCAGCAAGGAAAGAAAGCAGCTACTGCTCGCCTTTTTGCCCCTTCTGTGCCATGCTCCTACCTGGCACTGCTGGGGCATGCACCCATCGTAGAGCTTCCCATGTCCTGACCCTCAACACTGTGACTAAATCCCCTTCACATTGTTCACCTCCCAGATGACAGGCCGGGACCTTGTCAAGGATCGGAGTCTAAAGCCCATGAAGATCGCTGAGAGTGACATTGATGTGAGTAAGCAGGGTGGCAGGCTGGGACCCCAATCGTCACCCCCAACCCAGACCCAGGGCGGGCAGCTTCTGACAGGCCCCAGTGCTGCTCTGGCCAGAGCCTTTCCCGTCGCACACCCGAAGCAACCTCTCAGCTCCTCTCCAACCTTTCCCGCCTCCAGGTGAAGCTGAGTGTCTTCTGTGAACAAGACAGGATCCTCCAGGACTTGGAAGACAAGATCCGGGCTCTCAAGGAGAATAAAGTGCGCTTCAGTGTGGCAAGAGCGTAGCGCAGATGGGGATGTCTTGTCTGCTTTCCTAAGACACAGGCTGGTTTTGAGTTAGCATTGGACAGCCTGGGGTAGTTTATGTAGGACAGTGTCGCTGGGTTTAAAAGGTACTCCTGGAGATCTAGGGACCACCTGCCCATTTGTGTGAAGCTCCACCCTCAGCCCGCCCTCTGGCCCATCTCTCCTGAGAGGCCCTTGTATGATGCCCTCCAGGCCGCCGGACCCAAGGAGCCTGGCTGCCTGTAGATGTGCCTACAGCTGTAACCAGCTCAGCTCCCAAAACTCCTTCCTCCTGGACCTGGGCCTTGGAGGCAGCACATCTGGATGGGAAGCAGGACAGCAGGAACAGCCTTTGGGCCACCAGTGCTTGCTTTCTTTGCTCTTTTTGTATTTCAGCAAGGCTGTGTTGCTGAAGAAGTATAGTCTGTCCCTTTCTTCCAAGGGCCTAGAGCGTTTTCCTCCCACTCAGTGGTTTGTCCTCATCTTTTACTGGCTGTGGATTTAGGTGGGGGTGTGAGGCTGAGCTGTTAGGTGACTTGTCCTGTGAGTTAAGTCAGAATTGGCTTCAGAGCGCCTTCCCCCTCAACTCCAGCTTGTCTCTGGTCCTCCCCACCTTGGTCAGGTCCAGCGGCTTTGTTGGCTTCATGCGGGGTAGAGGGAGGCCTCTGGTCCCAGCCTGTTCCTCTTGGGGCTTCCCCGGTGCAGGACCAGCTGGAGTCGGTGCTGGAGGTGTTACACCGGCAGATGGAGCAGTACCGAGACCAGCCCCAGCATCTGGAAAAGATTGCCTACCAGCAGAGGTTACTGCAGGAGGACCTTGTCCACATCCGAGCTGAGCTCTCCCGGGAGTCCACGGTGCGTAAAGAGTGCAGAGGGCTCAGGCACTGCCCCTCCCAGATGGGCTGGACAGGCGACTACTTGGCTCATTGCCCAAGCCACAGCTGACCTGGCAGCCGAGCACAGGAGTCTCAGAAGAGCGAGGCTCCTCCAGGCCACGTCCTGATAGTGGCTTGTCCAGAGCGGCCATGGCTGTCTCCATCCAAGCTGATGATACCCAAGGGACCAGATTTCTCAGAACAGCCTATAGGTCTGTTCCCCTGATCTCTGCAGGTTGTTCTAAGCTGTCAGAATGTCCAGTTGTTCATTTGTCAATCTGATGGTGTGCAGGTGGCCAGAGTACCAATGAGCAGATCCTGTATTCTTTCCCCTCCTCTGTTCCTGGGTCTCTTCTTCCTCTTCCTCCTCTTCCTCTCCTGCATCCCTTCCATCCCCTCACCCCTACCCCTTCTCTCCCCTTCCCCTGGCTGGGTCAGCAGTGGTCAGCAGCATAGGTGCCCAGGAGGTGTCCTGCAGGCAGGGACCCAGCAGCGTTTACTTGCCCAACAGGAGATGGAGAATGCCTGGAACGAATACCTGAAGCTGGAGCGTGATGTGGAGCAGCTGAAACAGGCCCTGCAGGAGCAGCACAGAAAAGCCTTCTTCTTCCAGGTGACTTAGCTCTTCCCACCTCCACAGCTCGGAGGCTTTCTCTGCCGGGGCCTTCTCTCCCTCGGCCTGAACCCTCCAGCTCTATAAAGAGGACACCCCAAGCTCTTCCATGGGGCCACACTGAAGAAGGGGCCTTACCCAACTCCTGCTGCCTCTCTGCTCTACAAGTTTGGGGGCCAATGTACTTCTGATCAGGCACCAATCCCAAGTGCCTTACAGGGTATCCAGAGGGCTCAGTACGCCTGGGAGTCTTGGCTCCAGCTTGGGCTCCCTGCTCATCACTCACAAGGCAGCAGCAGCCCCCAACTACCTGCCCTCCTGCGGTTACCAAAGGCGAATGCTATCAGGTGCTTCCCTGCTAGGTGGAGGGAGGTCGGTCCAGCCAGGCCCCTGTGGTCTCCAGGGTCATTGTATTGCTGGGCCCTTTACCAGGCTGGGTGATGAACAGCCTCCTCCCACTGAAAGCTTCCTCTCCCCAAAAGGTGAGATAATGGCAGCACCTGTGGAGTTTCTCTTACAGATTGGGTTCCCCAGCCTCCCAGTATTCATTACTCCATCGGGGTAGCCAGCCAGTCTTGCACCCAGTGGCTTGAAAACACTCGGTGCATATTGTCAGCCTAATTGTTCAAGCTATCCATTGTCAGTACCAGCTCCCAAACCATCTCCTCCTGTTATGCCTAATTTCTTGGACTCTAGTGATCTGTGTGAATTTTAGCAGTAGATTTTTTGTTTTGTTTTTCGTTTTTGTTTTTTAGATTTTTGTTTTATCTATTCATTCTTCACATTTCTGTAATGATGTGAATAATATATAAACACCTCTCTAAATAGTCCAGTGAGAAGCATCTACACAAAACATCGAAGTTCTTCTTTCCTATCTGCCCCCATCCCCCACATCTGTATAGAATCAGTACTTGCAGTCTGCGATGTTCTCATCCACGCCATGTTCATGGGTTCTGAAAGTAAGCACTCACACAGAGTTGTATCATGTATCAAAGTGGGAGCAGGTGCAGGGCTTGCTTAAAGAGGTTCACACACATTGTTTTATAACTTAGTTTCTTTAAAAAAGATTTATTTATTTGAAAGGCAGAGTCATGGACATCTTTCATCTACTGGTTTATTCTGCAAATGGCCACAGTGGCTGGGTCTGGGCCAGGCGGAAGCCAGGAGCCAGGGACTCCGTCCAGGTCTTCCACACAGCTAGCAGGAGTCCAAACACTTGGAGCGCCTTCTGCTGCTTTCCCAGACACGTTAGCCGGCATGGATCGCAAGTGGCAGAGCCGGGACTCTGTGTTCCCGTATGAGATGCTGCTGCCATATGCCCAGGCTTCAACTGCTCACTTTCTTTTTGGATCATGACTTCCTGTTGTGGAAATCCTTCCAGAAAAGATTCCTCTCCTCTCCCTCCACTTCCCCCATTCATGCTACCTAACACAGTGACTGTTTAAATACAACTTAAAACTAAAATGTAAGGGCTGGTGCTGTGGCGTAGTAGATTAAGCTTCCACCTGTGGCGTTGGCATTTCACATGGGCACCGGTTTGTGTTCCAGCTGCTGCACTTCCAGTCCAGCTCCTGGGAAGGCAACAGAGGGTGCCCCAAGTCCTTGGGCTTCTACACCCAGTGGGAGACTCAGATGAAATTCCTGGCTTCGGGTTAGCTGAGCTCTGTTCATTGTAGTCATTTCAGAAGTGAACCCATCAATGGAAGTTTCCTTCTCTCTCTGTCTCTACTTGTTTCTATAACTCTGCCTTTCAAATCAAAATAAATCTTTAGAATGCTAAAATTTAAAAGGTGATCCTCTCGTCCACCAGACGCACTGCAGGTATATGCTAGCCACATGCACTTGGTGGCTCCTGTGTCAAACGTCCCACATTATACAAAATGTCCGTAACCCCAGAGCTGGACAGCACCAGCCTGTCAATTAAGTTCAATTAATTCTCTGCTGCTATGTACATTTTAAAAATATTTATTTATTCATTTGAAAGGCAGAGGGAGAGAGAGATCTTCCATCTACTGGTTGACTTCTTAGCTGGCCACAGTGGCCAAAGCTAGACTGGGCCAAAGCCAGGAGCTACCTGTAACCCCTGGGTCTCCCATGTGGGTACAGGGGCCCAAGGACCCAAGCCATTGTTCATGCTATCAGGCATGCTTCCCAGGCATGCTGTCAGGGAGCTGGATCAGAAGTAGAGCAACTGGGACCCCAACAGATGTCCATATGGGATGCTGATGCTGCAAATGCTGGCTTCAACCACTATGTCACCGTGCCACCCCAACTACGTACTGTGTCATAGTCTGGTTATTCCCCGATTTATTTAATCATTTCTCTTCATGGACGTTTAAGTTGTATCTCCACGTGTGACTTTGGTAAATGCTGCTGGAGTGAGCATCCAGGTAGCTGCTTTTTCAAACCTTGAGAAGCATTTATTCAAGGTTGGCTTCGAGGAGGGACTCAGGGTTGAAATGGGTTCAGAGATGACAGCTACTACCAGATCCTTCAAGAAGGGTAAACTGATTGATCCTCCCTCCCCAGTGAGTGGGAGGGCTGGCCCTGTTTGCCCACACTCTTACCAGCCATTAATACCACCAATCTTTTTTTTTTAAGATTTATTTATTTTTATTGGAAAGACAGATTTACAGAGAGAAGGAAAGACAAAGAAACAGATCTTCCATCTACTGGTTTATTCCCAAAGTGGCCACAATGGCCAGTGCTGAGCTGATCTGAAACCAGGAGTCAGGCGCTTCTTCCAGGTCTCTCACGTGGGTGTAGGATCCCAAGGCTTTGGGCCATCCTCTACTGCTCTCCCAGGCCACAAGCAAGGAGCTGGATGGGAAGTGTAGCATCCAGGACACGAACCAGAGCCCATACAGGATCATGGTGGATGCAAGGCAAGGATTTAGCCACTAGGTTATGATGCTGGGCCCATGCCACCAGTCTGTTAGTTCTTGCCAGTTTCCTGGCTTATAAGTAACATCCAGGTTTAATGTGCATTGATTTAATGATTAGTGCCTAAACATCTTGCCAAATACTAGTGGCCACTTGTACTCCCACTGTGTCTTATTTCATGGAGCTTTAATGTGCAGTAAGCCCAGTGTGCCAAAATGCACATGGCACTGTCATAGGTCCTGCCACAGTGTCACTGGAGGACTGAGCCTGGCACCTGTCAGTTGACTAGCATAGAGGCTGGCCCAGAGCCAGGAGTCTGGGGCTGGATTCCTGCCTAGCCGTAGGCACTGCTCACCTGTTTCCGAGTGCTCAGTGCCCTGGGAAGTGACAGAGCCGTGCTTGGAGCCATCTGTACTACATCTTAAATAGTCCTAGGCCAGGCATGCTGGTTGAGCCCCGTTGCATCATGAACCCTCTACTGCATTCGTGGGCCCACGCGCAGCCTCTCTGTCCCAGGACTTGGCAGCTCAGCTCCCTATGGCCAAGGTCAGTGGTGAGAAAATCAGTCCTTTTTTACTAAACTAGGGTGGCTTTACTTCCCAAGAATCTTGTAACCCCTGGGCGCCCAGGAAGCCATGTAAGAGGTAGAGGTAGAACAGGACACTGATGGGCATTTGTGTTCTGCTGTCTGGACAGGCTGTGTAGGCCTGTGCTGATGCCAGCAGGTGGGAGCCTCCCTGCCCGTGTGGTATGAGGGTACAAGAAGGAAACCCCCCCTGTGTGCCCTCCTCAGCTGCCCTTGACTCATCACGGAGCTCTGGGGTCCCTTCCCCTGTGGGAAGGCAGGGACGTGGAGACAGGTCTTGACACTCTTCTCTTACTCATGGGAGCATTAGAGGAACACACCACAGCAGGAGTGGGAGTGCTCTGGAGGTGGGTTAGGGCCGGCACACGTGACGGTCCCCTCTCGTCCATCTCTGGCAGCCCCTGTTCAGGTCCATGTCTGTGGAGCTGATTGCCCAAGATAGCCCATCTAAGTGGATTCCTTCAGTCGGGTCATGCAAAATGTGCATGGTAAAAAATGCTGCATGGATTCTTTTTTTTTTTTTTTTTTTAAGATTGTTTGAAAGGCAGAGTTAGAGAGATGTCGATTTTCCTGATTGGGCCTGGCTAAGCTGAGAGCCAGGAACTCCATCCAGGTCTCCCACATGGGTGACAGGAGTCTAAGCACTTAGGCCATCTTCTGCTGTCTATTCCGGCACATTAGCAGGGAGCAGAGCAGCCAGCACTTGACCCTGGACTCTTATGGGATGTCAGCATGGCAGACAGCAGCTTAACCGGCTGTTCCACAATGCCAGGGCCTATACATGAATTAAAAAAGATAAAGGAACAGGGTCTGGCACGGTGGGCTAGTGGCTAAATTCCTTGGCTTGAACACGCTGGGATCCCATATGGGCACCGGTTCTAATCCCGGCAGCTCCACTTCCCATCCAGTTCCCTGCCTGTGGCCTGGGAAAGCAATCGAGGACGGCCCAAAGCTTTGGGACCCTGCACCGGCATGGGAGACCTGGAAGAAGTTCCTGGTTCCTGGCACAGATCGGTGCAGCTCGAGCCATTGTGGTCACTTGGGGAGTGAATCATCGGATGGAAGATCTTTCTACCTCTCTTTCTCTCTGTATATCTGACTTTGCAATAAAAATGAATACATTTTTTAAACAGGGAGTAGAAACAGCCACCTTCATAGGTGATAGCCACTCTGAAATTCTTGCCAAGACCATGGTCTTATCCTGCCTGTACTTACCCACGTGTACTTTCTGAAGGGAATGTTGCCCTAGGCAAGGATTTGTTGGGAAATGCTAGGATAGGGGCTCAGAAGAAACTTCTGGCTGGCTACCATGAAACCAATGGACCATCCACCTGTCTTCCTCAGGAGAAATCACAGATCCAGAAAGATCTGTGGAGGATTGAAGATGTCCTTGCAGGTCTGAGTGCAAATAAAGAGAACTTCAGAATCCTGGTGGAATCGGTCAAAAACCCGGGTGAGTGTGATCACTTCCCTGCCTGGGGAAGTCCTCTGGTGAAGGAGCTGTCTGTTTTACACCGTCTTTGCTTCCCTCTTGCCCCTTAGAGAGGAAAACGGTGCCTTTGTTCCCTCACCCGCCTGTGCCTTCACTCTCGGCTGCACCTGCAGAGAGCAAGCCGACCCCGCAGCCCAGCCCTCCCTCCAGCCCCGTGCGGACCCCTCTGGAGGTGCGACTCTTCCCCCAGCTGCAAACCTACGTGCCCTACCGACCTCACCCGCCCCAGCTGAGGAAAGTGACGTCACCCTTGCAGTCCCCCACCAAGACCAAGGCCGGCAATGGCGTTGTGAGTATCCAGGTACCTCTGGAAGGCTTGGGTCAGGAAAGGGAGATGATTGGAGTCGGGAGTGGCTAAGGAGCCTGAGTGTGCTTTGCCTGCCGCCGCTGCTGTGCCCAGACCCTCAGGACTGGGTACACACTGAGGGATGACTCAGCCAAAAACCTCCCATTTTGCAGTGGGGAGAATTGGAGCCCAGCGAGAAGTGACTGTGCTGGGTGATGGGGTGGAATTTGTGACTGCCGTGCAGAAATGTCCGTGGCTGTGGGTGAGGCCGTCGCCGTGCAGGGCTCTGTGCAAACCTGCCAAGGGCTCTCCTGCAGCCACAGAGTGTGCAGGCAGTGAGGAAATTCCAAGAGTGTCCATGCCCCACCCTGTGCTTGCTGTGACAACCACTTGTGATCTGTGCCAAACCCTACCATGGCGCATGGATATGGAGGGCAGGGCCCCTGATCCCACAGACGGAAGCATGGAACCCCAAGTTCTTGACATTTGCTGAGGGCCTCAGGGTTGGGGAATCTAGCCACAGCCTGTGGGCCATCTCCACTTGGAGCCCATGCCCTTTACTGCCTACTTAGACCCTCAACCCCAGCTCACATCTGTGGCCCAAGAGCTTGTCAGGGCCCCATACACCTTGGCTTGCCTGGCACTGAGAGGCACAATCTGGTCACACAGGAGACTTTGAGGACCTGGAAGCTTTGGTGAGGAAACGTGCTAGCTCCTGTCCCCAAGCTGGAGGACGTAAGGGGTCTGGCCCAAGTACGTGGCTGAGGGCACCTGGAGGTGGGTTTCTGCAGGGCTTTGGGGAGCTTTGCCTGGGCACCACCTGGATGCGGGATCTCTGTTAAGGCCGGTGAGTTCATGTACTAGACCTTGCCATCCACCTGCTTCCGGCCAGGGCCCAGGGCTCAGAGCTGGAGGATCTCAGCGCTCTTCTCGGCCCTGCATCAGAACAGCAAACCGGAGCCTTGCCGTAGCACAGGAGGGGCAGGCACGGGCAGACAGCTGCTGAGGCAGGGCAGGGTGCCCGCCAGCGGGCAAGTGGGCCAGTTGAGGAAAGGGAGAACATGTTAGCTGAGCACCCGATTCCAGCCTTGGCATTCTCACTGTGCCCTCAGGCAGGTCCCCTCGCCAGCTTTCTCTTGCACAGACCATCCTCACACAGCCTGGCCCCCCAGGACTCTCGGGCAGAACCTTCTGAACTTGGTATGGAGTCAGGGTCCCGTGTGGTTCTCTGCCTCGCCCTCACTGGCAGTACCTGTGAGATGATCAGTTGTACCGTTCTGTGGAGCTGGAAGCCGGATTTGAGTGTTGATAGCTGTGAGACAGTAGCGCCCACCCTGGAAAAGGACAGAGGACAATAATTTAACAAATGATAATAAAGGGTCCCACTTGTGTTACACCAACACAAGTAGGGCTTTGCCAGCTGCCACAAGCAAGGAGCTGGATCGGAAGTAGAGCTGCCAGGACTCAAACCGCACCCAGATGGGGTGTCGGCTCTGCAGGCAGAGGCTTAGTGTGCGGTGTCACCAGGCCAGCCCCCTTCCACCTCTGCCGATACAGAGGACTGTAGTCCTTCTTCAGCTTGCATCTTTTCTTCCACATTCTTTTTTGAAATTCGCCTATGCTGTTGCAAGCTGTTGACTTGTCTTCTTGAATTTAATGTCATCTTTTATTAGATAATAGTCTCACACATATGTACATAATAAGATGCCTCCCTCCTTCCCTCTGTCATTCCATTTCCTGCCTTTGGAGACAGTCCATCTAATTCGCTTGGCTGGTGGTGAAGCCAAAGTCCTGTCGGCCTCTCCTGGGCCCTGGGTGCCGCAGGCAGGTGCTTCATTGTCCCATCTCAGTGGAGTGTACTGTTTCCTTAAAAAATGCTGATCAAACTTGGCCTGCCTTTGAGCAAGATTCTGAAAGCAAAGCCGTATTAGACGGGAGGAGGAGAGCTAAGCGGGAGGGGGTACAGTGCCCCTCCCTGGGGTGGGGGCGATTTGTGGCAGCCAGGGGAAGGTGCCTGACTCTTGCTGTGAAATGACATGCAGGCTTCCAGGAGCCTTGTGGACGGGGGAAGCAGCTTCATGACTGCATGCCAGGGAGCGGGCTGCATGGCAGCTGTGAGTCACTCGTCCTGGCCGCCTCTGCTGGCGGCGTCAGGAAGGAGGAAATGTGTTGTCACCAAGCACATTCCGATCAGAAGGGCAGGAGGAGGCGGATGCTGCCACAGGAGCCAGTGCGCCGGGCCAGGGCTCCCGCGTCTGAGTGCATGGAGTGGGAGAGATGGCTGTTCTATGTGTGTGTGTGGGGTGTGTACCCGCTTAGAAATCAGCACAGTGAGCAGCCCTCCAACCCCTGCCCCTGCTTTGCACCAAGTAAGGGGAGCAGGTGGCTTTCTTCAGTGCCAAGAGCACAGACCCAGAAGGCCTGGGTCCTGGATTTGGGAACACTGGATATATAGGTAGCACTTGGGAAATTTTTATTTATTTGAAAAGCAAAGTTATAGAGAGAAAGAGATACAGGGACAGAAATCCATGTTCCACCTTCTGGTTCATTCCCCAGCAACAGCCAGGGCTAGGCCAGGCAGAAGTCAAAAGCCAGACGTTTCTTCCAGCTCTCCCCTGTGGGCGACAGGGGCCCAACCACTTGAGCCACCTTCTGCTACTTCCCCAGGTGCATTACGGAATGGGTATGGAATGCCAAGTTGTAGGTGGCGGTTGGACCTGCTGTTCCCCATGCTGACTCTTCATGGCTCCTCCAAGGCAGGTGTCTGTGGCCTTGGCTGAGGTGGTCCCTGAGGTGGCCAGGCCCAGCCCTCGGGTGTACACTGTGGCCATGCTACTTAACCCACCCACCTCCACGGGCATTGACTCTGATTCTCTTTCTGAGCAGGAAGACGAGGCACCTCCCAGGCCCCCACTCCCCGAGCTGTACAGCCCTGAGGACCAGCCGCCAGCTGTGCCCCCGCTGCCCAGGGAGGCCACCATCATCCGGCATACGTCCGTGCGGGGCCTCAAGCGGCAGTCGGACGAGAGGAAGCGAGACCGGGAGCTGGGCCAGTGTGTGAACGGGGACTCCAGGGTGAGCCGGAAGGGTGGCCTGCTGTGTGGGTGGAGGGAAGAGAGTGAGACATTGGACAGGTGTGACAACCTGGGACTGCCCACAGGTGGAGCTCCGGTCATACGTTAGTGAGCCTGAGCTGGCAACCCTTGGCGGGGATGTGGCCCAGTCCTCGCTGGGACTCGTGGGCCTAGACAACAGGTACCAGACGCTGCCAGGCAGAGGTAAGGCAAGCCCTGGGGTGGAGTCCTGCAGGGCCCCATCACCACTCACCACATTGGCAGGGAGGCCCTGGCCTCTGGGCCGCATCCTGGTCCTGTCCCTGTTTTATACCTCTGACGGTAGGCAGGAGCTGTGAGACCAGAGGCATCTGGCCTGGCAATGGTTAAGCACTTTCCACTAGTGTTCAGAATAGTGTTAGGGGGTGAGCTGCCAGTCAGTCCTTCAGGATAGGGCAGGGCCTCTGCCCCTGCAGGCTGGGCCGCTGGGCACTGCCTCCTGCTGGCTGCTGCAGCTCTGTCCCCTGGCCTTTCTGTGGCTCTGCAAGGCCTGTCTGAGCCAGCATGGCTGTTCCATGACTGGTGTCATCGTCGCTGCCTGCCCGAGCTGGGATGTGTAGGATTCCGTGCCCCTCCTTCAGGCTGCCCACCTGCTATGCAGTGCTGGGCTCCTGTCTGCCAGGAAGAGAAGTCCAGGGGAGCCCACAGTGGGGACAGACGCCCCCCATCCTCCCCACCTGGCCTTGCTCTCCCACCCCCAGGGGTCCAATTGGGGAGGGGGGACAGAAAGGGGAACATCCCGTCCGCCCCACCATAAATTGGCTTGTGCTCCTCCCTCGGCTCGCGAAGGACTCTCGGGGTCCACATCACGGCTGCATCAGTCATCCACCATCGCCCCCTACGTCACGCTCCGGAGGGGCCTCAACGCCGAAAGCAGCAAGGTACCCTCCCCTGTGAGTGACCAGCCTTAGCCAGGGCCTCCCTGCCCCTCCAGAGGCACAGAGAAGGGGTTCTGAAGTCACAGTGGCCAATGCACCCGGCGAGCCATGGGGATGCCATCCGGGGTGGCCTTGATACCTTACCCACCCTCCCCTCGTCCGGTAGGGTCCCTGTCCCCTACTGCCCCCTCTCTGTTTCCAGGGGACCCCTCCCTCATCCATACAAACACCTTCCACCCCTCAGCCTGCCTGTCAGGGACCTGGGAGGGAATCCAAGGGGTCTGCCTCCCGGAGTGCAGCCTCATTGCTGGCCATGTGTGTCCACTTGGATAGGCCTGGGCCTCAGCATACGCATCTGCAGAATGGAGTGCTGCCCGGAGAGCCCGGGACGGCTGAGGGCACCCTGGTGCCTGGAGGGAGGGTGGGTCCGTGTGGTTGAGAGCGGTCCAGCCTGAGAAGAGCAAGCGAACAACAATGGGGACAAGGCCACAGGGTGGCCACCGCCCATTCCCAGCACAGCTCCTGTGTGTCTCTCCCCTTCCTCAGAGACCCAAGAGTGCCTTGGAGCGCCTGTACTCAGGGGACCAGCAGCGGGGCCGCATGAGCGCGGAGGAGCAGCTGGAGCGCATGAAGCGCCACCAGAAGGCCCTGGTCCGCGAGCGCAAGAAGACGCTGAGCCACGGAGAGCGGACGGGCCCATCTGCGTCGCGCTACCTCAGCCCTCCACTCCCCGGGGACGTGGGCTCAGTATGTTAGGAGGGGCCAGGCAGCAGGGCTGGGGCGGGGAGCAAGAGCAGGACAGCACAGCCCGAGCCATGGGCCGCTGGTTGACACAGGTGGTTCTGGCTGCAAACGCTCCCACAGGAGTCGGTTGTGCAGCACGGCCCAGGCCAGAGCATCACCTGGGTCCAGAACAGGAGTGCGGCTCCCAAGGCAGAGACCCCCCCAAGACCTTGAGGACACACCTGGCATGTTCTCGGAGCCAGGCCAGGAGCGGGATCTCTGCAGGCACTGGGGATCGGCAGAGATGAAGCACTGGGCAGTGTGGGGATGCAAGCCGGTGAAGGGAGACAGGGATAGGATTTGATGAGGAAAAGCGCAAACGAATCAACCAGCCTCCCAAAACCTCAGCCGACCTGCTGCCGGGTCTGGCCCCACAACCTGTGGTGCTGACGGGCCAGCTGGGGGAGTCGGTGCTGCCCCCTAGCGGTGCGACCCGGCACTACAGCCCCCCATCACCTGCGATCCCACTTGGAGACATTCCACGTGATTCTTCCGTGTTGTTGGACATCCTGTGTCTCCTAGACCTCTAGCCTGACTGTCCTTCCCCTAATTCATGGCACAAGCTCTTCGGCTTTTAGTGTGACCGCTCATTGCCTCTCTAATCCTGCCTGATTGTGTTTACAGACGCTTCCGTTGTGCACCTAACGTTCTCTAACTGGCTGGTGCTCCTTATTACCAGGCTTGTCATAGCTTTTGTCACCCTAGCCTAGCAAGCAGGTGTGTGAGTTGCCTTTCCGCTGCCCTCCTCCAGGCCTGCTCACTCCTGCCCAAAGCCGTCCCCCAAGCCTGAGCCCAACCGCTGCCTGGAGACCACAGTCATTGGCGGAGGTCTGGGCACAGAGTGTTGACCCCAATCCATGCCTTATACCTGAGTAGTAGACACGGACTTCAGAGTTTGCACGTGTGAATAAGTTCTCCCAAGTCTGAGGTTGTTTGATTTTAATTCCTCCGGTCCTATCCC
The DNA here is from genome assembly GCF_017591425.1 of Ochotona curzoniae. Classification (NCBI taxonomy): domain Eukaryota; kingdom Metazoa; phylum Chordata; class Mammalia; order Lagomorpha; family Ochotonidae; genus Ochotona; species Ochotona curzoniae. The sequence continues at coordinate 530,915 of NW_024466454.1, forward strand.
ACCACTTCTTAACGGGAAACCTTGTGTGTTCCTGATATTTAATAATGTGAACAGATAGCAACGTAGTCTGGATTTTCAGAGGGTTTCTCTGCAGCTGTTAGACACCCACGGGATAAGACCCAGGACACTCTTATCATGAAAGGGTGCAGAGCTGCTCACTTTAAAACTTTGTAACCAAATGTCATATGCAGTAACACCTTTTACTACCCGATGTCGCCAATGTAGAGGTTATTGCAGAATCATCCTTTAAATACATTGTCAGTTTTTTTTTCTTTTTGAAAAAGGCTCATGTAAGTCTGTGCATCAGCGCCAATAAATGAGTTGCTTAATGGTTGTGGATTGGCGTGGTTCTTTCCTAGGCTCACTAGGAGAGTCTAGGCAGCTTTCCTGTCTGTGGCTGCAATCAGGCTGGCTTGCCCAGAGGCCCTCTCTGTTCAGAGCACTTGGGAGCGTGGATGAAAATGTGCATTTTCTTTGTGCTTCAGTCCATTTTTTCATGCCTGGAACTTCAGCTGCCTCATCCTGCCAAATTATTGGGCAAACAAAGGGCAGATGCATTGGTTTGGAGTTAGAACGGAGAGCTTGTGCGTGAATGGGTGGAATGTGCTACTGGGCTAGAGGTTTGGGGTTTGGGGGGACAGGGCACCTGCGGCAGTCCTGCTTGGTTGGCAGGGGTTCCAAGTGGTGAGTGGCATGGGGGCCACGAGGAGACCCCTGGTCAATCAGTGTCTGCCTTGCTTCCGCTCAAGAGGAAGCTGTGAAGCCCTTCCCTTCCCAGTGATCTGCTCAGCAGTCCCAGGCTCATGCGGACAGACGCAGGCCCTGGGCGAACAAGGGGCCGTCCTGCAGCTGGACGGCCATGCTTGGATCTCCCGGAACACCTGGGTTAGGTTTTCCCTCTTGGGAAAAGAGACTTGCTACCAAACAGCCACAGATCCCACGGCACTGGGTGTGGTGTTTTGATTTTACGCAAATTTGGGGTTTTCCCTCAAGAAAACACCCATCTCGAACAAGATGCTATTTTACCCCCATGGCTCTGTCTGCCGCCCAGCCCTGGGTTTTTCTGCCTGGTCCTCCCCTACCCTGAGTGGGTGCAGGGCTGGCATGGCGTCCTGATGGGAACTCCCCACAGAAAGGCAAGTGGGTGTTGCACTTGCTCTGCAGGGTCTCCCAGCGCTTGCTTGTCCCATCACCTCTGAGCAGATGGGACAGGTGCCTGCCCTAATGTTCTCAGGTTCTGTCGGGGGCCACCCTCTTAGGCCTGCTGAGACCCTGCAGTCGGAGGTCTCTGATCCATGCCCTGTTGAACTCAGTGAGGGGACTGGGGTGAGACCAGAGAGCAGACAGCGTCTGGAGCAGACCACAGCACCAGACTCCAGGCCCTTCTTCCCAAAGACCCTTCACCCATAGGCAAGGCGTGTCCAAACGGGACCAGAGTGACACTCGGGCTGGGGAGGAAGTGGGCTGCATTTCACCCTCTTGTTCTGTTGCCAGTGGAAGCGTGAGCAGGAGTTTGACCTGCAGCTGCTGGACCGGGCCGTGCAAGGGGAGAGAAAGGACAAGGAGGAGGACGGCTGGCTGAAGGTGCAGGCCACGCCTGTGACCGAGCTGGACCTGGAACCTCAGGACTATGACCTGGACATCAGCCGAGAGGTGAGGGAGGGCTTCCCTGGGGACTCTCCAGCCTGCCACCCCTCCCAACTAGGGACAAGGCGTGGCTCGCAGGGGGCCCAGATGGCCCCTCTGAGGCTGTGAAAGGAGCCCCAGTGTTTCAGTGAAGGCTCCGCACTCCTCCTGGGGTTGGGGGCAGGCTGTCAACTGAGCTTTCTTGTACCCTGGTGTCCTTACCAGAAAAATGGGTTGTGTCCACTTGTTCCTGCAGTTTTGGATAGGCACGATTGGGAAACCTGTGGAAGGTGATGCAGTAATTGTCAGATGTTCCCTGCAACACCCCCGGGGCCGGGTGCCTGCAGACTGATGGAGCTGACTTGACCAATCAGACCTCCAACTCTGACTGAACAAGGACACTGCGCACAGTTCTGGGCTGAAGTCTTCTGGCGCCCTCTGGTGGTGCAAATGCATCATGACGGGCAGTCCGCGAAAACAGGGACACCCTGGGTCTCTACCTGTCTGGAGGTCTCCCTGCAAGGGAAGAGAAAGGGAACCGAGGACGAAAGACTCAAGGCCAAGACCCAGGTGGTCCCCTGAGGGCTGCATTGAGCTATGTGTATGCTCCGCAGGGCTGTGGCTGCTGGCTTCACCCTTGTATCCCTAGCCGCCTGACACCAGGCCTGGCACACACTTTGGGGCCACCATAAAATGTGCTGATGAATCCCATGCTAAATGCATCACACGATGGGCCACAAATGGCTTCCTGAGCCATCAGCATTGCCTCCCAGGGTCTGTATTTGCAACCTGGAGTCAGGAGCCGCAGCCAGGAATCAAATCCAAGTGTTGCAATACAGAACTAGGACACAGTATCTGCATTTGAGCCCCTAGGCTAAATGCCCACCCCTCCAGAAACCTTGGTACAAGGACTTGACCTGTCCTGTCACTTCTGGAGCAGAGATGTCTTCATGTGATAGGTAGATGTAGGTAGGAGCTCAGTAAACCGGATGGGGCTGGTGTGAGAACCAGTGCCAAAGGGGAGCCAGGCTGCCAGGCCGCCTGGAGGAGGGGCAGGTCCACTCACAGGCAGCAAGCTTGGCCAGCAGTGCACACAGCCCACCTGGAGTTCCCTGGGCTGTGAGCACACAGACACCCGTGGAGGCTGCTGGGGCTTCGGGCTTCACCAGGCCAGGCCCCAGCCTGTCCTCTTGGCACCCGAAACATATCCACAAGAGAAGCATCCACCTGCGGTCCTGGCAGGGGAAGTGGGTCCTGTAGTGTCCCTGTTGGCCTGCCAGCCCTTGGGAAAAGTCCCGCTTTATCTCTAACCTAAATCCCTCCTGCTACAATGTAATCTTTCTTCCCCTAGATCTTCTCTCATTGGAAATGAAACAGAAGAAGTTATTTCTTGCCATCATGCTGCCTAGTGGAAAAGGCTGGGAGGCTTAAATCTTAAGATGGCATTTGCCCTGGGATTGGGTTCAGCTTGTTTTTAGGAGCAATTGAAGGAGGTCAAAGTTTACTCAGGTAGAAGTTGCCTTCAGCATTCTCCAGCCAAAGCGAAAGTTCACCAAGCTGAGTTTGCTGCTGGGTTTAAGTGAGATATGGCTGAGGTGCCCTCTTGGGCCCTGGCTTCCTGAATGGCAGAAGATACAGCCTGTTCCCCTCTTGTCTCCATCAGTAAAGTTCTGTAGAGAGAAAAAGCATTGTTGCTTCCTTCTGTCCAGCATCCATCCGTAAGTGTCATGTCCTCGCAGTGGACAACAAGAGACATCAGTGGCCAGAAACAGAACAGCGGGGTTGAGAAAACAAAGTCAGAGAAGGCTTTTAGAACATCGAAGGGCTGAGTCACCTGAACTCAGGGAAGATCGCCCAGGGGTGCACATTAGACACAGCGCCCAACATGCTCCTGGCTGTGGCCACATCCCATCCTACAGTGCCAGCATCTGGATCCCAGCTCCACTCCCAGTTCCGGCTTCCTGGGAATGGGCACTCCGGGAGGCAGCAGTGGTGGCGTAAGGAGTGGGATTCCTGCCACCTGTGTTGGAGGCCTGCATGGAGTTTCTAGCTGCTGGTTCCAGCCTTTTAGGGAGGAAAAAAAAAAGACAGTGCATGGGAGATCCCTCTCTGTTTCTCTCAAATAAAGAACACGTCTAAAAGCAAAGAAAAACATCACCAATTAAAAAGTGCACTCCAGGCATAGGAAGCAGTTGGCACAAGGGCCCCCCCACTGTGGGAAGCCCTTGCTGGGTTCCTGCTGCTGGAGATGTCTCAGGGACCTCTGGGACAGCACCCGGAGTCTGCCAGCCCTCCTGCTGGCTGCTAGAGGATTCTCCGGCGTAGCAGAAAGAGCACAGGCTTTGGAGTGAGATCCAGGTTCAGATCCCAACTCCGTAACGGATAAGCGTTGTGTACGGGCGCGTTCCGTAACCTCTGTGGAAGCTGTTGGCGCCCTCTCAACCCTGCTGGTTCTTTTCCCAGCTGGCCAAACCGGAGAAGGTCTCCATCCCGGAACGCTATGTAGAGCTGGACCCCGAAGAGCCCCCCAGCCTCGAGGAGCTGCAGGCTCGGTATCGTAAAGCTGAGAAGATCCGCAACATCCTCGCCCGGTCAAGGTCAGCCCCAGCTGCTGAGTCTTGATAGCTCCCAGGGCGCAACCTCAGTGCTGTCCCCGCCACGCAGGCCCTGGATCAGGCTGACAGATGGTGGGCGCCAGGCCTCAGCCTCAGGTTCCCTGGTTGGAGGGAGCAGGCTAGTAGCCGGCGTGTTACCCGTGAGTGAGCTCCAGCACCCTGGGGAAGCACCTGCTCCCTTCATCTGTGCCCCAGGCAGCCCTGGCAAGTGTGGGCAGTGGAGCTAAGCATGCCCACATCGTGGACAAGGTTGGAAAGCAGCTGTGGCCATGCCAGCATTGGGGTTCATGCTCCCTTGCACAGACCATCAGACTGGACGTGGGAGCCACATTCTTTTTTTTTTTTAATTATGTTTTAATAATGTTACTTAATTGATTAGGGTACAAAGGATGAAGGGCTACAGGGTGAAAGTGGGTAATACCATTGTTTCCACACTAATATTTTCATTTTTCCCTGTATCTGGGGTTAGGGGAGTAACAAAGGGAAGGGAACCACATTCTTGTCCTTTCAGGGACAGAAACTTTTCCACCTTCCTGGGAGCTGCCCTGGGGTCCTGGGAAGGAGCTTTGCTGTCCCCCCAGGCCTCTGTGGCTTGGGAAGCTGAAATCCCTTGGTGTGTAAGCCACTCTTTGAGAGCCGGGTTGGCCATTTCCTATCTGAATCCGATCAGATCCTCTAGCTGGATGTGAGGCCTGTGGCCCTCCGAAAAGGGAAACGAGACAATTGTTGGGGTGACCGAGGGGAACACGTGCACATCTTTATCTGGGAGGAGGTCCTACAATTTCTGCCTCATGCTCCCCACCCCACTGGTCCTATTTCACAAGGTGTTGGGGACCCAGGGGTGCCTAGGACCCACGGCCCGCCCCCCACCCTCTCTCCCTGCAGTATGTGCAACTTGCAGCCGCCATCAGGCCAGGACCGGAGCAGTGTGGCCGACCTGGACTCGCAGCTGCAGGAGCAGGAACGCATCATCAACATCTCCTATGCGCTGGCCTCCGAGGCCTCCCAGCGCAGTAAGCAGGTGGCAGGTGAGACTGGGGCTGCCTCAACTCGTGGACGCTGCTCCTTGGGGCTCAGGCACAGCTTGGTCCAGGCCAGGGAGTCAGTGGGACATCAGGCATCAGGCCTGCTGGCTGAAGGCTGGGAGTGTGTGCTCTTAACCAGAGGGTAGTGTGAGCACAGTGGGGCTGGGGGCAGTGAGGCCCAACAATATGGGGGGGGGGGCAGGAGGTCCCCGAGAGGGGAAGAGGGTGTTTGGACTTCCTCTGTGATGGGGAGCAGAGAAGCAGTTTCTCAGCGCGGGTGCCAAGCTCAAGTCTCTGGCACGATGAAGAGGATAGTGGAGGTTGCATAGCCCTCCCAGGGCTGCCCATGCCAGAGCCACAGTTGACTGTCGGTATCCCTGTGCCTAAGGCCAGGACTTAACTGGCTAGTTGAATAAAGGCCTCCTACATAGGGTGGGGTCATGTGTGTCCACACGTGCATGTGTGTATGTGTGCATGGATGTGTCTGCGTGTAGGCAGTCTGTTGCCCCTGTGCACCCAGTCCTGCTCCTCCCCAGGGAGAGGCCACTGAACGTGCAGGTGGCGCTGACGGCATGGCCCTAGAGCTTTACGTGGGCTCCTAGCCCCTGTCAGTCCTCCAAACCTGGTCAGAGGTCTAGAAGTGAGGGCGTGGGGGCCCACAGCGCCCTGGGCTGTGCCGGCTGGGGAGGGCAGGGGCACAGTCTCTGTAGGAATCCTGTTTGCCGTCCTGCATCCTGATCCTGCACAGTCCCTGACACCCGTGCTGTCCTCACGCCCTCCGAGGACACAGGGAATGGACTGAGGTGGTCGGCATGGGTGGCCAGCGACATGAGCCCCACCCTGGGGCTCTGGTCGGCAGCTTCAGGAGCTCCTCCTCACGCCCAGGGTCCCTCCCCAGACAGATGACCCCTTCTCACCTGTGCTTGCCCTGACTGCGGGTCTGCCAGCCTCTGCTTCCTTGCTGCCCGCTGACTCAAGGACAAACCAGCACAGCCAGCAGCCTTTCCCCTCGCAGCTCCAAAGGCAGCCTTCGCTGTGGATGTCTTCACTCACTCTGGGCTCCCTCTTCTGGCTCAGGGACCCATCCCATCTGGGCCGGTTCCCCAGCCTGCCCCCTCCCAGGCCAGGCCTCACCACTTGCACCCCCTGTCCACTTGCCGCGCGGTTGTCACTGGGGACTCTAACACACCGCTTAATTCCTGTGTGCCCGTCTAGCGCAGCACCTGGCCCTCCTCCCGTCCTCCAGGACGGTGCCACCTTATCCCCCCTTAAGCAACGGACTCCACTACACCTTTGTCTAACAGCTGCCAAGTAAGAGCCCCCACCTGCCGTGCCCCTCGCCCGGTGCTGAGCATGGCCCGCAGCCCCATCCCGCCGCTCCCCGCGCGTGTGCAGCGCCACCTGCTGACCCTTCCTTCCTCCTTCCTTCTGCTTGCAAAGTGGCCGCTGGGGGGACCTTCGCGACTGCAGGCAGGTGGGGAAGTGGTGCCTTTTCCCCAACTCCATGTTCAGTGGCCCCGACACAATGGAAACTGTGATCCAGGCTGCTGTGCCCCCTGAACTCTGTGAAGCCAGCACAGCACCCCACTCACCTTGATACTCCAGGGGCTGGTACTGCTATCCTGGGGTGGGAACTGGAAAAGGAACTGCTAAAATTGAAGAGCTGTAAGACCAGAAAAGGCCCAGTTTACGGATAAGAAAACCGAGCCCCAGGGAAGGGTTGGAGGTCACTCCAGGTCACACAGAATTGGAGTGTGGGGGGGGTGAGGGTCACTGAATGCCTTGGGAGGGGCACCCCACTGCACGATCCATCCGCTTTGCTGAGTCCTGGTGATCTGAGCCTGGTGCGATGGGGAAGGCTCCTGGTCCACAAGGCAGGAGGCCCAGGGTTTGGTCCCTTGAGTGCCTAGTTGGCCTGGGGCTGTTGCCGTACCTGGACAAGGGGACTGGAAGCCTTGGTCTAGTACCTTCTGTGACTTTCCACCTCACTGTGGTGTAGGCTTCTACCCACCTTTGTTTTTCTACTTTATCCTTAGCATTGTTGAGTGCCTACTGTGTGCCAGGCCTTGGGCAAAGCACCTGTTTTGCTTCACACAACCATGTGAATAGACCCCCCACCTTCCAAGATCTCAGGGTCCTGCCTAGGGGCAGGGGCAGCTTAGGAACTCAGGGTTTAAAACCCCTGTGTTGTGAGCCCAAGACCACCCCAGCTGCTCTCAGTGTCTGCAAAGGACAGTGAAAGGAGGGATGGGGAGGGAGAGGGCTTGTGAGGGGTTTGGGGAGAGAGTGGTGTTCTCCAGCCTGAGGAGCCCCAAGGAAAATGCTCCAGGCTGCAGGGATTTGCCAGGACCTGCTGGGGTGTGGGGGTTTGCTCGAAAGAGAGTGAGGCAGTCAAGAGGCTCTGCTCGCCCACCCCCACCTCCGCGGGCACCCTGGGGATGCAAAGGAGTCTGTACAGCTCAGAGCTGCCTGTGTGGGTTCTCGCTCTCCAGCAGTCTTCCTTAGCATGTGGTCCCTCCAGCCCCTTTACTCGGAGTCATTCAGTGGAAGAAGGGGTCAGGACCAGAGCTGAATCACGTCTTTGTTCAGGCCCTTTGCCCTTCCCAAGCAGGGACCCAAGTGTCTGCTGCATTTCCTGGCAGTGGAAGAGGGGCTAGAGGAAGGCTAGGGCCCAGTGTCCATGCATCTTGGAAGCTGGTGTCCCCCAGCAGCGGCCGCATTGCCCGAGGTCCCTGCTCTGCTGCTCCGCCTGTTAGCCGGCTGCCATCCCTTGTCATACGTGTGCGTGTGTAGATGCACCCACTGCTGGCTCCCCGGCTGTGAGAAGGGCTCCTGCCAGCCTCTCATTGTCTGCTGTGCTTTTTGCCAGCCCAGGCAGCGACGGATCCATGACCTAACGTGCGGAGGAGAAGCCTGGCACAGGGGCCCAGAGGAACAAACCTCCACGGAGATCAACCTTTCCTGCCTCCATGGAGATCCCTTCCAGCTGGAGGAAGGAACAGCCTCCCAACTAATGGACAGTCTGCCTAGAGCTAGGGCCTCACACACACCCACTTGTTATAGTTCAGACTCCTTTTCACCTATGACAGAAGCACTTTGGATACTGTAACATACTGACACACTGTATCTTAGAATATGTTTTCTAACATTCAGCTCAAGGACCGATTGGCTGGCAAGGTGAGGATGCAGGATTTTGTAGCTGCACATATAGATTCAGGTACTATTTGGGTGCGGGTGGGGGGAGAAGGGCAGGCCAAGTTCGTCAGACTCAGGTGGCCTTTGGACTTGAGTGTACTACCAGTGGAGAACATCTTGGGGTCATCGGTGTGCCGTCTGGGAGACGGGGGAGCTTGGCTGCAGAACGCAGGTGTCCCTGGCACCACCCGATGACCGGCTCTGGGTGATGCCCACCAAGATGGTACCGTGGCCTTTGGGTGTGGCTCAGGGCAGCAGAGTGTCCAAGAGCTTTGGGTTCCCCATCCCTGAGGTGCCCTCGGAAGGACAGCCTCAGTTTGCTTTAGTTTTAAGACATATGCTTTGAAGACCAGAAAAAGCAAAAAAGGGAGGGATCAAGGGAAGCAACTTGGATTGGATCATAGCAATAATCTCCACACTAGGGGGCAGTTACCCAGAGCATCCAGCCAGCCTGTGGTGGCGACTTTTGCTGCCACTCACACAACACCAGGTCAGCTTTCCTAGGCCTGGGGGCTGGTGGCAAGAGGGCAGGCAGTGTGCCCCTGCCTTCTTTGCTGGCTTGCCACCCACAGGGCCACAGTGCCAGGATGTGACTTCCAGCCTGCAGGGCAGAGGAGGCTGCCAAGCCAGGAGCAGTGTTTGTGGTCCTTGGTTTAAGTCTTCTGGTGATATTCTGTATTCGGAGGAAAAACAAAAGCAACCAAACTGCATTGGGTGGAGCCCAATTTTACATGAAAATGTGTTTTTGACTATGTTCAGAAAAAAAAAAATCTTAACTCTATTTAGAAGTTGCTGTCTATTTTTAACTAACTCCATATGCTGCCAGTATCGACTTCATGACATTTGCCAAAATAAAATTTTATTTTTGCCTTTATAAGATTTTGTTGGGAAATGAAATGAATATTTTATAAGAAAAGAAATTAATTTAAATAACAATGTAAAGGTTTGCAAAAAAAAATACCCCACACGTGATGTACACATTAAAATATTAACCTGGCTTGTTTCTAGTTTCTGTCCAAGTATGTTCTCTGGGGAGTGGCCAAGTGCTGGTATTCTTTCCATTTCTCTGGAAGCTCTCCACCATTAGCTCTCAGCTCCACTTGCGTTTGTGTCTGAAAAGCTGCTCCTGTCCACAGTTCCTTGACACTTGACTGATGTGGGAGCTCTGGGGGCAGGGAATCTTGCTTTGGAGTCCTTGGCTGGGTTCCTGTCACTCATCGGGGTGGTCCCCACCCCTCCCAGGCTGGGAAGCTGCTGGGACTGTGGTCTCCGGTGTGGAGCTGGCTTGGCAGACAGATGACAACCCAATCCTGGATAGCGTGGGGACTGCCCCGGCCTCCTTCCAGCCCACACGCCACTGGCTCATTCCGGGGAAGCGGGTTAGGGACGGACCATTGCAAACGGGATTTGGATGTAACTCATTTTGACTTGTGATGTATGCTTGAAACGAAAGGCAAGTGGCCAGCTCGGTTCAGGGCTCTGTTTTATGGTAGATTTTGTCTGTTGCCAAGAGGAGCAGCTGAGGTGCGGAGTGGCTTTCCAGCTATTTTAACTCGGAAAGTTGATTCCAAGGCATTATTAACAGGGGATATGGTTGCTTTTTTAGCTACTGGGTTTTTTTTTTTTTTGAATTTTAAATAACGCCCCTCTGTGTTTGTAATTCTTTGGAGTTGTCTCTCTAACAGATGAAAGGGAAACAAATGGTTCCATAACTGAGTGCAAAGGTCCACAACTTCCCGCCCCGAAACAAAACAGTACTAATAAAAAGCACAGCAGGCAATACCCATCCCACAGGGTAGCCATCTGTGGACATTTTATCCATGAAAACACATCAGAGGTTTTCTGTTTTTTGTTTTTTTCCTATTGGTCTCAGTTTGCATTTCACACATCCAGTCCTGTTTAAGGGGACACGTGGGAACTCTTGACTCGTGGCTGTTTCCAGAATGTTCCCTTGGGAAGGAGATGGGACTTGTCCCATACAAACTGTGGCCCAAATTTCCATGTACAGTGAGTGTGTCAGGCCCTTGGCCTTGACTTAGTAGAGGCCATGCCAGAGCAGAAGAGGCCTGTTCATCTGGTCCTGTTTGCAAGACAACCTCAGTCCCAGCCCCTTGGGAGGACCCTGCATCCTTGAGGTCAGACAGAACCTTCTGTGAAAGTCTAGGCTGTCCCAGCACCCTGCCATGAGGGCAACTCTAGGAGGCTCCCCATGGCCCTGTGATTCCAATTTCATTTTCTTACGGGAGAGCACAGGCCTGAGTTCAGCCTTGAGCAGTGGGATTGCCATGGGCCAGGGGATGGGCTATGCCACTCCTGCATCATCTGTGGACCTCCATTCCTCAGTTCTGACTTTAGCCCAGTCCAGCTATTTGTCCAGGATGTCTGTCCGGCGAGAATCGCTATTTCAAAAACTGGTGGTAGAAGATGAGCTGGGGGTAAAACTTTTCCTAATCCCCATGTGAACATCTGGAAGCATCATGACTCAGCTACAGACCCATGATTATTTACATGATTATAGTTGTACAGGCCATGAATATGTGTGAAGTAGACGTGCCCAGACTTGTGACAGCACTAAAAACAAACATTTTGGTTCCTTCCCACCGTTGACTGCCCTGCCTGTCCTGGTGTCCGTTTGTGGGAGTGTAAGTCACAGCCAGTCCTTCTTCACGCACAAACCCCTTGGCTGCCTTCAGGGGAGCTGGGCTCTCTAGAATTTTTCTGGCTGTTTTATGTGGTAGTCCAGAGTCAGGGAGTCATCTGGGGACCCATAGACATCCTCTAGGGGACTTGGTCAAGGCAGGAGCTCATTTTGGGCTCTTGGAATTCTCCACACCCGCAGTACAGTAGTCGGTGACAAGTCCTTTTGGATTCTCACCAAGGCAAGAAGCTGCAAATCATTTGTCTAATCCACAAACCACATTTCTGAGACCTGGCAAGCAGGTGCCAGGAGCTCTGCTTGCGACTCGGCAACAGACACCAGGGTGTGCAGGGGACTTACCCGTGCGGGTTGTACACTGTTATGAAAAGAACAAAGAGGCCAGGCTGGGAAGACATGAAAACTGGCAGCCCCTCCCTACCCGGTAAACACGCCGTCGCTTTGCCGCCTCCACTCCAAAGGCTACCACTTTCATTGCTCCCCTAGCAAAGAAACCTTTCTTCAGAGCGAGTGGCGGGGTACAAAGGCAGAGTACAAAATGCGCACACATCACAGTCCCCGCAATTCTGTTTGAACAAGCGTATTGATTGGATCTGACCCTGTTACATTTTTTCCCTATTATTTGAAAAGGTGCATCTAAGTGTAGTGAATTGAACTGGTGCAGCTGAACTTTCCATGAAAACTTCTTGAGGTATTTCTTCAGTTCAAAGCTTTTGAATTTTAAAGGGCATTTTTAATATGAGTCTGTTGAGTATTCTCTGCCACAGCCCAACAAGGCATGTTAAATGCAGATGAGGCTGGAGTGGGGACGAAGATGGCGGTGGAGGGTGTGGACCAGCCCAGGAGAGGCTCAGCCGGGGCCTTGGAGCAGCACACACAGGCCCTAGGAGGGACTCCACTGTACTTACTGGGGACTGCTTGGGCCACAAGGAAGAGGCTGCACGGCTGAGTTTTGTACTCGCTGGGGCTCTTCTGGTGCAGCAGATGTGTATCCTGCAGGGCAAGGGCCTCTTTGCTTGCTGTGTCCCGTCTCTCCCACTCTGCCTCAGAGCTGGGGTGGATTAAAGGTGGCCAGGTGTCCTAGCTGAGATCCGGAAGTCAGATAGCTGCTGTAACAGTCCGCTGTCACACACCCTGTCCCTGTCCTACTTGGGAGCTGGAGAGCCAGTCACAGGGGCTTCCTCTGGGCTGCATCTCCCTAAGTGATCTGCTGGCTTTGGACATTTTGCTGGTTGCTGGGGTTTCAGCAGGTTCTTTTCACCATCGTGGCCTGGGACCCTGGATTTATCTGTGACTCAGCGAGGCTCCAGTGACGCACACGGCTCACTTGTTGGCTCGTTGTTGGTCATTTGTCCCTCTTGTCTGTGGAAGCCTTTTTGGTATGGAAAGCCTTTTTGGTATGGTAAAATCTTTTCTGGATTCAGAAATTGGGCTCAGAGGCAGAACTGTCCCTGGAAGGAACTGGACAATCAAGTCTGAGAAAACCAAGGGTTTGAGTGTCTATACAATTATTCTTGTGTGTTTGCCAGATCTATAGGCCTGTGGGAGTCATAGGGAAAAAAAGTTTTCTGGGTCCATCTCTGCCCACAGTTCTAATTTCTTCTGAGATCCATTGAGGTGTCCCATGTAGGTTGTTCTGGCTGTCACCTTTAGGCTTTCCTGCTGTGTCCTCTGAGGCTGCCCCTACTGGTGGACACCAGGAAGGGCCCAGTGCCCAGTGCCTCTGGGCCTGGCAGGCAGCATTGTCTGCTGAGTCACACTGGACATAGAAATGGGCTTTGGAGCTTGGAAACCAGATTTGTGAGCACTAGGATGGGGACGTCATGCTGCAGTCATACTGATCAGGCTTGGGAGACACGTGGAGGAAAACTGGAATAATCCAGCTGCCCTTCCCATGGGAAGGATCACTGCTTTATCGTGGGTGAGGAGGGAGCAAGCTTCTTTGGGCATCTTGAGCCCATGCTGCTGTGCCAAGGTTTCCTCTCTCTAGACAGAATAAGATGGTACTGAGCTTCAAATGGTCCATCCCGTTCTATGTGGCCATCACTGGCTAGCCCCCCATCAGTGCGTTGATAGCGTGGAAAGGAGGCAGCTCAGAGCAGACTTCATGATCCAAGGCTCCGAAGCCAGGCTGCTTGGAATCAAGTCCTGTGATGCTGGGCAAGGTTACTTTACCTTCTCACACCTCAGGCTCCTCTGCAATCAAGTAAGGATTGTACTGTTACCTTAGTAGAGTTGTGGTAAGGGTTCAGTAAATACATAGTAAGTTCTGAGGTTCCTAGTCCCATAGGAAGCTCTAGGAAAAAATAGATTGTATATTTAAGTTGTAGTCACTTAACATGTATCACATTCCTTATTTATGTATTGGCGTCTTGCCTGTTTCCCTTCTGAGAGACAGCAAGGATCTCAGGCGAGATCCACAGAATTATCCCCAGTGTCCTGGACAATGTCAGCTGCAGAGGAGCAAGGAACTTAGATGATGAATGGATGAATAAATTAACTCAGTGCCTGCTTGCCAGGGAGCCTTCTCTTTTTCAGATGACCTGCCTGTCATGTTTTATACAGCAGAGCCCAGAAAGGATTCCTGACTCCTCCTTTGTAAGTTCCTTGAACAGTAGGTAAGAGCAGCGATGGCTGAACTCCATTCCACTTACTCACTCTGTGAAATTGTGCCAGCACTCCCTTACGTTTCGATTTTCTTACCTGAGAATTGGGGTGTGAGAGCATCTCCTGTTGGTGGGGCAACACCTGTTTGCTGTCCACTGTGCTGGCTTCACCCTTGTACTTGATTGCCGAGAGCATCAGGGCTAAGACGATTCTGTCATTTTCAAACTCTGTTTCCTTTCCCTGTCTTGGTAAACCAGGCTTGGGATAATGTGGTACCCCTTGCCCGTGTTTCGTTCCTTGAACCCTATCATTTCAGGCAGTTGGCTGCAGTGGGTAGAGCAATGGCCTGGAGCTTTTGAAGTTGGGGCTTGCAAGGACAGGCTGCTGCCAGGCTAGGTGCTCGGGACAGGCAAGTCCTTGGAGACCTCCTCCTGCAGCCCTGCGGCTGTCCACCTAACATCAGATCAACCTGTGCACATCCCTTTGATGTCAATCCCAAAACCAGAGCCTTGTACCCTGCTCCGAGGACCCGGGCTTTGAAGTTGCCCTATAAACTGAGCTTTCAGGAAGAAAGTTGTCTGTTGTGCCTCAGAGCACGGCTGGGCCCTGTAAAGGCATGGGGAGTGCCGTGAACACCTGATAAATAATTCTTTCTGGGCCCAAGAAATATCCGTTCCATTTAAAGGGGAGAATTCCCTTGACCTTTTCATTGAAGTTCTAGGAAGTGCGGGCTGGTTAGAGAGGGCTTGCGTGTCTTCTCACCAAAGCCGCATGGGGCAGGCGGGGAGGTCGTCTGACAGCTGAGCTCCAGCAGGGCTGACTCCTGACCCCAGGTGCCTCCAGCAAACTGCACTGCCCCACACTCCTGCTCCCTACCCTGAGGCAGGGAGAGTGGGCTCTCACAGGAAAACACCCCTTCTACCACCCGACTTTGCAGGTTATTGTTCTCCTGTCCTACCAGCACCTGATGTGGTGCAGGGGTGAGGCAAACAGGAATATGCCCTAGTTTCCCCATCTGGAGGAGACCCTGATACTGGCTGACACACACTACACACTTCACCGTACCAGGCCCTTGGTCAGGGCCCCCTTCTGTGCCTGGTTACATGTGGTTTGTGTGTTTTCCTTGGTATACATACTGAAGGTATGTAAAATAAGGATACTGAGAGATGACTATGCTCAAGGTCATTGTTTATTACTGAAACGATGGAACTGGATGTGTCTACAGCACAGTGGAGCATTTGTCCATGGTTGTAAACTAAGAATTTCTGCCTGAAGGTCTCCTTAATGTAAGATTAAAGTCACTAGTTTCAAAACATTTTAAGAATGGAAGGAGAGTAACAAAAGATGAAGTAAATATGCAGTGTTTCTAACCACTATTTATCCATTTGGCTATTTCTCCAGAAATAACCTGGAGGGAACTGGATCCATCTGGGATCTTCCACAAAGGACCCTGGGGAAGGTACTTTAGGAGACTAACAAATTTAATAGTAAATTGATAGATCAACTGACATCTAGATGAGGGCTGCGTAGCTGTTGACAACTTCATCATGACTTTAACAGGTGTAAAGGAACAGCCATGAAGTCAGCAAATATTTCTACATTGTTACTTCAGAGGTAAAGTGGTTTCTGGATACTGAACATTAATCAAAGATGTGACTACTTACGGTGGAGACAAAGTCATGTTTCTATAGTCCTGTGCCTAAGATGTAGTTATGAGAGACAACTGGGAATAGTAGAAACACCACTGGATTGTGTCTCTGAAAACATTCTTCACAATAAGGACTGTTAGGTCACTAGTACAGACTCCAATTGAGTATAGGTCAGCCCTCGGAAAAGTGCACTCAATTCTATAAATAACCTGTGTTTTTCCACCCGATAACTTTAGGTTTATCAAGATGTCAAGGCATCAGTTTCTTTCTAACCCCCTCCCCCCACCGGCCCAACTGGTAAATTCATGCTTAAGAGACAGTCATGGAGATGTGGTGCTGGGACACTACGCCAAATGGACCAACAGATCTAAATTTATTCCAATTCTTAATCTTGTTAATACCCAGTAATACATGAATCATGAACTGAAACCAAAGTTTCTCTATTTGGAGATGAAGAAAGGCCTCCAGTAGTTATTTCAGAAGAGGGTGCTTCAATTTATACATTAGAACAAAAACTTATAAAAACAACCCAGCATACTTAAACAACAAAGTGATGAAAATACTTTTTAAAACATAATACTGGTCCTCACTTTCATTTTTAAATAGAAATCACTCTTTACTTTCTACTTCAAAGTGGTTAGAACAAGAAATCCCACAGCATGGAGTTTTGAAAAACCAGTGGTCAAACTAAAACTGTTAACTGAAATCTCTTCAAACCAAGTATTTGTTAAATGTCACAATACTGTCTACTGCCCAAGCTAATCATTCTACATAAGGATAGCACCTATTTTAAACAATGTGAGCAGTTTTTAGAAATTTCAAACTTCAATTCTAAGAATCTATAAACCAGAAATCATTTCTAGTTGGCATACTCCTCTAACATTCTAAATTTCAAAATGACAAAGGAATAATTGCTTTTGAAAAGTTCAGCACATCAAACACATAGCACATATCTGGATGTATAATAGTTCAGCTCACTAACAGGTCTGACTCACACCTTTTAACTTCTTGGAAATATTAAGATTTTGGACCCAGTTATTCAAAGATGCACTGAGTAGCCCATAATGGAGTATGTGTTATAACCACCTGATAGCAGTCCAGTGATTCCAATCTTATGCTAACAAAAGCAGCAATAAAACCGGAAACAGTTTCAGTAACTGAATCAAAATAACAGCTTTGAGATAAAATGAACAGAATTTGCTTTAGTTTCTTGTTCAGTAAGCCTGCCCCTCATTTTTAGATAATGAGGATAAAGGTATCACAACCAAATATGGGAAACTGCTTTCTCTTTATTTCGACCTTTAGGAGAAAATAACTTTGGTCACATTTTATCCAAAAAAAAAAAAAGAAAGGAGGAAAAGAAAAAAATCCAGTTTTACGCATTTCTAAATAGAGGACTAAATGATCAGAGAAATCATTTCTGCTGTAAAAGTTGACCCAATTTTATCAAAAACCTAACATACAATGCAATCCAAATTATATAAACACTGCCTGGGATCATAACATTCCACCCTGACAAGTATGAAAAGTACTTGTTCACATGTTGCTTTGGTCCAACAGAGGAGAGCTGAGTCAGTAACAGTAAATTAAGTACTTAATCTGCTATCAACATTAATTTAATTTTGACTGGCAGCAGAAATATCCATGATGAATATTTCTACCATAGCAAATTAAAGAATATTTTTTTCACAAATACATCACAGTATAAAATTTTTGTGAGGAAAAATATGAAGGACCAAACCAAACCAAACCAAACCAAAACCAAACAAAAGCCCCAAAACAACGAAATAGCTACTATAAACAAAAAGCATCTCCCTGTTACTGCATTTAAAGGGGAGATAAGAGCACTGACGATGCTAATATGAAAGGAAGTTGAGTACTGTATTTATTTCTTATTTTATACAACTCTTACTCTTTACAAAAATGGTTATAGTCATGCCCATAAAAGTGTAACCCATGACATTTGAAAGCAAACACTCTGTAATTATTTAAAAGGGCCTTTTTAAAAATTATAATACAAAGGTCTGTGCTCTAGAAGCAGTCCTCCACTGTGCATTATAACAATAAGGCTTACTTTTAATACAAAGACTAAGTATTGGAGTTATGACCCACTGGATTTAACAAACATCATTTTGTAATTGCTCTTTGCATCCTTTTTGTTTTTGGGGTCTTCCACTTCATCAGGGTGCTCAGCTGCTTGGAGTTCTTCAGCAGATTCTTCTTTGTCTGACTCGGAATCACTTTCAGAGTCATCGGGACTTTCGGGGTCAGGTGAATCATCATCGTCATCATCATCATCTCCAGCCACATCACCATCTCCATCTTGATCTTCTACCTAAAACATCAATTAGCAGTCTACTTTAAAAATAATCAGCCAGTGTAAAGTTAGGAAAGACCCTTAATTTTTACCAAAGTCTTAAAAACAGCCCATCAGGAGGCTGAAGAAAGAACTAGACTGAGGATTCAGGCTTCTCCACATAATTCATACATTGGTCCTTGAGTAGCATTTTAGGACTCTGAAGACTTCTCCCCTAGTTTGAAAACCACTGTAGGGCCCAGCAGTGTGGCCTAGTGCCTAAAGTCCTCGTCTTGCACATCACATACCAGGATCTCATATGGACATCGGTTCTAATCCTAGCAACTCCACTTCCCATCCAGCTCCCTGCTTGTGGCCTGAGAAAGCAGTCAAGGCTGGCCCAAAGCCTTGGGACCCTGCACCCTTGTGGGAGACCAGGAAGAAGCTCCTAGCTGCTGGATTCAGACTGGCTCAGATCCGGCCGTTGTGGCCACTTGGGGAGTGAATCATCAGACGGAAGATCTTTCCTCCGCTCTGTATATCTGACTTTCCAATAAAGATAAATAAACCTTAAAAAAAAAAGGAGGAAAACCACCAATAAGATAAAACACTTTTTCTAACATGTGAGCATGTTATGTCTACTAAAACTGGGTCATAATGATCAAGCATGAGCTACAGTAAGCTGGTATCAGAAAATACTTTTAAAACTTAAAAAAAAATCTGATTATTTATAGGGAGTCAGTTAAGCAATAAAAATGCTTTATGTAATTTTATTACAGCTTTTTACATTCAAATTCTTGGTTGGTAGGTTAACCTAACAGAAATCAATATCAAATTGAAATTGTCTTTTCCATCAATGAAAATAAGGTAATTACTACCTCACTGAAGCCAAGTCCACAATGTCGTCGATATCTTCCTGATAATTTACTGTCCATACTTTGCTGATATTGAGACTCCAGTTCTTCATTAATTTTCTTGTCTTCTTCCCCTGTATGTCCAGTGCACTTTGATTATGTTTCAGTCAAATTAATAAAAACATTTGATTACACAAAAAACCTATAAAGATGCTATCATATTCAGGGCTGAATTTTCTAATTGTGATTATTTTCCTTATACTGAATATGGTTACCTAATACACAATAAAGCTAAGGAAGTATTTACTATTACTAACCTGTTAAACTACAAAAGCACACATGGAAGATAAAAAACCTGCAGTCTAATAAATAATCATTCCCCTATAAGTTTCACCATCTAAAAAAATTTAACAAAACCATTATCTTTGAACAGAAAATAAATACAAACCAATCCTTCTCAGAAAATAGATAAAGTAACCTTTATTATGACTCTCTCTTGTCTTCTTTTGTATACTAGTTTACTGAAGCAGTATCAATGTTATTTCATGCCAACATCATATATACATCCATTCTGCTATACATAAGTTATGATGTAGAAAACCATATAATCACCCATGAACCTACCATCAGGAACGAGAACGCTCTAATAACTACTGGAGCTTCTTGTGTCCAGTACTTTGCAGCAGCTGGACTCAAACTGATGCCCATTTGGGTTGTTGTCACTGCACCACAACAGTGATAGTTTGCATTTTTATTCATAAAACTCCAATTTTAAAAGTAAATGCAAACTTCCACTTCCTCTCTCTCCCCCTGAGCATGATGCAGCTTCCTGAGACAGCTTCCCTTCCCTCTCCCATCCTCCTCCTTCTTATCTTGTCCCTTATCCTGCTAGCCCCTCCTGCCACCATGCTTTCCTTTCTCTCTCTCTCTCCCTTCACTCCTGCTCCAGTTCCTACCTTAGTGGAATAAAAGAACCTCCTAGGTAAAACAAACAAAAGAACTGAATGCAGGGCCAACACTGTGGCACAGGTTAAGCCACCTGCAGTGTCAACATCTCATCTGGGTGATGGTTTGAATCTCACCAGTCCAGCTCCCTACTAATAATCTGGAAAACCCAGATGAAGCTCCTGATTCCTCACTTTGGCCCAGCCCAGCCCATCCAACTGGGTAGTGAACCAATAGACAGATTTTTCTGTCTCAGTAACTCTCTGCCTTTCACATAAATGAATCTCAAAAAAAAAAAAAAAAAAAAAAAAAGTAAATGCAGCAATTATTGAAATGTTTTTCTATTCTGTAAAGCAGAGGGATACTTGTTCTTTATGTAACAATGCAAATCAATCTGAAGTAACTCACCAGAAAAATCACTAATTTCTACAATGCCAGCCAGGCCAGGTTAAGCTCCTGGCACCAGAAGTTGTGGCCATTTAGGCATTGCACTAGTAGATGAAGATATCTTTCACTCTCTCCTCCTCTCTAACTCTTACAAATATTTTTTTTTACTTAATCTAGGCCATTACAGCCTGTTACTAATAATGTACAAGATGAGGGTCAACTTTCACTCAAAAGAAAAATTTTTAATTTGAATTAAAATCCAAACTCATTTTTGGCTTGCATTTCAAAAGCTTATTCCTTTACAATTTAAAAGTTTCTTTCTTTATAGATACCCCAACTAGTTTGTATTCATCAGTTTTCAGAAAACTTGATGAACAAACTCAAAATAAATATAACATATATACATACATAAATGACAATTGTTGCATACTTTAAAGAAAAATTCCATACATATCATGGTTGGCAAGATGATGTATAGAAACTGAAGTTATAAAGTTTCTTTTTTTATTAAAATATCATACTGACAATATACTTTATTAAAAGTACAAGACATTGGATATACCAAAAACATACAATTGTTGCATATGCCAAATTCAGCATTTGCTAAGTATTTTCATGCATATATTTTTTATTACATTACATTTTACTTTCTTACCTGTTCGGAAGTGAGACGTTGATTTGTGATCTCCTATGACAAGACGACCAGTATGTTCTTTCTACAAGAGGCAGAAAATGTAAGAATGTGAGACCACTAATTTAACATAATCATTATGTCAATGATGTGAAAGAAGCTATTCTTGGCTTCTGGAATATAGAAGACAAAGGACCAAATTAAGATCTCTATGGAGCTGACGACTGAGTAAGGGCAGTGACAGGCTGTGGGCACAGACAAACGTCATCGTAAGTGAATATGTAGGTCAGATAACAGTAAGTATCATTAAATAAAACAAAAACCCATAAAAATAAACTTGATTCAAGATTACCAACTGATGAGGGTACTTAATTACTTTCATTTATAAACTCTTTTTGGCTCATGTTTAGTTTTATAAAGTCTAGCAACTAAAATACAGGTTAAGGGAGGAGTTTTGCAGGTTAATCAAAAGCTTGCAATACTCAAATCCCGCATCAGAATATCAATCTGTGCCTCAATTCTGCTTCTAATCCAACTTCCTGCTGATTCTGGGAGGCAGCAGCTGATGATGCAAGCCCTTGGTGCCTAGCCACAAACACAGACACAGCCAGGCTCTTGGCTTTAGTCTGGTCCATTTGGTGTGGACGTTCTGGGAGTGAACCAGGAGCTGTGCTATCTTCTCTATTTTCTGCTTTTCAAGTACATGAAGATAAATACATGTGTAAAAACAAGGGAAAGGAAAAATCAAAAG
The DNA here is from genome assembly GCF_017591425.1 of Ochotona curzoniae. Taxonomy (NCBI): domain Eukaryota; kingdom Metazoa; phylum Chordata; class Mammalia; order Lagomorpha; family Ochotonidae; genus Ochotona; species Ochotona curzoniae. Next base: position 552,152 of record NW_024466454.1, read on the forward strand.
GACCTTTGCAGAGCAATCTTAACCATCTGGGAAGATAAAACATATCTTCCTGTTGTTAACGGTGGACACATTTTCCATATACAAAATTATGTAACTGAAAGGGTCTAATTCAGTGTTTAAGTAAATCATTCAATGTGCTATTTTATATTGTCAAACACACATCCTATTAACACGACTTGAATATAAATGGTATCGGGTCTGGCACAATAGCCTAGTGGCTAAATCCTCGCCTTACAACCACCAGGATACCTTATTGGCACTCATTTGTATCCTGGCCTCTCCACTTCCCATCTAGTTCCCTGCTTGAGGCCTGGGAAAGCAGGAAGGCCCAGGGCCTTGGGACTCTGCACCTGTGTGGGAGAGCTGGAAGAAGCTCCTGGCTTTGGATCACTCAGTTCCAGCTATTGTGACCACTTGGAAAGTGAACCAATAGACACAACATCTTTGTTTCTCCTTGTCTCTGTGGATCTGCCTTTAAGAAATCTTTCAATAAATAAATAAATAATGGTATTGAGTTATTTTAGGCTGGTGATACTCACTGGTATATTCTTTCTCAGCTGGTTCCCTTGTGAGCAATGATGCATGCTGGCCAAGATTTGAATTATAGCTGTACTTTGTGACCATAAATCTAAATAGAATAAAACCCTCCCTCATGAGTTCTGCCCACACTCATGTCTGTGTATGTACTAGCCCCATTCTCTAAATCATGGCTTTCTGCTCACCTCTTCAAGCAAAAAGCACTAAGCAGCCTATAGGAAGAGAATCTCAACCAGCACTGGACAGCAAAGAATTTGACGTATGTGAACAGCTATTTACTGATGGTCACTGTGAACTGTTTTCATTTTACTAGGCTGCACACGCCCTTTAAACTCTTACTTTACATAATTTTAGCATCTTTGCATTTGTTTGAACAAAGAGAAATTTGACTACTTTCTATGAAAAATTACAAGTTATTGGAAATCTAAATCAATGGGATACTCCACCGATGTTTCCTATATATGTATGTCTCAAACGTTTACTGTTAAAACTCTTATTAACTTCTCCTTATCTTTGTAAAACCTGATCAATTCTGTTTCTGGAACATTTGTTTATTCTGCTAAGACAGCTGCCCTTCTGTGGTTTCCCCAGCACTACCTGCATGGCTACCTAATAGCAATTATAGTTCTGTAGTGCTACTTTCCTGTTTGATAGCTTCAAACATATTTTATTAATCCATGCCCCTAGGACCAAGTGCAATACCTAAGCATGTGATAGGTAGTTAATTATGCCTTTTAGGCATGGATGCATTCTCATGTATGTAACATAAACAAATGGTACAACTTCATTTTGAGATTTTTCTTTTTTTTTTTAAACATTTGTTTATTTTTATTAGAAAGTAGATATAGAGAGAGGACAGACAAAGAGGAAGATCTTTCGTCTGATGGTTTACTCCCAAGCGGCTGCAATGGCTGGTGCTGCACCAATCTGAAGCCAGGAGTCAGGAGCTTCTTCTGAGTCTTGGGACGACGTGGGTACAGGATCCCAAGGCTTTGGGCCATCCTCAACTGCTTTTCCAGGCCACAGGCAGGGAGCGAATGGGAAGCAGGGCAGCCGGGATTAGAACCGGCGCCCATATGGGATCCCGGCATGTTCAAACCAAGGACTTTAGCTATTACGCTATCACGCCAGGCCCTGTTTTGAGCTTTTTCAAAAAAGAGTTTGCTATTACTTTTTAATTTAATTTATAAGAGGATTACTGGGACAATGCTATGAAAATAAAGTTACCTGCTTACATAACTGTCTAGAAACTCTCAAATTTATATGTAAAAACAAATCTGTGAGAGAAAATTTTTTCCAATAGGTTATTTTCCTTACATCTATTTTTTGTAACTTGTATTAACCAAATAGTGGCCGCTTGGGGAATGAATCAACAGACTGAAGATCTTCCCCTCTATCTCTCCTCCTCTCTCTATGTAACTGGCTTTGCAATAAAAATAAATCCTTTTTTTTAAAAAAAAAAAAAAAGATACATTCAATGTTTTAAAATTTAGATTTTTGATAAGGGATATTCTCTAGCTATAAGACATATGACTCCACGCAGAGGTTCCTGCTAGTTGACATGCCTAGAAGTACTTTTTATCAATTGGTCTAACATGCCAAATCAAAAGCTTTCTCATCTCCTTTTCCCCAGTGTCCTTGTACCAAGTTCTCTTCTCTGCAGTTGCCAAACCTCATTGCCAGAGGCAGTGAGGATTCTCCAAGTAGTCCGAAATAGCACAACATGGGGGCAGGTGTTTGACTCAACAAGCAAGCTGCCATCTGGAAGCCCAGCAATCCGCAGCAGTGTCTGGCTTTGTGTCCTGGCTGTACTCAACTCCAGCGTCCTGCTAAAGCACGCCTTGGGCGACGGTTCAGAGTGAAGTCCCACTCACCTGTGTGAGACTTGGAGTGAGTCCAGGTTCCCACTTCAGTGTGGCTCAAACTCAGCCATCAGGGGTATTTTGGGAGTGAACCGGCAGAAAGGCGCTTTCTCTATGTCTTTTACTATAATTTCAGTTCTTCTCATTTAACATACACTTAAAACACATTATTTTCATAGAAATGTTAAAAAAAAAAAAAAAGCGAAGCAGCCGATGCTTACCTTTCCGGCACCCATAAGTCTCAAGAACTTCTGTTTTCTCTCTTCATTACCTAAGTCTGCTGTCTCCCAATTGCTAGATCCAAGCTGAAAAGAAATCAATTGATTAGTTTTTCCTTAAAAATAAGTACTGAAAAACCCAGTCTACCTGTAACTCTAAGTTCTTTCCCCTGTCAGTTTTTCAACATGAAGCAAGTTCCCTGTTCTTGCTTAGTAATCTATGCATTTGCATCACATTCTGATTCAAAAACAGCCCTATTACCTCCACGCAGCAGAACCCTGTTGTTCCCAGAGTGTCTCCAAAGTTCCTATGTATCAGAATGACCTCCAGTGCTTGGCAGTAACTTATTACTGGGCTAGGGTTTCACTTTCTTTATTTTTTTTAAAAGATTTATTTATTCTTGTTACAAAGTCAGATATACAGAGAGGAGGAGAGACAGAGAGGAAGATCTTCCGTCCAATGATTCACTGCCCAAGTGACCACAATGGCTGGTGCTGCGCCAATCTGAAGCTGGGAACCCAGAACCTCTTCCGCGTTTCCCACACGGGTGCAGGGTCCCAAGGCTTTGGGCCGTCCTCGACTGCTTTCCCAGGCCAGAAGCAGGGAGCTGGATGGGAAGTGGAGCTGCCGGGATAGAAGCGGCGTCTGGCACATTCAAGGTGAGGACTTTAGGCGCTAGGCCATGCTGCCGGGCCCTAGGGTTTCACTTTCATGGGGTCTGGGATCGAGCTCAAGGCTGTGAATTTCTAAGTCAGAAGTGATGCTAACTTTGTGGAAGTGAGGACCACATTTTAATACCCAGTATCCAATAGCCTTGCAGGGATTCAGAGCAAATAGTCCCTTTTGAATCCAAAAGGCTGTCACAGTTGTTAACATTTTAAGAATTCAGGCATTACATGAAGCTCTGATGAACAGTATATCATCAAGATGCATTGGAACCAATTTTTCAGTATCTTTTGCCAGAGATAGTAAACTCTAGGTATTGTGAAGATTAATGTCATAATTTTTCTTGAAGGTCTCCCAAAGACAAGAAAATTTGTTTTCTAAAAGAATAAACTAAAGGGACAGCCTTTGTAGCACAGTGCATTAAGTTGCCGCTTGGGATGACTGCTTCCCATATCGGAGCAAGGGCAACTCCATGCTTCCAGTCCAGTGTCCTGCAGACGCACCAGGGGAGCAGCAATGTACCCGCTGGCCCGAGTACATGAGTTCCCGCTACCCACAGGGGGTTCCTGGCTACTGATTTTGGTTTGACCTATCCCTATTGAGGGTATTTGGTGAATAAAACAGTGAATAGAAGATGCTTTTTCATCTGTCTCTCCTCTGTCACAGTGCCTTGCAAATAAAAATGTACTAAAAGAAACTAAAGCTCATTCTATCTTGCAGTTATCAAACAGGGCCACAGAATCCTTTAATCTAAGAAACATCCCAGTAATAGTATTTTCTCCTATCTCCTGAAACTAATTTAAAATTTCATTATAATTCTGATTTTTATTATGCTAAAAATGATTAAAATATTAATAAAATAGGGGGCAGATGTTTGATACAGAAACTAAGATGATTTCGACCCCCAGCTCCTCTGCTTCCAGCCTCCCGACAATGTCCACCCCGGGAGGCAGCAGACACTGGCTCAAACATGTAGGCGCCTGCCACTCATGCGGAAGAATCAGACTGAGTTATAGAAGCCTGGCTTCAACTTAGCCCAACTCTGGCTATCACGGGCATGTGGCAAATGTTTTAAGCCAGTAGCTATAAGATCTGCCACCTACACAGGATATGTTTGTATGTTTCTGGATTTCAAATGCAATGTAAAAAAGATTCTTAAAACATCATTTTATTTATTTGATTGTTTTTTCCATAAAAACAAGTACTAAAAACTTAAGTCTACTTGCAACTGTAAATTTTTTTCCCCCGGTCAGTTTTTAAATATGAAGCAGGTTCAGTGTTCTTGCTTAGTAATTTAAGTATTTACATCATATTCTAATTCAAATATATCCCTCTAGGTTTCTGTTGTCTCCTTTTAGCTTTCATGTCACACAGATGAAAAGTTTTTTTCACTTCTCTTCCATGATGTGAATGAGAAGGCAAATGCAAAACAATAAAAGTTATGTTCCACATTAATGATGGTGCCACCAACAGTTTGTGCAAGAATCTCAGACAACCATTCTTTGGATGCCGAAGCACCAGAAGACATTTTCTCTAACCTGAGAATCAATGAAAGACACAGGAAAGAAAAAGGAAAACGGTACCTGTAATTGAAGAGTCAGTCAATAGAAAAGATTTTCCTTGTAATAAAACAAGACTATCACATTTTTCTAACGGAATGTATGTCTATTTCATCTTTTATAATGTATATGTGCCAAAATCTACTTCAGTTAGCAGACAAGAGGTGAAGGCAGATGCAAATACAAAGGTGACTAGAATGATAACACAGAAATGAAAACATTATCATCCTATCTGAATTTGTAATATAAAAATGAAAATGTTGTACAATTACAGAGCAAAGATAACAAACCCCTCTTCCATACAAAATTATAACAGAAGCTTTCAAAAAATATTCCATTATATCTTAATGGTACAAATGCAATGACTAAAAGTAACAATTAAAGCTTATGTCTATTAGAATCGATATGAAATCTTAAATTACAATGTTCTGAATTTGACAGCTGATGATGAGCAATCACCTTTATTCAGAGAATACTAACTTTTGAGTACATATAATATCAAAACTATTAGTAAAGTTGTTTTTCACTACCCCTTTATTCCAAAAATTATTCAAGGCCGAAAGAATATGAAAAATGATAATTATTTCTCCTGGACACACAAAAATTAAAACATCTGTACCATACTGGACTCAGCTGTAGTCCCTCTATTTTGGTTACTATCTAAATTCCAAATCTCTACTTATTTCCATGTTGCTACTCGTCTTTTTACAAGTAATTTAGTTCTTAACTATTTCTGGCTCATCAGGTTTTGAAAAATTAAATAAACAAATTCAAAGTCTCAGTGAAGCTTCAGTTCTGATTCTGAATAAATCTTTTGTTCAGAGTCTGTTTCTGACATTGAACTTAGTTTTAATCTACATCTATAAAAGCTTCTATAAAAGACTGTCTTAACAGTGTCAAAGTAATACATACAAGTATCCCTAACTTGAAAATCTGAAATAGTTCAAAACTTTCTGAGTAATGACATGATACCACAAGTGGAAAATTCTCCACCTGAACTTGTGATGGGGTTATAATCAAAATGCACAAACACCAGAAATACTGCATATAATTATCTCCAGGCTATGGTATAAAGTATATACGAAACATAAGTGAATTTCATGTTTAGGCTTAGATCCCATGCCCACAATATCTCATTATACAAGCCTAAATATCCCCAAATCCAAAGTAATCTGAAATTCAAAACCAGCAAATCACTTTTTATTCACATTCTGTAGAGAGCTCTTTGTAACAGTGAATTTAATAAATAAGGACATTGAGGCAAAAAGCCTTTCCTTCGAAAGTCCTCTGCTCTTATTACATTATTTATGACAAAATTAGATTACTGACAGTAGTCTATGAACTAGTTACACAAAGTTAAAACAATTGTCTAAAAAGCAACCACTGAATGGTCTTAAACTGATCTGTGGTCTCTGAAGCAGATGGGGAGTGAGACTGATGGAAAACAAACACCAGTCTTTACAAAAAAAAAAACAAAAAACAAAAAACACAGAGCAAATGTCTTCATAATGTCTTTATATGTAACTATGTCATTTACAACTTGTAATTAAAAAATAATTAAGTCTTTATGGTTGGTTATTCCCATCAAAGACCTCAGCATGCAAACGCCAAACACCTGGCAGAAGAGTAGAATTCTGAAAACACACATGAACCTAAAACATTATTGGAAGTATCAGTTATTACAATATTACCTTATACTTCTTACAAATTAGCTTCCTTTTCTCCACTCCAATCAAACCAATGGAACCACTAAGTTATCTTCATCTTTAGTATCATCTACTATAAAAATGTACTTGGGGTGGGCATTTGACCTAGCAGTTAAGACATGCTTGTGAGGCCTGCACATACCTCCCCTTTCAAAAAGTTGCATTTTTTTTTCTTTGAAAAGAGCTCAAACCGGTGCCCATATGTAAGTGAGCTGGTCCCCATCTTGCTTACTGGGGTGCCATCTCAGTCCTGTGCCTGAGCCCAGCTTCCTGCATCCTGGGTCTCAGTAGGGAATGGTTCAAGTGCTTGGGTCTTTGGGAAATGTGCACCGAGTTCTCATTTCCTGGTTCTGGCCTAACCTGGTCCTATTTGCTGCAGGCATCTTGGGGTGAACCAGTAGACAGGAGACCTCTCTGCATTTTAAATAAAAACGTTTCCTAAGTTACAAAACACAATCAGTTTACCTTCTTAATATATACCTAAAGTTGTATTCCATTATTTAAAATCTTTAAAATATTTTATTAACCCATTATGTATCAGCTCATAGAGGGAAAACCCCTTCAATTATCTTTTACATGCAGCAGGATCTTCCTTAGAAACTGATGGCCAACCACATATTATATGGCATTCTTTAACAATTCGAAGGTAATTTTAAACGTACACCTTTTAAATGCTAAAAAGGAAGTAGTTAAAGATATTCCCAGTTATGAGTAAAAATGAAAATGTATCTAAAACAAAATATCACTACCATGGCGCTGTAATATTAACAACATTTCTATTTGATAGAATGAGAAGATTTCTAACTTTGAATTGCTTAACTATAACCATCCCCGTATAACACAATGCATGTAAGGATGGGAAAGGTATTAAAATTCATCCAAGTTACAATTATTTCCTTGGAGTTTGTGGGGAATTAATTTTTGGAATCTTGTAACTTTACCTGGTGCTGAGTGTTGTAGCAAAACAGATGTTTGACATCAAATCATAGTTTATAACACCATGGAACAGCTTTTTAAACAGCAGCCAAGTTACTCAAAAAAACCAAATTCTTAATGAATATTAAACTACTATGTTTACAAGGAAAAACCAGAAAGCTAGTAATCGGGAAATGAATAAACCCCTTTAGGTAACCATTCATTCCCAACTGTTTGACTACTAATAGTCAATTTCCTTAAAGACTATTCTAGTCCTGTTTCACTTTCCACCCATGGGGGTGGGTCTTAAACACCATCTCTCATTTGCTACAAAGTAGTATTAAATGAGCTTCTCCAGGCTTAAAGATATTATGAAACGCACTGAACTACAACACGTCCTTTCATCCTTAAAAATGACCTCTCCACGCGCCATTTCCAATAATTTCCGAACAATATTTTTCAAACTATTCGTTTGGAGACCTAGATTTACATTCTTTAGTTATCTGCAGTTTCCATGACACCGCGCTAGGGGCTAAAAAAAAAAAAAAAACCCAAAACCTAAAATAAAGCTCTACACTTACTCATCTTTGAATTCCGAACACCTGGCATGACAGCAAATACTTACTGGATTACTTTAAGGACTGAAACGTCTGTGTATTTAAAGCGATAACGCTAGCGTTTGAGAGGAAGGTGATGGAAGGACGACCCAGTAACTGACATCAAAATGGGCACCCAGTTCTCGGCGCCCTGGCCCTCACCACCGCCAGCCACTGCCAAGTCACAGCACACATTCCCGATTTAGTGCTGTTGTCGGTTCATCCGCACTAGGAAACGATTACAAAAGGACGCCACCGAAACAAGGCCGAAAACCCGCTCACGTGCGCACGAACACTGCGCCATTGTCATGGTAACAACCGGGAGGGTCCTGCGTCTCTCACCGGAGTCGCAAGGCCCGAGGCAGCCGCAGGAGCAGCCCCCAGAACGCAGCTTCGAGGAGCTCTCTCCGCTCCCGACCCTCTCAGAATTTCCTTCCTCAATCCCCCTTCCTAAGCAGGCCTTCGCCTCGCGGCGTGGGCTGCTTCAACCCTTCCGACCTTCATAAAGAAATGGAAACAATGCCCATTCTTCACGTTCCTCCCCCCTCGAGCCCACTTCTTCGAGCCTCCTCAGGCGCTTCCTTCTCCTTCAACCACCCTTCCCGGCCTAACCCAGCCTACAGTAGGCCTCAACCCTCATCCACGCCGCCATTGTTATTTACATCATCGTCTGGGGAGGCTGAACGCTTCACCCCGTGCGGGTGAGACTCCCTCGCAGCACTCATCGTTGCGGTGATCCCGGTGGGAAAAGCCGAACCCCCCTCGCCGTGCTCCTCAGCCGCCACACCACCAGCCCGTAGCCTGCCACCAGTCCAAGCAGCGCCACTAAACGCAGAGCCCCTCCAGGCCTTCTCCGCCACAGTCGTCACCTCTGCGGCCGTTCGCCACCACGGAGCACTCTGGGAGTTGTAGTTTTCTGACTCGCTCTGTGTCGGCCAAACAAACGAGATAGAAACGTAACTGAAACTACAATCCCCAGAAAACCCACGGGGCGCGGTTCGCACTGTGTGGCGGGAGTGCCCTCAGAGGCGCCTCCTTCTTCGGCTGAGGGAGAAAGCTTTCCCGCGGATGAGTATGGCGGTGAGCGTTAGTTGTGAGCTTCGTCACCACAGCAAGGTTAAAGAGTGCGTTTTATACTTTGACCCCAAGTGCTGCCCCGTCGGCAGATGAGTCCTTCGTGGTTGCGCACCGACATTTTAATGTTTGAGGCTTATTGCACCCATGCTAGAGCACGCTCCGCCCAGACAAAAACCTTAACAAAAAATGGCTTCTACCATTGCCGCTTTACTGTGTGTCCCCGGTTGCCCGTAGGGGTTCTAGGTGACCGGCCATGTGGCTTCCTCGAAGATTATGAAGAATATCTCAAGTTTTTTTTTCCATTGTCACTGAAATGAGTTCAGTATGGTGTTCAGTCCTGGTTGCTTGGCTATTTATTGAAACTAGGGCGCCCCTGAGAGAATTCTGTGAGGAAATAGCAGAAAGCTTTGTGTGAGGTGGGAGGGATCCAATCCGACCTAAGTCTAGTGATGCCTGTTTGTCAGAAAATTGTTTTTTCTCAGGAAAAAAAAATCTTTGCTAAATTCATTTCAAAAGTGTACTTAGGACATGCAGCACTCATTGCAGTGTCCTTTGTGTTTGACGTTTTGTCACCTGTTAGATAATCCCCCAGTATCCATTACTAGCCTCTCCTCTCCCTAGGCCCTGGCACTCACTCCAAAAACTGTCAAAAGTGTCTGAATCTAACATTGTCGGACTCTCTTTATTCTGAAGTTTTCTGACCTTGATAAAAACTTAGCACAGTACAGATTTATTGTAAATTTCAGGACTGAGAGGAGTCTGAAACAATGCTTAATTGTTAACCTCTGAACTCAGCTTCTAATTTTTTTGTGTGGGAGTATTACCCCTTTAGTTTTGAATAATCGCAGAGCTTTTTATAGAACTATGGCCCATGAAAGACAGTTAAAAAGAAATACTCATTTTGAGATGTAGATAAAATATTAGGGTGGGTCCTGCGGCATAATGGGTAAAGCTGCCATCTGCATTGCTAGCATGCAGTCCAGATCTCTGCTAACCTACCTGAAAAAGCAGTGGAGATGGCCCAAGTGATTGTGCCACTGCATCCTGTTGGAAACCAAGAAGCTCCTGGCTCCTGGTTTCAGATTGATTCCATTCTGGCCATTGTGGTCATTTTGGGGAGTGAAGCAGATCTGGGCTGAAAGGTCTCTGTCTCTTTCTCCCTCTATAACTCTGCCTTTGAAATATTTTTTTTTTTTTTTTTTTTTTTTAATGAAGAGAGGGAGACTCCTCCATCCATTGGCTTGTTTCTCAGTGCTTTCAGTATTTGGGGAAGGAGGACTGGGCCCCAAAGCTAAATCTGCACATGAGTGGCAGGGTCTCAATTACTTGGTTTTTAATCACTGCTTCCTAATGTTTCTACGTTAGGCAAAAGCTGGAGGCAAGAGCTGGGAGTCAAACTTGGCCTCTTGAAGTTATTTGACTGCTAGGCCAAGTGCTGGCCCTGGTAGATCTGTGGTTGATTTATGCAGTGTTATATCCAAATTCTGCTTTATTTTGGGAACAGAAGAATAGCATAATAAATTGGATAATACGAAGAAAAAAGAACTCAAGGCTGTATTTTGCCAAGCAAAGAGTGTATTACTCAAGTACCGTAGTAAGAATAAGCCATAAATAAAAGTGAAGAAAAAGCCAACGAGGAAAAAAAAGCATGTTTTGGAAGTAGTTGCTTGTTCTTTGATAGAATTAAAATATTTTGCCTACCACATGATTCTATTAAGGTTTTATAAGAACATTTATAATGAAAGAATATTTAAGTTGCAGGGTTTTGTGGGATGCACTACAATTTTGTAATGATGTTGACAAACTAATATGTCAATTTAGAACTCCAAGTTGTATTACCAGTAACCAAGGGAGTGGGTGAATTGGCACTGCAGAATAAAGTATCAATAAGATCAGATGTTATTAAATAGTTTTAACTTTACCAATTTGTGAAAATCTAGAAAAATTCAGTGAGTTAGCGACAGAATTATTGGCAGCTAGATGGCTAAATTTTCTTTTTCTTTTTTTAAAGATTTATTTATTTATTGGAAAGTCAGATATACAGAGTGGAGGAGAGACAGAGACGAAGATCTTCTGTCCAATGATTCACTGCCCAAGTGACCACAATGGCCAATGCTATGCCAATCCGAAGCCAGGATCCAGGAACTTCTTCCTGGTATCTCATATGGGTGCAGGGTCCCAAGGCATTGGGCTGTCCTCTACTGCTTTCCCAGGCCACCAGTAGGGAGCTGGATGGGAAGTAGAGCTGCTGGGATTAGAGCCGGCGCCCATATGGGATCCTGGGGCATTCAAGGCGAGGACTTTAGGCGCTAGGCTATGGCACCAGGCCTTGTTTTCAATCTAACAGTGCCTGCCAGAACAGTTATTGAGTATCTAAAGTGAATACTACCTTGGTATTCTGTGATATACCTTGATTATATACTCGTTAAATAAAGAATGGTAAGCATTTCTAGGATGTACATAAGAGACACCATCTTTTCTGTCTTGAAGTAATTGAAAACTTAGTTGTGGCAGTTTACATCTAGTAGTCTAATAGTAAAATATGTAAGAAAAATATATTAAGAAAGAATTGTCAAAACTTGGAAATTTGTAAAAGTGATTGCTTGTTTTTTTTCAGAGAGTTATTGAATGTCTAGGGACTCTGCAAAGATGATCTGATTCTAAGTGAGTATGTTTTTTTAAGCATCTAATTGAATAAGCTATTTTGTAACTATAAGGATCCAGTTAAATTTTAGATAACTGAAAATCTTAATGCGGATTATTTCTATTCTTTTTGAAAAAGATTTATTTATTTTTATTGGAAAGGCAGATATACAGAGGAGAGACAGAGAGGAAGATCCTCCGTCCAATGATTCACTCCCCAGGTGACCACAACGGCCAGAAGCCAGGAACCTCCCCAGGTCTCCTACATGGGTGCAGGATCCCAAGGCCCTGGGCCGTTATGACTGCCTTCCCAGGCCACAAGCAGGGAGCTGGATGGGAAGTGGTGCCCATATGGGATCTCAATGCGTTCAGTGAGAGTACTTTAGCCACTAGGCCATCGCGCCAGGCCCATTCTACTCTTTTTTTTTTAAAAGATCTTTTCTATTTTTATTGCAAAGTCAGATATACAGAAAGGAGGAGGGACAGAGAGGAAGATCTTCAGTCCATTGATTCACTCCCCAAGTGACCGCAACAGCTTGAGCTAGCTGATCTGAAGCCAGGAGCCAGGAGCCAGGAGCCAGGAATTTCCTCCAGGTCTCCCATGCAGGTGCAGGGTCCCAAGGCTTTGGGCCGTCCTCGACCACCTCCCAGGCCAAGAAGGGAGCTGGATGAGAAGAAGGGCTGCCGGGATTAGAACTGGCGCCCATATGCGACCAAGGAGCATTCAAGCCAAGGAGTTTGGCCACTAGGCTACCATGCTGGCGCTGGGCCCATGATTTCTATTCTTCACTGAACAAAATCCAACTTTACTTCCAAGGATAGAAATACCAGGTCACAATTCTATAGTGAGCTGATTTTCATTTCTTTCTGGTTTTCTCATTCATTAATAATTATGTAGGATCTTTGACATTTTACATTTTGACTCTTTTTTTTTTAATATATATTTGTAAGAGTTATGATTTTACCAGTTTTTGAAATTATGGTATAAAACTGTTCCTAATGAGCTTGGTTTAGGCCCATAAATCTTGGAAAAAAACCTGTTCCTTATGTAATATATATTTGGAAAATTAAATAAATTTATGTACATATTTACATGAGTTTTTACTAAGTATTTGATAAAAAGAAATTGCATTTATTTTTCAATTATAAATGTTATTTCACTTGTCATTATACAAGTACATTAAAGATAACATTTATAAGCAAGAAGAAAGTTAAAAAATAAAAACAGGGCCTGGCGTGATAGCATAGTGGTTAAGGTCCTTGAACGCCCCGGGATCCCATATGGGTGTCGGTTCTAAGCCCAGTGGCCCCACTTCCCATCCAGCTCCCTGCTTGTGGCCTGGGAAAGCAGTCGAGGACGGCCCAGAGCTTTGGGACCCTGCACCCACATGGGAGACCTGGAAGAAGTTCCTGGATCCTGGCTTCGGATCAGCGGCACAGCACTGGCCGTTGCAGTCACTTGGACAGTGAATCATTGGATGGAAGATCTTCCTCTTTGTCTCTCCTCCTCTCTCTACATCTGCCTTTCCAATAAAATAAATAAATCTTTAAAAACATAAAAACAATTATAATCTCACTAAACAGGAATAACAATCACTGTTAAGGTCCTAGTTTTTTGAATATATATATTTTTTTCTAAACTAGGATAATACTGTACATGTTGATGTATGCTTGCTGTTTAAAGCTTAAGAGTATATAAATGAGCTTGTTTTGACCGTTATTTTTTGAAAATTGTATTTTAGTATATCTAAGGAAAGAGATTGAACAGTTTCTCTTAGATGTTTTAGATGAAATAACTTCATAGATGATGTTATTATCTTAGAAATAAAAACATATTAAATAGACCTTAAATCATCAAATATTAAAAAGAAATTAATGCAAAATAGCTTAATTCTATTAATTATAAGAGATGACCACTCTCTGAAAGATCTTAGAAGTTGTCCAGTAAATGTATTATGTTGAAACGAATCTTTTTTCTTTTTTTTTAATTGTTCTTTTTTTTTTTTTTTTTGGTTGTTGTTGTTTTGAAAAAGAATTCAGCAAGGAGGTTATTGTGGTGTTGAGAATAGGGTAGAACTCAGGACTACAAAAGACATGAAGCCTGGTCAGTATAGGAAAGGAGTCCACTCCTGGCTCTTAACATTTACAAAGCCTTTTCAAGAACTGAAGAAATAAAGGGTACAAATGTCTGCAGCTGAAAATGGCTTTTATACTTTTGAACCTGTTACAAAAGCTTTTCTTAGAACTCTCCTGCCTCCTCCTCCCCTAAAAGAAAATAGTTGGGGAGGGGAAAGGAAATTAAACAGGAAAAGATCAGACACACAAAGGATGTTACCACGGCTGGCTTTAACTTTCTGAGCCTGAAGAAAAGCTGAAAAAAATGAAGAGAAAGAGTTGCCATTCTTTAAAGGAACCAAGGGCAGTAAATGGTTATGACTCCCTTCTGGCAGGAATCACCACTTTTTGTTTCTGTTGTCCCTAAGCATGTTAACAAACCAACTATAAAAGAGGACGAGGATAATGTGCAGCCATACCATTCTGTAATTAAAACAGTGTTTAGTTGAACACGAACATTCTGTATTGGTCACAGAATGAGTTTTTAAAAAATATTCAAAGGACTTGAATACCAGTTATTGTAAGGTTACTAACCAAAAGGCCAGTTGTGACTTTCCTTGCTAAATGTTTTATTAATTATTTATTATAACTGAAATGTAGGAATGAGTAACATTCACTGACATAACAGATTTCCCTTTTAGCAGAAAAGATTTCAGAGCAAGTCCAAGTCTTTGTAATAGAATTTAATTCCACTTAAAAATTTTAAAAGTTCCTTAATAGGGTATGAAAGTTCTAAATTTTAGTTTTATCAATGCTTTTTAAATATATTTTTGAAAAAATTAATGTTGTGCTAAGTGCCTGTATCCTCTGGTACATACATAAGCCAGTAAGTGCAGACTGTTCGGCCTTGCTGGAGTATCAGCTGGCAAGTGCTGGGAATGGGGCAAATCCTGTGAAGCTAGACTGCAGAGTCATTTGAAGTGGACCAATTAGGGACACTATGGGCACTTCTTTTTTTTTTTAAGATTTATTTTATTTTTTATTGGGAAGGCACATCTATAGAGGGAAGGAGATACAGAGAGAATGATCTTCCGTCTGCTGGTTCACTCCCTAAGTGGCAGATCTGAAGCCAGGAGCTCTTTTGGGGCTCCCATATGGGTGCAGGGTCTAAGGCCTTGGGCCATCCTTTACTAATTTCCCAGTCCACAAGCACAGAACCAGATGGTAAGTGGAGCAACTAATATGGGATCATGGTGGATGCAAGGTGATATTTAAGCCGCTAGGCTACTGCGCCAGGCTCAGGCACCTCTCTGTTAGGCTGCAGCTCCCACCGTTGAACATGAGAACCAGGGCTGGGGTGGACCTGGATGGACAGGTGGTGGCACCCGTCGGTGTGAGTTGGGCTAGATGAGGGGGTCGGTTGGACTGAGTAGGCTGCAGTACCTGTTGGTGTATACAAAAGCTGAATAGGATGCAGGACACACTGGACCAGTCTGATGCACATACTGGTATACGCAAGAACCAGGACTGGGGAGTGGGCCTGCTGGGAGTTACTGGGGGTCGCTCCCACTGGGCTGTAGTTCTCACTGGTGTATGTGAGACTTGAGTATGTCGTGGACAGAGATGGGCTGGGTTGCAGCATCTATTGGTTTGTATATGAGTTGGGGCTGGAGACAGAACTGACACAGCAGTTACAACCACCAGTGTGTATAGGCTGATGTGGGTGATGGACTGAACCAGACCCTGCACCTGCTAGCATGCACAGGTTAGGTTTGGGATCACCTCAGTAGAGGTTTCTTTCAGGAATCCCCCCACAACTGAACTGCTGGACTCTGAACTCCATGGGGGGAATTGTAGGATCTGTGGTCTTACTGTGAAATGTGTGTGTCAGAACTGGGCCTACTCAGCTGCTGAGATGGTGTGGTGGGTGGCATGCCCAGATACACATAAGGGATATAGCAGTGCCTTGGGGCGTGCAGCCTGCAGAGGACATCTAGTTCCACAGCAGAGGATGGAGAGCAGAAGAAACTGAATAATTTTCTCAGCCAACTTTTTTTTTTTTTTACAGGAAAGTGGGTAATACCATTGTTTCCACACTAATATCATCATTTTTCCCCTGTTGGGGTCAGAGGAGAAACAAAATGAGAAGCCCCACCCATTGCATGTCCCTGATGTGGGGCATGCTCTGAGGTCCTGCTCAAGCAGTTTTGGTAATTCAACAGGTCTGAATTGCTGCCAATCTCACCTTTCCAATCATGATGAAATCTATTCAGAATCCACTGGCTGACATAGTCTCTTCATGGGTGGGGTTCTGAGATCAATGGTTCAGTTGGAGGGCTCTCCAAAGAAACTTCATCTGAGATGATCCCAGACCTAATTCATGTGTGTGCTTGCCAGTACAGGGTCTGGCACAGTCTGTTGCCTCAATCAGCTAATGCACATGCTGGTCATTGCAATTGCTGGATCAGTTCTGTTTCCAGCCCTGTCTTCCACACAAACCGATGGGTGTTGCAGTCCAGCCTGATCCTGCCCGATTCATACTTGGCCCTCACACAAACCAGTGGGAGCTGCAGCCTAGTTGGTTGCGTCCCCATAACCCCCACTAAGCCTGTCCCCTACTCTGGCTCACATGCTTGCCAGTATGTACTGGAAACTGGTTCAGCCTGTCCCACATCACATTTAGCTCTCGTACTTGTCAGTGGGCATTGAAGCCTCGTTCAACCCAACCAGCTCAACCATCCAGCCCACACACATACTGGTGGGTGCCTTTCTGTCTAGCAATCCCTGCCCCTGTCCTGGTTTTCATGCTCTCTTGTGGGAGTGGTAACCCAAGGGGAGGTGCCCACTATTTCCCTACTAGGCCACTCCCACTCCCTGATTATGCATTCTCCAGGTGATTCTGGCATTTGACTGGACAGAATTAATTCCCAGTGCCAGCCTCTGCCAGCAGAAGCTGTGGCACAGGCCAACCAACCCACACCCACTCTAATTTTTGCGTGCACTGGCCAAAACAGTCAGCACAGCTGGGCTTTTCCCTGATCTAGTCCACATGAGGGCCACAGGTGTTGTAGCCCTGCCTGATCTGGTCTGTCCCCATCCCAACTCATGCTCTCCAGTGGGAGTGGTTGTCCAGCAGGGGAGCCCACATACCCCTTGCCAGCTTTACCTACCCGCCCCGCCCCCCCCCCGCCACCGCCAGTTCTCACATGTGCTGTTTGGGCGCTGTGGCCAGATCTGGTATGACTCACCTTGCCTTGGCATTCTGTAATGTGCACTGGTATGTGTCATGACCGAACCTGGCTTGACCCACACTCTGTTCTGGTGCTCAAATTTGCCAGTGGGTCATGTGAACTGGTTCAGCCTGGTCGGCCCCTGACCTATGCCGTGTCTATGCCGGTGGGTATCTTCCTCTGGCCTTGTCTGGGTTGCTTTATATCATGGTTCTTGTGCTCACCTGCAGGGACTATATCCCGACAGAGGAGTTTCCCAAGCTCCTCCATTAGAACCTCTCCCTACTTAGTCTACCTTCTGTTCTAATAGGAACTTTTAGGCCTTTCCTGTCTGGCCTTCAATCCATTCTGGCTCTTACTGTTGGATGTTTCAGCCCAGCCAAGGCTTGTCCCTACCTAGAGTCTGCTCACACATGGCTCAGTAGGGGTTGAGACACAGCCTAGTTCATCCTACATCTAGCCAGGTTCTCCAGAGTACCAGATGGTGCTAGCCAGAGTCTAGCCCGGTTAGGTGTACCCAGCCCCAGTTCACATTTGTGCCAAGGGAGATTGCAGCCATATCCAGACCAGAATGCAGCCCTGATTCCGGCCCCCCCACACTCTCGTGGGAACCCCAACCCAACAAGGTTGTGCTCTCACAGCTCTGCAACTGAGCCTATTCCCAGCCTTAGATTACATGCGTGTCAGTGGTTGCTCTGACCCTGTTGCCCAGCCAAGTATTTAAAGCAAGTATCTGGGCGATTGGAGACTCTCGGATAAATTGTGTCAGGCAATGGCCCTTGCAATGATTTCCTCGTCTTTGGAACATTGAAATCAACAGCATTTCAGACCTATTGACATCACCTCAGCAGAACCCTTGGCGCATGCTTCACACTGAGGATCTTGAAATGACATCAGGTGGCGGTTCCCAACCCTAGCTACTGATGGAGTTAAGATGGAGGGTGTGGCTTCTCCCCTCCACTTTCTCCCACCCCCCCCATACCAGAAGAAGAAAAAGAAAATGGAAACAAGGGTCTCATTCACTTTCTGCTAATCTTTGACATTTCCTACCCTAATCAGTGATCCACATGGGCATGGATCCTTCTCAACTGTGTGAGCATCATCAAAAATAAATCTAAAAAGGGATAAAACTATGAATCATCCACCGATGTGGGGTACTGTTGGCATCCTAATGGGAGTTTTCACTGCTAGACCACATGACCTCTCATGGTCAGAATTTCTGTTTACTTACATGAGAGAAGAAGATGGTGGTTAGCTATCATGATTTGTTTTTGTGTTATTTTTTTGGACACATTGAATTTGGAATATCTTTGAGATATCTGAATGGTGTCAACAGATATAAACCAGCTCACAGATGTCAGGGCTATGTACGTGGAATTCTTATGTGTTGCAAAGAGTGAGAGAGATCATGCCAGTGTAGAATTGTAAGGAGGAATCTTTATTGTCCAAGTGTGGTGACAGCACCCCCTACTACACTCCAGTAGCCACTACCCCACATGGCTCAGGTCAAGGGCTTTTAAGCTCTCACCCTCCAATCAGTGGGAGAGCCATGCAGTATAATGTTTTTGTGCATTTGGTTAACTAGTGTCTTCTGGCAGGAAGGGAGCTGCCAGTGCCTGAAGTTTTCATGTGGTTAATTAACCTAAAGCAGCACAGTAGGAGACAGGAGTGCTGGGTGCACAGAGCCTCTGGAGCCATTTCTGTACTGTTAGTTAACTTGAATAGTGTGGGAAGAAGAGGGGTAGGGTGTGCACAAGGAACCTTGGGAACTAGCTTCCTGCATTCAGTTAGCTTGAATGGTGAGAGAGGTAGGAAGGGCTGTGCAGGAGTCTTCGTTTCTGTGCCCTTCGGGCTGTCAATCTAGCCAGCAGGTGCTACCTAAGCAACTGGTTACACCCCATTACAATTGCTCATTGCTGTTGAATATATATAAATCTATATACACACGTATATACACATTATATGTGGTATATACTCATGAATATAATATATATACAAATGTAAGTATATATATATATATATATATGTGTGTGTGTGTATGTTATTTAGGAAAGGGGTGGATTTAAACCCACTGGGGATGGATGAGATCATTCTGAAAAAGAAACATCTCAGAGGACTTTGACCTAAATCTGAAGAACTTTATGACTTACTAACATAAGAGGATTTGGCAATGGAGACCAAGTGTCTCTAGGTGAAGATGGAATGAACCAGGAGCGTATAGTATTTGATTATGTTCAGGGAAAGTTACTGATTGTGTTGAATGCTGATGAGATGTGATGCTAAGATAAACACAGACAAATGACCATTGAATGTGCCAAGACTTAATTTGAATTCTGCTTCTGCCGTTTGCTAGTTGTATGACCCTGAACACTTTGTTTTTTTTATTATCAAGTCTCAATGTTCTTTTTATAAAAGGAATAATAATATTTCTCATAAATGGTTATAACAACTAATGAACTAGCATACTTATCTGAACAGTGGAAAACAAAGGTGAGACTCCTTTCTTAAATAATTATTTTTATCTGAAAGGCAGATTTACAGAGAGGAAGAAAGACACAGAAAGAGAGACAGAGAGAGAGAATCTTCTATCCATTGATTCACTTCCCGGATGGCCACAGTGATTGGAGCAGAGCTGATTTGAGCCAGGAGCTTGGAGCTTCTTCCAGATCTCCCAAGTGGGTACAGGAGCCCAAGGACTTGAACCATTCTCTATTGCTCAAAAGTAGGGAACTAGATCAAAAGTAGAGCAGCCAGGACATGAATTCATGTCTGTGGAATTCCAGTGCTACAGGTAGAGAATTAGCTTGTTATGCTACTATGCTGGCTTCACTTGTCCCTCACTTTAAAGATGTTAATATGTTTTTGAGAATTCTGTTCAGTGGAAACCTATAAAATAGAAAATATTTCCATTAATGTTAGTAGGAAAGAAATGATTCATTTAATGTCAGCCAAAGATATTCAGGGAATAGTGATATTTTCTTACTAGAAATTGTTTTGAGTAAACTGGTGATTATTTTGCATGAAAGTAATGTCAATACATCAAGCGATAGGATGTATTTATTTAGTATGTTGTTTTTATGAAAAAGTTGTTCTGGAATAAAAAAAGGTTTAGTCTGAAAGTGATAAATTTTTTCCAGAGCCATTTAAAACTTCTGAGTTGCTGTATAACACATGTCTAATTTACTGCTCATCTGTCCTGCACATGACTAGATGAGGCTACATGAAGATAAGCAAGTAGCTTTTAACAGTTAGAGCTTTCTGATAACTTCTAATTTTAAAGGCAGTATAACAAAAAAGTGAATCTATTTATTATTAGTATCCTTTGCTGTCTAACAATGTGAAATATTCCCTCAACTAAACATTTGAAAGCATAATATACATTACCTGGAAATGAGAGAATCTCATGACAAAAATATAGGTGTGTTTTGAAACTATACATTTTAGTTTAAAAACAAATTTACTCTTATTTGATACCTATTCTCCTGAACTGGCAAACTATTTTGTGAAGAATCATCCAACTCGAGCCCAGCGCTAAAGTCCTTACCTTCAACACACCAGTACACCATATGGGCGCCGGTTCTAATCCCCGCAGGCCCGCTTCCTATCCAGCTCCCTGCTTGTGGCCTGAGAAAGCAGTGGAGGACATCCCAAAGCCTTGGAACCCTGCACTGTTGAAGGAGACCTGGAGGAAATTCCTGGCTCCTGGCTTCTGATTGGCTCAGTACTGGCCATTGCAGCCACTTGGGGAGTGAATCAATGGATAGAAGATCTTCCTCTCTGTCTCTCCTCTCTGTACATCTGCCTTGCCAATAAAAATAAAATAAATCTTTAAAAAAAATCTTAAAAAAATTCTACATCTCATTCTGGCAGAGAGGTGAGAGTATGAATGTACCAAGTTGAATTCCTGTTTGATATTGAGCATATGTGTAGAAGGCATGTGTATTTCTTGACAAAATTTTTAATTTCCTGTTGAAAGACTTATTATAGACATGTTTGCGATCACTGTATCCTAAGGTTTGTCTAGGTTTTGATACCCTAAGTATCTGTGTACAATTTCTTTCACCATTATGCTTTTAAAGGAAATGTTTTTGGTATATTACTATCCTTCCCAAACTATAAAGTTGCTTTATGGTGATTTTTATTTAATAAACTACTATACAATTGTTATTACTGGTTGCGGCTGGAGCTATCATGGTCCCAGAGCAATAGCATGTGCAGATTGGAAATCAACCCAAAAGAGTTTCTTATGTGAATATTATAAAATGGAACTTAGTTCTGATCTCTCTGATAATTGTCTTTTTTTATTGATATTAAATTCAGTTCCCGGTTTAGTTACCATCCAATAATGGAGTCTGTAGGCATCCCTAAACCTGAAATAGTGGATTGAGATGAACTCATGGGCATTCTTTTCTTTGCTTAAAGTAATTCTGTATGACTTACTTCAATTTACCTACTTTTTTCCTCCAGATTTACTGTAAAGGTTTTCTATTTCACTCATTATAGCATAGTGTTTTTCACATTTCAATAGACAGCATCAACATGAATTCTTTATAAGGACCTTAAAAACAAACTTTGCCAAGTCCCAGAATACAGAAGTGAATTCACATCCCAATACTCAGCTGCCTCATGAATAAAGGAGAGCTTGTGCCTGACACTTTGAAGCTGTAGCTGTTAAACCATACAGAATATTTACCTCAATAAATCATTATAAGAAACTAAGGTACAATTATACCCACAGAGAAAAAGAACTCAAAACACTGTTTTATGTTTTTCGATGCCTATTCCCTTTCCCACCATGTTGTGAATTTTATGCATGTTTGTCATCTTTGACTGCTCCAATGTATCTTTAAACTAATGGGTTCTGCTTTTTTTTTTTTTTTTAACATTCCTCATTAAATTTGTTATTTTTCTTTAACACAGAGACATGATTTACATAGCATACTAAAGTTTTACACTTAAAGTCAAATATATCTCATCTTTTTGGGCTGGAACAAAAAAAATACTGATTAATTTATTTTGAATACAACATTGAATTATTTTCTTACCATGTGAGGTTTTAAGCCTAAATTCCATATTAAGGGTTTTATTTGACATTTATTTTGTAGTACCACTGGGAAAGAGTAAAGAACAGGGTTATAAAGAGGAAGTAGACCACTTCCTTTAAGCACCAATCTTTCTTTTTTAGATTTATTTGTTTTTATTGGGAAGGCAGATTTACAGAGAGGAAGAGAGAGAGAGGGAAGGATTTTCCTTCTGCTGGTTCACTCCCCAGGTGGCTACAACAGTGGAGCTAAACCAATACAAAGCCAGGAGCCAGAGTCTCCCATGTGTATACAGGGTCCCAAGGCTTTGGGCCATCCTCAACTGCTTTCCCAGGTTACAAGCAGGGAGCTGGATAGGAACTAGAGCAGTTGGGACATGAATTGGTGCCCATATGGGATACTGACGCTTGCAAGGGGAGGATTTAGCTGCTGAGCTATCACACTGGGCTGGAACGGTTTTGTTCCTTTAAAGGGATAATGATAAAAAGATACTTTTGTTCACCAGTGTGTATTTTATCTTTCTAAAAGTAAAAATGCAAAATCAAAAGCAAATCGGTAAAAAGAAAAGAAATAACAGAGAACTTGATGAAGAATCAATGTGCAGATAGAATTTTTTTTCTAGAATAAATTACTATGGTTATCCAAGTAGGATAGAAAAAATTAATTTTTAATAGTATATTATTGGGGCCGGCAGCGTGGCCTAATGGCTAAAGTCCTTGCCTTGAATGCTCTGGGATCCCATATTGACGCTGGTTCTAATCCCAGCAGCCCCACTTCCATCTAGCTCCCTGCTTGTGGCCTGGGAAAGCAGTAGAGGACGGCCCAAAGCTTTGGGACCCTGCACCCACATGGGAGACCTGGTAGAGGTTCCTGGTTCCTGGCTTCGGATCAGCGTAGTACCGGCCGTTGTCACTTGGGGAGTGAATCATTTGATGGAGGATCTTCCTCTCTGTCCCTCCTCCTTTCTGTATATCTGCCTTAAAAAAAATAGTATATTACTGGATGAATGTATATTACCTAAATAATTTTTCAGTCATAATTTTGACATTTTTCTGAAGTGATTTAATTTAAAACAAGGTACTAGAAAATAAAAAATAATATATAAACCTTATCTATAGAAAGTAGGGACTGAATGTAGATTGACTGAAGTTATATAATCAGATTGGATCAAAGAAATGTACTTTAAAACAATGTGATATTATCTTTTATCAAACCATGTAAATAGATGTTAGTTGGTTTTAATAAGACTTTTGATGAATTCTGTATTATCCAAATATTAGTGCTTAAAATTCTTCTTTGCTTTGTATTTTCTTTTTTTTTTTTTAAAGATTTTTTTTTTATTATTTTTTTCATTGGAAAGGCGGATATACAGAGAGGAGAGACAGAGAGGAAGATCTTCCGTCCAATGATTCACTCCCCAAGTGAGCGCAATGGCTGATGCGAAGCCAGGAGCCTCTTCCGGGTCTCCCATGCGGGTGCAGGGTCCCAAAGCTTTGGGCCATCCTTGACTGCTTTCCCGGGCCACAGGCAGGGAGCTGGAAGAGAAGCGGGGCTGCTGGGATTAGAACCGGCGCCCATATGGGATCCCGGGCGTGCAAGGCGAGGACCTTAACCACTTGTGCCACCACGCTGGGCCCTGCTTTGTATTTTCTAATAGAAGGTATATAAGGATACATATAATGATAGGTTCTCTGGAATTCTGAGATCTCTTTTCCCAACTCTTTAATATTACTTTTTTTATTTCTTCCTAATCATTAATCACAATATAAAATTATTGTATTTATTGTGTACTTTGCTTATTATATGCTTTCCATATTAGTCTGCTTTTGTTACTTTAATTAAGATATATCTGAGGAGTCACTTAGGACAGTGGTTTATTTCGCAAGTTCACAGCCCTAGGTCAAGTGACCCTATTAGTCTAGCATGTGTTAGAGGCTGGCAATGGCGGCCCTCTACTTGAGCAACCTATTCCATTCCAGTTACTTCTCAAAGGCCCTACCTTCAAACATTGTAATTGGATTATGCTTCCACTCTAATCCATAAATAATTAATGATTCCTTTAACTATTAACATAAAGCTTTGGAGTTTCAGTGTCTGAATGATTTCAGGAGGCAGTTTCTCTCCAAACCATAATGCCTTCCTGAAAAGAGTTCTATGTGACAAAACTTTGTTTATTATAACATTATATTCTCAGTGCCTAAATTGGTGTACTTGGTACACAGAATGTGCCTAAAATATACTTATAGAATGAAAGAATGAAGGAAGCCAATCTCTTTGTGTCAGAATTTACTCATTATAAGGTAGTTAAAGTAAGTAAATCTTTAGGGCGCATGAGCATGCAAAGCAATAATTAACATAAGACAATGAAGATTTCCAATAAAGAGAACAATAGAAAACTATTAACTGAAGAATAGAAAAGGGCCCGGCATGGTAGCCTAGTGGCTAAATCCTTGCCTTGCATGGTCCAGGATCCCATATGGGCACTGGTTTGTGTCCTGACAGCCCCGATGCCTATCCAGCTCCCCACTTGTGGCCTGGGAGGGCAGTTGAGGATGAACCAAAGCCTTGGGACCCTGCACCCATAAGGGAGATCTGGAAGAAGCTCCTGGCTCCTGACTTCAGAACAGCTCAGTTCTGGCCATTGTTGCCAAGGGGCAGTGAATCAGCGGATGGAAGATCTTCCTCTCTGTCTCTCTTCTCTGTATTCTCTGTATATCTGACTTTCCAATAAGAATAAATAAATCTTTTTTTTTTTTTTTAAGAATAGAGAAAGCATTCACCTCAACTGTAGGCAACACTCTAGATTTCCTTATGTAGCACTTACTTAGCAAGTGTTACACTGCTGGGAGATGAGCAGCCAATAGCTGATGGGCATTCTGGACCTGGATAATGCCAAACTCATGTTAACTATACCTGTTTGCCAGCATAGTTAACTGTTTTTTTTGTTTTTGTTTTTTTGAGATATGGGTGTGGCGGGGTGCTGGTAGGCCCTACCAGAAAATGACCTGGGGCCTGCATTTGGTTGTGGGGTGGGGTTGGGACTGTGGATTGCCTGCGGAAGGGGCTTGGGGATGTATGGAAGTGGGGGCTGCCGAGGGAGTACTTTACAGTGTGGAATGACTTCTGGGGGTTCCATAGCCTGGACCATTGCACTCAGTAAAGGAGGGAGTTGAGTACTGGTGGTTTGGAAAAGGGAAACCAGAGGGCATGTCTGGATCAGACCAATGCACCTGCCCATATGGGAGACTTGGACTGGGCTAGGTGGCATTGCTTGCTGCCCACTAGCACACATGAAAGCTAGGGCTGCAGGGCCTGTCTGGTAAGGTTAGGCCACAGTACCTGTCAGTCAATGTCAGGGCAGCAGTTGGACCATGCAGTGCTGGGCCAACTGGCATGCATGAGTACCAGGTTTTGGGGCAGATTCTGTAGGGCCTATGTGAGTTCACACTTGTGGGTCTGCAGTACCCACTGGTTTATGTGAAAGCTGGGGTGGTGATGGGTTGAGCTAGGCATGATGATGGAACTCACTGACACTCATGGGAGTGGGAGTTGGGAGCAGGTCAGGCTGGTCCAGGGCTGTAGCACCCATGAGAGCATTCAGTTCTGTGAGTGGGCCAGGCCACAGCACCTGCCAGTGCATGCAGAGCCTGGGACTGGGGGCACACTGTGCTGGGCAGTAGACTAGCACCTACTGGCATGTGTGAGGTCCAGGTCTGGAAGTAAGCTTGGGTGGGGAAGGCCACAGCTGATGCTGATGCACATAATAACTGTTGCTGAGGGTGGTTCAGGCCAGGATAGGCAGGGCTACACCACTCAATGGCATGTGTGTGGGCTGGCTTGGGTGGCACGGTGGGTTGGACCAAGCCTTAGCACTCACTGGCACATACAGGAGCCAGGATGGGGTATGGGCCGTGTCAGGTTAGACTATGTTACCCCTAAGTTCATACGGGAGGCAAGGATGGGGAAAAGCTGGGCAGGGCTAGGCCACAGCACCTGCTGGTAAGAGTTGGAATTGGGGGCAGACTGGACCAGCAGTGGATGCATCTGCTGCCAAGTACCAAGAATAGGGGCAGGCAATGCAAGGCTGCTGGGTTGGAGCACTACCAGCATGCATAAGATTCAGGCTGGGAGCAGGCCTGGTGGGGGAACTAGGCTGCTTGACTGTGGTTCCCACTGGTGAATGCAAGAGCCAGAGCTGGGGGTAGATTGGGCTGAACATGGCTACAGCACCTTTCAGCATGCATGTGGGCTGGGTCCAGGCTCAGGCTGGACTCGGTTGAACCCAGACACTGCTGGTGCTTGCAAGAGCCAGAGTGAATGCGGGCTGGGCTGGGCTAGGTTGTGGTACCACCGATCCACACGAGAGACAGGTCTGGGGGTGGGCCAGGTGGGGCTAGGCCATAGCATCCACTGGTGAGAGCTGGAATGTGTACAGGCTGGTTTGGCAAAGCTGCAGTATCCACCAGTAATGGTGGGACTGGAAAGAAGCCATGTGAGATCCATGACTGGGAGCTGGTCTGATAGGAGAATTTGGGAACTTCACTTGTTAGGTTGCTGTTCTCTATCTGTTGGCTTACATGTGGGCCGGGTCTGGTGGTGGGCCAGGTTGGGCCAATCTGCGACACCTGCTGGCAGGTGTGAGAGCCAAGACAGGGTGCAAACCAGGTCAGGTTGGGCTGCAACACCCACCAGTTCACATGAGGGCTGGGATTGGGGGCTGGCTGGGCTGGGCTAGGATATAGCACCTACCTGTTGGCCTGCATGTGAGCTGGGTTTGGGGGAGTTCAGGGCTAGGCTAGGTCACTACATCTGCTGGCACGTGCAAGAGCAAGAATAAGTGTGGGCCATCCAGGCTCTACTGCAGCATTTGCAGGTAATTGCCAGGACTGTGTGCAAGTCATACTATGCTGGATTGCAACATTCCCTGGCAAGTGCAAGATCTGGGGTTGGAATGGGCCTAGTAAGGGAACTGTGGACACTCCTTACTAGGCTGCTGCTTCTGCTTGTGAGCATGAGAGCCAGGGCTGGGGGTGAGCCAGGCTGGACAGGACAACAGTACCCATTGGCATATGTGTGTGTTAGGTGTTGGGGTGGGTCAGATTGAGCTAAGCGTAGCACCCATTAGTGTGTACTAGAGCTGGATAGGATGCAGGACAGACTAGAGTGGTGCACAGCCAGCATGTGCAGGAAACAGGGCTGGGGACAGGCCTGGTGGGGGTTACTGGGGATTGAACCAGCTAGGTTGCAGTTTATGCTAGTGTTGTGTGATGCCTCGTTTTGTGGTGGGCTGAGTTAAGCTAGGTTGCAGCACCTGTTGGTTTGAGTGAGTGATGGGGCTAGAGGTGGAACTGACCAGGCAATTGCATTCACCAGTATGTGCATAGGCTGATGTGGGTGTTAGACTGAATTGGACCCTGTACTAGCTGGCAAACACAAGTATCAGGTTTGGGGTCACTGCAGGTGAGATTTCTTGGGGGAATGCTCCAACTAGACCACTGGACTCAGAACTTGGAACATTATTCCCCACATCAGGGTCTCTAGGATGACATCGAATGACTATCTTTTGTCCCCAGGTACTGATGTAGTTTGGCAGCAATGAGCTATGCCCTCCCCTTTGCTTCCCTCCACCCCCCACAGATACAGGAAACATGGAAAAAATTGGAAACATTTGTCCTACTCTTCTTCCTCCATACTTCAACTCTTCCAACCTTAATCAGTGGTCTACATGGGCATACATCCTTCTCAACTATGTTTACAACATTAAAATAAAATGTTAAAAGAGGAAAAACATTGAACATGTGTTACTTTTCATGTAAGAAGAAAAGAATTCACAAAAGTAACATTGGAAAAATGAAATCAATAAACTAGAAAAGGAAAAGAAAGAACAAAAATGGCTATAGTGGAAAGAAATCTGTTAATTCATTTTCAATGCATTTTTACCAAGCATCTTCTGTATTATAAGGAACTATGTTAAGCATTGCTTGTGTTCTTAACAAACTATTACCTTCAAAGAGCTTAAGTCTAGCAGAAAGATGAGATGTTTACATATAACAAGGAAAAATGAAAGTCATAAGAAAAGTTATAAGAAAAGTACAAGCAGAATTCTGTGAAAGTTTAAATTAGTCACAAAGTCAGCAGTAACTCCATCTTTGTTTCCCACATCAGTGGCAGGACCTGAGCACTTGGGCCACTCTGTGTTGCTTCTCTAGACATATTGGCAGGCAGTTAGTTTGGAAGCTGAGCAGCCAAGACTGTCAGTTCCAATGTAGGATGCTGGAAGCTCAAGAGGTGGGGTAACCTGGTGCTCTCCACAGTACTGGCCCCCCCAATTTGAATGTTCTGTCGGAAGCTCTCAGGCTAGATCTAATGTTCAACTTCTTTTTATCTGTGTAATCAGGAACTTCACTAATCTTTATTCATTCAGCAAATATTTTTGAGTACCTGCTAAGGAGCCCTATGCTAAGAACCTCAATTTTCTTTTTTTAACATCAAAAGGAACTTGAACACCAACAACAAAAGGAACTTGATAACACATACATTGTAAAATTGTTATATTGTTGTCTATGAAATATCTACCAAAATACCTGATGCAAAGATTCTTTCCATAAGTGGTTTTATGTATATATATAAACACCTTCCATCTGTCGGCTCACTCCTGAAGTGGCCTCAACAGCTGGAGCTGAGCCACTCCAAAGCCAGGAGGTTCTTCCTGATCTCCCATGTGGGTGCAGGGTCCCAAGGCTTTGAGCTGTTTTCTGCTGCTTTCCCAGGTCACAGGCAGGGAGTTAGAGGGGAAGTGGAGCAGCTGGGATATGAACCTGAGCATGCAAGGCAAGGACCTCTTATATATATATTTTAAGAGGTGGTTATTGTTTGCTTAACTTATAGTCATTCTACTATCCATTTGATCTTTTTCATTTTTTCTCATTGTAATTAACTACAGTAATGTAAGTAGAAGTATAAAGAATGCTTCTTATTTGTTATAGTACTTCGTACACAGTAAACATTTCTATGTTTTTTTCAAAAAGGGAAATTCATTATAATCTTGAAGCAAAGAAAATTGTTTTCAAGCAATGAAATAGAGATCATTTGAACTGAACTGAGTATATTTGGTTTTAGTCTTCCTGGAAATCTGGAATAAATGAAAAATCATAGTATTGTTATCTGATGAAAAGGAAGAAGCTTGCCTTTTGTTTTCAAATGATGGAAACACTAGTGTCAGAAGAGTTTGTTGAATTGATCTTTATGTAAATGATTCTAACTTGCAGTGCATTCACGATGAAATTACAATAGTTAATTTGATATAGGAACTGTTCAAAGATAAGTTAAGGTGGAAGTTGTATTATTGGCAAGATAAGTTAGGGCACTTCACAAGATTATTCACTCATTGAACAAGTATTGACTAGCTACTGGAGAGTGAAAAACAGAAAAATTATAGGAGTATTACTGATATTTGTAAGGCGCATTATGAAGTGATGCTTTTGAAAGAAACACAAATTCCTCTATGTTGTGACTTACTAGTGATACTTCATAGGTAAGCTTTTAAAACATAAACCATCAGATTTAAGCATATTGGGAAAAAAGTAAAGAAGCAAAAATAAAATTTAAAGTTTGTTTTAGGCAAGAGAGAGGAGTAATCTGGGTAAATATATATTTATTTTATAGAGCTGTAGCGAGTATCCTTTTACATTGGGCTGTAGTTAAGTGGTTACTTTCCAGTATGTGCAGCTGCTTGTATTGTTATGAAATACTGAGAAGCTCAAAACTGAAAAATAATCTCTGGAATTTAAATGTCTTTGTAATTAAAAATTCTCTTTAGGCTGGATCTTGGCACAGAAGTCTCTTTATAGTGAATACTCTATTTCATAAAAAAAAACCTCGCCAAACATTTTTAATTAACCAAAAATTTAAAAAGAATATTTCTAGCAGAGGCGGAATATTAGGCATTCGTAAGAGTAATAGAATGTTTTCTTTACCAGGTGATCTGAAAATTTACTTACTATTTATTTTAGTTGAGAAAGAACTAATTTACTCCTCAAGTTCCTGGGCCAGGTTCAAGCTGGGAACTGAGAACTCAATTCAGGTCTCTTACATGATTGACCAGAATTTGAGTCCTCAAACCATCACTACTTCCTCCTAGGGACTTCATTAACAGGAATCTGGAATTTAAAAACTAGAACTGAGAATTGAACCCAGGTACTCCTATTTGGGACATGAAGATCCTAACCAGAGGCTTACTGTGAGGCAAAATGGCCACCCCAAAATATTATATTAGCCAATTTCCAAGTATGGTAATGATCATTTAGCATTAGTATATGAAACATTTTGGGATACTCTTATGGTTGACCACTAATTCATATTTGTGAAATACATATTTTCTAAGTGGTATATCACTCTGGTGTGATTTGATTGTCCTACAATGTATACTGTATATACATTATGTGTCTTTGTTAAAATGCAGATATAAGATATATTTTAAGTGTTTTATTAAATTCAAATTTCATACCATGTGAAAATGGTATGATGATCATGTAATAATTGTTTTTATTATCATCTGGTTAGTTGTTAAACATTTAAGGGAAACCTATCTCTTAAAGAGATGTATGGGAAGAATTATATATGTATATATATGTTTATGGCATAGGTGGTTTCTTTGACATGGACTATTTCATATGAGATGTAAAATACAATATTCAAGATTTTTCCTTCCTTGTTCATAAAATATTACGGCGCAACACAGGCTTTCTGAAGGTGTCTGGGACATCAAACACCTTCAGAAGATTAGAGACTCAGGAAAACAAGGAGGCTGGCCACTGAGCTTGGAATGGGGGAGTTTTCCAAATTCTCCATACCCAGAAGGATTGAAGGAGGATAATAATAGAGTAAATGATTGAATTTCAGAGCTTGCCTGTGGACCAGCTCCTTGGACTGCAAAGCAGTTTGGAAAAGGCGTGGTCTGATGTCTGTAAAAGCATCTTCCAGGGATCTAACTCAGGAAATCATGCAGTAGAGTAGATTCAACCATTTCTACAGCTATCATGCTTTCTTCAGGTAGCATCCTCGCTGCTTGCTGGATGCATGCTTTATTTCATAGTAAGTTTAAAGCAAATTAAAAACCAATTTATAGAATACATGAAAGCTTTCCTTTAAAATACAAAGACAGATGATGATGATAGTTTGGGAGATTGTTTTAAATATGAATAGTGGCTAGCAAAGTTGCATGAACATTAGTATATGTAATATTTTATGATAAAATTAATTATATACTGTCTATTTTAGCTTTCATTTGTGAGTGTTCATTTGTGACTTTTCTGAAATTATTAATAAAATATTTCCTTCAAGTCTCAAAAACACTTTAAAATAAGAGAAACTCTTTAAACATATAAATTTAGACAAACCCCAGGAATCAGGTAATGAGGGCTATGTGAAAGAGAACTTTCAATTTGTATTTTTCCTCCCACATGAGCTTTTGATCTTATACTACATATTCACATTATTGAATTTTAATACTTCACTTGTTTTGCCGAATCAAATTGCTAAGGTTTTCATTGGCCATAAGATTCCTGTTAAATTTTTAAAAAACATTTTTATTTTAGTATTATTTAGATAGTTGAGAAGGATGCATACTCATGTGACTCTCTAATTAGGGTGGGGAAGGTCATGTATGGGGTAAGGTGGGTGGGACATATGTTTCAGTCTTTTTTTCTCCTATGTCCACAGAGGAGGAGAAGGGGGAACTGCTCCTTGCTGTCAGACCACATCAGCACCCAGGGATGGGGAATGGTTATTTGATGATGTCTTAGAGATCCAGGATTTTGTATATGTCAACAGATGCTGTAACCCAGTCTGAGATGGTCTGACCCCAGTTTTGGCACTTATCAGCAAATGCTACAGCCTGGATCAGCCCAGCTTGCCCCTAATCCCAGCTCTCACCCAGCTTGACTCATTCCTAGCACCAGCCTTTCCTCAAACATTTTGTAAAACAAAATCACTCATAACTAGGACCATTCATCTAGTACTGTTACATGAGAAATGAAATTTTACTGAACTGCAACATCAGTCATGTTGGAGAACAATGATTCATAACTCTGTCGAAAGAAAAACTGAATAAAGTAAAACAAGCTATTAGCTAAAGGGAGTAAGGAGGGAGGAAACGTGAAAGATAACAGGTAGAAAAGTAGACTTCCTCCTGCCTGACAATTCCCTGTATCAGAAGGCAAGAGTGAGAAGAGTGGATTTGGTATTAATGTTTTATCTTACTGGGACAGATGTTGTGGTTCAGAGGGTTAAACAGCCACTTAGAATGCCCATATTTCTCTCTCTCTCTTTTTTTTTTATTTTTTATTTTAAAGATTTTTATTTTTATTATTTTTTCATTGGAAAGGCGGATATACAGAGAGGAGAGACAGAGAGGAAGATCTTCCGTCCGATGATTCACTCCCCAAGTGAGCACAACGGGCCGGCCGATACTATGCCGATCCGAAGCCAGGAGCCTCCTCTGGGTCTCCCATGCGGGTGCAGGTTCCCAAAGCTTTGGGCTGTCCTGGACTGCCCTCCCAGGCCACAGGCAGGGAGCTGGAAGGGAAGCGGGGCTGCCGGGATTAGAACCGGCGCCCACATGGGATCCCGGGCGTGCAAGGCAAGGACCTTCAACCACTTGCGCCACCGCGCCGGGCCCTCTTTTTTTTTTTAAGAAGAGAAATAACATTGAAAAGATTTATTCATATCGTATTTTTTTTAAATTTAGTGTAAAAAGGTTCAATGGCTACAGGAAAGTGGGTAAGACTATTATTTCCACATTGTTTCCTTCATGTATCTGGAGTAAAGGGGGATATTGAGGGAGAAGCCCCATTCAGTTTCCCACCCACCCCAGGTCCCTGATGTGGGGCATGCTCCGAGGTTCTTGCTCAAGTGGTTTGATAGTTCACCGGTTATGAATCACTACCAGTCTCGCCACTCCAAGCATAATGAAGTTGTTGAAAAATCCACTGGTTGACATAGTCCATCATAGAGTCTCTGTTTGCCCAGTATTTCACTGCCAACATATAGCTGAGGTGGTTGATTGACTTGTGTCTTCTGTCTTTTCATGGTTAGGGTTCTGAGTCCGGCAGTTCGATTGGGGAGATCCCCAAAGAAACTTTGTCTGAGGCGTTCCCAGACCACATTCTTGTATGTACTAGCAAGTACAGGGCCTGGCACAGTCCATCAGCCCAATCAGCTGGTGGTTGCAATTGCTGGATTGGTTCCTTTTTCAGCCCTGACTTCCACGTGAACCAATGGGTGTTGCAATCTAGCCTGATTCTGCCCAGCACACACTTGGCCCTTACATAAACCAGTGGGAGCTGTAGCCTAGTTGGAACAACCCACAATAACCCCCACCAGGCCTGCCCCCTATCCTGGTTTGCCAGTATGTGCAGCAGACTAGTCCAATCTGTCCCATATCCCATTCAACTCTCGTTCATGACAATTGGTATTAAAGCCTAGTTCCATCTAAGCAGCTCCACTATGCAGCCCACACAGATGCTGTTGGGTGCCTTTCTGTCTAGCCACCCCAACCCCTGTCCTAGTTTTCATGCCCTCCAGTGGGAGTGGTAACCCAGGAGGGAGGAGCCCACTATTTCCCTCCAAGGCATCTCCCACTCCCAGATTATGCACTCTCCAGGTGGTTCTGGAGTTTAACTT
Source organism: Ochotona curzoniae (assembly GCF_017591425.1). Classification (NCBI taxonomy): domain Eukaryota; kingdom Metazoa; phylum Chordata; class Mammalia; order Lagomorpha; family Ochotonidae; genus Ochotona; species Ochotona curzoniae. The sequence continues at coordinate 585,941 of NW_024466454.1, forward strand.
GACAGAATTAGCCCCCAGTGCCAGCCTCTGCCAGCTGATGCTGCAGCAAAGCCAAACAACCCTCACCCACTCTAATTTTGTTTGCATCAATAGGAATAATCAGCCCAGCCTGGCTTTTCCCGGATCTAGTCCACATGAGGCCCACAGGTGTTGTAGCCCTGCCTAGTCTGGTCTGCCCCCATCCCAGCTCATGCTCTCCAGTGGGAGTTGCTGTCCAGCAAGGGAACCCCTCCAAATTTCCCTTGCCTGCTTTGCCTCCCTCTTCCCGGTTCTCCCGTGTGCTGGTTGGGCGCTACAGTCACATCTGGTGCACTTGGCATTCTGTAATGTGCACGGTTTGTGTCAAAATTGAACCTGGCTTGACCCACACTCTGTTCTGGTGCTCAGATTTGCCAGTGGGTCATGTGAACTGATTCAGCCTGGTCTGTCCCCGACCCATGCCACATCTATGCCAGTGGGATACAATCCATGGCCTGTTCTGGGCTGTTTCCTATCATGCTTCTTGTGCTTACCTGCCGGGTCTGTGTCCTGCCAGAGGAGTTGCCCCGGCTCTTCCATCAGAACCTCTCCCAATGCCAGATTTTGCGCATACCAAGGGATCCATGAGCCAGCCCTATTCAGTTCACCTCCTGTGCTAGCAGGAACAGTGGCTTTTCCTGACTGGCCTTCAACCCAAACTGGTCCTTGCTGTTGGATGTTTCAGCCCAGCCATGGCCTGTCCATACCCACATGTGGCTTGCACATAGCTCAGTAGGGGTTGAGATCTAGCCTAGTCTGTCCTACATCTATCCTGGTCCTCCAGGACACCAGCAGGTCTGGCCCGACTTGATTTATCCAGTCCCAGTCCACACTTGTGCCAAGGGAGACTACAACCGTATACTGTTCAGAACGCAGCCCCCATTCCAGGCCACGTGCCCTTTGGCGGGAACCTCAACCCAGTTAAGGTGTTTCCTTAGCTCTCCAACTGGGCCTGTTCCTAGCCATAGATCCATGAGCATGCCAGTGGTTACTCTGACTCAGTTTGGCTCAGCCCCTCACCTGTCCCGACCTCTGCCTTAGACACTGTGGCTTAGCGTCCTTGGCTCATGCAGACCAGTAGGTGCAAGAGCCTAGCTTGGCATGACCCATGCTCCATCCTGGTTTCTAGTTTCGCTTGTGGGCTAACGTTTGCTCAGTCATGCTTGGTACACCCTGTTCCGTTACCAATTCACACATTAGCCAGCTGTTGGAGGTATTTTGCACAGCTTGTCTGACCCCCAGGTCTGGACCACATGTTCACTAGCGGGAGTTATGACTCGCCAAGGGAGTTTTCCAAGTTCCTCCACTTGCGGATGCCCATATTTCTTATTGGAATACCTGTGATTGGGCCCTAATTTTAAACTTTCTTTTTTATTATTATTTTTATTATTTTTGTTTTATTGGAAAGGTGGATATACAGAGAGGAGAGACAGAGAGGAAGATCTTCCATCCCATGATTCACTCCCCAGGTGAGCGCAATGGCCGATAGGATGCCGGTCCGAAGTCAGGAGCCTCTTCCAGGTCTCCCTCGCGGGTGCAGGGTCCCAAAGCTTTGGGCCATCCTTGACTGCTTTCCCGGGCCACAGGCAGGGAGCTAGAAGGGAAGCGGGCTGCTGGGATAGAACCGGCACCCAAATGGGATCCCGGGGCGTGCAAGGCGAGGACCTTAACCACTGCACCACCACGCTGGGCCCTGGGCCCTAATTTTAAAAATATTTTTATTTTGAATTTTTGAATTATGTGGTACAATTTCGTGTAGAATGGGATTTCCCCAAATTCCCTCCCCCCCCAACAGATTTCCCCCATTTTACTACAGTGGTATAGTCATTCATAAGGAATCATAATTCCATCAGTCTTTTATTTAAGTGTACCCCAACATTGCTGGTACAGACAATGTTAGACAGATAGCATCCTATTGTCTATACATGTCCAACAGTTTTTTTTTGAAGTTGACTGTTTTTATTTTATTTATTAAGAATTTTAGTGTAACATATACTATTTGTATATGTGTCTATATGGGCACAATACAATGATTTACCTGTAATGTATTCAGTGTAAACCAGTGAAATCAAGCCATGGAGTTTTTGAAAATCACACTAATGAAATTACTTTCAAGCTTAGCTTTACTTTTTTATTTTTTTTTTATTTATTTTTAAAGAGATTTATCTACTCCTATTGGAAAGGCAGATGTATAGAGAGGAGGAGAGACAGAGAGGAAGATCATCTGTCCGATGGTTCACTCCCAAGTGGCCCCAACAGCTGGAGCTAAGCCAATCTGCAGCCAGGAGCTAGGAGCTCCTCCTGGTCTCCCATGTGGGTGCAGGGGCCCAAGGCTTTGGGCCATCTCGACTGCCTTTCCAGGCCACAAGCAGAGAGCCGGATGGGAAGAAGGGTCGTTGGGACCAGAACCGGCGACCATATGGGATCCTGGAGTGGGCAAGGCGAGGACTTTAACCACTACCCCATTGTGCTGGGCCCAGTTTTACTTTTTTATGACAGAGCCTAGGACTCATTCAAATCAATATTTTACATAACATTTTTCATTCATAGATAAAGCCATATTACTCTAAAATTTCCCATTAAATATTTTGTTGATTCTCAAATGTCATACATTCTCTTTTGTTTAAGGGATTTCATTATAAAGCAGAGGATGGGAAATTGAATAGATTTAGCAAATTTATTATCTCAATTCATTATTGCCATCACAGTTTCTCTCAGTAGCTATGTATGATGTCTTCTTCATCCTAAGGCTTCCATCACTGTTGCCTATAGAAAAGATACGGAGTGTGAAAAAAGACTCCTTCTCAATTGGGGTAATGTTTACACATGCCAATTCTATAAACATGTTGAAATATTAAGGTAAATGAAAAAGACACATTTTCATCATTGTTGTAAGTAGCTCACTATACAACTAATTCACAATAATGATCTTTTTTTTCTTGTAGTAAGAATCTTTTATTCCTTTATTCTTTTTTTATTTCGTTTTATGACACAGTTTCATAGGCTCTGGGATTCCCCAACCCCTCCAAAAAATCCTTCCCCTCTCCCCCCCATATTGGATTCTTCCATATTGTTACAGTAGTACAGTTCATTTCTAGTCATGGATATTTTTGTTAACTAAGATTACTTTAGCTGCTCAGGATCTCTTGTGTTCCTATGCAAATTTTAGCAACATTTTTTTCCCTACATCTGAGAATAGTATCATTGATATTTCGGTTGGGATCACATTGTAATTGTAAATTGGGTGGTGTGGATAGTTTGATGATGTTTCCAATTCATTAACATGGATGATTCCTTTTTTGCCTTTTTTGATATCTTTAATGTTTTGTAATTTTCATTCTAGATTTCTTTCATTCTTTGGTTAAATTTATTCCAAGGTCTTTAAATGTTTTTATAGCTATAGTGAGTGATACTGATTTTTTTTTGGTATTCTTTTTTAAAAATTTATTTAATTAATTACATATTGCATTATGTGACATAGTTTTATAGGCACTAGGATTCCCCCACCCCTCCCATAATCCCCCCCCATGGTGGATTCCTCCAGCTTGTTGCATAACCACAGTGCAAGTTCAGTTGAGATTCCTTCATTGCAAGCATATACCAAGTATAGAGTCCAGCATCTTATTGTCCAGATAAGTTCAATGGCTTCTTAGGGAGACCTTCTCTGGTCTGAAGGTAGAGCCAGCAGAGTATCATCCTGATCAATTAAAAGTTCCAACATGACATCAGTAACAATTTATAACGTTATGGAATTAATTGACATAGTATTGAGTAACCAATATGTTAAAAATAAATGCAAGTTCTTAACCACATCCTGTGACTACTTCATTGACGTTTCAATTTTAGTTTATATACAGCCGGGTTCTATACATCTTAAAATAGCTATAGATTACTGTTCAGCTGTCTTGTGTCTATTTTCATTATAATATTTAGCTTTTTATAGCATTGAAGCATAATTTTGCTGAACCTGGCTATTTTTTCAGGTAGTCTAGACTGGCTTATAACTCCAACAAGACGTATGTCAACAGTTTAGTTACAGAACAGTTTCAGGAGGGGTGTGCAGAGAAATCCTCAATGCCCTCATGAGGAGTAACTAATATTGAGTGATACTGATCTTACAACTTCTTTCTTGGCCATGGATTACCAGTGTGTACAAGGGTTATTGATTTTTGTGTATTGATTTTAATAATCCTGCAACTTTTCTAAAATAGTCTTATAGTACAGTGTTTTGGTTTTCATATATATATGGGTCATGTCATCTGCAAACTGAGATAATGTGACTTCCTCCTTTTTGGTTTGTATCCATTTGGTTTATTTTTCTTGCATAATGCCCTTGATTAAAATTTGAAGAACTATACTGAATATCAATGATGAGAGTAAACAATTTTCCCCTATTCAATATGGGATTGGCTATGGGCTTGTCATATTTTGTCTCGAATGTGTTAAGGAATGTTTCTTGTATACTCCAAAAAGTTTTTTTTTTTTTTAATCATAAAAGGATGCTGTAAAACGTTTTCTCTGTGTCTTTTGAGATAATCAGATTTTAAAAAAAATTATTTATTTTTATTGGAAAGACAGATTTACAGAGAGAAGGAAAGACAGAAAGATCTTCTATCTGCCAGTTCACTCCTCAAATGGCCACAGTGGCCAGAGCTGAATCAATCTAAAGCCAGGAGCTAGGACCTTCTTTTGGGTTTCCCACATAGGTAAACGGTCTCAAAGCTTTGGACTGTCCTTAACTGCTTTCCCAGGCCACAAGCAAGGAGTAGAAGGGAAGTAGAGCAGCTGGGGTACGAACCAGTGTCCATATGGGATCCTGGCATGTGCTAGGCTAGGACTTTAGCACTAGGCTACTGCGCCTGGTTCAGTGTAGCACATCCTTAAGCATCATTTGTAAGACTGGACAAGTGGTGACAAAGTTTTCTAATTTCTGTTTGTTTTGGAAGGTCTTTATTTCATCTTCATTTATAAATGAGAGCTTTGCAGTGTATAGTATTGTAAGTTGATGGTGTTTTAAGACTTGGATTATGTCTTTCTATTCTTTCTTATCCTGTTGAGTGTCTATGAGAAATCAACTGTCAGGATAATTGAAAAGCCTCTGAAGATAATTTGGTGTTTCTCTTGTGTACTTTTTAAATCTTTATGTTTTACTGCTGAAAGTTTGACTGTAATATGTAGTGGTGAATATCTTTTCTGGTCATGTCTGTTAGGGGTTCTATGTGTTTCCTTTATTTGTATGTCATTTTCTTTCTGCAGATTAGGCAAGTTTTATGTTATTATTTCATTGAATCAGCCTTCTTCAAGAACTCCTAAGACACTTAGGTTAGGTTGTTTGATGATAGCCCACAGTGTTGAATGCTATTTTCAGTCTTTCTCATTTTTTCTTCCTTGTTTTTAGTTTTGACTTATTTCCAGATTTGTCTTTCAATTTGAACATTCTTTGTTCTGCCTCACCACAATAGTCTGTTGTTAAGACTTTCTATTGTCTTTTTACAAAAATTTATTTATTTTTATTGGAAAGTTGGATATACAGAGAGGAGGAGAGACAGAGAGGAAGATCTTCTGTCTGATGATTCACTCCCCAAGTAACCACAATAGCCGGAGGTGAGCTGATCTGAGGCCAGGAGCCAGAAGCCTCTTCTGGATCTCCCTTACAGATGCAGTCTCCCAAGGCCTTGGGTTGTCCTCAGCTGCTTTCCCAGGCTTCAAGCAGGGAGTTGGGTGGGAAGCGGGGCCACTGGGACATGAACTGGTGCTTATATGGGATCCCGGTGTGTTCAAAGTGAGGTCTTAAGCCACTAGGATACTGCGTCGGGCCCATGTACAGATTTCTTTAATGCATGAATTTGCTTTTCATTGTTTTTGAGTAATCTGATGATCATTCTTTTTTCAGGTATTTTGTTGGTCTCTTTATATGCACATTCTAATATTGAAATGTTGTTTTGTTCATTTAAGGGAGACACATTGTCCTCCTTGTTCATGTTTTTCTTATTTCCATATTTAATTTTAGGCTTTTGTATAACCATTTGTTGTTTTTCTTTTCTCTGATGGCTTTTTTTTTAATTGTTGCTTACACTGTATTATGTAGTACAGTTTTATAGGCGCTGGGGATTCCCCCCACCCCTCCCCATATCCCTCCCCCCATGGTGGATTCCTCCACCTTGCTGCATAACCATAGTTCAAGTTCAGTTGAGATTCATTGCTTGCAAACACATGCCTAGCATAAAGTTCAGCGTCTTATTGTCCAGATAAGTTCAGTGGCCTCCTGGGGAGACCTTCTATGGTCTGAAGATAGGTCTAACAGAGTAAAGATCCGGTCGGTTAAAAGCCCCAACAAGGCCTCAGTATCAATATACAACATTATGGAATTAATTGACATAGTATTGGGTAAACAATATGTTAAAAATAATGCAAGTTCCATTCTTCGAAACATCTGGGTTGAGACAGCATCAATGACACGTTCAAAAAATAACAAACAACCAAACAATAAATTACAGGTTAAATCAAGGCAAACATGTGGTATCTAATCTTTTGGGATTCGCTCATTTCCCTTAGCATTATAGTTTCCAGTTGTGCCCATTTAGCCACAAAGAACTGCATTTTGTTTTTTTTAATAGCTGAGTAGTATTCCATGGAGTAGATGAACCAAAGCTTTCTTATCCAATCTTCTATTGATGGGCATTTCGGTTGCTTCCATGTTTTTGCAATTACTGATTGTGCTGCAATGAACATAGGGATGCATGTTGGTTTGTCGTAAATCAGGTGTTTTGGATATATTCCTAGGAGTGCTATTGCTGGGTCATATGGCATGCAGATTCCGAGTTGTTTGAGTGTTCTCCAGACTGATTTCCATAAAGGCTGTACCAATTTGCAGCTCCACCAGCAGTGGAGTAGGGTTCCCTTTTCCCCGCATCCTCGCCAGCAAGCGTCGTTGGTGTTCTTGTTTATGTGGGCCAATCTTACTGGTGTTAGGTGGTACCTCATCGATGTTTTAATTTGGATTTCCCTTATTGCTAGGGAGCTGGAACATTTTTTCATATGTTTGTTTGCCATTTGGACTTGTTCCTTTGTGAAATGTTTGCCCATTTCCCTTGCCCATTTCTTGAGTGGCTTGTTTGTTTTGGTTTTTTGGTTGTTTTGAAGTTCTTTGTATATCCTGGAAATTAGCCCCCTATCGCCTATATCGTGTGCAAAGATCTTCTCCCACTCTGTGGGTTGCTTTTTTACTTTGTTGATTGTTTCCCTTGCTGTACAGAAGCTTCTTAGTTTGATGAGGTCCCATTTGTTTATTCTGTTCTCAACTGCTATTGCTTTTGGTGTCCTTCTTAGAAAGTCGGAACCTACTCCTAGGTCTTGCAGTGTATTTCCTACATTTTCTTGCAAGAGTTTGAAGGTTTCTGGATGTAGGTTTAGGTCTTTTATCCATGTAGATTGGATCTTAGTGTATGGTGATAGATGTGGGTCTATCCTTTTGTTTCTACAGGCTATCAGCCAGTTGTCCCAACAACATTTACTAAAGAGGCCTTCCCACTTGCTTGAGCTATCATTGGTCTTTTTGTCAAAGATTAATTGGCTGTATTTGTGTGGGTTCCCTTTTGGTGCTTCTATTCTATTCCATTGATCTTCCTTTCTGTCTTTGTGCCAGTACCAGGCTGTTTTGATAACCACTGCTCTATAGTATGTCCAGAGGTCCGGGATTGTGATTCCCCCTGCTAACCTCTTATTTTTCAGGATGGTTCTAGCTATTCGTGGTTTTTTGTGTTTCCAGATGAACTTTTGAATCATTGTATCCAGTTCCGTGAAGAATGTTTTGGGCAATTTGATTGGAATTGCGTTGAAAATGTATATTGCTTGTGGTAGTATAGACATTTTAATGATATTGATTTTGCCTATCCAGGAGCACGGGATGTTATTCCATCTTTTGAGGTCTTGTTCAATTTCCTTTTTAAATAGTTTGTAGTTTTCTTCGAATAGGTCTCCTACGCTTTTGGTTAGATTTATTCCCAAATACTTCATACTTCTCTCTGCTATTTTGAATGGTATCCTGTTGGTTAGATCTTCTTCCATCTTGGTGTTATTTGCGTACACTATGGCTGTTGATTTTCGTTCGTTAATTTTGTACCCTGCCACTCTGCCAAACTCTCGTATAAGTTCTAGCAGTTTCTGTATTGAGTCTCCTGGTTTTTCTATGTATAGGATTATGTCATCTGCATATAGTGAAAGCTTGACTTCTTCGTTTCCTATACGTATGCCTTTGATTTCTTTTTCTTGTCTTATGGCCTCTGCAAGTACCTCTAGGACTATGTTGAATAGCAGTGGTGATAGCGGGCACCCTTGTCTTGTTCCAGATCTCAGTGGGAAGGGTTCTAGCTTTTCTCCATTCAGTATGATACTGGCGTTGGGTTTTTCATAAATTGCTTTAATTATGTTGTGGATTTTCCCATCTATGCCTACTTTGGCTAGAGTTTTTAGCATGAAGAGGTGTTGGATTTTGTCGAAAGCTTTTTCTGCATCTATTGAAACTATTATGTGGTTCTTGTTTTGCAGTTTTTGGATATGGTTTATAACATTTATGGATTTCCGAATGTTGAACCATCCCTGCATTCCAGGGATGAATCCTACTTGATCCGGATGAATGATCTGTCTGATGATTTTTTGAATTCTATTGGCTAGGATTTTGTTGAGAATTTTAGCATCAATGTTCATCAGAGAGATAGGTCTGTAGTTTTCCTTCTCTGATGGTTCTCTGTCCGGTTTTGGGATTAAGGTGATGTTGGCTTCATAGAATGAGTTTGGGAGGGTTGCTTCCTCCTCTATTGTTTTGAAGAGCTTGTAGAGGATTGGGGTTAGTTCTGTTCGGAATGTTTTGTAGAATTCTGTAGTGAAGCCGTCTGGGCCTGGGCTTTTTTTCGTTGGGAGATCCTTGATGACTGTTTCAATCTCTACCTCGGTTATGGGTTTATTTAATTCTGCAGTTGCCTCCGGACTGAGTTTTGGTAAGTGGTGGGAGTCCAAGAACTTTTCTATTTCTTGGTGGTCCTCAAATTTGTGGGAGTACAGTTCTTTGTAGTAATTTCTAATTATTTTCTTAATGATTGCAGTGTCTGTTGTTATGTTGCCTTTTTCATCTTTAATGCTATTGATTCTCACTTTCTCTTGTTTTTTTTTTGGTCAATCGGGCCAGTGGAGTGTCTATTTTGTTTATTTTCTCAAAAAACCAACTTTTTGATTTGTTGATTTTATGTATAGTTTTTTTGATTTCTATTTGGTTTATCTCCTCCCTTGTTTTGATGATTTCTTGTTTCCTATTGTGCGTGGGACTCTTCTGCTGCTGTTTTTCCAGATCCTGGAGGTGTGTGGTTAGTTCCTGTATTTGGCGTCTTTCTTGGGCCTTGACATGCGCTCCGATTGCAATGAATCTACCTCTTAGCACTGCTTTGGCGGTGTCCCACAAGTTTTGGAATGTTGTATCAGAGTTTTCATTGGTTTCCATGAATTTTTTGATCTCATCTTTAATTTCTTCTCTGACCCATTGTTCGTTTAATAGCATATTGTTCAATTTCCAAGAGTGCCTATACTTCCTGGGGAGTTTTGAGTTGTTGATTTCCAGTTTCATCCCATGGTGGTCTGAGAGGGTACATGGTATGATACTAATGTTTTGGAAGTTGTTTAGATTCGCTTTATGTCCTATCATGTGATCGATTCTGGAGAAGGTGCCATGCACCGCTGAGAAGAATGTATAGTCTGTGGCCTTAGGATAAAAAGTTCTATATATGTCTACTAAGTCTAGTTGTTCTATTGTTTGTGTGAGCTCTGTTGTTTCTTTGTTGAGTTTTTGTTTCGTAGACCGGTCCATTGTTGTTAGAGGTGTGTTGAGATCGCCTACAAGAATTGTGCGGGTGTCTATGTCTTCCTTTAAGTCTGTAAGTAATTGCTTTACGTAACTAGGTGCATTAAGATTCGGTGCATAAACATTAATGATGGTGATTGCTTCTTGATGGATCATTCCTTTCACCAGTATAAAATGGCCTTCCCTGTCTCTTTTGATGTTAGTTAGAATGAAATCTATTTCGTCTGAAATTAGGATAGCTACCCCAGCTTTTTTTTCTCGTCTATTGGCGTGAAATATCTTTTTCCATCCCTTCACTTTCAGTTTCTTTGCATCCTTTCTGGTTAGATGCGTTTCTTGTAGGCAACAGATGGTTGGGTCTTGTTTGATGATCCATTCTATTAATCTCTGTCTTTTGATTGGTGAATTTAGACCATTTGTGTTGAGAGTTAAAATTGAGAGTTTGCAATTTTGCCCTGCCATGTGATTGTGTTGTGTGTGTGTTGTTGCCTATGTAGTTGTCTTGTTTGTGCAGCTTTTAGTTTGGAGACCTTCTTATTTGCCAGCTTTGTTTGTGATTTGCCTCCTTTTTGTCCGGGACTAGTGCATTTCTAAGGAGACTTTGCAGAGCTGGTTTTGTGTAGACATATTCTTCTAGTTTTTCTTTGCTATTGAAGTATCTGATTTCGTTCTCATATACAAATGAGATCTTTGCTGGGTAGATTATTTTTGGTTGACAGTTGTTTTGTTTCAGGACTTGGAAGATCTTTGTCCATTCTCTCCTTGCTTGTAGGGTCTCTTCGGAGAAGTCAGCAGTGATTCTGATGGGTTTTCCCCTGTATGTGATCTTTTCTCTACTTCGTACTTGTCTCAGGATTCCTTCTTTGTCTTCATTGGAGTAGAACCTGAGCACCGTGTGTCTGGGTGAAGATCTCTTTGGATCATGTCTGTTGGGAGTTCTCTGTCCATCCTGTATGCGGGGTGGATTCGTGTTCCAAGTGTTTTGGAAGTTTTCCTGTATAATTTCATCAAGCACTGCTTGCATCCCAGATTCTCTTTCTACTCCCTCAGGGAGGCCGATGATCCGAATATTCAGTTTTCTAAGGTAATCCTTCATCTCTTGCATCATTTTATTAGTTTTGCTGAGGTTTGTCTCCAGCTGTTTAATTCGCTGGGCACTTTCATTTTGTGTGTCTTCTGTTTCAGAGATCCTTTCCTCTGCCGCATTTATTCTGTTGATGAGGCTTTCAATTTTATTCTCTTGGGCATCCAGTTTGGTTTTGATTTGTTGTATTTCGGTGATTATGCGGTTCTGGTAGTCTTCCAGCTTTGTGTCCACGTCTCTGAGAAATTTTAGCATTATTTTCATCAATTCCTTTGCTGGTAACACTTCCATGTCTTCATCTCGCATCGCCGATATTGATAATGGCTTTTGGCCCATGTTTGGTGGGGTGCTGGCTCTTTCATCTGGAGCACAGCTCTTTCTAGTGGTTTTTCCCATTGCGTTGGTGAATTCTGGTGGGGCAAATGAACCCGTGTGTTGAGGGGCTGTCAGGTGCTTTCCTGTAGAGATTGGAGCCTGCAGGCGTGGTGTTGCCGAGCGTGGTAATTTTCAAGGCACCGTTGGTGCGTTCTCAGGGCCCGGGGCTGTAGAGCACCACCTTGGGGGCCCAGTGGATTCCAGGCACACTCTGGGCACCTCTTCTACAGGTGTGACACCCCAGGGCGTGGAGGGATGGAGGCGCTCTCTGGGTGTGCCCCCTGCACGGGAATCCACAGGACTTAGAAGGTTTTATGTGCTTTCTCCCTGCGTTCTCCGTGTCAGGGACTGCAAGGTTTTTCAGAGCCCACCTGGTGCGTCTCCCACACACGGGACTGTGGGTGAGGCACTTTCCAGGCGTGGCTCTTGTGCAGTGAATCCACCACTCGTGGTGTGTGGGTGTTCAGAGCCCCTGCTCCTGTGTGGCTCTCTCACACCGGCCCTTAGCGGAGGAGTGGCCCAGGCGCCCTGTTATAATTTCACGGCAGGTTCACACCGTGTCAGTGTGGTGCAGGAGTTTTCAGAGCTCTCCTGGTGGGTCGCCCACGCTCAGAACTGCGGGGTGGGAGGCGAGGGGTGAGCAGTTCACCCTATGGGAGTGGTACCTGCGTGTCGGGGACACACAGCGCTACACTTCCCAAATCTCAAAGCTCTCCTGACACCTGACACCTGACACCTGACACCTGCGCTGTGGAGGCGGCTGCTGCAGGCGGGGCCGCCTAGTCCGCTCGGCGCAGCGACCAGGGTCTTCCTGATGTTCATCGCGCTTCCACCAGGCAGGATGTGGAGGACTCCAGATCCTCGCCAGCAGCCTCTGCGCACTGAGACGCACTGGCCCCCTCAGTGTAGGAACATCCGAGGCGCCTTCCTGGGGCCCCCTCAGCCACCAACACCACTGTGCGTAGTTCCCAAGGCACAAACCCAACAGTTTCAGTCTGTCTGCCCCGCGTTCTCAGAGGCTGGAACCTCAGTAGGGGTCAAGGAATGCGGAGGCTGCCACGTCAACCCCCCCCCCGCTCACCAAACGTCCGGCCGCTGCAGTCTGCCTCCGCCTCCCGCCGGCGACGATCCGCCCGATCTCCCCGCCTCCGGGCTGTCCGCGTCTCCCGTCAGGCCGTTTTCAAAAGTGACTCAGCAGGTCTGGAGTGGGATGTCGGTTTCTCTACCTTTGCCCTGCTCCGTTCTCGCTGTTCTTCCGAGTTGTGTGGATCTTTTTGGCTCCACACTGTCCTAGGGAGCCTCACGGACCTCTCCCTGCGATTCCCTGCTGTTCCTCTTTGCTGCTTCTGTAGCGTTCTATCCCTCTCTCACTAGACGCTCCCTCACAGCCTTCCTCCTACGTCGGCCATCTTCTTTCCTCTGATGGCTTTTATCTTTGAAATATGTCTCTGCCTCAGTGCCCAGGGAGAACCCATATGCAACCAACATATTCCTAGAACCACATAAAGTATCAATGGTCCTTAGTATGAGCATAGAACTCTCTGCTATGACCGTGTTCATGTACTCAGGCAGCTCTGAGCATCTGAAGCCTGACATAGTGACTGCCCAGAGACCCAGCTACACTTTACACTCTGTTGCGTTGTCATGGAATTCCCCTATTCATAGCACACATACTGGGAGTAGAGAATCCACTCCCAACCCCATGAGGCTCTCTGTTCATAGAGAGAGCTGAAGTGTTCTCACAGCCATCTACCTGTTACTGTTCTGTGCTGGAAGTTTGAGTACAGATACCAGTGATAGAGAAGGGAGAGGAGCACCTCAGAGACCTAAGTGAATGCACTGACTGTCCCTGCCAACCCTCCTTGCCAGACACTAAGTTAGTAGGGCCACATATTTATCCCTCAGGTAAAATCTCTAGTCACATGTGTGTGAACTGCGTCAGGTTATGCTCACCTTGGTAAGATGGAACTTCTTCCTGTTGTTTGCTGGGAACTCTTAGAGAGCTGATTTCTCTGGCAAAACAAATATGTTTTAATAAGTTCTTTCAGTAAAGCACTGATTTTTGTAATTACAAGAATAGTATTTTTTTAATTTTTTATTTGTTATTAACATTGTATTATGTGATACAGTTTTATAAGCACTGGGGAGTCCCCCCACCCCTCCCACACCCCTCCTCCCATAGTGGATTGCTCCACCTTGCTGCATAACCACGGTTCAAGTTCAGTTGAAATTCCTTCATTGTAAGCATATACCTAGCATAAAGTCCAGCGTCTTATTGTCCAGATAAGTTCAGTGGCCTCTTGGGGAGACCTTCTCTGGTCTGAAGGTAGAGCTAACAGAGTAAAGTTCCGGTCAGTTAAAACCCCCAACAAAACATCAGCGTCGATATACAATGTTATGGGATTAATTGGCATAGTATTGAGTGGACAATATGTTAAAAAAAAAAGTTCAATTCTTCAAAACATCTGGGTTTAGACAGTATCAGTGACAAGTTCAAAAAGTAACAATCAACCAAGCATAAATTACAGGTTAAATCAAGGCAAACATTAGATGTCTGACATAGTATTGAGTAGACAATATGTTAAAATTACATGTAAGTTCTTGATTACCTTCTACAACTATTTCAATGTCACCTCCTCAATTGAGGTGTGCAACGATTTTGGGGGGTGTTGCAGAGAAATCTCTTATACCTTGCTAATGGGTACTTGTTTTTTATGTTCCATCTAATAGTAC